>NC_060139.1:427904253-428529253 GCF_021461385.2 Schistocerca piceifrons | reverse complement strand
GTCATTTTTTAAACAGGAATTGTTCAGAAAATTACAACTATATCTAGTGAAATGAGTAGGCTGATGCAGCTCCAGTCCGGCACTATCACTGAATTGCCGAACATTTTCCGAATAGCACTTAAGATAAAAATTTGTGTGTGTGTGTGTGTGTGTGTGTGTGTGTGTCTGTTCTTTCGGACATTTCCGAAAGAACAGACACTACGAATCGATATAGACAGCCTTGTTAAACAATCAAAGATTGAAAGACAGATGTCCAGGCTGTCATGGGCATTAAAATAGAACAACGGCGTCAGATGAAAATTTGTCTCTGACAAGGTTCGAACCCGGATTCGTAGTGTCTTTTCTTTCGGACATGTCCGAAAGAACAGACAACACACATATCCATATACAGGATGTTTCAGGAGGAACAATAGATATTTTAGCAGGTCGTAATACAGACGAATTGCACAAAAAATTCCAAATAAATGGGTCCACTTTTTATTGAGTACAGAGATACAGCTGTTAGTACGTAACCCTAACAAACTCAAAGCAAAGGCAAATGAGGACGTTCAGAGTTCATTTTCAAAACTTACCCCACCAACTTCAATGCACATTTGAGTTCTCTTGATAACACCACGTGTAGCTCTTCTGAGGTCGTCTTTGCGTTCTTTTATGAGGGCTGCACTACTCATAATCCGAACGATCAAATCGGCTCTTGGGTTTACTTTTTCGTTGTGGACTTCGCATTTAACCATCCCCGCAGGCACAAATCCAAAGCGATAAGGCCCAGCGACCTTGAAGGCCAAGAAAAGTGCCCATATCTACTGATCCATCTTACAGGAAATATTAGGTTTGGATACTGTGTCACCTGACGACTACAATGTGCAGGAGCCCCGTCATGTTAAAGGAACATACGCATCCTTGTAGCCAAATGAAACTCTTCCAATATCGCTGGAAGCTCGTTTTCAAGGAAGTGTAGACAACAGGGTGCCGTAAGGACCAACATACGAAACGAAAATGCAGTGAACCCAGCTATATGTACGCAATAAAAATTGGTCACATCTTATATGGCTTTTTTCTGCAATTTGTCAATACTACCACTTCCTACAATATTTACTATTCCTCCTGAAACATCCTGTACGATTATTTGGGTCTCGACGGGTAATCGAAAGTTTTCAGGGCTAACCACCCGTAATCGTCCGAACCATCGCGGGAATTCAATGTATCCGCGAACGAGTGGAGACTAACTCGGATTGTGGTTAAGGGCGAAACCCAAGCGTATGGTTACGAACAATTGGAAGCGCAAACTTAATGTCATCGGAACCTTGTTGAAGGACAACGACATGCGATCGTTAGACCGCCTGCAGAAAGTTCAGTTTATAAATACATACATACTTAGCAAAATATATCATGTTGGAGCAGTCTTACCGATACCACGGGTGGCTGCACACTAATTATTAGCTGTAGCCTCTTGGTATGTGTGGAAACAAAATATCTTCAAAGTATCCTTCCACACGGCGACATTGCAGAGGCAAACCGGAGGACTTGAAATTGAAGACGTGCTTTTAAACTAATACATCCCACTAAGACAGGCATCACGAAACTTATGTTCCTCTCCTTAGAACCTGGGGATAGGAACGCTCCTGTTAATGTACCATGCCAGCCTAGATTACGTCCGAACGTACTATAGCGATTGGAGCTGTATAAGACTTCCACCAGCACAAACCAGCACTGGAACCGTCTATGATTATTATATTACCAGACATCGTCTTCACAAAACCAATTCCGGTATAATAACCGACAACAAACAGGAGGAACGTCAGGAAAAATATCAACAATAAAATTCTGCCAACTAGTCAGTTTTGTATGGTGCGACGTTGTAAACGAAACCATACCCACAGCGGAACGATTATCGAAAATAAAATTAGACCATCTCCATACTGCCACAAATGTCGGCTGGTAGAAACTGTAGCGCACATCTTATGCAAAAATAGAATCAGAATTTGGAACTGGACTAGGAAGAAATTAGCACTATCAACAGAACCGCAGAATGTCATATACCGGTAACGGAAGCTTCACAACCCGACTAGAAATGTTACGAATAGCAGTTTTTCGTGGTATCTGGGATCGTTTGGGTTTTACGTCGTAACAAGCAAAACTTAGAACTTAGAAGAGTACATGTTTTATGTCGAAGAAGAACATTTTGAGCGGAAGAAGAATAGCAAATATAAGGAATGGTATCAAATTTTTTTATCTATTGCCTTATGTGGGCTTCAAAAAGGGGGACAGATTATTTATTAGAAGCAGAATACTATTCTTTCACTTTTCTTTATTTCTGGAATATTCTTTTACGTTGGTTCTAAGATCAGAACTGTTCTAATTTGGCAAAACCCATCCGGCGCCGAAATTTCTTTTATTTGTTGAAAATTATATGGCTTCCTTACAGACCTCATATGCATTCAGTGCATAATAACCTAAATTATGAATATATTGCTGAATGACACGTTCGTTACGTGTTTTTCCGTCACCCTTTTCACAGCGATAGTTATGTTCTACAAGGAACGCACGCCATTGGAGGCGGCAACTGTAATTTATTTCACCTTAAGTACTACTTCAATTTAAAGGAATATATGGGTGCAAACATGGAATACATGGGATTAATGCAGCTGCTCAGTGACAAGTACGGGGGAAGCATTGCGGCGAGGCCTCGGATCTGCGACACCTGCCTTCTTTGCCCCCGCCTACCTGGTGCTGAAAGTCTTCTCAAACTATAAAAAAAAATTAATAATAGTGTAGTGATCAGCACGTCTGTCTAGTTACTAGGAGGTCCAGGTTCGAAGCCCAGTCGGTCACAAATTTTCATCTGCCATCGTTGCTGTATTTCAACGCGCTGTGACAGTGTGGACGTCGGTCCTTCGATACTTAAGATGCAATTGCTTTTTGAGGCAGCACAGGAGATTTGCGAACATTTGTCTTGCCATCAATGTAACGGGACTTCAACGGGATCCAACCCTTAGTCGTTACTTTGTGCCGGCGATAACCCATGTCATATATATGCGAATCAGATTGTACACTCCTGGAAATTGAAATAAAAACACCGTGAATTCATTGTCCCAGGAAGGGGAAACTTTATTGACACATTCCTGGGGTCAGATACATCACATGATCACACTGACAGAACCACAGGCACATAGACACAGGCAACAGAGCATGCACAATGTCGGCACTAGTACAGTGTACATCCACCTTTCGCAGCAATGCAGGCTGCTATTCTCCCATGGAGACGATCGTAGAGATGCTGGATGTAGTCCTGTGGAACGGCTTGCCATGCCATTTCCACCTGACGCCTCAGTTGGACCAGCGTTCGTGCTGGACGTGCAGACCGCGTGAGACGACGCTTCATCCAGTCCCAAACATGCTCAATGGGGGACAGATCCGGAGATCTTGCTGGCCAGGGTAGTTGACTTACACCTTCTAGAGCACGTTGGGTGGCACGGGATACATGCGGACGTGCATTGTCCTGTTGGAACAGCAAGTTCCCTTGCCGGTCTAGGAATGGTAGAACGATGGGTTCGATGACGGTTTGGATGTACCGTGCACTATTCAGTGTCCCCTCGACGATCACCAGTGGTGTACGGCCAGTGTAGGAGATCGCTCCCCACACCATGATGCCGGGTGTTGTCCCTGTGTGCCTCGGTCGTATGCAGTCCTGATTGTGGCGCTCACCTGCACGGCGCCAAACACGCATACGACCATCATTGGCACCAAGGCAGAAGCGACTCTCATCGCTGAAGACGACACGTCTCCATTCGTTCCTCCATTCACGCTTGTCGCGACACCACTGGAGGCGGGCTGCACGATGTTGGAGCGTGAGCGGAAGACGGCCTAACGGTGTGCGGGACCGTAGACCAGCTTCATGGAGACGGTTGCGAATGGTCCTCGCCGATACCCCAGGAGCAACAGTGTCCCTAATTTGCTGGGAAGTGGCGGTGCGGTCCCCTACGGCACTGCGTAGGATCCTACGGTCTTGGCGTGCATCCGTGCGTCGCTGCGGTCCGGTCTCAGGTCGACGGGCACGTGCACCTTCCGCCAACCACTGGCGACAACATCGATGTACAGTGGAGACCTCACGCCCCACGTGTTGAGCTATTCGGCGGTACGTCCACCCGGCCTCCCGCATGCCCACTATACGCCCTCGCTCAAAGTCCGTCAACTGCACATACGGTTCACGTCCACGCTGTCGCGGCATGCTACCAGTGTTAAAGACTGCGATGGAGCTCCGTATGCCACGGCAAACTGGCTGACACTGACGGCGGCGGTGCACAAATGCTGCGCAGCTAGCGCCATTCGACGGCCAACACCGCGGTTCCTGGTGTGTCCGCTGTGCCGTACGTGTGATCATTGCTTGTACAGCCCTCCCGGTGTCCGGAGCAAGTATGGTGGGTCTGACACACCGGTGTCAATGTGTTCTTTTTTCCATTTCCAGGAGTGTAGTTCATATTTAGTCAAATAACGGATGGTCAGCATACAAGTATGCCAGCCGGGGTGGCCGAGTGTTTCTAGGCGCTACAGTCTGGAACCGCGTGACCGCTACGGTCGCAGGTTCGAATCCTGTCTCGGGCATGGGTGTGTCTGATGTCCTTAGTTATGTTTAAGTAGATCTCAGGTCTAGCGGACTGATAACCTCAGAAGTTAAGTCCCATAGTGCTCAGAGCCTCTTCAACCATTTTTTAAGTATATAGTAGTATTTACGAACAGTAGAAGAAGGATTGCAGCGAACTGGTCACTTAACCAAATGCAACATAGAGTACCTGTGTAATGAGTCATTCCAGCTGCATAGCTGAGGGTAATATTTGCTAAGCAATTCATTGCAGAATTAATGTAATACCCGCACGATGACCTCTGTAGTCATACTGTATCATTAGCAGCTCGCGAATGGTGTAGTATGTTCGTAAATTTGTATTACTCAAGCTGAGGATAAATAAAGAGAAGCGACGACGCTACAACACTATTTTTACTTAAGTAGGTAGCAGGGCTAAATTATGTGCGCCAACATTAACGTTACTGTAAGCAGTTTGACAGCATAGCACCACCACAACTATTGACAACCTGAACCATTATCATCACGCAGTTGTAACTCGCAGTGATTACAAGTTGCTGATGTTTGTCAAGAATAGCGGAAAGCGCCTCTGAAGTTCCATTTGCATTACGACTAGGACACAGAGAATCCTAAATAACAGTAATAGGTCACCCAGCGAAGAAAAGAGTCGACGTATTGCCTCAAGTTCTTGCAGTTTGCTATTAATGCAGGTGCCGATGGTTTCACACTAACGGGTTCTTTTGGCTGTCTGGATACTCATATTGGAATTATGAAAGTGTAATTGCTAGAACGCTCAACTACCTAATAACACCTCATTCTGGATTGAGTACGACTCGGAAAGCGACGTTAATTTGACGTTTCCATCCATCTCCTGACGGCTTACTGAATGAAGTCTGAAGCGCACGCACAGTTGTGTTGCCTGCCGCATGGTTTCTGTGAAGTGTTGTGGCAGCTGGCAGTCATTGCTCAATACAGACATGTGCAAATATCCTCACTGCTTCAGGGGAACTCGTCTGTGTTGCATTTTTTTCCGTACCGTAATTAGCACAATAAGATAAGGCTTATTCTGCTGAAGAACTTGATGCCCACAAGTCCTTAAATAAGAATCTCCTAGCGAGAGTAAGGCATGAAAGGAAACAGCCTGTTGGACAAAAGGACGGACAGCTCCCTGTTTTTGCGTTTCCGATAGCCCTAAACTATTTATTTTTTTACTTCATACTAAAACAAACGTTGTGATATGAGAAGAGATAATGACTTAAATACTTCTCAGGAACTGCAGTTTTTCGTGTTTATTTTCTCACTTCATACTAAAACAAGGGCGTTAATATGAGAGGAGGAAATGAAATATACGCTTCCAAGACATATTTCCTTGTGTGCTACTACTGCATACATGAAAACCCTGCAGTTAATTTTTGCATGTTGGATAAATTTTAATACCACCTCACATTCCTTTCTGATAAGGTTCCTGTTTTCGTGGGATTCAAATAGAGTGGACATTTCATCACTGGTTGATATTCTGATGACTAATGACATGATACCCGTTGCAATTGCTCCATGACACCTGTGAGTAGAGTCTCACGTTGGTTACTATAAGAACACGCAGGCAGTGATATCCGCTCACTGCTGTCAGAGCCAAGGTGATTTCCTTGTGTTTATGGCGAAGCGTCTGCTACAGTGTCCACGCTCAGCCAGCATAAACAAAGCGCGGCGGCATTGGGCACTGCTAATCGCTGTACTTGTCGCGAGCCTCGACAACAAGAGCGCACTGTCTCTGCTAACGATACTATGGAGTTATTACATCTTACTTAAAGTAATACGCGGGACGTGGGT
Organism: Schistocerca piceifrons; assembly: GCF_021461385.2. NCBI lineage: Eukaryota > Metazoa > Arthropoda > Insecta > Orthoptera > Acrididae > Schistocerca > Schistocerca piceifrons. The sequence goes on along the minus strand of NC_060139.1, from coordinate 428,522,844 downwards.
TGGGCAAAAATTCAGTTTCATCGCATTAAAATACTGTAGTCATATTTGATGCAATATTTATTGTTGGTTGTCTCTCTGATGTTAGTAGTATTGATTCAGATTGTGCGTGAACACGCGCACGCACGCGCACAGTCAGTCATTGATTCCAGTGAGGGTGACTACTGTGTGTTTAACAACACATGCACAAGTCAATTCCTCAGTTGGCGTCGAGTGGATGAGATTCTTCAATTACCTTGCATTGCAAGAATTGTAAGGGGGAGACTGAAAGTAAATGGACTTGACCGATTATCAGAAAATTGTCCACATGGGTTTTGTGGACTATACTTTTAGTAACCAACCGACCAACGGCCATTACGTAAGATTTCTCGCAGACGTTGGGGCATTGATTTCATTAAGTTGTCGACAGTGTAGCGTGATGGTTTACTTCCCACCATACGATTTCTATATTCGTCCAAAGGTCGCTTGCATTTGTAGGTCCACATGGCAATGACCATGTTACTTCTACCCACATATTCTCTATCTGGCTGATGTTCGGCGATCGTGCAACAAACGGCAACAGCTTTATCCTCTCTTGGCCCTGAAACCAATCTCGCACTGCTCTGCTATGATGTATGGGGCTCTGCTCCTGTAAATAAACTGTTATCTCGTTAGTTCATATATTTATATTTAATTAACGTGTTTGTAATAAGCACATTGGATTATTATTTTCCACAGTGTTTAAGAATTCAGACCCTGTCATAGATAAGTGATCTAGATTCAACAGTCCGATTAAGAATGTGGTTTACCCAGCCTATCATATGATGAGGGTCGTAGTCGAATATCCACATTAAGACTGACTGACTGAATCCGATTAGAACGATCTGGTGTCGAAATGAAACTACAGAAATCGTATAATTTGAACGAATGTATTGCAACAATGCTGCGCACATAAATTCCTATGATGGAGTAACAGGTAGCAACTGTCTAAGATAAAGTGAGAAATATGTCTACTAGCAGCAATGTAACGTCATTATAACCTATATTTATGTGATAGAAATACTGAATAGAACGATACACATCTATTTCAGTGGTTCGAAGATACACCATATCGGATTTGCTGATTACATAAGGACAATAATAATAATAATAATAATAATAATAAGAAAAATACAGTGTGGCGGATAGGGGAAACCCTCCCCCATATGGGTGGTACCGAGGAAATCAAATACTTGGGGTGAACCTAATACTAACACAATTCTGAACGGCTACTCAATCCATTGAACCCAAAATCCAGACACGTCTGAGTGAAAATCACCGCTACTCTGGTCACCGTCTGTCATCTCAATGAGCTCAGCTGAAAATATTTGGTTGCAAAGGCTTCAACACCCTATGGTCCGGTCCTGGAATCACCCAGGCCAAACCAATGAGACACAAACAAACATGAACTATGCAAGCAAAGTCAACATTACCCCATGTGGTACACAACCCGCCTGTCGACAGGCGGCAGTCGGATTTTCGGATTCTGGGGAGTCCAGGTTAGCACGGCAGAGAATATCGAAGATCTCTGGTAAATTTCCCTACTAGCAGAAAACATGCACTTGAAAACTAAACATCGATACATTGATCAAAACACGAAAACTAAATAATCTCACATTAGAAAGCGACCGACAAAAAATTCTCACCCTTGCTCTTCAAGAACCACGACTAACTGACAATGAATCCTTGCATTACGGAAACCATTGAATCTTCAAGAGCAAAATACAACAAAAGGTAGCGAAAGGCGTACCAATCTTTGGCATTGAATTTCTCGAACACAGATCTATCATCAACTCTGTCAAAGAAATCACACCCATCAACAATGAAATGGTTCAAATGGCTCTGAGCACTATGGGACTTAACAGTGGAGGTCATCAGTCCCCTAGAACTAAAACCTAATTAACCTAAGGACATCACACACATCCATGCCCGAAGCAGGATTCGAACCTGCGACCGTAGCAGTCGCTTGGTTCTGGACTGAAGCGCCTAGAACCGCTCGGCCACCGCGGCCTGCCCATCAACAACCGTCTTATGACTATGCCCATTAAGAGCCCCAGTAAAAAATATAAACTCATCCATGCACATGTCCCCACCAACATCGAAAATAAGAAAAACACTGAAAATGTCGAAAAAATTCTGGAACACACTCAAAATACTATGAGCAAAATTCACCAAGATGACGTGAAAATACTAATGGGAGACTTCAACTCTATTTGGGACAGAAAAAACCTGTAGAATAATCATTGGCACAAATTCAACACACTGAAACGTTTAGACCAACGGCACATGTCTGACATTTGCCAACAATTGAACCTCAAAAGGATGTCTTCCCACTTTAGGAAAAAACGAGTTCTGAGGTAACATGCTTGGCTACCAGGTGCAAGCTGCTTTCGTTCGCCTTTCGAGACTCGCTGAAAGCCAGATTATTAATTCTTTTGTAGCAGAGCTACAAGCAGGCAGATACAAACTCAATAAGGGAATCGTAAGACAACGCTCGAGCAAAATTGGTCTTGCTACTTTCAGGAAACCTTACAAGGGGAGGCCACCAGTTGTGAAATTCAGATTCGATTCATATTGCGCATAATAAAAGCTCATAGCCAGAGGTGTAATCGACAGTTAAAAGAAACCGTTGAGGTGAAATACTCCCTAAGTTTCGAGACTTCCTACAGCGTCATGGGGCAGCGATAAGCGCTCGGGTTGGTAATCCGAAGGTCGCCGGATCGAATTTCGCGCCATGCAACTTTTTTTAGTATTTGTTATTTTTAATTTATATGTATATATATATATATATATATATATATATATATATATATATATAATTCTCGACAACGGCTGAGAAGTGCATCTTGGTGCTTTGCCACATTACAGCTCTGGCCATGAGCTTTTATTATGCGCAGTATGAATCGAATCTGAATTTCACAATTGGCGGCCTCCCCTTGTTAGTGTCAGAACGAAAACCTTACGGTACTGCCAAATTCATAATGCCACTTTTGTTTTCTACCTACATATTTTTTCTTGTTGGGAATGCATAATTTTATCTATGAAATGACACATTTTCGTAATACTTGCGAATGATACACGAAATGAAGTAAATCCAGATCTTTTCGATGTCAAAAGTCGGTAATATCCTACTAATTCGCGTTAAAATAGGATCAATCGTCTTATAGACACTCAATGTTTTATTAAGATAGACTGCCGTCGTGTTGTTACTGTAGTAAGCTGAATTTAATTTGTATTAGTACAGTGAATATTTTCTTTGCATTTTCCATTAGTTTACTGGAATGGAAATGAAGTCCCATGCTTCTTTACAGAGCGTAGGGGAACGATGTGGGAGACCCGCACCGCCGTACTAGGCAAGGTCCTCATGGAGGTGGTTTGCCATTGCCTTCCTCCGACCGTAATGGGAATGAATGATGATGATGAAGACGACACAACAACAAACAGTCATCTCGAGGCAGGAAAAATTCCTCACCCCGCCGGGAATCGAACCCGGGACCCCGTGGTGGGGAAGCGAGAACGCTACCGCGAGACCACGAGGGGCGGACATTAGTTTACTAAACGCAACAGTAACCGCCAAAGAGAAATTAATCAGGAGCACAATTGTCTTTCACGATATCTAAAACAATCTGACTATGCTAATGTTGTTTACAAATTCTACGCCCGTAGAAACCCACTAGTTCTAACGATGTCATTAAACCAGTGTAGTTTTAAGAGTACTTTCGTCTAGAAATGAATTGCCTTGACGGTTGATCGATCAAGAGCGGGAAAGGTAAATTTTTACGAATATATGACGAGAGGGACATGTGCTTGAGAGAGGACTTCCCTATCAACACAAATGCCTGAGAGACGACTTTACTATCAATCTCCTGGACAGTTTTGTTTCTCAAATCAACAGAGTGCGTCATCATGCAGTAGCACAGGTGATGTTTTGTTGCTCGATTTTCTTACACTGCCACCAAAAGGTGTCTTAGTTGTTGGCAACAAATTCCAGCTGTGTTGCACACACCCCGTGGGGCAGAATTCGTAGCCCAAACCACTCTTTTGGAGCTATCAGATGTAAAATATTATGTTCACACAACTCTTTGGTCGAGTTTACGTCTTTTGGTGGGGCTCAGCCTTTCATTTCTTCTTCAGAAGTTAACGATAAAGACATCATAGCACGTCACCAACAACAGTATTGCATACGAATGCTCAATGAGCGACCTGATGACGTTCAATAATAGTCACTCCATGATTTTTGTTGTTTCGAATTAGAGCATGCAGTACTCCTACGCCAGACTTCTGAACTTTGCCTGTTGATTGCAAATGTCGCATGATGGTGAAATGGTAATCTATCACATGTATCAGTAGTCGAGACTTCCTTAATGTGGAAAATCATTCATGCCAGAACGATCTTTGTTGAAACAAGAATATCTTTTTCTGGCGTATTTTTCCCAAAAGCACTCGCTCCACACACAGTTCAAATCTTTCTAGTTGCCTCCTCTGCATTCAGCCCTCTGTTATACCAAAAGTAAACGTTGTGTTGCAGATGTTACACCTACCACTTGCGACTCAATTTTACAATGCTTAACCGTAGTTCACGATTTTGAAGTATGCAAAATGCAATGCTTAACTGCAAGATGATAACTAGAACTTCAAATTCGAAAATGACAGTTAAAACATATACTGACAGCGTCGCGCCGCGTTCACATGGGCGGCGCCGGATTTCAGGAGGCGGGTGGCGTCTGGCCGGTGGCCGGTAGCCGCTGCAGCGCGAGGAAACGCTCGAGCGTCCTGCGGAATTGTTTCTGGAATACTTGTTATTGCTGGTGGGTAGAATGTCAAGCGAATTATGTTCGATGTTCAATCGGACTCATAACTTTATACGAGGGCCGAAATGTAGTAAAAAAATATATAGGTGGACACGAACAGGCGACTATCAGTTTAGAATGCGCGACTATTACCGCTAGACCACGGGCTCACACAGTGCGAGCACACATCGGAAGTAGACAACACTTCCTCCTAACACTTCCGCATCTTACGGTGTTGCCAGATTGTGCAGATGGCCGGACTTAGTTGTCAGGGGCGGCCAGTTTTATTGGCCACCTTAAGTGAAGGACTCGGACTTAGTCTCTGTGGCGGCCGGCCAGCGGCCAGTTTTTATGTCTGACTGTGCCTTATGCCCGTCCGAACTTTTATTAGAAGAGTGAATAAAATGTTAAGTAAATCGGCCGAGAGCTTTTCGATATTTTTGCTTACAACATTTCCCCTATTACATGTACAATGTAGAATAAAAATTAATAGCACTTTTCCATCCCAACACTTTTTAGAGTATGTTGTAAAAATATGAAGGAGCTCGATCAGGAACTTTTGTAAATATTTGGTAACAAGCTTGAACGTAGACTTGGCTTTGTATAAGAATACAATTATATATATCTGCTAATGTATCACATACGCTAGAGAAGTAAACAGCCTATGCCCGTCCAAGAGCCTGTTAGACTACTAAGTAAAAATCTGAAGCAAGCCGATCACAAACTTTTCCAGATTTTTAATAAAAACTTTGCCCCTGTGTATGCACCCGATGTCTGTCCATACGTTTATTACAGTATCATGTAAAATTTCGAAGTAAACTGGTGGAGTACTTTTCGAGATTAGTCAAGTATTTTTCGAGATTTTTGGTAACAACCCTGTCCTAATATTTTAGCTGAAATTTTGTGAAGTGGCCAGCGGCTGATTAATGGTGTGTAGAATGCATGAGACTGGAAACGTACTTTAAGATGTGTGTTGGTAAGTAAACTACTAATATGGAAGGTGAATGGAAAATCCGTGAACTTTTAAGCTATTCATTAAGCATGAACCTTCAAGCCCCAGAATGAAATTAGATACGCAGTCTGTCCCTTAATCTTTAATCACACACACACACACACACACACACACACACACACACACACACACAAGTTAAGCGCAGTTGAGAATGGGTTTTGCATAGGCGTTATTTGATAATTTAGTAGTAGGTAATAGCTCACCAGAAAAAGGATCGAAAATTAAAAAAGTTTTTGGTTTGTGGCTATAGCGTCCAGTTCGGCTGATGATAATGTTCCCTCAAACATGTGGTCAGTGATTTTCAGTGTAAATGAATGAACTGAACCATCAAAATCAACACATTTACGAATACCATTTGCACTTAATATCTGAGTAAGATGACAGGTCACCTCACACCTCATTCACTATGATCTGCTTGCCACAGCTGCAGTCATGCTACTACCTGTCCGCACCTGGAACCTAGTTTAGTGTTACAACGTTCAGAATATTTTGTTGTTTAAAATTATTTCAGTGACTTGGCTGTGATGCAGAAGAATATTATTCATCGGACGCGATTAGGGAAACAAGTCCAAGTAATGTGGCCATGTAAAAGTGTGGCACTGTTTCAAGCAGTGGTAGGATATGAACGGCATGGTTTAAAGGGAAGTTGTTCAGAATGTTCAATAATGAATAAATATATAGTTACCGAAAGAAAGTAATTGATTTAAAAGACTCCATTGTCCTCAAAATAATGCAAACGTGTATGAATTTCACAATGAGCTATGGAATTACTAAGTTTACTTAATAAGTCAGCAACTCTTAAATGAGAGGATAGTAATTCTTAATATAATGTACGACATATTGAAAAGATGTCATTTATCACCATAATCAATTCCCATTTAGTCGAAACCGAGCAACCTACGACTTTCCATTTCGGCATGTGTGGGACCACTACCGCAAACCTGAAGTCAATCACTAGCAAAATGTGCACACAGTAAGTAAGCATTTATATAGTAACCTAACCGTTTCACATAATCCTCACCACGGCAAGTAATTGTAATGATCTCATCCAATTTCTTCGAAACAGATCACATCACCATCAGACTAAGTCAGTCTACCTCCCATGTCAGAAATCTTACCAGTACAGGAAGAGCACGTGGCAAAACACAGATTCAGAATTGTGGAAGCGCGTTAAGACAGGAACAACTGTTGATTCCAAACCACTTAAGCTTGGCATTGGCTGAAGAACAAACCGACCACTCAAAGTTTGCAAAAGCGCCTCAGTGGACAAGCAAAGTGTTTGGTCAAAGAGTGTCTTTCGATCATTCGAAGCTGAGTATCAACCCGTGCAAGGCAGTGAACAAGATTAATATGTTACCAAAAGCCGCGCTAGAAAATGTGATTTTTCACGAGGTCGGATCTCCGGTGCTACTGATAACAGAGATAGGGTATCAAGTGTGTTGGATACCCCCTGACGTAACGACCATTTATATACCTATCGGAAGATTGGGCATACTGTGCTTGTCCTACAGTACTCAGTACACCCTTCCTCCAGCCCACGCAAATTGAGCAAATCGGCTCGTTCTTTTCCACTAGGCGTGGTCTGGGTTGGCTCTTAGGCGGCACATAAAAGCACAATCTGTTCATGGGAACTTCCTGAGGAAACTCCTAAGACGCAGGGTTTTTGGGGATCAAAAGTGCCATCGTCGAAATTTTTTAGTATATCCTCTTAAGATGATTTTCTCAAACAATCTTTAACCTCTTTTCGATATCATTATAAGTTACCGAGTTCCAGAGGTTCAAAATTAGCGTACTTATGCACGTAAAATGTGCACGTAACTTTCCATATGAGGCGTAAATATACTTTTAACTGATGTAGCGGACATGTGGCAAGGGTTCTAGGGTCATCGCAAAGGTTCTGAGATCACCAAACTGTTTTTTCACCATTAAAACGTTATGACGCACTTTCTCCGTATATTGGCCGCTTTACATCCAAAAAATTGGCTAAAAAGGGGCTTAAAATGCCTGAAAAGAACTTAAAATGAATTCCAAACTTCAAAGACGGCTAATTCAGTAGTATATTTCTAACGTTTCTACTCTTTTAAGATACAAGTACTAAGAAGGACCTTTTCAATCAATTGTTATCGATGAGAAAAATATCCAGAAAAAATGTATAACACATTTATATGTTTATCTCATATAACGCGTACTTATCTGTTTTCTTAAATGTGTTAAAATATAGGAATGTTTCGAAGTATCTAAATAAACCATCAAATCTTTACCGACCAATGAAACTCGTTTTACTTAAGCAGAACACCCTTTGTAGTAGGCGAAAGGAGTGAACCTGTGGACAACGGTCCTGTCACAGTACAAAAACGTCGAATTTGCTGCTCCTTAAAAGACTTATGGGAACTGGGGAACCAGCAGTCTCAACTCCCGTTTCGCCTTCGTAACTAAATATTTTGGCTTGCGAAAACATTTGCGTTCAGTTTCACTGAAAGAGAATAGCAAATTGACAGTGACGGTGCGTAGGGAGGATACAGTGCCGTTAGGAGAGAAAGAGAGAGGTTGCAGTGACGGCTGGAGAAACTGGCAGTGAATGAGAATGGGAGATGGATAAAGATAACAGGAGTGGTAGCAAAAGAGAGGAGACAGTTGAAAGTGTTGTTAATAAAACTGCTCTATTGAAACTAGACTGAACTGCATGTGACTGCTTTAGTCTTTAATAAAACTTGGATCTGACTGCGTATTTAACTGAACTGAACTTCATCTGACTGCATCAAAATATTGTTGGAAAATTAATACTCAAAATACACATCTGACTGCATGAAAGTTTAGTGGTAAAAAATAAATGAAAGTCACCAACCTGCATCTGACTGCGTCTGTGGACTTAGCTCGTGCACTCCTTCCCGTTTAGCCGATAATAAAACATATATTAAACTCAGCCGTAGTGCAATGACATAAAATTGTCATTCTAGATAACTTTACTCATTTTGGCCCAGTTTGTTACTCAATGAAAATTCTGTCCTGATCTGAATAATTTGCCAACTGTGCAATGGCATATAGATTATTTTACTCTGATAAATGAAATTACTAGCTTTACTCATGGGAACATTATTGTACCTTTTGGTTCAATGCGAACACAGGATGCGGAGAACGACATAAGGTGTGAGATGAAACTCTAATTTTATCTAAAAAATATTTATTGCTCAAACTTTTAAGGCACATGTGAAAAACTAAACGAAACTTCTGTAGCATGGATTTAGGAGAAAGTTTCACAAAACGCTTATTGCATCAACAATGGGATTTCTATCTAGCTTTTAGACATTATTTAACCAAAGAAAACTTACTTTATTAGTTATTCTTTCTAGTTTCCCCAGGTATGTGCCGAGTTTCGCTCAATATACAGCTTATTATGTGCGTAGCTCCAATTCTTACTTTGATGCTGTCACGACACGGCTGCACCAGCAGGCATCTAGCTCTGACTCGAAACATGTCTGCTGGCTCTGTGCATCTCCTCGCCACTACTCAAACTTTTACCGCGTGCACTTAGCTCTGTTAGCTGTCAAAGATCTTACTACTCGAAGATATACTACTCGTCCAACCTTGCGGTTGGGAACTATCGACATTTTTCACTGTCTTTATCCTGATCGAATCTCAGCACATACCTTTCACAGTGGAAGTGAAAAATGCAGATCAATGAAGACCTTCTCAGACTGACGAATTTTAAAGCACGGATACAGGGGACGGCACACTTTGTAAAGTAATGTTTAGCAAGTGGGTATAGGGGAAAAATAATTTGGACCCCCCCCCCCCCTATTCCGCCAGAATTCTTGAGCTCCGAGATATAGAGACAGAAAGAGACAGAAAGGACAGTATACGTGAGAGAGGAGACAGTGGCAGTAGGATATATTGTAAATCAATGGGGAAAGAAAGGAGGCAGTGAATGCGAAACATATGGAGACAGTGGCAGTGAGAGGGAAATGCTGAGTATAAAGGCTTAACTACTTAGAGAGACAGGGTATAAGTATTTAGAATCTTCTGTTTTAAAAAAGCAAGAATGTGTTCGCATATAAAAATTGTTGATGAGGAAGATGGAATGAGGATTGTGGTAGCAGGTTCCCAATTTTCTGTCAGCGTCTTTTGAGTAAAAATGTATTCGCCTGTTTTGTGCTCCGACGGGATCATTTTTCCGCTGGTGGAATAGATACACCAATCCTTGCCGTCAGCTAACAACAAATACAATGTATACAAAATCTCTCAATACCATCAGCCTTTGTGAAATATGTCCTTCATAATATTCTGACTATAAGTAGGGGAGACAAGTGCGACAGCTATCGCACAGTCCGTTCTACTACTCATGTATCCAAGATGCTGACAAGAATAATATACAGAAGAATGGAAAATTGAGGATTTGTTATAAGACGAATAGTTTGGCTTTAGGGAAAGTAAAGACATCAGACAGAAAGTTTTGACTTTGCAGTTCATAACAGAAGCAGGACTACAAAAAATTCAAAACACGTACCTGGGATTTGTCGACCTCGATAAAGCGTTCGGCAGTGTGAAATGACGCAAGATGTTTACAATATTTAGAAACAATTGATAACCTGTATGGAAGAGTACGTAATATAATATGTACGAGAACAAGAGAGACAAGGAGACTGGAAGAATAACAATGAAGTGCTCCGATTAAAAAGGATGCATGAAAGTGATACAGCTTGTCTCTCCTTGTGTAGAATCTGTACATCGAAGAAGAAGTGACATTAATATAACATATATTCAGAAGTGTGATTAAAATTCAGGTTGAAAGAATTTCGAAGTTAAAATTTGTTCATGACACTGCAACCGTCAGTTAAACTGAGGAAAAGTTACAGGGCATACAGATTGGAACGAACAGTCTACTGAGCAAACAATATGGGTTGAGAGCAAACCGAAGAAAGACGAAAGTTGTGAGAAGTAGGAGAAACAATACTAGAGTTAAAGCCAGCTTCAAAATTGTGCACTATAAAGAAGGCAAAATGAAGGAGTTCAGCTACCACGGAAACACAGTAACATGTGGCGGACGAAGCTATGAAGACAGGCAAAACAATTACAGGCAAAGTGGGCGTTCGTGGCAAAGAGAAATCCTCTAGTATGAAGATAGTTCTCAGAATATACGTTTCGAGCACAACATGGAATGGTTGTGAGTCATGGGTTTGAGAAACCGAAGAAGGAGATCTTCGAATTGTGCGGTGCTATAGAACAATGTTGATGAGTAAGTGGACTGATAACATATGGAATGTTGATGTTGTCTACAGAATACGTGCAGAACGGATATAGAAAGCACTAACGAGAAGAAGGGACTTGATGATAGGGCAGGTGTCAAGTCATCAGGAAATAACATCCACGGCACTAGAAGCACTTCTAGAGAGTAAGAACTGATGCCTTTGGGATGTATCCAATACATAATTGAGAACGTAGTGTTCAAGTGATTTTGCTGAAATGAAGACGTTGTCAGGAGAGAGTAATTCGTGATGAGCCACATCAAGGCAATCAGACAGCTTACGACAGGAAAATGAATCCTAGAAAGCGAACAGCGCACATGAATAGGAATACCAGATGCGCTCACGTTGACCTGAACTACTTCGATAGTAGGGGTGTACATTACGTGGCCATGCAGGTGTGAGGAGTACCGCTTTTACGACGCCTACTGACTGGGCACCGTGTCCAGCTCATTTAATCTGCCACCTTGAAATTTTTATCTTATGTGAGGAGAAGTATTCAGAATTTGCTTCGCAGTATTTGTAATGGAACTTTTATAAGTAGATGCAGTTATTGAGTGGACGTGATAGGCACTGCATTCCCTTTTCCCTTTTAGCATGTACATGGATACTCAAGTCTTTTTTTCATGTATAATTCAGACAGAACCATATGACTAGCATATGGACAAGAAGGGAAATGAGCGTTTTGATAGGGCTAACGTAGGTGTTTTACACTTCTTCATTTCATAAAACAATTTGGGTTCCAGTTCCAGACGCAGTGGACAACTGCCACTGAAGCGTGCTGCTGTGATCGCATATACCACGTTGGGGCACACGCACCGTATGGACAAGGCACATCGTTTCTGAACGTGCAGCAGCACTTTGAACTAGCCACAGTCAATCTTGGTGTTCAAAAGCACTGTGCGTGTGTAGTCATATTATCTTGCCGTATTTCAGTTCACATTTCTTCACATAATTTTATATAGAAGAAAGGACATACAACTTTCATGGTTTCAGTACATAATTCCGATTATACCCATAAAATGTAGTCGAATCTGATGGCCTGTTCTTGTATATATTGCTGCAAACACTGTATCCAGAATTTCTGAAAGAGGGGTACCCTCCTCAAGCTAATAATGATTTGTAACTTTGGAAATACATGTCCTTGCTCTTAAATTTTGACGCACACGAGAAAGTACATAATAACATTAAGGGTAAGTACGTGACAGACTAATAGCTTCTATTCTAGCAGACAGCAGACAGTTTTGTTATAGCATGAGGGGGGGGGGGAGAGTAGTAACGGGTAAAGATACTTTTATACTACACTGGGTCATCATTATACTAGAAAACGTCTTTGTCTGTTACACAGATCTGGGCACTCTTATTCTTCCTAATACAGGGAACATGATATTTGGGGCGAGTAGCGTTGATGCGTGAGTCTTGACAGTGCCAGACCGCACACGTGCCAGTCTGCAGACACGCTGACCCTCTTTCCGGGTGCTGCTGCCTCACGTGCCCCTGTCGCTAGTAAACTCTCACTTTCTGGAATATCAATATTTATGCCAAGAAGTTTCTCGCAAAGCGGATATCGAAGCGGCGAAGCAGTTTAAATAACGCCCTTATCTCCGTGGGCCAGCGGGTTCTCACAGTGGGTGGCAGCAGCAATGCTTGCCTGTGGCACCAGGAGGGCAGGATCCAGGTTTCCGGAATATCAGCAGCAGAACACGTCCCAGCAGCACTGTAACCTAGAATCTTCCCAACAGTACCGGTCTCAGGTAATTAGCCGCCGAACGTCAGTCACAAATCATTGCTTAGCTGCGAGCTATGGCAAATTGAATCTGCTGATAAGCGTAGACCATCGCAGCTATTCGTGCGCTTTTGCTTCATTTCCACTTTCGACAATCCCTCTGTCATTGGTCTGTGTCTATTTCGTTACGTTCTGAAGCAACAAGCACGCCCTGTAATTCTGTATTTCCTTTTTTCATATTATTCGTTAGGCTGTCAACAATGGATTTTAGCTCTTCTTCATGACTTTCAGGTAGGCTTCATTATCAGAGGTTCTAATACGAGTGATGTCACGTTGAGCACCACAAAATGGCATTAATATATACTGGAAGTATGTTCTGAAGTACTGCTTAACAAACTACAGTTTCATCCAAACTGCAGTGCTTCTTAAACCGGCGAATTCTGCATCTGAGCTTCAACATTTTCAGCTGACAGTAAGTAAAAGTTGGTGTTACGATTTTTCTGTGACCTCTCGATCTCAGGACTTCCTACAGGATTTAGCTAGTATACATTAGAATCTTTTTCGAAGTATTTTGACAAATCATTAAAACTAATCGATAATATTATTCCTGTAATGAAAGTACCGCTGTTTTGTTACTGGATTTTAAAGTTTGCAACATTTCGTACATTGAAGCCAGGACCAGTTGTACTTAATAATTATCAACAAAAATCCAGCTAATTTGCTGTACTCTGTAAGTCTCTTTAACAGAATGACTATATCGACGAATTTCATGCAAATCAAGTAACAACAAAAATATATATCTTTGAGATTAGCAAATTATTTTGGAATACTGGATGTAAATTTGATAGTTAATTGACATGCACGGTTATTTCTTATGCTGCCAGCATCTCTGGCAGATTTATACAAATACAACTGAGCAATTACTTGAATATTGACATCATCGGAAAATTATACTATCGAATCTAAGCGCTGTTCTCTTCCTGACGTTCAGAAGTGCATAGTGTGGGTTCATGTGGTTCTGAAGTTTATATAGTAAATTCACACTGGATTCGAAGCGATTTGCGAATTTGGTTGCTTATGGCCAGCTGTTTTATTTCAAGAGTAACACACTACACCACTGAGTATGTAGTTCGTTTCCTGTTAATCTGCATAGTTACGTCCAGAATGAAATTTTCACTCTGCAGTGAAGTGTGCGCTCATATGAAGCCCCCTTGCGGATTAAGACCTTTGCCTTCACAAGAAAGTGTTCTACCAAACGGGCAAGCCAAGCATGACTCACAATCCGTCGTTACAACAGTACTTCCGCCTGCATCTCGTCTCTTGCCTTCCAGGTTTCACAGAAGTTCTCCTGTTGTTGTGAAGGCAACCCTCTTCAGGACACTTAAATGTGATTTCCAGAGTAATGTAGATGTAGATTACTAACTTGACAGAGTAACACTTCGGCAAGAAGCGATACTGCGGAGAAATTGCTTAGCCACAGCCTGAGAGACGTTTCCAGGATGGAACGTTTACTCTGCAGCTAAGTATGTGCTGGTATGAAACATCCTGGTATGTTAAAACTGGATGCTGGACCGAGACTCGAACTCGGGGTCTTTCTCACTGACGGACTAGTGCTCTAGAGCACCTACATACACAGTTGTTACTATGGCTGTGGGTAAATCCAGCTAACAGAGATTGTTTCAAACCGATATACTGATTACGAACATTTCGTTAAGCTTACTTAAAGAATGCGTTATTTTTGAATACCTGCGGTGTTGCATTTTTCTCACGAATGCATGAAAAGTTTCAGTTTTTATGTTACAGGCCCCAACAGCAGAATTAAAATAAACGTGCATGTAACGGAATTATCTTTGAACCCATAAAATGAACATCTTAGAATTTGAGAAAATGAATTTCCATTATCGTCGGACATCTTGTTCCCCCAGATGCTAGTTACACTTCGCTCCACCATATTGCAGAACACAATGAAATTTTAACAAAATCAAATCTATCTTACTGAAATAACTACCGATGAAGTAATCTCTTTAATGATAATTTCGAGTTTCATATTAGCTTCAAGTAACCAAGTACAATCACTGTTAGGACTTCTTCTTACGGTACGGAACCTTAACCGGTAAATCTGAAACCCTTAAAGAATCAATTTGTCATCCATCTGTCTGTTTGTTCGACTGTTCCAAACCCGTTTTTACAGGCAAAGACGGACATATCAAGTTGAAATGTACGTCATATATTAAAGTCTGTAGTACCTTAGCAATGTATAAAAGTGAAACCTCTGAGTTGATGCAATCAAAAGACTTGGTCATTTATGGCACATGTCTAAATACTCGCTATTTTACTCATGAATGCACACAGAATGCTTCTCGTTGACCTAGAATCATGAAATTTGCAACGAGCACAGTTTGACTGTATAGTCAAACGAAAAAAATACGAAATGTGTTAGTTAGAAATTATATCTCTCTTTTTCATTTGTTAGACTGTCCCTCTATCTGTCCGTCTGTCAAGGCCTCCTTTTTTGAGGAAAGGGTAGACGTATCAGAGTCAAATTTGTATCACGTATCAAGGTCCGTGATACCTTCACGATACAGTAAACGATAGCTTTTAAGTCATTGCTACCAAATGATATGGCCCTTTATGTCACATATTTTGATACTCGCAAACTCACTTATGAAAACCTGTAGGATGTACTTACCGTTGGTCTAGAGTCATGAAAATTGGTAAAAAGAAAGGTTTCTCTGTCCAAGCAAAGACAAAATCTGAAATTTGGGAATTTGTAACTATATAACCCCAAAAAAGTAAATTTTACCATTTATTATCAGACCTCAAACTTGAAATTAGAACATTCTCGAAAGTCTTGGAATCTCCGGCACCAATACCTTACTGTAAGATTAACGGTAACAGGGCAAAATCGTTAAGATCCTCGATTCCTGGAATGGATGAAATGTCAATATACATGGTTAAGTTCCCATGGAACACGCAGTGCGCGAATTTTACTCGTAACTGGTCAGTGCTTTTTTTCCAATTGTATTACATTTAACAACTGAGGCGGAAACGTAACCAGTTTTTAATGCAACGCGATGTAAGAGTGAATTTTGGACAGCAGGTGGCCGAATCTCACAATAATAGTTTTTTAGTGACTGACAATCTTCGTATTAATTTACTTTCCATGTATATTCAATAATGGCCCTGTATTATGTTACAAACAGAACTCATATAAATTTAATTGCGTATTTTGTTTATCTCTACATAGATCTATTATAAGTTTGTTTGTTTTCAGAATAATTATAGTTCTTCATTGTGTTTAGTTTGCATTAAAAATCTCATTCAGGGTCTTCCTAGGTCTATGTGCCCTTCTAGGATTCCTCCCAGTATTTTTAAGAAACTGGTGGTTGTGTTGAGTCTTCTTCGCTCTAATGCCCTCCTAAATGACCTTATTTTCCCTATTCTTTGCAGTACTTCCTGGTTGGTGGTTTTATCTGTCCACTTTAACAGCCATGTCCAGCACCATACCTCAGGTGCCTCAAGTTAATTGCTTTGGGTTTTACTTATGATCCATGTTCCCCAGCTATATACTGTTACGATCCCAATTCAGCTTCCCTCACATTAATATTTCTGACGTTTGAATAAAGCATTTTTCTTTTTTTTCTCGAACATTTTTTGCCTTTCTAATTTTGTTTCGTCCGTGTTACGTTATTTCATAAATATTTGCTCGAACTTGTTCGTTTTATTTTATTTTCTGTAATTATAATGTTTATTTCTTCTGTTTACTTGGATCACAGGATTATTTCCTTCTATTTTCAGTTAATTCCGACTTTTTTCATCGGTTGGTATGCTTTATCCATAACTTATTATATTCTTTGGGGATATCTTTAGCCTGCAGCTATCATAGCTATGTCTTTCACAGACCTAAGACTGTTTTTTCCCCATTTATTCTGTTACTGGCACCATATTATTTCCAGTCGTTTGTTGCATGGTCTGTGTAGTGATGAATACGTATGGGTTCAAATGGCTCTGAGCACTATGGGACAACTTCTGAGGTCCTCAGTCCCCTAGAACTTAGAACTACTTAAACCTAAATAACCTAAGGACATCACACACATCAATGCCCGAGGCAGGATTTGAACCTGCGACCGTAGCGGTCGCGCGATTCCAGACTGTAGCACCTAGAACCGCTCGGCCACCACGGCCGGCAATACGTATGGGGACAAACTGAATTCTTTTCTAGCGTTTTGAAGTATTTTAGCTTTTTCTCTGTACGTATTACCTTTGCTGTCTCTTTTTATTCTTTGTAAACTTTAATTTTGTTTGTGTCCACCATTTTCAGAATGTTCATTATACTTTTTTCACTTGTCAGTGTAGAACTCTTACCTGAGATGTACAAAAGCTTTGAAACTTTTTCTGTTGACCCTAAAGGTTTCTTCAGTTAGACTACGAGTGCATAGAATAGCTTGTCTTGTGCCTCTGCCTTCGCGGTAGCGAAATTGTCTTCAACTGATTTGGCTTCAGTTTAATTCTTAATATGTCTGTGTATTATTCATGTTAATTTTTTCGACGAGTGGGTTACTGTACTCAAAGTCCTCTGATTTTCCCATGTAGGTACTTTGTTCTTTGGAATCATTATCGTGATACTTTTCTTGAAATACTCTGGGACAGCGCGTGTTTTACATATACCAATGAGTGAGTGAGACCAAGCTTCAGACGATTTGTTTTTGGACCTTATACTGTGAGCAATTTATCTCTGATGCTGTGAGCAATTTATCTGGGATGCCGTTTTTTTGCTTAATGTTGTACCTTGTAATAAAGGTCTTCAGTGTACAGCTTCCATCTCTTATATACATCATACAGTGCTGTAAGAAGTCTTTCCTCCTAGCGGAGTTAAGTGATTTGTTGTTTCCGTTTTCCAAAATGCGTCGTTGTGTGTAATAAAACAGACTCCACAAATCTGGGTGTTGGGTAGCACAACTTCAGCTGCTTTAAGAATCAAAAGTGAGTGTAGGAGCTTACAATTTATATAATTTAATAAACAGCACTCTGCATTAGTCAAAAAGCGTTTAGCGTAATATTACAACAAAAAATTCAAATCCCGATTCAAAAATCTACAACGATATGAATGATATTTGCAGAAATAAAGCTGCTTGAACGGGAAAGTAATCGCGCTTGCAGACTACAGTTGATAAGAGCATGATAATTGAAAGGCATAAGTCAGGGATCGTATCATAGTCGTACGGACAGTTTCAGTCCACCAGGATATTTGAACGACTTTATATTGCATTACCATATGTCCCTTCTACACATTACATACCAGTATCAGGGACTCACATACATTAGCAAAACTGCACTCCAAGGAGAGTACATAGCACTGCTTCACTGTGAAATCCCTCGATACCTTCGTTCCACAGCGTACGGAATATTTAATACCAGTTCAGTCAGACGATATTTATCTGTATGGTACGGAATTTACGGACTGACATGCGTAACAGTGTTGCGCCGTCCGGTTTGATAAACGATCTGAGGTAATTCCTCAGGTGATGCACTACTCGTGTTCTCCAGTCTAACACGTCCCCCATGGTCCACGCGTGACATAGATGAGACGTGGGAACACTTAATGGACACGAGGTATTACCCAGCTTTGTTCACAGGCACCATACGAGGCACGGGGTTATAGCTGGGACCTAATAACGCATAATAACGAGGCACAATTTTTTCTGCTGTGGTTTCTTCATGTGAATGAGACTGTAGTACAGAAATTACTCTACCATATTTGAAATATTGCACGACTGTGTGAAGGAATGGAACTTTCAGTTGTCTATTGTAAAAACCTAATTTGATTTTTTATTGCTGATACTGTAGTTCCTTTTATGTCACAGTAAAAATCCTTTCCTTTATAGTAACAGTGTTTGAATCCTTGATTTGCCTACTCTACTATAATGAATTATCTGAGGCCATGATTTGTGTTTCTACTGTGATAGGGAATAGACACGTCGCTGTGATACACTTACATATATAGCCCTCCTTGTTGAAAACTGTATGTATGTATGTGTGTGTGTGTGTTTGTATGTGTGTGTGTGTGTGTGTGTGTGTGTGTGTGTGTGTGTGTATCTATGTGGGTGGTGTTTTGTGTAAAGTATCAATACTTCTGAGTGGTAGTGGTGTGGAACCCCTGAAGTTACAGTGAGTGCAAAATGAGATTTATAATGGTCATCAGAAGATTGTAACACTAGTTGTCTCAAAATAGTAACTCACAAGTAGTGACACAGCACATACAGTCATATAATTAGTGCAACGAATATTAAAAAAACAATGTATTTTGGTATGGAAGACTAATCAGAAGTGAACAGTTGTATGGACGCAACAGATATAATTGATTTGTATTAGTCCTCGCTTGTTGCGATCTCCCGAAGCACGCAGGCGTATATTTACATTGGATGCAATAATTAAGAATATAAATTAGGGACATTCAGTAGACTTCATTTCTGGCACAATAAACAAATACGATTCCGTCATGAAGTCTTACCATACACAGCAGCTCGCTGACAAGCATCAGCCATACATGTTGCCTTTCCTTGTTGAATGGCTGAAAAAGCTAACTATCATGCAAAGATAGTGTGTCAAATTTTGTCATCTCTTTCCAGCCTTGTTGCAAGACGAGTAATTTAATAATCAGAAGAAGTTCCACTTCTGCTGCTATTCGCTTAACCTTAGGTCAGTAAGGTGGTAGCACCCTATTTTCAGTACATCTAAACACAGCATTAATAAAAGATATGATTAATGTAGAAATGATTTTGCAATTTGTGTTGTAAAATATAAATACATTATTCCTAAACAGAATATACGCAGGTTACGAACTCGTGAATGAAATCTTACAAAGAACCGCTTGAGTGCGAGATCGCAAGTTGAATCGTTAGTGAGGCTCATCTGAAAGTGTAGTGTCAACAGTTATGACAGCAAAAATGTTGGCTCCTAATGATTCAATATGTTCATCACGAGGGGCACAGAAACTGTCGGGAGGTATGTGTTACACTTCACAAAATGGACATAGTCGACATTCAAGAAATGTTCGAAACAAACCATTAACTTTCACCATGTATACTGAATGAAGAACGGCGTGATCACAAACGTTCGCACCATCACCATCGAAGGCGAACGCCTTGGGAGCTAAAAACTGTACAGGACGTTCAGCTGGATATCCATTCTTAAAGTGTAGGTATAGAACCATATTGGTGTAACGGGCTGACGAGCACTGATGTAATGTGCAGCCAAATGGAAAATGGTCTGTTGTGGATTTTAACGTGCGACTGGCTTTCCTTTAAGTGTAGTGGAAGATTAATTTAATAGATACGGAAAAAAAACATGAAGAGGCTAAACTTCTTTAGCGGTTCTAGGTGGTATGAACTGCAGTGTCACACTTTTTTTTGGAGGGATAGTTTTCTCTAATGGAATATGATTCATTACGCAGATCAGGAATAAAGCTAAAATAATTTATTTTGACAAGCTGATACCATAGCTGCAGTTCTCTTGCGCAGATTTTCCCATTCTTGCTTGCTGTAACGTAAACATACCCTACTGCTCTTGCGATATCACGAACACGATAAAGAATCGTAGGGAGCAAAGCACATCAAACTCCTTGCAGCACAATAAATAACTCTCCGGCCAGATTACCATCTAAATTAGCAGTCGGCATAATTGTATACACTTCCATCATGTTACTTGATCTTGATACCACTCCGTTGGCACCTCTAATTTTCAGAGTTCCATTTATAGGTATTTCGTCTTCAAATCGCGTCGGTCGGAGCTGAACATGTACTCCTTACTGATAGGTGGGATAAATTTTTTACCTCATCTACAAATTTTCGAGCCCACGTTTTGTTTGAAATTTCGTTATCTTACCTCTTCCAATTCTGTAGCACTGTCTGAAGCTATGCAACCGTCCACTGCTTCCCTTGAAATCACTGTAATCTATTTCACGTGCTGATAGACGTGCGTATCATAGTAGATCAGTATCATGCACATCCTGTAAATTGTACCGAGCATGCTTGGAACGTGCAAACACCAATTTTTGTAACAAGTGGGCCTCATCCTCCGATGAATATTCGTTGTTTCTCTTATGCACTACATGGTCATATTGCTGCAAGCTTGTCCGAAATCTCTTCGAGATCTTTTTACGATACTGCGGATGATCTTCCATGTACTTTTAGTCCTTGCCCCTCAGACAACCACTGTCCTTTACTACGTTACACAACAGACTGAATTTATGGCTTCTTGTCCGGCAAGGATGATGAACTACATGGCTCGAGACCTATTTCAGTATCGCCTCCTCTCGCTGAGCACGTATCTTTATATCACTGTACTTTCACCTACATTGCCCACACAATCGAGAGTATACGACACCACAATTCCACTGACTCACGTAGCAGAAACGCTAATGCAGGGGTGACACGCTTAGATCCGGACAAATTTCAATTTGATTTTCTCGCCATATCGTAGTTCTGCCGGTGGCCGCAATTGGCGTTCTTCAAACCATAGGCATCTAATAATCAGTCAGAACCTCAAAATGGCCGGGATATTACTGACAAGTGCGCGGTACAAACGGAGAGTTGCGATTATCTACAGCCTTCGCGCTGGGCGTTCGCCCACGGAAATAGTTCGATTATTCGGGTACCCGATATCATTAGTTTACGCAATTGGGGCCAAGCATAATGCTTCGGAGAAGTATGGGCATCATGCCCTAGGTGTTGTGTCCAGTGAGGGTGAAAACATACGGCTACATTTCTTCGAAAAGTGGCAGACAGTCACAAAAGATGTTTATCCACAAGTTTTGACGAATGTCGTGAAACAGTGGATGATAACTGTGGCCTCGGGGAGACAATACGTCGTGTTTTGGTCAAAGAAGTTCTGATCCCTGAAAATAGCCTGGATTTGAACCCCCACGACCACTGATTTTGGAGCGTAATCGAAAGAGTTATCAGTAAGAAGAAGCACACTAATGTCGTATCTCTACGCACCGCTATAGAAGCAGTATTCGCGAATTTGGACAGCGCTGTTCTGTAAAGTGCGCGCGATAGCTTCAGTACAAGACTGGAGCCGGTCACTGCTGCTAAAGGATGTTACATCGAGTAACGTTACTCTTGAAAGATACCACTACTTACATATAAAAGGATTTTCATTTTCATATGTAATTTGCTTTAATAAATTTTCTTTTGAAGAATTTTCATTTCCCGGATTTAAGCGCTGCTCCCAGAATTTCAAATGTCTTTTTTTCCTCACTCTGTGACATTATTTGGGCTCCTGCCTGACAAAATGTAATTTTCGGCAACTTTTATTTTAGAAATAATGCAATGTTTGCTTTGTTTATCGTTGCCATTGCTCTGATTTGTATCAGTACCACAAGCACTATGGCACTCCTTTAGGTTACTCGTCGGCTAAGCAGTTCAACTACTGTACGTTCCGTAGCCTCACGCTGAGCTCACCATTGAATACCCGCAGTTCCACGCCCTGTTGTAATTAGCAGCCAATATTGTGGTTACATGGTGGACATTATGTTGGGTGTCGAATGCCATAAACATCATTGCCTTTTGCGTCCTCGCATTGCACGCGTACCTTGTTAGTAACTTTTTACACAGGCAAGCTCACATAGTCGGAAAAATAATCTGATTTTAGCAAGAAGACATAATACTCGTATGTCTTGAATCTTCATTATGAACAAAATTTAATACACGATAATATGAACTGATGCTAGCTTGCAGTCATAACCAGTCTCCAACCATAATTAGCCCTCTCTCTGATCCAGTGCCTCTGAAATCAAGTACGTGGAATCACACAGGAGCGCGAAGTGAGATGAAAGCATAACCTAACTCACCACGACTACCGCATGGAATTGGCTTTCCGCTAATCTTGCGCATCGTACAAATTAAGCGTAACTCAGGCTCTTCATCAGGCAAAAGCAATTTCATCAGAACTGCATGTTCGTTCTGATACATGTCTGATTCCTAATACATCATTACACAACTATCACTAGAACTGGAACAAGACTGCAATGGATGGCTGACTTCCTTTCAAACGAATAACCACATGACACTCTCTACTGCCAGACATTTGAATGCTGTGGTTAAGCAAAGATGTTGTAAACGTATCAGTATCGGTATATACCTGGTAGCTGTGCTGGTAACGTTTATATCACAGACATGGTTGTAAGGTAAACATAACAGATCTTGTCAGTATGGTGAGAAAATGAGACAACAGCAGAACCTTTAATCAGCTCCCCTTTTTCGAAGTAGGAAGATTTTCGACGTGCAGTGGACGAGATTACAAGGGGACAATTCAAAGTTGATCATACAATCCAACTGTTGTCGTAATCAGTAAAAAATTCTTAGAATGGAAGATTAAATGCTAAGTTCGAGAAGCAGTCGTTCAAAACTCAAGGTACTTCATTTCCATGTACAATTATTTTTCAAATTTCCAAACTTGTCCTGCAAAATCATATCAATATTATAAAATAAATTTATAAAATGTGTTAACAGTCCCAAAATACTGCATATTTGCCATTCACATCTGTGCCACCATCAATAAGTTGGGGGGGGGGGGGGTATATTACACCAGAGTGCCTTCCAATCAGCAGTGGCGTATTCGCTTTCGACCACATACCGTCGCTGTCGGAACATGAATGTGCCGCACACTCTGCGGACCATGAACAGGTCATCAACACGCCTCCTTTTCCTCAGGTTCTCTAGCAGAAAATTACGGGAATGGAAAAGTGCTGTTGGGATGTGGTGAACATCTGTCGGTGGGTTCAGATTGGTTGGCACAATTTCTGTCAGCAGGAATGCGATCAGTGTGTTGGGGTCGTGTTTCCATTACCATAACGTCAGCAGCACGAGTAACGCGAACGCCTTGAGGTACACATTGGTGAATCCTAAGGCCGCCACCCATCACAGGGAGTATGAGAGTCGCATATCTTACTTTGAAGAGAGTGTCTTGATTTATATGAAGTCTGAAGGCTGTCTGGAGTTTATTCGCTGCTGCTCGCGGCTTTGGAAATAGTCTTGTCCAATATTTGGTCTTTGACACCAAGTAGGTGGTAACTAAATCGATCTTTTGCAGCGCATCTTAGGATCACAAGGAGTGTAGGCGGATTTTGTTAAAGAGGCGTTTGTAGTTGAGAGCGATTGTGCGACTTGTGGTCTGACTTCACAGCACCCCAAACATTTCATTTCATACATCCGTCCGGCTGTGCAGGTAACCCGCGACCAATATTCATGATTTCCAATTTTCGCCTTTTCACCAGTCGCTTTCCTATTTCTCTCAATCATGGCTAGTGCTATGGTAATCTCATCATGCAAGCGTACCAAAAGGACAACTTCACCCGCTTACACCACATACACAAATCGATCTCCTCGCATTATGACACCTCGTAATATTTTGTGTAGCTGCATGAACAGATTCTCAATCGTGAGTGCGATCGGGCCGATCGAGAAGGAACTCCTCTATCTGAGGGAGCACTGCATCTATACTGATCCGTTCACTAAGACCATTGACTGCGACCCGTGAAGAAGACAGATTACGATCGTAAGGAGCCATAATGGTATATTTATTGCAACTATACTTGCATGCAGAAAGTCATATCCTACTACGTCGAAGGTTTCTCTAATTCGACCGCGAGCATGGCATCATGGATTCTCCACGCATCCACGATGGCTATAGGATAGCGATACTCACATAATGCCAAGAGAATGGCTTGGTTGTCATCGATTTTTGTCTGATATCTCCGCATCAACACGGTAAACGCCGGTTTTAACCGAAGTGCCAAAAGTGTCGCAAAAATTCCATGGTCACTGTTGAGAAGTGAACCGTGCGACCGCTACGGTCGCATGTTCGAATCCTGCCTCGGGCATGGATGTGTGTGATGTCCTTAGGTTAGCTAGGTTTAAGTAGTTCTAAGTTCTAGGGGACTGATGACCTCAGAAGTTAAGTCCCATAGTGCTCAAAGCCATTTGAACCATTTTGTTGAGAAGTGTCTGTGGTCGGAATTGGTGCACTGAGAATCTTGAAGGTGTCTTCGGAACGGGGATGATCACGCCTTGGGTAAGTTGCGAGGTACGGTTATTTCCGGAGCCAGTAACTTCTAGAACATATGTCACAACGTCAGTATAAGCATATCTTGAAATACACTATAGAATTATGTGGGTATTCCATTGGGGCCAGGAGTTTACTGTAGGGTCCCTTTGCCAGAGACGTTATCACCTGCTCTTCTGCCCCGTTTGATTGCATCTCAGCAGCACTCACGCCATTCAGTTCGTGCGGCAGTGGTGTGAGTATTTCGACGAGTGACAACCAATCTGTGTTTGTACAAACGGGTTTAGAAATTAGCGACACCTTATTTACCTCTGCCTGACTTCTTGTCAGCTGGTCGTACCCCATCTCAAATGCCGTGACCAGTTTCTTACTGGACCTTTTCACTTACTATGTGGTGCACGGAGGATGGTTCATGTGCGACTCTGAAACCCTGCCATGCTGCGATATCACGGTGAACGTTAAAATAAAATTGCACCGTTTCTTTGTACCGTCGCATTCTGTCTCGAGAGTAGATCATAAGTGTCCGCCTCATGGCTGGTCTGGTACACTGTAGCCACCACAGCAGAACTGATCGGGTCGTAAGCATATCTTCCAGGTTTCAGTGACTGCTGTACTACAATCTAGATCGTTTAGAACCTCAGAATAAAGTTCCCACATACCCTTGTGTGACAAGATGACTGACGTGCCGGAGCACATATAGGCCAAGTTGTGTGAGAAAAGACCTCTGAAGGTAGGTACGAAGCTCGTGCGACATATTTAACTAGACGAGGCGGCACTCTGCTGCAGCCGTGAAGTACGTCTGCTCCAGCGTGTCCCCATATAAACTGCTCTACGTAACCCAACGAGGTCATGTCACGCACGGCGGTGGATAGATCTGGTCACGTTTTTTAACTAGCATATGATCGCGTGGTGACGGTGCGCAATAGATGTTACCTCCGAAAACAACACGACTGTATCTGCTCGTGAACTAGGGCATTAATCACACCTATAGGAATCGGAAAGGGCATGTCTTTTGCTGGAGCCATATAGTGCGTATGCATTGAGGATATGGACACTGATGAGAGCAAGCGCTGTTCCTCTTGCCGAAGGTAAACACCCTACATCAGTAATTTGAATATCCTCTCAGGTCAGGGCTGCAGAGCCCTGCTCTTTCCCAGTACCCCAATGGATATGAGCGTTATGATGTCGGCATCCGCCCTCCGTAACAGCTCACTTAGAAGCTGTAATTTCCTTCCACTGCTGATTTTTGGTAAGGTATAGGACTGGTAAGCATCGCACATGGGCTGCTGGAGTAGAATGCTGACCCCATTTGAGGACACAAAAATTTATTTTCACCGCGTTAATTAAAACACGGCACTAGTAACAACACAATGATTAATTAGCATTTGCAAATTGCGGTGATCTACACCAATTATTCAGTTGTACTAAAGCTATGAGAATAACTAAAACAAATTTAAACAAAAGCAGCCTTATGGCCCCAACTTTGAATTAATAGAAAAAATACTTTGCACAAATGTAACTAAGATAAATTCAGATCTGAACTCACTAGTGGTGACGTTAAGTCAATTATCAGGCCTTGTGAATGTGAAAATAACAATTTGTAAAAGCTATTAGGTTTCAAAAAATAGATAGCAATATCTCGTAAATACGTGAATTAAATATTATGGAAAACATTCGGCAATATGATGTTATTATAGCATGAAAGATCTAGACAGCAATCAGCACATTCTCGACGTTTGGCGTTCACATCGGCCGTGCGTCTGAATTCCGTGCTCGAGAGCTCAAGTGACAACAGGCAGGAGGGTCAGCGCACACCAATAACATCTTCTAGAACACACAAACCCAGTGTTAATACACAGTTCACGAAATACTGAAACAAACAGCCAACAACAGGGTAGCTCCAAATGCAGGAAGATATGTTAAACGTTATAATGTGACAACGACTTAATGTTCACAGAAAAAACTGTTCTGGCAACAACACATTGAGAGTCCACTAATGGGCTGAAAGAAAACATTAATTCGGGGGAAGGCATCCTATACGGCTCGTGATTTGCGACGTTGAACACGAAGGACAACCAATTACACGATAAAACCCATCTCTCTGAGACCCAGAATTATACGCAATCAGAGCCGTCTTAAGATTACGGTTGTTGATCCTTTCGGCGAAGAAGAATTGTGGGTAAAAGGGGGTTGTGGTGACATGTTTTATGCCCTGATCAAAACAAACCTGCAGAAAGTCTTAGGAAGTAAAAGCCGGAATATTGTCACTGACCTACGCCTTGGACGGTCCAAAACTGGCAAATATCCTCTCCAAATGCTGGATACTTGTGGTTGCTGTGGTAATCTTACTAAGGATGAGCCAGACAAACCTGGTGAAAGCATCTACAATTACTAACACAAATCGTCCCCCTTTGAGTGAGAGGTAAGGGTCCAAGGTAATAGATATATAAGTTGTTCTTAGGTTGAAACTCCCTAGTAGACTGAAGGAACCCTCGCGTAGGCCCAGTGTCTGGCTTGGAGGCTTTACATACCTCGCACTTGACAACCATCCTGTGACTATCCATATTCATGCCCCTGCAGGTCAACCTTTGTCCGACCTTGAGCTGGGTTTCATTAAACCCCAGATGACCACCACACAAGGACCGGTGAAAATAACTGAACACTCCTGATATCAATCTCTTAGGTACGTACAATTTAGGCCAGTAACCTCCACGTGCCTGATAACACAATAATTATTTGTGCAAGAAATGTCTGGGCGCCTGTTCACCAGCCTCTACTTTGACCAGATTCTAATTCAAGGTCCAGCCGTTGCTATACCTTGAGATAACTAAACAATGAAGACCCCCATGGCTTGACACACTTCCACCTGGCGCTCCACACTTCGTTCCTCCTCAGTCTCATGGAATATCCGATTCAAAGCATTGGCAGTTTCAGTTTGATTCTGTCCCCCTCTTATATAGCAAACATCAAACTCAAAGGCCGATATCCTAACCGCCCATTGGGCTATCCGCCCAGTTTTGCGGGGGTCGAGGCAAAAACCAACTTAGTGCTTGGTTATCAGTCTCAAGGCAGAATTTGCGATGCTCAAGATAAAATTGGAATCTTTCTAAGGCAAACAAGACGGCTATTGCCTTTAGCCCATACACTGAATACTTAGCTTCAGTTGCTGTCAACGCACGAAACCCGTGAGCTAGCGGGTGTCTCTTCATATTCTGTTCTGGCAACAGTACCGCCCCCACCCCCACACTAGATGCGTCCGTTTGGGCTACGAAGGGTGAATTGAAGTTAGGTATACATGACACCGAGCCCGTGCTTAACGCCTGTTTCAACCCTTGCTGCCATTTCCTCCAGATAAATTTTTCGCCCTTCCTACCCAATTGATTAAGGGGTGCCGCCAACTGAGAGAAACCGGGAATAAATTAACGAAAAAAATTTTCCATACCGATAAATAGGGCACACACTGACGGCTTTAGTGCGGCTCTGGTCCACCTCGACACCCCTTTGAGAGTCAATTTTCCCCAAGAAGGAAATTTGCTCAAGGGCTAGGGTCGCCTTAGTCGGTTTTATGGTCAGCCCTGCTCCCTTGAGAGGGCAGTAAACTTTCCTATGATGTAAGAATTTTTAGCATATTGCAAAAAAAGGTTCAAATGGCTGTGAGCACTATGGGACTCAACATATTAGGTCATAAGTCCCCTAGAACTTAGAACTACTTAAACCTAACTAACCTAAGGACATCACACACACCCATGCCCGAGGCAGGATTCGAACCTGCGACCGTAGCAGTCCCGCGGTTCCGGACTGCAGCGCCAGAACCGCACGGCCACCGCGGCCGGCAGCATATTGCAGCCCCGTCAACAACTGTGATACACTAATATATTGAAAAACGTGCCTCAGTTGCGGAAATTTTCTTGTCTTTACCCAGGTTTCGGCTAGAATAATCTATCCTTCTTCAGAATCACAAAATTATTATTACATGCCACAGTAAGGCACGGTCAACATTAAAAATTAAAACCTATAGTGCTGTGGTAACATTTCGAAGTAAAAGTATTTAACCAAAGTCCAGTCCCGGCATCACTTCAGCAGGCGATCGGTTGGCAGCTGCAACTACGTGCCAAGTATCGTCGCCAGAGTGCAGAATGGGCGTATGAAGTGAAAATGGCGACTCCACAGCAGCGCGCGCAAGCAGTAATCTGGTTTGCAGAAACAAAATCGCCAGTTACTGTGCAAATAAATTATCGTCGTGTGAATTAATGTGAGCCACGTGATTTGAAAACAATTACAGAATGGCATAGGAAGTTTCTGGCAACAGGAAGTGTTCTGAAACATTCTGGCGGTGCACGTTACGGAGTTTCAGAGGAGACAGTGGAGGACATCAGACAAACGGTTCTCAGAAGCCCACGTAAGTCAATCCGTCAAGCATCTAGGTAACTTGATGTATCTCGATCAACATTGCATCGTGTAGTTCACCAGCGGCTTTGTAAGTGTGCTTACAAAGTACAAATTCTGTAACATCTGATGCTGAACGACAAACCACGCCGACAACAATTTGCTGCAGCGTGTTGATATGTACGCCATCATCCTGGAAAGATGTTTACTCTCAGATGAGGCAACCTTCCATCTATCAGGAAGGGTTAATAGGCATAATGTTCGGTTTTAGGGTTCGAAAAATCGGCACATTGTCATTTAACATGTTCGTGATAGCCCTAAACTAAACGTCTGATGCGGGCTAACGCACGACAGGATTGTTGGACCGTTCATCTTTGCGGAACAAACAGTCGATGGGTCAGTGTATCTGGACATGTTGGAGCAGTTTGTGTACACTCAGATACAAGACTTGCAACCTAACATCATTTTTCAACAATATGGAGCTCCGCCGCATTGTTCAACGGTGTTCGCAAGTTCCTGGATGGGAAATTTCCCAATCGTTGGATCATACCCGGAGGACCCATTGCCTGTCCACCACCCGACATTTCCCCACTTGATTTCTTCATGTGTATATTCGTGAAGGATCGCTTGTATGCCACCAAAGTGGACGATATTCCTACGTTACAACATCGTATCACTAATGGGACTGCAACAATAACAGAGGAAATGTTACGAAGAACTTGGTAAGAAACTGAATAGACACTCGATATTCTCTGTGCTTCAAATGGTTCACGTAAGGAGGTGTATCGATAATAAATGAATAAATTCTTTGAGATGCTCTACAATGTGGTGCATTTTTCACTATCGTATCTACTGTGTTTTTTTTCTGGGTCTTCGTAATCAGGGAGGTTTGAGTGGGACGTCCTGTACATGACAACATCCTCATATTTTAACTCAGGCATTTTCTCTCCATGCATATCGACATCTGATATCTCACTTTTAACATACTAATGTTAGTAAGAGTGTATGATGGGTTGCATCCAGCCATCATGTCAGCTTTCTCTCTGTGAACTTTATTATACTGCACAGATAATTCCACTTGCATCACGCATACTGCACTCTAGTACCAATTCGCTGAATCTCCTCTATTTCAATTACCCCATCAGAGTCACTGGGGGTTATTACGCCTACATTCACAAGTTTAGTTCCACTTGAGGTAATATTGTAGATACCTGTGAGTAGCAGTATTCTGCGGACACTTACCTGATACTCATGTTTCGTCTTCGGCTGCTGCAGTTGTACTGTGGTATATTTGAATGATAATAGGTCTGATAGGTCGGGAAGATGGCCTGTGGAAAGTGATTGCTGCTGCTTCTGCAATAGTTCCCACAATTATAACTCATGGAAAACCAGTGCCCATCCAGCATCGTATCATGGTCTCTAGGGATAGCAGAACCGATGTATATGAATTACATACACACAATAATAATAATAATAACGAGAGATGGATGTATACTGATAGACATCTTCTTGTTACGATGACTGACTGATCACTGCTGTTGCCAGGTGAACAGACAACAAATGATGATGCTCATGCAATCGAATTACAAACATTAAAATTCAACTTGTTCACTATCCTGCCATAATACATTGGCAAGTGTTCATTACCACCAACTCTGAGGTTATCAACTCTAATGAAGAAGCTGAACTCGACCTCTTTATAGTGGCTACGATTGGCCGTGGCATGTGCTGGTGAAGATGCCACAGTTGTACTCGTCCTTGGAATGTAGCCATGGCAGTTCGTAAAGTCCTGACTTGCTAGAGTGGATGGCTTGATCATGATGACTCACCTAATGACCAGCCCTCGCTGAAGATAATACTAGCATGAGGTCCATCTGGTTGTATACGTTGCAACTGTCCCTCGGCAGCTGCTCCGGTGGGCGTAACTAGGTGCCTTGGCAGTCACGACAGCGGCGTATCCCACTCTCCATATTCGAACTGTGGCACTGAATTGACATACACCTCTGAAAACTTTTTACGTTGGTTGGTTGATTTTGGGGGAGGGACCAGGCTGGGAGGTCATTGGTCCCTTCGGGTTAGGGAAGGATTGAGAAGGAAATTGGCTGAACCCTTGCAAAGAAACCATCCTGGCATTTCTCTGAAGCGATTTAGGGAATCACGGACAACCGAAATCAAGTGGCCGGACACGGGTTTGAACCGTTGTTCCCCCGAATGCGAGACCAGTGCGGTAACCACTGCACCAACTTGCTCTGTTTTACCTTTTTGGCTACACTGCTGTTGACCGCCTTTGTTCCCAAAATACCCCATTCTCCTTTTTTATATCCAGTGGCACTAAGTATGCTAGACACCATTCTGGAAAATGTGTAAGATAAAATATATTTGTAAGGAAACCGCCCTACGACGGTGAAACATCTCATTCTCATATGTTCTTTTTCTTTGCAAATCGAATAATAACCCATATTTTCTACTGCCTCTACCCAAGAGGCCGTTTTCCAGGATGCTTTTGGGTGCATCCGAGAAAGCCTTCTTTTTACCCTATTGAGGTTTTGATATGTATACCACATGGGTCTCATCAATCCCATTCTGACGTCAAAACACCTGTAACACCTTCTAACGCCATTCAGCATATGAAGTGAATTTTTATTGTCTTTCTAAATACTTTCAGCACTTCATCACAATTGTGCTTGTAATACCTAAGCTCTTCTAGAACTAAATAATCAGTGCTCTAATTAATTAATTTTTTGAATGGTATAGCAATCTCTTGCTCACATTCATTGTTAGGATACAGGAATTCTTCTTAATTGTATCCAGGAGTCAACGGAGGTGGTCTCAATTTCGATAAAAAGCACGCCAATGCAGTTATTTACTGGAATACAAGACACTTTTTTTATAACGTTATCTTAAAATTTCTATTACAAATTGTCTGTGCACAGAATAAATGTCAAATACTTTACTTCTGTAATTTATTTATCATCCTTCTTGCACTATAGACCAATATCTATACACCATGATAGTATGGTTCATAGTTCTGAAATATTTTATTCCCATCTTCAAAGAATATCTCTAAATCTTCTTAATTAGATACAACATTAAAACAAATATGTGTTTCGAGTACCATACAAAGGCCACGGTATACTTGTGGAATCAGTCCACTGAGTATAAAATTTCCCTTATTTGTTACTAACGACCATGCTAAGTTTTTCAGTAGCTTCTCCTCATATGTAATTTTGAATGTATTTAGTAACCTCTGCCAGGCACTTAAATGTGATATGCAGAGTATCCATGTAGATGTAGATGTAGTTATGCAATCAATATGTAAACGAGTCCTATACACATACATATTTACCGAATTAATAATAACCGTGTTATACATGTTTTTAAAGAACGCCATTTCGTCTTTAGTATCATATTTCATAAGCCTACGAAAATTAACTTCATACATATCAAACTCATTCTGTACATAATGAAATACAATATAAAACTGTGTTATCTATTTAGCCATAGGTCCAAAACAGTGTGCTAGTGTAAATAATATTTTACAGTTTCACACCAGTTTCCAGCAGACTCTGTGTCCTCTCTTCTTCGTTGTCTCATGAAGACGTGATATCCAACAAATGTGTCATCACTTTCCGACGATGTGTCCATAGCCTTCACCTTCGCACACAAACAATGACATAGCTGACAGTTTGCCAGTACCAAATTAATCTGTTCAGTTCAGCCTCATCACCAAAACACGTATCATTAGATACAAATATGACAATTCCAGGATGCTTGGTTGTAATGCCCGGTTTGTGTTTTTAACATTAACGGTAACTGGCCTATCAAAAATAAGCTTAGAATTAAAGGAATGCTATTCCATCGATTCCAGTCAAATTCCTCAAATGATATCACTGTATGCAAAAGTTATAGTACCTACGACTCTGGGTTTCGATTAGTATGGCATGTAAACAGCTTGCTTTTGGGATATCCAGCTTCTCAGATAAGAAAGACTTGGCAACTTTAGTGTCTATACATACAACTGCAGTTC
Organism: Schistocerca piceifrons; assembly: GCF_021461385.2. NCBI lineage: Eukaryota > Metazoa > Arthropoda > Insecta > Orthoptera > Acrididae > Schistocerca > Schistocerca piceifrons. The sequence goes on along the minus strand of NC_060139.1, from coordinate 428,489,582 downwards.
GCGTACCTTACTCGTTTGAAAGGATGCGTTGTACCGTGATACTAATTGATGCGCCCATCTAGAATGCACCAAATCATATTTAGTCTATGCCAAAGGACGTTTTAGTTTATCTCTCCGATCATAATGTAGAGATAATTAGGGTAAATAACATAGCATCTAACAATCATACTCCTCAGTGGAAATGAGAACAGTTAATGACTCTAGGACAAATTTCTTTAAGAATAGCTTATAGGAGATGAAGTGTGGTGTAATCTATAATGAACCAAACAGTAACATAAAATTTAATTTAATCCATCATAAATTCATACCATTGTTTTAAAATATCTTTATGTGTTAGCTAATCATAAAGGACACAAAACAGCCTTGTAAACAACCATGGATAACTAGAGGGTTTATAGTATCTTGTGAAGGGAATAGGGAAATGTATCTTTCAGTAGGGACAAGTAGGGATCTTGCAGTAGTTGCACGCTACAAACATTACTGAAAAGTACGAAGAAAGATTATTAAAAATCAATGAACATGTACATAATGTTAGAAATCAGTACTTCTCCCAACAGACTTAAGGCTATACGGAATGTAGTGAAACAAGAGACAGGAAAACTAGCCACAGAACTAGACTGAACTGAATGGAAGGGCTACAAATAATGAGTCACAGGATCAAATCCATTTAACAATCATTTTTTAATATAGTAGAAAGTATAGGGACAAACAATTCAACAGCAAAATCACTACAGAATGTTGAAAAATGTAGTATTCATAAACTTCATTCATATTAATGTATCACGAACTTCTCCTTCTGAAATAAGAAAATCGTATATTCTCTCAAAACTAACGGCTCATCTGGTTTTGATGGTGTTTCTAATAGAGTACTAAACATTTGTTCACATGTAATAAGCCCAGAGAGATTGAAGTATGCCGTTGTTAAACTCCTCTTTAAGAAAGGTGTTAAGAGGGATGTCAATAACCACCGATCTGTCTCACTGCTGACATCATTTTCCACAATTTTTGAGGAGGTGCTTTATTCTAGAATAGTATCTCACCTGAGCAACAATAGTGTCCTTAGCAAATCACAGGTTGGGTTTCAGAAGAGTTGCTCTACTGAGACTACCGTTTACACGTTCACCCACCAGTTTGTACAAGCATTAGATAATACATCAGCGCCGGTTGGTATTTTCTGCGATCTCTCTAAGGCCTTTGACGGTGTGAATCAGAGTAGTCTCCTAGATAAATTGGCATTTTGTGGGATTGATGATATGGCCAAGCAATCGATAATGTCATATCTAACCAAAAGAAGGCAGATAGCTGTACTTAGTAATTCAAGCAATAAGTTCAGGGACATAATTCTGACTGGGGAGGAATCGAGCATTGGATTTCGCAAGATTCAGTCTTAGGTCTACTACTGTTCTTCATATACGTGAAAGGTCTTCCATCTAATAGTTAGTTCTGCACATGTAGAGGTACAACACCAGTGATAAATGTAGCACATGGTGAGGAAACTATAAATAGGGTAGACACTTCAAAATTATTAGAGCTCCATACTGATGAGAATTTAAATTGGAGAGAACACATTTTGGAACTCTTAAAACAGTTGAATTTAGCCTCATTTGCCCTTACAATTATTGCAACTCTTGGGGAGAGACAAATCAAGTTGACAAATATGTGCATATTGCCATCCAATATATCATATGGAATAATGTTACGGGGCAACTCATTTTTAAGAAAAACGGTCTCCATTGCGTAAAAACGTGCTGAAAAATATGTGGTGCTCACCCACGATTATCTTGCAGACATTTGTCTGAGGAGTTGAGAACATTTGCTCCCTCATGAAGTTAGTTTAACACAGTGAATGCACTACAGTTCAAAAGGAATAATGAGATACATGATTACAATAACAGAAGGATAAATGACATACATTACTCCACATTAAGGTTGTCTTTCGCACATAAAGCTGTGCACAACGCTGCAACAAAAATTTTTGATCTCTTACTCAGTGATATAAAATATCTGACACACAGCAAAGTAAAATGTGATGGTAACCTGAGAAAGTTTCTCCTTGACAACTCCTTCTATTTCATAGAAGAATATCTGTTACTGGAAGGTGTGAAAGGAGGAGGACAGGAGCTACTAACCTACATCTGTTTATCTTTCTTTTGTTTCTATACATAAAAAACGTTTGTAATGTTTGGAACGTAACCGATGCAAATATTAATTTGCGATGTGTATGTAAAATGACACGTCCACGTCATTACGAATTATCGTGCAAATTGATCCACGAGAGCTGTAACTAACTAAATAACTCCCAATACGATTCCAAAAACTTCTAATAAACAAATTCTTATTAAGTTATAAACCACAAAAGGATCCAGTACATCACAATAAATTACAGAATTTGAGTCTGCCTTATTACAATATACCAAAGCGTGTGTGCGTGACTTACACCACACTTGAACATCAAAGACCTCTGTAACAGCACCACATAGCCACACTTATCCGTTATGCATCTCGCCTACAATCAAATTACTGCCATTACAATAACAACATAGATGTGTGTCAGTAACTTAAGCAAAGTTCTCTTCGCCATAGGTCTAGTTACATGGCATGTATACGTGAACTATTGTTGTTTGTTTTGCGTGTTGAGAATTCTGATGACAATAATCCCGTCACTGAACTATTCACGATAACACATTCTTTGATATAACTTTCTTATTAGTAACATTTTCTACTGCCGTTATACCACGTGCTGTTAAAAAATGGCTCTGAGCACTATGCGACTTAACTTCTGTGGTCATCAGTCGCCTAGAACTTGGAACTAATTAAACCTAACTAACCTAAGGACATCACACACATCCATGCCCGAGGCAGGATTCGAACCTGCGACCGTAGCGGTCGCTCGTTTCCAGACTGTAGCGCCTAGAACCGCACGGCCGCTCCGGCCGGCCGTGCTGTTAAACTTACCCTTTATTTATGTGACCACGAATCTTCAACCTCTTTCCATATCACTTCACCATTTCCCTCTATATCCATACTGAGTCTTGCATGTTTTCTAGGCTCCCTACCATTATCAGTATTATGACATACCACGTTTCGTCGTGTAGAATGTTACCCTTCGTTGGTTACCCAATCTTTTTCTCATGGTCACCTACCCCATGGCTTTCCCTTCCAAGATTTTCAAATGCGGGACCAATCCGGAATCTTGTGCCAAAGAAGATATCTCAAAACACTTCTTCAGTCACAGGCCACATGTCATGTCGGTAGACAATAAACAGAGGGAACATGAATAATACCGACAAACCACGCTGACGGACACCTGACTGGAAATGGAGGAAAAAAGTCCCATGAACATATGTACGGAAATGCATCGCTGCAAGGTAGATGGCGCTGACGACCACGCACCGTGTGTTCCTTGTGTGTCGCAGGCTGTGTGACTCACGCTGCTTACTAGCTGTGTGACTGAGGCAGCGTAATGAAAGCAGCAGAATGGTCCGGTATTCATGTCGGCAGAAAGCCGCGATGGTGTTTATGTACAGCTGAGCAGATGGATACGGTTGAGAGGCAGTACGGCTATACCAAACCAACATTTCAAACCCTTTTTGGGGTTTGTGTAATTATGGGTCCTGCCTCTCGACGGTTTCATCAGACTGGTCGTGCATCCTGGCTTGCTCACGACATAAATACCTGACCATTCTGCTGCTTTCAGTATGTTGCCTCAATCTCACAGCCTGCAACACCTAAGTAACACAAGGCAGCTGCTCAGAGTAACTATCATTTGCCAGCACCATCTATCGTGGAACGACGTTTCCGGACACTTGTTCATAGGACATTTCTTCCTCCATTTCCAGTCAGTAATCAGTCCCTGCAGTTTTTTCGGTTTCATACATGTTTCCACTGCAGGCAACCTCACTGCTTTAACGACTGAGGATTCTTCCGCGGTTTAGGGCTTGTCTCCCACCCCAAGAACAGGCTGCCATAACCTCTGTTTATTTCTCCTCCCTTATTAGTAATGTCATTAGCAATTGAGCATGACTCTTAACAATGGATATCTCTGACTACAGCTGTTGATGATTTTTAATTGAATTTATAGTGAGTGGCAAGAATCGAACCAGGGATTAACGTTCTTGCTCACATGGCAACGATGCTACACTAAGAATGCGATGTAACTCTGTGAGTCTACGATTTTCAAGAGTCTAGAGGGTCCATGTAGCGTTAAAGAAGACAGCGAACTCTTTATTAGGTAACTGGTTATAGCGGTGACCACATCTAAAGTAATAGTATTTCTCAGTGAGGAATAAAGGAAGTCAGGCGTTGCCTCGTGCTGCTACATATTGCCGCCTTTTTTGAAGTGGCTCTATACGCCATAGTCGAAAATTTGTCGTAGATGCATCTTTAATGCTACGTGTAGCAATTGAAATACTATTCCAAATGAAACACATGTAAATCTGTTTGTTAAACCTTTTTTAGAATGTCACCGCACGGTATAAATGTTTTATGCAAAACGTACATTGAAGTAATCACTTAGCTTGTTTCACTACTTTTTCATAACGTCGACACCGTTATCCTAGCAAAGCTATACAAGATTCCGGACTCAATAATCAAAGAGGCCAGAGACTTCAACTTCAATTAATCACAACACAGGCAGTTACAAGCCGTTATCAAGTAAGATATTGCTTAGGTGTTCTGTATAAGCTGCTCTACGCTTAAAAGAATACCGTCCTGCTACTCGCTGCAGTAACCCACTACGTTCTTAGATAGATAATATCCATTTGACAGCTGTCATCACATGTGACTCCGTTGGTTTCACGAGGGGCGTTCAGTAAGTAATGCAACACTTATTTTTCACGGACAGCTTCGGTTGAAAAAATGCGGAAGTTGTTGTGCGATAGTGGAATATTCCCGTTGCAGGCCGTCTAGTCTCATGGAGATCAGACAGGTGGCGGCGCTACACATAACCTTCAGAGTGGTATGTGTAAAGGAGGTGCTCCCAAGCAAATAGCTGCCACTGAGCCTCCTTTGTCGGAAAGCCAGAGCATCGCAGATATTCATAGGTGCTTGAAAAAAAATAAATAAATAAAAATAAAAATAAAATAAAATCAAATCAAATCAAAAAATGCAATGTTGTTGGAAAGTGAGGACACTCTCATTTGAGGCGATAGACGGATCACGATCAAACGCCTCGCTGTCACAACTGGACGTCTCTGATGATAGTGCTGACTCACCCGTCCACAAGTTGGGGTACTCAAAGGTGTGTGGCTGCTGGGTTCCTCGCCTTCCGATTACCACCTGTTTGATCCAATAAAGAAAGCACTCCGAGGAAAGCAGTAAGTGGATGACGGGGAGGTTAATGCAACAGCAGTACTATGGCTCCAACATCGAACCGTAGATTCCTACCGTGCGAGCATGCAGGCCCTCTCAGTAATGGGGCATAACGCCGTAGAACTGAGAAGTGCGATTTTGTAGCCAAAAGAGTGGGGAATTATATGATAAATTGGAATCTTGAATAAAACCAACCTGCTTCCAGAAAATAAAGTGTGGCAGCACTTACTGAAAGTCCATCGTACATAATACTTGTTTTGAGTAAACACTGTATGCTTAGTTTGGCTTTGAGCACTATGAGACTTAACAGCTATGGTCATCAGTCCCCTAGAACTTAGAACTACTTAAACGTAACTAATCTAAGGACATCACACAACACCCAGTCGTCACGAGGCAGAGAAAATCCCTGACCTCGCCGGGAATCGAACCCGGGAACCCGGGCGTGGGAAGCGAGAACGCTACCGCACGACCACGAGCTGCATGCGTAGTTTCTGTTACATAAAATACGGAAGGAAAATATTTATCTTTATGTACGGGTATTTAAATTTGTGAACAATACTGAACCGTGAGTATTATAAGGTGTGGTTGCGAACTATTGTTAGGAATTATTTATAGAAGAAGTAAAAGATTGTTGGAACGTGAGCTCGCTGAAGATCGGTTTCCGTTGAGAAATGTATGAACAGGCGATGCAGTACTGACCCAAGATGATTCTTAACAGACAGACTGAAGAAAGATTTGGAGATTTATGGAAGTATTTGACAATGCTGAAGGTAGCAGAGATAAATTACAGGTAGCGACCGGTTACCTACAACACATACAGGGTGCGTTCCAAAAGTAATGCGACCTATTTTTTTCTGACGCAACGGTACACCATAGTATGTTGTAACTGGCTGGACTTAGTGGAGGGAGGGCGTTAGCTTCTAAACGCTCTTTGTCTCATTCGGCTGCGAGCTGCCGGAGAGTCAGGACGTGAGTTTCCGTCAACCCCGTTTAGAGTTTATGTGATACGGCACAATGGATCATTCTACAGAGCAACGGTACGCTATCAAATTATACGTTAAACTTGGGAGGTCCGCCACCGAAACGTTTCCATTACTTCATCATGCCGTTGGGACTGATTGCTTGTCCCAATCACCAGTTTCCCGACGGCACAAGTCGTTCATGATCACCTACGAAGCTCGCAGTGGAAGGCCATCAGTCGCACGAGTCGACGAAAATGTGAAGCGTGTGCGCGATTGTTTGAAGTCTGATAGACGGCTGACTCTTCAATTGATAGCACAAACACTAAACATGTCAAAAAACAACCGTTTTCCGCATTGTGACCGGCGGTTGGTCCCGGCGGAGGTTCGCGTCCTCCCCCGGGCATCGGTGTATGTGTTTGTCCTTAGGATAATTTAGGTTAAGTAGTGTGTAAGCTTAGGGAATGATGACCTTAGCAGTTAAGTCCCATAAGATTTCATACAATTTTGAACATTTGAAAATTGTGACCGAAGATTTGAACATGAGAAAGGTGTGTGCCAAACTCGTCCCAAAAGTGTTGACCGATGAACTCAAGCACATGCAAGTGCTTCGGTGAAGAGAAATGTTGGAAATGTGTGAAAATTATCCTCATTTTTTAAACTCAGTTATCACTGGTGATGAGTTGTGAATTTCTGAATACGACCCTGAGACAAAAAGGCAGAGTTCAGAGTGGCACACCTCATCGCCGCCGTGTCCCAAGAGGGCACACATGAGCAAGTCCAGGATCAAAACCATGATCATTGTATTCTTTGACGTCAGAGGCATTGTCCACCGCGAATTCGTACCTACCGGGACTACATTGAACTCAGCTTTCTACTTGGAAGTGGTCAAAAGACTGAAAAGTAGGGTCTCGCGCTGCTGAAGCGACATCAAGGGCACATGGAAAGTTCACCACGACATCGCGCCGATTCACAGCGCCTTCATTGTCAACGACTTCCTGGCCAGGACCAAGACCCCATTGGTTCCCCAGCCTCCCTATTGTCCTGACCTGGCTCCCGCTGACACGATTGAAAGCATCCAGGCGCATGTTACATCAGCACTAAAGGACATTCCGGAAAAGTCATTCCAGGATGCCTTCCAGGCATGGAAACACCACCTCCAGAAGTGTATCGACGCAAGAAGGTGCTATTTTGAAAATTTTTTATTATTTGTACGAATACATCCAATATGATTTTTTATGAATTTGGCCTCATTACTTATAGAACACACCTTGTATACAAATCAGACTCTTGCTGAAACAGCAACCACTAACGAAAACCAAAGAGATAACTGGAAATTAAACTAATGTCTAGGAAAAATAAACATAATCTTTAAGTCTTGCCAGTGACAATCATATTTTCTCATAGATAGCAAAGCCGTTGGAAAATCAGTTGAACGAAAGGGATTCTGTCTTGAAACAATGTCATAAAATAAAAATTAACAAAAGTGAAACTACAGTAATGGAATGCAATTAATTAAAACGGTGTCGACAGAATTAGATGAGAAAATGAGACACTGAAACTGGTAGATAAGTTTCGCTATTTCGGAGGAAAATAACTGACGATGACCGAGGCAAAGAGGGTATACAAGTAGAAGGCAGCATTTCGATACCAAGAAAATCTTTTCTGAAAAACAGAATTATGTTAACATTTAAGGTACAGTTAGGTATTACGAACGATTTTCTCAAGTTGTTTCGAGAGCAGACTTATTAAGCAAGTGGAACGTAGACAGTAATCAGTATAGAGAAGAAGAGAATGGGAGTCTTTTTATATAGTGTTGTAAATAAAATGCTGAAGATCAGTTGGGTAGATCTGCTAAATATTGCGGAAGTACTGACTACAGTAAAGAGACTATTTGATTGCAGGTTGCACTCCTCTGTACAAATGAAGTGACTCGTACTGGATTGGCTATCGTGGAGCGCTCTACCGTCTTCCGAACGCAGACCATAACAAGTACAACGTGTAAAGATGTCAACTGTGCTTGTGCTTCAGATTTCAGGTTGCTTGGTTTCACTGAAAAGGGCTAAAACTATCAGGAGTACTCCAAGGATATATTGGTGCTCATATTCCTAAAATGAAATCTCTGTATGCCCGACTGATAGGTTAAGTTTTCCTTATGAAACGTGACGCACTTTTCACGTCACGTGGTAAGAATACACAGTGCTCATAGATCTTCATGTCTGTCTTTTGTATTGGTGACAGAGTTCATCCAGTACGTCGCCGTTTCATTCTTTTACATTCCCTTTGCGTATAATAATAAGACTTCAGCGACACAACACTTTGACTGTTTCTGAGATGTATGCTTTAGATGATATCGCGGTGCGAGTAGAAGAGTACTTTATCACTCACGAGATACAGAATCTAGTTGCTTGAACCCCTTTCTCTAAGCAACTGAATATCGTTTGGTGGTTTTATAATGCGCAGATATGTGAAATTCCGACTAGCAACAGCAATTGCATTATCACATCACTGAAGAATTATCATCATTTTCAGTCAGAGTACATATGTGTGTCGCTGTTAGGAAACTGTAAAATACCTGACATTTTAAGTATTAACAAAAGTCGACTGTATGTTATAGCGTTTAATTTGCACTTTCATTTACACGAAAATCTCTATGCCAATTTCAAGTGGGCCATGGTGAGCGACCATGAGCTTTGTAGGTGGCATAGGCACACCACCTCAAACTGGGCCATGCCTATTAAAGTTGTGTGGTATTGAAATCAGCCTTCAGGTTGATGAAAGCTTTACTTGACTACTATACAAATGAGAGCTTTCTTTAAATTATTTATCTGTCAACCAAATTAAGCTGCAAACTATGCGCACATAAAGGATACAGTAACATAGCAAATTTGAACATTAACCAGTTAGACAAAAATCTGTTACATTATTGCTTTCAACATGCAATAGTCAAATTCCGCAAAGTAATTTTCAATAGCTCCTATTTAAAGTTCACAGCAAGAATATATCCGGAGTAGAAGGAAGAAGAGATTAGCGTTTAACGTCCAGTCGACAATGAGGTCATTAGAGACGGAGTACAAGCTCGGACTAGAGAAGGATAGGGAAGGAAATCGGCCGTGCCTTCCGAAAGAACCATCCTGGCATGGTCTGAAATTATTTAGGGAAATCACGGGAAACCTAAACCAGGATTTCCGACACTGGTTTGAACCGTCGTCCTCCCGAATTGGTTTGAAACGTCGTCCTCCTGAATACATCCGTGAGGATCCTATTATATATGCGGAATGTAGCTACACTAGACAGATTCATCCAGGTCTGTTGAGAAGAGGCAGCCTACAGAATTTTATGTATACCTTTTTCTTTGTTAGGACTTCATTTCAATCGAAAATTATTTTGCCAATATCTCTCCGAACATTGCTATCTCATTTGCAGTTGAGGAATCTGAGTCATGATTTATGTATAGATTTGTTGGAAAACTGCCATGGTTCCATTTCATCCTAATAACTGTGGACAATTCCTTTCCATGACAAAGGAACAAATCATGGCCAAATTGGTATTCTAGGCCTGAATTCTGCTTCATGTTTTCCCTTGAAAAAATGTGTAAGGTCCCACCCTTCTCACCTACAGAGACTGCTTGTTCCCTAAAACTTTGTTCATAAGCTGAATTTCAGTGTTCAGTAATAATCCTTAGCCTCAGCTCGTTAATTTGCTTCGGTACGAGAGAGTCATTTGATCGAAATTATCTCGATCATTTGGCCTATTTTAACACATTCACTGTAGACAGTATCTATTTGCAAGAGGCATACATACGAATATGTCATCTTGATTCATCAGGCATTACATTCAAATTCCAGGGAGCTTCATCAGCAGAGAGTATTAAGAAGGTATCTTAACAAAGTTTTTGGCAGTATTTAAGGACCTGTAAGATACCGATTGTTCCTGCAAAAAACATTTGAATTGAATTCGGCTATAGTAAATGTAAATAGCCAAGGATGTATTACTGCACATATTTGTAATGTCATGACTTTAATTTAATAATGACGTGTTTCGATACCCTACACATCAGACATAAAAGCGCACAAATCATTTAAACTTAATTCATGCTATTAATGTTCTTCATTATCTTATCGCAAATTTCTTCAGGTGCAAATGTCTTCATTAGCTCCACAGCACAAACTTTACTAAATGGAAACGAGAATATGATAGAGTCTATCTTGACATTCGTAAACATTTACACACTAGAAATTCTTTACGTTCTCTTATGAAACGTAAATATTTGTAATCGGAAGTAAAGCACGTTGTGGACTCCAAAACGTGATTATCTCAGACTATGAAATTGAAAGTTTTCGTTTTCTGGAGTCGTTCCGATACACTTTCCCTCCGTTGTAAACTTGTCGTATATGTAAGAAGTTACCTCTATGTCCTAAAAGAATGTAGGTGGCTCTCGAAAGTCCATATAAGTTAATATAGTTGTGACAATAGAATTATTGTACCCATACAACGAAGTTACAGAGCAAGAATGAATTGCGATTAATGTAGGAAATGCAGCACCAGATGTAGATACACTCACTTTGTAAGTTATTTTTTCGTTAAGTAAATGTAGAGCAAAGTCATTCGGACAAATAGGTGAAAGCTAGCATTCGTAAGTATGTTAGATATAACATTTGTCTCCTGGCTTAGAGACGTTATTCTGTATCACTGTGATTTTTATGGAACAATTCTGAACTGAATAAGTTAATGACACACAACTTATCATTAATGAAACAGTAAGTTGTCTAGTTCCGTCAATTTTTTTCTCCGGTTTGATACTTCTAGCCATGTGCTGCTGTTATACCTCTGTTGCAATATTTATGATGTTGTTTTGGCGAAACTTTCCATGCATACGCGTCTTGCCATGAATACAGAATAGGTAATTTAGAATTTGTGTGCTTAAGTTTAAGCAGCGATTTCCATGCATGCAGTATGAGGGCGGGTGCATCGCCTAGGAGCACAGGTCAGGTCCACTTGACGCGAAGAATATATGCACTTGTTTACTTTCAGTAGATCACGTTCCTGGTCACTCTTAAAAAAGTGCAGACGTCCTCCGACTACGAGCGCGTGTTGAGAGGTAATGCATCCGAAATTTTTATATGAAGACTCTCAAAGCTTTAGGTATAAAATAAACGTTGTTAACATTCTACATCTTTATTTTTCATGTCTACATATTTGTAGCCCTCTGAATGTCTCCGAATTGTAGCGTGCAACATGTCGGTATACAAAGTAACTACGTCGGTGTGTTAGAAACAGTGTGCTTTCATGGAGCTTCGAATTCTAAGAGTTCGTCCACACATGAAGGGATCTCCCTCTCTCAGATCATACATGAGCGCAGCGACATTTGCAACAATCCGACGCCTTGAGTTCTCTTCAAGGGCTTTACTTTGATAGAGATGAAGCGGTGGACGCAGAGATGAGTTTGTGGCAGCTTCATAAGTTTGTGCACGTGCTGATCGATATATTGTGTGTGTGTTTCATGTACAATATAATTGGTGGAGTCCGGTAGTGTGTGCTGAGCAGTCCCGATCCCCACCACAGAACTTCACATCGCTGCAAGCTGGATAAGGCAAGCACACACAGATATCAGCAATCTCTCTTTAATCTGGTCTTTTAAGCTGAGTAGTCTCAATCTTTATAGTGTAATATACACTACTGCCCATTAAAATTGGTACACCAAGAAGAAATGCAGATGATAAACGGGTGTTCATTGGAGAAATATATTTTACTAGAACTGACATGTGATTACATTTTCACGCAATTTGGGTGCATAGATCCAGAGAAATCAGTACGCAGAACAACCACCTCTGGCCTTAATAACGGCCTCGATACGCATGGGCATTGAGTCAAACAGAGCTTGGATGGCATGTGCAGGTACAGCTGCCCATGCAGCTTCAACACGATACCACAGTTCATCAAGAATAGTGACTGGCGTATTGTGACGAGCCATTTGCCCGGCCACCATTGACCAGACATTTTCAATTGGTGAGACATCTGGAGAATGTGCTGGCCAGGGCAGCAGTCGCACATTTTCTGTATCCAGAAAGGCCCTTATGAAGGGTAGAGCCACAGGTTGTAACACATCTGAAATGTAACGTCCACTGTTCAAAGTGCTGTCAATGCGAACAAGAGGTGACCGAGACGTGTAACCAGTGGCACCCCATACCATCACGCCGGGTGATACGCCAGTATGGCGATGACAAATACACGCTTCCAATGTGCGTTCACCGTGATGTCGCCAAACACGGATGCGACTATTATGAGGCTGTAAAGAGAACCTGGATTCATCCGAAAAAATGACGCTTTGCCATTCGTGTCCCCAGGTTCGTCGTTGAGTACACCATCGCAGGCGATCCTGTCTGTGATGCAGCGTCAAGGGTAACCGCAGCCATGGTCTCCGAACTGATAGTCCATGCTGCTGAAAATGTCGTCGAACTGTTCGTGCAGATGATTATTGTCTTGCAAACGTCCCCATCTGTTGACTCAGGGATCGAGACGTGGCTGCACGATCTGTTACAGCCATGCGGCTAAGATGCCAGTCATCTCGACTGCTAGTGATACGAGGCCGTTGGGATCCAGCACAGCGTTCCGTATTACCCTCCTGAACCCACCGACTCCATATTCTGCTAACAGTCATTGGATCTCGACCAACGCGAGCAGCAATGTCGCGATATGATAAACCGCAATCGCGATAGGCTACAATCCGACCTTTATCAAAGTCGGAAACGTGGTGGTACTCATTTCTCCTCCTTATACGAGGCATCACAACAACATTTTACCAGGCAACGCCGGTCAACTGCTATTGTGTATGACAAATCGGTTGGAAACAATCCTCATGCCAGCACGTTGTAGGTGTCGCCAACGGCGCCAACCTTGTGTGAATGCTCTGAAAAGCTAATCATTTGCATACCACAGCATCTCCTTCCTGTCGGTTAAATTTCGCGTATGTAGCACGTCATCTTCGTGGTGTAGCAATTTTAATGGCCAGTAATGTAGTTCTATATTTTCACTTCGTTTCCGTATTTTCTTCAGAAGTAGTCATAGATACTTATTTGATGCATTCTTTTCAGAAGGAAGTTTTATATGAGACAGGTATTTTATGTTTTCTAATTTTGTTATGGTCAAAACTAGATCACAGTTTAAATTGGATAAAGAGAAAGCGTTAGACGTTCAGGAAATTGGTGGTGGTGGTGGTGGTTAGTGTTTAACGTCCCGTCGACAACGAGGTCATTAGAGACGGAGCGCAAGCTCGGGTTAGAGAAGGATTGGGAAGGAAATCGGCTGTGCCCTTTCAAAGGAACCATCCCGGCATTTTCCTGAAACGATTTAGGCAAATCACGGAAAACCTAAATTAGGATGGCCGGAGACGGGATTGAACCGTCGTCCTCCCGAACGCGAGTCCAGTGAGCCAGGAAATTGGTTAAAATTAGAGAGGAGACAAATCCTATGCCTCAATTCTTAGAACACCTAAGACTTTTGTCAGTAATGGTGACGACTATGTCAGGTGTGGTACAAGCAGCATCACAAAAGCAGGAAGACATGTCACAGAAGCAAATTGATACGTCCTTCGTGGTACAATTATTGTCACAAAAGCAGGCAGACTTGTGTCAAAAGCAAACAGACTTGCCAGCAGCAATTCAGGTTTTAGTTAACCAGCAACAACAAATCTCAAATGAGGTAACCGAGTTGCGAGATGCGCAAAACCAGTTTCCTTTGGAAATCAAAAGGGTTACTGAAGAAATACAAAACATGGCATCGAAGCAGGAGGAAGTAGAAAGTTCCGCAGTGGAATTAACAGAAACTGTGACTGCAATAGCTTCTGGATATGATAAATTGATAAGAGAGAATTTCAGTAAATATCAACAAGATCTCTCAAATAAATTAAATTGGCATCCGCTAACGAAAACCAGGTGATGCTAAGTGTAGATGCAAGTATAAAAGAACCGGTAAGCAAATTGCCTATTGACAGCTTACCACTTGCAGAAAATATTAAAGAAAACATTAAAGAGGTAAAAGAACAATTAGGGGCGAATTTTAAACAATGGGAGGACGAAATAGTCCGTTCTGTTGAAAATACGTCCAGAGATATGGAAGAGATACGAGGGGCAGTCAATGACTGTAGAAACGCGTTACGTGAAGTAGAATGAACGCAGGGCTGAAGCCATGAATCATGTTAAGGTAACGGAAATGCTTCGCCAGAGGGAAATATCAATTATAACGGAATGCATGCAAATCCGCAAGCTAACAATGTGTATGCTGCAATGCTAATGGAGGAAAAACTGTTGAAACATAGGCATCTTCAGACGTTCTCACCTGACCGAAAATCCGTAAACCCAGTGGTATTTATACGAGGATTTCGTGGAGTACTACCAAAGGCATTGACTGATGCGCAAAAGATCAGTTGCGTTTCGGGATATGTTCAAGGTATGGTGCGTTATGGGCGATTGATATGATGGATACATGCGAAACATACGAGGAATTTGAGGAGGCTCTTCTTGTTAAGTACTGGTCACCGGGTGTGCCAGGATGATTAAAAAAAGAGGCCTTTAACCCGGAGCCGTTCTGTATAAAAGCAGGAAGTGTACGGCAGTACTTTGAGAAATATTTAAATAAAGCAAGATACTGGGTTGAACCTATAACCCACAAGGATATTCTGTGGATTCTGAAGGCGAAACTTCCGGCTGAGACGAGAGAGAAGTTAATACACGCGTCGGAGGATAATTTAGAAGAATTCATGTCAGACTTGGACTCCATGGACTTTACCCAAGAAGAAATTAAGGCAAGACCAGACACACACAGCGTGAACTCGCAGTCGTATAATGCTTACGGCAGCCGAGCGAATAATCAGCTGATTCAGGAGACAAATGCAAATCTTGCTCCGCCGCACTGCAATAATTACGACCAACATCGTAATCCGCATAGCGGTAATGGAAACAATATCAGATACGGGAAAAACAGAAAGAATCGGCACGACAGAAGGTACAATCCAGGTTGTAATGAGAACTCGAATTCTACAAATTGGCAAAACAATAATAGGCAGACACAATCTTCTGTGCCGATGGATAATGACTGGAGGCAACGAACACCATTTGTTACAGAAGTGAGAGAGGCTGCTATTCTTGCAAATGAATCATGCTCGGGAAACTGATTCCGACGGAATTGTGCCCCGGAGGAGCAGTTGAGGAGATGTACACATGATGAGTTACAACTAAGGAAGATTAATAGAAGAGGAGCTTTGTGCTGACACAACAAATTGCATGGAGGAATACACATCGGAACCCATTTCTGAAATGAAAGTTGATATACAGTGTATTCCAGTAACGGTAGGTTTGGATACGTATGCATCAGTAAACGCAATACCAATGAGTTTACTTAATAAAGTGAGGAAGAAGACCCCGTTATCGACATTTCCTGTGCAACACTGTAAAATATTAGGAGCGTTTGGTACGCGATCACAACATGTGAAAACACAGACGATGCTAATATTGGATCTAGGAAGGGCAGCGATAATATGCGTGTTCCTAATAGTGGATAAATTAATAGTGGACCGTGTTTTGGGACTAGAAAGTGTCCAAGAGAAGGACGCAGAATTAGACTTCTCTACCGGGAAAGTAAATATTTGATCGACAGAGCCTTAGCCCAGGTAGATTTTCTAAGAACAGAAAGAATACATGGAAGATACTGCGGAGGGGTAAAGTTGCAGTTCATAATGAAACAGCGCCGGCAATGCAAAACAAGTTTGATTAAAGTCATCCAAGTAGTAGAAATATCCAAGCAGATAAAACAGAAGATGAGCGAACCAGAGCATCTAAAGAATGAGCATAGGACACAATTGTCTATCCTATTAAGCAAGTATATGAGAGTGTTTGAAGAACAACCTGGTATCATGAAGGGTTATACATGTCATTTGAATGCCAAGCCACACAGAACTTACTGCCATAGTTTCTATCCCGTTCCTTGGAAACAACACAATGCAGTGGACCCAGAAATACAGAGGCTGTTAGAATGGAATCTAATTGAACCTTCAAATAGTCCTTATTGCAATCCGTTTCTCGTTGTGCCGAAACCAGGTGGAAACGTATGTCTTGTACTCGATGATCATGCAATTAACACTATTATTGTACCAGTTTGTACTCACCCAGAATGTATAGATGAGTTGATAGAAAAGTTCAATGAAGTGAAGTAACTTACAACAATCGATTTGCGTGATTCATATTGGCAGGTCAAGTTAGATGAAGAGTCAGGAAAGTATAATGCATTTATACATGCTGGAAGAATTTATCATTTCAAGGTTCTTCTGTTTGGTTTGAATATCAGTGCGGGGGTATTCATGTCTGCATTGGATGCAGCATTACAACCTGAACTAAGGAGTCAAGTAACAGTGTTTGTGGATGACATCTTGATAGCTATAAATACCTGGGAAGAACATGTGAATCTACTGTCATGAGTATTAGAGAGATTTTCTAGTGTGGGAATAACAGCTAATCGGCAAAAGTCACTTTTATTCCTGGAGAAAATAAAATTCTTAGTCGATTCAATAAATTCAAGAGGCGTCTTACCAGAGGAAAAGAAGATAAGTGCAATAAAAAATTTTCCTGTTCCTGCAACGAAAAGGCAGTTAAAAGGACTTTTAGGTCTTGCATCGCCCTTTTGTCGGTTCATGGAGGACCAATCGATGAATTCTGTGCCGTTACTAAATTTATTAAGGGAGAATGTGCATTGGCGTTGAACTGAGGAATGTCAATGAGCATTCGAAGCAATCAAACAAGCTTTGTCTAATGCGAAGATTCTCTATCACCCTGATATGTCCTTGGAATTAGGATTAATGACGGATGCGTCATCTGTTGGTTTGGGAATTTGTTGCCGGCCAGAGTGGGCAAGCGGTTCTAGGCGCTACAGTCCGCAACCGCGCGACCGCTACGGTCGTAGGTTCGAATCCTGCCTCGGGCATGGATGTGTGTGATGTCCTTAGGTTAGTTAGGTTTAAGTAGTTCTAAGTTCCAGGGGACTTATGACCTCAGCAGTTGAGTCCCATAGTGCTCAGAGCCATTTTTTGGGCATTTGTTTGTTTCAAATTCGACAAATAGTTGGCAAGCCCACCTTTTGCCCAACATCTTTCGCTAGTAGGACACTGCCAAGTTGCGAGAGATCGTATACTACCATGGAATAAGAGGCTCTTGCAGTAGTGGGGCATTCAAAAAGTTTAATTATTATTTATATGGAGCAAGAACCACTGTGTATTGTGCCTATCAAGATCTTAGCTTTTTACAAACTTGTAATGTATTACATGTAAGATTAGGAATATGGACAGTCGCCCTTCAAGAGTACCAATTTCATGTTGTGTAGATACAAGGGAAGGGGTGTATAATAGCAGACGCATTATCTCAACCTCCAGTGGGATTGGAATGCATTATCTCGGCTGAAAATGAATATCCAGTATTACTGATGAGAGATCAAGTAAATCGAAAATACTATTTAGAGTTATGTGGTGATATGACGAGGCTCAAACAAAAAAATCCAAGATGAATGAAGATTGGACATAAATTAGAAGATCCACAAGAAGTTAAAATAAAGCAGTACTATAAGGTAGTGACTGATGTACTGTTCCATCGTTGGAGTAATATGAGTCAGAATTGGTGTGTATGTATACACGAGGAATATGAGGAGAACTTAATAACGTATAATCACAACACTTCGGGACACTTTGATGTTGTAAAATGTGTGAACGAACTGAAAATGTACTGTTGCTTCCCAGATTTACGTGACAAGTATGGAGAGTCCTGATAAAACGTGTAATATGTCATAAAACAAAACCAAATAACAGAGGCAGTAAAGGCCTGTTACATTCCATTATTCCGGAAAAGCCTCTAGCTATTTTATCTGTGGATGTATGTGGACCATTACCAAGGGCTAGAGGAGGCTGTAAATACATTGTAGCTTTCTTGGACATATTTAAAAAATATGTCAAATTCTATCCAATGAAAACTGCTATAGCAGCGCCAATTCTGAAGCGGTTATTCAGTGGCTACATTCCGCGCGTTGGAAAGCCGAACGTAGTGCTATCTGACAATGCAATAAATTTCACTGGATATAAGTGAAGCCATACATTAGTTCAAGCCAACACAAATATTAAGATTCAGATATAACGCAGACGCGAACCCGATCGAGAAAACTTTTCGCGAATTAAAAAGATTTATGCGATCATATTGCCATGCGAAGCAGACAAGATGGATAGAATATCTCGATTCATTTGAGGAAATTATGAACAGTTTGCCTCATATGACCACAAACTTTACACCTGCTGAACTAATGGTACAGAGAAGAGAAAGATATGAATAGATATATAAGATTCGAAAGATATCAGAAGGAGAAACCCAATGGCAAGATAAGACAAGGAAAGCTTAAATAAATCTGACCGAAAGTGCTTGAAAGAGGAAGGTAGATTTTGACAAAAGAATACTACGTAGACAATCCTTTGGCGTTGGCGGAAGAGTATTGTTACGTACACATCCTCGTGCGTCGCTGCTAAACAAAACAAATAAAAAATGCAATTCATGTGTGAGGAACCATTTGAAGTGATTAGGACACCAAATCTAGGAGAATATGTCTTAGGACATCCTGAGACCAGAAATATAAACGGATTATATCCTCATCACAATTTTAAAAAGTTTCATTTTTGAGGGAATGTAGAAATATAAGAAAAGGAAGATAATTTTTCTAATAGCAATATAAGTAATTTTTTCATAATTTCATGTAAGATTATGATGAGTCGACAGGGATCCATAAGAGATGAACTATAATGATTATGTAAATATGTATATTTTCTCTCAGCAACGTGATTTTGTATATTCTTAAGGAAAAGCAATTATGATGCTTTTTAATTTCAGTAAAAAATACAGTTTTATTGGATATATGTTTCAGTTTTCAAGTAATTGTTAATAATAGGTACATGGGAATATTCGTGTTAAAGGCATAGGAAGCAACGACACAGCAATATAGTTGATTAATTATTTTAAGAAAATAAAGTCAGTTTACTGTGTGAAGTTTCAGGAAATTTTATTGAGATAGATTACCAACGAAAGTATTTGGAAGGTCAATGCTGGACCAGATTGAGATGTGTGGTCGTTGTGGGATGTTTGACATTAAATTGTAATTATTTGTGGCACGATGTATGATTAAGAGAAACGACTGGGATGAATTTATGTAGATTCGGGTGAAGTAAATACATTCGTATTTATAACCTGTAAAGCTAGTTTCGAATACTGATACAAGTGTGGAATAGTGAGGGATTCTATGAACAGCAACGGACTTCACGCGAAGGATTGTGTGTTTCCAGGTACAAAATAAATTATGAACACGTGCTGCTGCAGTGTTATAAAAAGGAACTAACGATGAGACACAAGCGTGGTTATCTGTGTGCTAATAAGCAAGGATATACTCATGTGCGTCATATCCAAAAGAAAATTATCACTAGAGTTTACCAAGGACAACGAGTGAGGACATGGGACCCTGATATTAATAAACAAATGCATAAAGGAGAAAAGAATCTATAATTGTGGCGAAAGATTACCCGAATATTAAGTAATAAAATGTATATTACTTCTTCAGAATCACAAAATTCAGACCAGTAGCCGCGCGGGATTAGCCTAGCGGTCCAAGGCGCTGCAGTCATGGACTGTGCGGCTGGTACCGGCGGAGGTTCGAGTCCTTCCTCGGGCATGGGCGTGTGTTTGTTCTTACAAGGGAACCTCCCCATCGCACCCCCCTCACATTTAGTTTTAAGTTGGCACAGTGGATAGGCCTTGAAAAACTGAACACACATCAATCGAGAGAACAGGAAGAAGTTGTGTGGAAGTATGAAAAAAATAAGCAAAATATACAAACTGAGTAGTCTATGCATATCGTATACCACATCAAAGAAAGCTTCAGCGCACGAGCGCCGTGGTCCCGTGGCTAGCGTGAGCAGCTGTAGTACGAGAGGTCCTTGGGTCAAGTCTTCCCTCGACTGAAACTTTTAATTTTTTATTTTCAGACAATTATTATCTGTCCGTCCGTCCGTCCGATGCGATTACTATTTTGGGAGTGATTATCACATCCACAAGAAAACCTAAATCGTGCAAGGTAGAAGAATCTTTTTACCTATTCGCCAAGTGTACAAGTTAGGCGGGTCGACAACATATGCCGTCACGAGTGTCGTATAAAATATATCAGACGTGTTTTCCTGTGGAGGAATCACTTGACCTATGACCTTGCGATCAAACTTTTTCGATTCCCATTGGATAGGCACGTCCTTTCGTCTACTAATCGCACGGTTTAGCAGAAGTTGTCATGAGCCGCCAGCATATTCCACTCAGTAATAGTGTAGGGTCAATTTTGTTACAGGTTTGGCCCCGTATGCCCTTATAAAGAAAATCCACTCTCATAAAGGGGCACTGAAATGGATCGTAAATGGTGAAAGCTTCAACTCAAGTGCGGCGAATTATTAATGCCAAGAGTATCATAAACTGCCTGCGAATCGGACGTTCCGTGCTCCGGACGCATCTTTCTGGAGTAAGTAACCAAAGATGTATATTTGGGGACACTGTGTGAAGCGATTACATAGATAGGACGTGTTTTATGTTGAAGAGATTTTGCTATTGCTGTGCGACGCTATTAAGCTTCATTGTGAATGTTTCGTTAGTCGAAGGCACAATAAACAAATTCAAGAAAATAATACGAATTCAAGGTGTGTATTTATCAATTTATAAAAGATTTGACAAAAATTCTTCGGATATCACGTGACGTAGGTCGATCGGAGGTGCTGTGTGGAATGATAGTGCGAGTGTGCATCTTTTCACGGTCAATATTCTTCGAGAGAATATCGCAGAAGCAATAAACCTTTCGTTGATAAAAAAAAGTTTGACACATCAGTGCATATGCATCATACAACATAGCACCTAGTTGTGCCGAATGATCTTCGTAGAGAAATAAAGATTTTCGAGATTTCAGGTGGAGCAGCGAGAGTATTAGCGAGAACGACGCTAAATAGAACCACTGGAAATCAAAACTAAAAATACCAAAAATAAGAAGGAGAACTTCCTTAGACAAAATTTCTTAAATAGATAAATTAATTAATTAAAATATAATAAAGCCGCTTCATCACTATCGAAGTGAAGTCCTCGAAGGTTCTTTAAGGTCCGGATACATGAAAATCGGATAGGGCCAACGCAGGACTGTACTGAGGATGATCGGCTACAGTGAACCTAAGGCATGGGATTATTGCAGATGTTACAGTGCTGGTGTGTTTTCTGGCATTGTCATGCTGAAAGCTGAAAGGAGCGGGGTGGGGGGGGGGGTTCATAAAAAATGGTTCAAATTCAAAATGGTTCAAATGTCTCTGAGCACTATGCGACTTAACTTCTGAAGTCATCAGTCACCTAGAACTTAGAACTAATTAAACCTAACTAACCTAAGGACATCACACACATCCATTCCCGAGGCAGGATTCGAACCTGCGACCGTAGCGGTCGCTCGGTTCCAGACTGTAGCACCTAGAACCAAACGGCCACTCCGGCCGGCAAAAAATGGTTCAAATGGCTGTAAGCACTATGGGACTTACCATCTGAGGTCATCAGTCCCCTAGACTTAGAACTACTTAAACTTAACTAACCTAAGGACATCACACACATCCATCCCCGAGCAGAATTCGAACCTGCGACCATAGTAGCAGCGCGGTTCTGGACTAAAGCGCCTAAAACCGCTTGGCCATACCGGCCGGCCGGGTGTTCTTCGAATTCGTGCTTTCAGTGCCTTTTGATTTCCAAATGCACCACACCTTGAATAGCCCAGTGAACACGACTTTGCCTTCTGATGGCATGATCTTCAACATTTTTGGGGTCGGTGTTCTTTGTGGCGGAAATCCATCGAAGCTTTCTTGTTTTCAGGTCAAAGTGGCACACCCAGCTCTCATCACCTGTCACTTCTGTGTTAATAAAGCAATCATCTCCACGTTCAAAACGCAAAATAAATTGTTGGCAGATGTTCTGCCTCCTCTGTTTCATTTCATAAGAAAGCATTCGAGGTGCCGACCGCGCACCTCAGTTCTGCGATGATAGGCTGTAGATGCTCTCCTGATGTGTAATAGTCTAATGAGAGCTGTGCCTGTGTTATCCTACCATCTTGTATGATGAGTTCATCCGCCCAGTTCCGATGGGTCTCGTCTGTTGCTGTACGCGGTCGTCCAATCCATCTGCCACACACGTTGATTCAGTGGTGGATACAGAAAAACCTCAAGGAGGGGGCGCTAAGATACCTTGAGCTACCTTTACTTTCACCGTAATATAAAATAATCAAGTCACATGCAAAGTTCTCTGTACAAGAAGATAGTAGAATATTCGCTATATTTCTCGAATAAATGCCAGACAGAATAACGTATCTAGAATACTAGAATGTCTGCGGCATTTCTCGTAGGTACAGACACGTATAAAATACGACGACGCTGACACGCGTGCTACATAGGAAAGTGCAACTACTCGATAACTCGATTCGGTCGAGTCGATTGACGAAAGTTACAAACGAATAGCGTGCGGTCTGACTGGCGGTGGCGGCGCAGGTATTCGCCACTGCGTTATCAAATGGTTCAAATGGGTCTGAGCACTATGGGACTTGACATCTGAGGTCATCAGTCCCCTACAACTACTTAAACCTAAGAAACCTAAGGACCTCACACACACCCATACCCGAGGCAGGATTCGAACCAGCGACCGTAGCGGTCGCGCGGTTCCGGACTGTAGCGCCTAGAACCGCGTGGCCACTTAGGCCGCCCCTGCATTATTCGCCACTGTACTGATTACGAGCACGAACAGCTCAATGTCACACATTACTGATCATCATCGTAGATATGTTCCATTCGTCTATGGACTTCAACTGGAGCCACGTTTTCTGTGGTTAGAAACTCGATTGCAGCACGTTGTTTCTCACACACCATCATAATTACGTTACACACCGCCGTGTTACAAGTTACAATTCGGAGGCCTGTGGTTGAATAAGGTTGCAAATAGCGTGAGTGAAGCAGGAAAGTCAACTGAGTAATATGCATGACTCGTAATACCTCATCCAACATTGAGAATAGAGTAAAAAATTCGGAGGCGTTACTTTTCAGCAAGCCCTCGTAAAACAAGCCATAAAACATGCCATGTCGCTGAAATTTATGCTGTGATTTTGTATAGGGAATACATGTAATGTTGAAATGTTTCACGTGCTCATTCACATTATCTTCCGTTGATAGCATGGAAACAAAAACTGCATGAAGAAAGCTGAAATCATGAGTAAACACATCTGAGTTTCAAGCTCTACGCTAAAAGGACGCACACAGATTTCCTAAGAAACATATGGGTTGTTTCTGTAACGAAATCGGTAACAAAAACTGGTGTCAACATACTCATAACTAAGGCGATCTTTTATTATATGAGACAGTCAGCGAGAAACTACACTTTCGTTGTACAATCTGGTGAAACGTCCGTGGTACATGGACGTGGAACAAGAATTTTTATTCTAGTTGAAGTTTCGTCCACAGCTGCCTTGGACAACGTCAGGGGTGTTTCTGGTTCCGATTAGTCTTCCCAACTGATGGTAGGATGTCAGAATGTGACATACCGTGAAAAGGAAACGTGGTAGAAGTTTTCACTCGGTCGGCACAGATATCCATTTCAAAGATATTTATCTCTTCTGTAGAACTTACGTGAGTGTATCATTACGTTTCAGAGATTGTTCTTTTTCGTTAAAACGGTCCGCATGTTTCAACATTTAGGTGGATCCCTTGGGTGTGGATAATAGTTCGTCACTGTAGATGCTCTTTCGGTTCCATAATACTTCAGTTCATGTTACCTGACTGAAGAACACGTCCTGCTACAGCTAATTTTTCTGCTTTCCCTAGTCGGTAAAGGCTTTTCTGTTCCTTTGGAAATATATTTATGTACTCCTATTTGACTCGTGCGTAATATTTTATATTCGTAAGTTCAAATAAGAAGAGGTAATCGTGCGTCCAATGTAGATGAAGAGTGACGATGTAGATGAAGAGGTATAACTCTGCATCGAAGAATACTCGAAGAATAATCTACTACGAAATATGATTATCGACTAAAAGCATGCTAAGTATTAGACTCAGGGAAACCCACGTGGAAGGCCTGTGCCACTTTCCGCCAATACCACGTTACCTGCAGCAGCAGCAAATCCCCTAAGTTCCAAACCTTTACGCTACACCACAACGCTTACTGCTTGCAGTGGGCTTAAGTTGCAGCCAGCTTGCTGTTGTGTGATCGTTGGACCCTGTGCCTTTCTGTGTGTCCGTTTCTACGGTTGTGTGAGTTATTTTTTTGTTTCTAGTTACTGTTATTAGTCGTTTCCGTTATTTCTTCTTAGTGTTATTTGTTGTTTCCGTTATTCGTCGTGTGGTACTGAACGATGTGAGGGAGAAGTTCATCGAAAGTTGTAAATGAAAAGTTTGACGTCGTTCTCATGGCCGGGGTGCCGCCATACAGGGGGAGTCAAGAGAACGGTTGGCGCGCTAGGTACCTACTTTAAAAATGAAAAACTTAATGCTCTCCCGCTGCTCTCCGTTACCAAAGTCATCGACAGAACTGCTGCAGTTTGAATATAAACAAAAACCATGTTGTGAGGATTGGGAAGGAAATGTGTCGACAAAGAAGAGGAAGCTAAAGATCCACGGAAACTTAACATCCCTGGGGAAAAATTGTATGAACAAGCGGATTACGAATATCGATTCGTCTTCGGAGGATGCGATTCGTCGCCGTATTTGTGATTTTTATCGCAGGAAGGAACATCGGACACTCAGGAAGTTACTGGTCACGCTAAGAGAATCAGGACTTTTGCAAGGCAGTAGCACATACTTATCCGGCCGGTGTGGCCCAGCGGTTCTAGGCGCTTCAGTCTCGAACCGCGTGACCGCTAAGGTCGCAAGTTCGCATCCTGCCTCGGGCATGGATGTATGTGATGTCCTTAGGTTAGTTAGGTTTAAGTAGTTCTAAGTTCTAGGTGACTGATGACCTCAGATGTTAACTTCCATAGTGCTCAGAGCCATTTGAACCCTTTTTAGCACATACTTTTCCAGATTTTTACACGACCTTGGCTTTCACCATGAACATTTCTGCGACCTGAAGCTGTTAATGGAGAGGGAGGATACAGCTACTTCGCGATACCTATTTTTAAGGGACATCCATGGGATAAATATCGACGATGTGGTGTGGCTTGACGAAACGGGGGTCAATTCTGGTCACGTTGTCAAGCAGTTCTGGACAGATGACACAGCTAAAGGAACAATGGCAGGGCCTTCTGGCAAGGGGGCAGATTTCTTCATGCAGCCACCACGCAAGGTTTCCTCCCGAACAGTCTCCTGCTTCTTAAATCAAAAAAGAAAACCACGTTACATTTACCAAACCCCAATAAACCGTCACCAATTGTTCCAGATTATGCTTCTTACCACACACTAATTGTTGACAGGGCACAAGCGAAAGGAAGAGATGATTAATTTGCTTTAGTTTCATAACGACGAAGTAGCTCATGAACTTAAAAAGGTGGAACATGTGAAAAAATATCTCTCCATAAGCAACAGTATGTAGTCGACGAACTGGCAAAAAAGACATGGACGATAGGCTACCACCTTACCATTACCATTTCAACGCAGTGGAGTTAATATTAGCCCAAACTAAAAGTAACAGTGCTAGAAATAACAACAAATTTACGCTCTCTGCATTCGAAGCACGTACAAGAGGAGCTGTCAGGAACGCTACCACTGAAGGTTAGAATAATCCGTCATACATACCCAGAGCGTCATGGAACGAACAGAGCAGAACGAAGCTCTTTTGGAAAATTCAGTGGAACAGAGGATAATTTCTTTAAATTACAACAATGACAGTGATAATGGCACTTCAAGAATCCGTCATAGAGACGAGAATTATATTAGTGGAGTTTTTCCCTTATCTCAGTACAAATGGAGGAGAGCCGGATCCAGTTATGTGTTTGGTATGCGTAGTCACGCAAGTACCTGCGTAACAGAATTATACCAAAGTTAGTCTTAAAATTTTAATAAGAAGGCATTAACAGTGGCTAATTACACAAGAAGCTCAGCTCAGGAATTCAGTATACATCAAACACAAGTAATATCACTGTTTATGTAACTGCTGTAATACAGAGGCCCCATTATTTGTATCGCTTCTGTTCATCCTAAACAATGGAGGTTGGCCTATTTAAGACATGTTTTCTTATTTAAGACATGTTTCCCTATCGCAGTAAACACGCTTAGTCTTATTTTTGTTGTGTTAGAATTACGAAGGCGGATTAGAAATATTAATAAATGTTTCATTAGAAACCCATAGTGTTCTGTTTCTTGTGTCGAAACTGTGTGGACACCCGACTACTGGCTGGCGCGCTTGAGGACCATCGTGCGTCATATTTAACTCAAATTATCTCGCATTAAACATCTGCAACAGAGTTCTGGTTTCGAACATTCGAAAATATGATGTATACTTAAGATTTCATTCCTATAATGTATTCACCTAACTTCAGTTACAAGAACGTTTCCCGCATGTCAAGAATTTGATATGGTCATAGAAAATGCAGTTTTGTACACAGTCCTTATATCGTCTTAATAATTTGTTTCTGCAGATAAAAATTAAATGAAAAATGTAGTGTAACTCTTCCAGATACAATGATGAAACGTCCATATTTATAAAGTGAAGAATTTGCCTGTTTCCGCGACTAGAACGAAATGCAAGATTACGCCTGAGTTCCGTGCGGGACGTGCCAACTTGCATTCCTCGCCTCCACGTGCTTCTGCCGAAGTGTCAATCCTGGAGTAATTCTGAAAATACTGTAGTGCATTTTGTAATATGTTAGACAATTTGGTGCCATGGAGAATGGGTATCATGTCTTCACTACTGGATAACACGAACGCTAAGGATCTCTAGAAGAAGAAAGACGCTCGTAATAGAGGTAGTCTATGTGCAGGTAGGTTCAAATGGCTCTGAGCACTATGGGACTTAACATCTGTGGTCATCAGTCCCCTACAACTTAGAACTACTTAAACCTAACTAACCTAAGGACATCACACACATCCATGCCCGAGGCAGCATTCGAACCTGAGACCGTAGTAGTCCCGCGGTTCCGGACTGAGCGCCTAGAGCCGCTAGACGACCGCGGCCGGCTATGTGCAGATAGGATGGATGTTTGTTGAAGCAAATGAGCCGTTAGAGGGCTACCTGTGAGAAACCAACGACAAGGTAATTGAAATATGGCTTTTAATTTAATATGTAGGCGTCTACAAAAGTAGACTTTTAATATTTAACACCTTCGTGCAATAGAAATGGGTCATTTTCTCCAAATCAAGTAACCTTGTGGGTGGCTGGGAAAACTAATACTGTAATGGTTTAAGCTAACTCACGACCATGTAAGAGACGTCATCAGGATAGTCGAGTAGAGCAGTAAAAACAGACTATAAACTTCGAAACATCGAGGACATTTCAACCAAATATATTTAATGTGACTACGAACTTTAAACCATTGAAATAACTTCCGAATGCAGCTATAGATCATTTAAACAAAAGCTAGACTGACATGGGGTTGGGGTCCAACAGTTCCACATATATCCCTTGCCTCCTGTGTGCCTATTTTCTAGCAGCTGGTGAGGATGGGTTTCCGCTACAATTTGTAAAGTGGGTCGAGTTGTCGAGAACCTCTCGTAGGAAGATGTATCCTGTACAATGGGTAGAACAATCATTTCACTACGGCAAAAAAATTTGGTGTTTGTTAACGATATTCTTACATTACCCAGCTTTTGCGCATGTTTTTCAGCAGGGAGTGTTTGATGATCAGCACTCGCGTAACCATTTACCCATCTAGATACACATATCAATTCCTACGCGAAAGGAAGCCTCCCAACGGTTGCTGAACAACGCTGTACAGCCGAATTCCCGCTTTCAGATTTAGGGACAGCGTTCAGGTATTGATGGTTTAAATCAACAACTTCAATTACGTAGCCATGAATGATCTACTGGACAACTTCGCTCATGATGGATTAATTCGCACACACCTTGAAGAAGGCGACAGTTGTGTCAAGGTCGTGAAAACTCAAAATATCTCGGCATTTCATGAGCCGATAGCCAAATGCATGCTTGTCATTTGGGGAACCACAATGACCCATTGCAAACGTTGCTATAATCCATTAAACACATGCAAGCGTGTGAGACAATCTGTAATATCTTATCAGGAAGTGACCTTTTAATGCTCTAATAAAGTATGCGACTCTACTGACAGTACAAGAAGGTTTGGACAGACCATGGCAATGCATTTGACGCTATTCACCGTCTTCATTAACTTTCCGTCTCTTCCAGGGAGCTTGAGACTTCGGTTGCAAAAATACGGAAGCATAGAGTTTGAGGTAAAAGAAAACTCAATAGTAGAATCAAAAATGTTTAGGATTAACAAGAGGAACATGGAATTTTCTGTCCACATGAACCCTTAACTGAGGGCCAAATGCAATTTCCTTCGTCAGTGCTTAAACATCGGAACATGTTTTTAAATTACCTATTTCCGTCTCCGAAAGCTGGATCTGTTAGAGATAAAAAAAGAAGTCCTGCAAAGCAGCGTAGCGAGAGAGACCTAGCAGTGAAGACAGAGAGACCAAGGACCCTTTCTGGCACTTCCTTCGGTCCACACCTGCGCAAATCAATTTCAGAGCCGTGACGTCTGCACAAAGGCGTGGAGTGGTGTGTGGGGGGAGGGCTGTTTGAATCCGCTGCGAAAAGACTGTTCGCCCATTGTGTTCGGCGGTAGGAATAAAAGGATGGCTGATCAACAGCGAATTCTATGGACAGGTTTCTTCCAGGAATTCATCTACTAGCTGTTAATAACAGTTTGCGTATCAAGACAGAACGCCATTACGATAGGTGGTGTTTCTTGCTGACATAAGAGGACGACAGAGGTTATGTGTACTGAATATAGTCGTTTGGAGGGCAAGAAGATTTTTTTTAACATGTAAGTGCAAAGGACTTTTTCAGTACAGAGATCGAAGTGGCAACCAATTGACAGTTAATAGTTCCGCGATTCTTCTATATAGCTGATAAATTGACACAGATCGCAATAAACTCAAGGCACAAAAAAATTGTTCACAATCACACAATAAACTCAGTGGGCTAAGATGTTCTTCATAATCACACGTAAAGATGAGATTAATAGTAGCTCTCAATTTTCCATTGTCCTGCGGTATCAGGCTGAGAATCTTAAGAAGCAACATTGTGTCGCAGGAGACGTCGGTGATTTTGTTATGTAACTCAATAATTAAGACTTTAATAAAGATATAGAAAATCAACAGTGATTTACTTCTTTCAGGCTGGAATGAAAAGACACTCTGGAAGTATGTTTTTTCTGGAGTGTCACAGTGGTTAATTATGGCCGTCAGTTGTTTTCATTATATGTTATTAATTTCTCGTGGGTTCTGTCCATCAGATATATAGTTATTATGCTGACAAGGGAGACAAAACAAGGGCCCTCAAGTAAATGCAAAAACTCCCAGGTAATTTTAGAAATCAATAGGCTGCGAATTCAACGAAAGTTGCCTTCTTCTCTTCTTGGAATGGTATTCCAATACCCCTTCCAAACAGGAGTAACTTGGGTGTAATTGTGGATGAGCATGTCAACTGGGCGGAAAATATTATCACAACGAGCAGAAAGACTTCCGCTTGCCTCTTGTCCTAAGAATGTACTGAAGAGAACTCTTTAAATATCAGTTGAATCAGACAAATCTGAAGTTGTCAATTCAGCTAAATACCTAGGGTAGAAATAATTCAGAAGCCAAGATCGCTTAAATACTGTTTACTGGATGTCCGGTTTCTACACACTAACGGTGCCATCAACGGATCTGAATGTAGCTCAACATTTATAAACCATTTGGATATAACGATACATGAGGCAAATGGTTTATAAATGTTAAGCTTCGTTCAGATCCGATGATGGCACCTTTAGTGTGTTGAAACCAGTTATCCAGTAAACGGTATTTAAACGATATTGGCTTTTGAATTATTTCTACAAAAGAGTGATCGCCCCACTACATACTATGTGTTCACTGCAAAATACCTAGGGAGTACAGTTATGACCATCTGAAATTGGAACGCTCACGTAGAAAATTTTGTGGGAGAACGTGGACGAAAGTCAGCTTTTTCTTGGCAGAACACTTAGGAAATGCAGCACGTCTACTGAAGAGACTGCCTACACTACGTTTGTGCTCCTCTTCCGACGAGAGATTTCCACTAAATTTCAATCACTAACTTTCTCTTCAAAGTATTAAAATATTTTGCTGAAGCCAGCCTACATGGAGAGAAATGATCATCTTAATAAATAAGAGAGATCAAAAGTAGCAGGGAAAGACTAAAGCGTTCCCTTTCCTGGGGGGTTTTGATAGTAAGACGGTAGACAAATAGGCTGAACGTGTTTCTATAAACTCTCTACGTGGCACTTGTCCGAATTGTAGAGCAGTTACGTAGAGGTAGAAAAAACTTCGGTTGTATTTTTATAGGACGTGCAACGAAAATTTGTAAAATCAGTCTTTCCAACGAATCTCCACTGAGGCGAAGTAATTCAGGAAGACCGAGTAACAATTATTAACCACGAATGCTTGTCTGCGTTATATCGCCAACATCTATCTATTTGATGTCGGCGATTCATACGTAGAGCTTGACTTCAACCATATAAGTTATCTGGTCCCCATACAATGTGTTTACCTCATCGGCTCCTTAGTACACAAGCACCTGAGTACCTTTCATCACGGATTAAGTATCTATCGCCTCATCATAATCGAGAAACAGTATGTCTTACACACTCGTGCTGTGCCCTTTCATAAAAATATTTGCAGACTCCTTCTCAGATGCTGCCGTTCGCTTCCAGAAGAAATGCTATCCTCCAATCTGCTTAGAACTGAATACTCCGTTACTTTTAAGAAACTCTTCCTCCTGTTACCCTCATAACGGCTCTACAGAAATTAATGCCTATGTCCAATTTTCCGTCCGTCAAGTGGTAAAGAAAATCCTTCAGTCCTCTTCCATATACCCTTCTTGAACCTATCGTTCTTCAGTTCCCTATCTTCAAAATGCTCTCTTTTATGAAGTTTCTCTTTCTCCCTCTTGCAAACCTTCTATTGTATCCTTTGCTGCAAGGCCCATAGTTTAAAAGTACCCCTGTGTAATTTGTCTCCACTGTCTTCATTGGTGGACTCATGAACAAATGTGAGCTCCACCTTGTTTTCTCTTCTGGCACTGTAGTACCACTAAGTTTGTTATCCTTTTCCTAATTAATATAACGGAAAATTTGTAGAATGACTGGTTAGATGTAGGAGAGTGCCTGAGGGTCCCAATTTTGATTGATTAAATCAAAAATTTTCTAAACCGTTTAAAAGGTTGCAAGTCCCAAAAGATTCCAGAACAGTCTCCCATTCGGAGCTCCGGGAGGGGACGACCAACGCAGAGGTGACCATAACAAGAATACTGAACAACCAACGAAAGGATAACGTTCTACGAGTCGGGGAGTGGAGTATCAGAGGAGTGGCAGGGAAGCTAGAAAATCTGCAAAGAGAAATGCTCAGTCTAGAGATAGTAGGAGTCAGTGAACGGAAATGGGAAGAAGACAAGGATTTCTAGTCAGATGAGTATGGGGTAATGTCAACGGCAGCAGAAAGTCCTATCACGTGAATAGGATGCTTTATCAATAGGAAGGTAGGGCAGAGAGTAGGTTATTGTGAACAGTTCAGTGGTAGTGTTGTTCTTATCAGAACAGAATCTACAGCAAACTAACATCGAAACGATAGTTCAGGTGTACATGCTAATGTTTCAAACTGAGGAAGAAGAGATAGAGAATGTATATGGGGTATTGAAGGGGTAATACAGTACGTAAAGGGAGATGAAAACCTAATAGTGATTGGGGACTGGATACATTGTAGGGAAAGGAGTAGTAGAAAAAGTTACAATATAACATGATCTTGGATCAAGGAATGAGAGAGGAGAATGACTGACTTCTGCAATGAATTTCAGCTAGTAATAGCGGATACTCCCTCTAAGAATCACAAGTGAAGTAGGTAAACTTGGAAAACGTGAGTGATGCGAGAATATTTCTGTTAGATTGCATCATGGATAGATAGAGATTCCGAAATCAGATATTGGACTGTAAGGCATAACCAGGACAGATATACACTCAGATCACAATGTAGTAATGGTGGAGAGTATGCTGAAGATTAGGTTATAAATGTAGGAGAACCAATACTCAAAGAAGTGGAATACGGAGATGCTAAAGAATGACTAAGTACGCTTGAAGTTCTCTAAGGTCGTGGAAGTAGCAATAAAGAATAGCTTAGTAGGCAGAAGAGTTGAAGAAAATGGGCAGCTTCGAAAGCGGCAATCACAGAAGTTGGAAAGAAAAACGTAGGTACAAAGAACGTTACTGCAAAGAAGCCATGGGTAACAGAAGAAATACTTCAGTTGATGGATGAAAGAAGAAAACAAAAAATGTTCAGGGGGATTTAGAAATACAGAAATAAAGTCGCTGAGGAATAATATAGATAGGAAGTGAATGGTTGCTAAGACGAAATGGTTGCACGAAAAATGTGAAGAAATCGAAATAGAATGTGTGGTGTCACCGCCAGACACCACACTTTCTAGGTGGTAGCCCTTAAATCGGCCGCGGTCCATTAGTATACGTCGGACCCGCGTGTCGCCACTGTCAGTGATTGCAGACCGAGCGCCGCCATACGGCAGGTCTAGAGAGACGTCCTAGCACTCGCCCCAGTTGTACAGCAGATTTTGCTAGCGATGCTACAGTGACACATACGCTCTCATTTGTTGAGACGATAGTTAGCTTAGCCTTCAGCTACGTCATTTGCTACGACCTAGCAAGGTGCCATTACCCGTGTATATTGACATTATTATTTATGTACCGTCAAGAGCGATGTACACCAATTATGGATTAAAGTTAAGTATTCCAACAGCTACGTACTTTATTTGCTAGACTCTAATCCTTTAACTATTCGCGACCTCGCGCCAGCCTGCGTGAGCTTAAGCGCGTGCCTTTTCGGCTACCCGTCATAGTGGTTTGGCTGTCGAGCCAGTCCACTACAGTTGGGCGTCGAGTATAAAAACGGTCTTCTTCTTTATATTGCACTAATATACTTGTGTGATGGCTTCTCCACAATCTCCAGATGTACTGTCCGAATTTTATTGCTTGCAGAATCTGCAGACGCAGGCCTTATTGGATGCCCTGCGACAGCTCGTCCAAGGTCAACGTGCAATGTAAAACGATGCGGCGGCCGCCGCTCCACCGCTACCGCAGCCACAAAACGCAGTTGCTCCACCTTTTCGTCCTTTTGATGCGGCACTGGAAAGCTGGACGGAGTGGTCACGCCAGTTTGGATTCCATCTCGCCGCCTACAGCATTCAAAGTAATGAGCGGCAGCCTTTTTTGCTTTCTTGCGTGGGCGTGTCCACGTACCGAGTGATAGTGAAATTATTTCCCCGACGTGACGTAGAAACTCTGTCCTACGACGAAATTTTGTCTGCATTAGATGCATATTTCAAAGAATCAGTCAATGTAGTTGCAAAAAGGTATACTTCCTTTCGTACAAAACTTACGGCCAGTCAAACTAATAGGGAGTGGGTTGCAACTTTGCAAGGCCTTACTAGGGATTGTGCTTTTGAGTGTGAATGTGGACTCCCTTATTCAGATACAATGGTATGTGATGCAATTGCACAGAATGTTTCTGATGTTCGTATAAGGGAACAGATTTTGAAACTAGTCAATCCCTCCCTACAACAAGTGATGGACATATTGGATCGGCAAGACACACTTGACTTTGCTCAGGAATCATTTTCAACATCGCCAGCCGTGTGTCACGTTAATCGGCCCGCCGGGTGAGCTGCACGGAACAGTAAACAGCCCTCGCTCCCATCCGCGCTGCGGCCGCCAAGCTCTCCGCTACGTGTGCTGCGCAAGCATGCAAATGCAGTGGTAAAATCATGTCCGCGGTGTGCAACTAGACATTCGTGTGAGAGTCGCCCGTCACGCCAAGCTATTTGCTTTTTCTGTAATAAAAAAGACATGTTCAGAGTGTTTGCCAAACTAGATCGGACACTCACGACCATTCCAGTCCCTTTGCTTCACTCTGGAATCGAACCAAGGATACTCAGGCGCGTGAACCTTCGCCCATGGACATTCATGTAGTTCATTCCACTCCGCCCAGTGCCACTCTCTTTAACAGTGACTGTGTTCGTCCCACAAATAGTGTGCGTCGACATCGCCGGAAATCGCGTCAAGTCGCCAGTGCTTCTGTACCAGTGTCTGTTCACGTTGCACGAGACAGTCGCTCTTGTCGTCAGCAGGACAATAAACTTTTTGTAGATTTGGCCATTCATGGCAACGTGATGCCATTCCAGCTCGATACCGGAGCTGCAGTTTCTCTGCTCAATCACGACACATACAAACAACTGGGCACACCTCCGTTGCGTGCCGCAAATGTTATGTTAACTAGCTATTCCGGTCAGAATATCCCTGTGTTAGGACAGTGCAGCCTTCTTGCAACATACAAGGGACAAACAAAACTTGTGTCATTTTACGTTCTTCGTTCTTCAGCTGCAGTGAACTTGTTTGGTTTAGATTGATTTCAGTTGTGTAACTTGTCTATAGACAATCAGGTCCTATCAGTGAACCAGACTGTGCTTTCAGCCAGTGTTTCTCGTCTATGTGAAGAATTTGTGGACATTTTTGCACATTGTGTGATGAGGTCGCAAGAACCTTACACGATTTGGAATCACAAGGTGTGATTGAACATGTGCAGGCTTCTCTCTGGGCATCACCCTTAGTAATTTTGCCAAAACCTTCCGGACAGTTGAGACTTTGTGTGGACTTCAAGGCAACAGTGAATTCACAATTAGTGATTGCTACTTTTCCTTTACCCCGCCCGGAAGATCTTTTTGACAAATTGTGCCCGGGTAAATATTTTTCGAAGTTGGACCTAGCTGATGCATACTTGCAAATACCGGTGGACGAAGAATCCCAGCGCGTTTTGGTGGTTAACACGAATCTTGGTTTGTATCAATTCAAAACACTGCCATTCGGGTGTGCATCCGCCCCTGCATTGTTTCAGCAATATGTGCAAACTGTGTGTGCCTCGGTCCCTACTGCAGCCAACTATCTGGACGATATTGTGATCTCCGGAAAGACGGAAGAAGAACATTTAGCCAATCTCAGAACATTATTTCAGGTATTGCGACAAAATGGTCTTCGCGTGGGGAAGGACAAATGTGTGTTTTTTGCTCGTGACTTACCCTATCAGGGACATGTAATAAATGCCCAAGGCATACACCCGAGTCCAGAGCACTTCCGTGCCATACAGGACTTGCCTTCGCCGCAGAATTTGAAGCAGCTACAGAGTGTGCTGGGAAAAATAAATTACTATAACAAATATGTGCGCCAGGCCTCTTCCATTTCAGCTCCGCTTCATCGCTTACGCCGTAAAGGTGTTCCGTTCGTCTGGACGACGGAATGCGAACGCGCCTTTCGCCAGTTGAATTCGGCGTTGCTTTCCACTACTTGCCTTACGCCATTCGATCCCCAGAAACCCCTTTTGATGATGGTAGATGCATCGGATTTCGGGATCGGTGCTGTGCTTGCGCACAGAGATCGATCGTATGATCGCCCTATTGCCTTTGCGTCCAAATTGCTCTCGTCTGCGCAAAGAAATTATTGACAGGTTGAGAAAGAAGCTTTGGCTCTCGTATTTGGTGTTACTAAGTTTCATGATTTCTTGTATGGTCGTCACTTTACCATCATCGCAGACCACAAATCTTTGACATCGCTTTTTCATACACACAAGCCTGTACCTCCACGTACAGCGCAGAAATTCATTCGCTGGTCTATTTTCCTCTCGCACTACCGCTACGATATCTTGTATCGGTCCACTGCTAAGCACGGAAACGCCGATGCTTGTCCCGTTTGCCTGTTGCTGCGGATAGAGCATTCGATTCTTCCGAACTTGCTTGCATGTTCATTGACTTGGAAACCGCTGACGTGATTGAATCGCTTCCGATTGATTTTCGTCGTGTAGCTACATTCACAGCAGCTGACCCTGTCCTTGCTACCGTTTTGCGTTTTGTTGCTACGCAATGGCCCTTGTCAAAGTCCCGGATCGAGGATCCGTTGGTTCGCCGATTTTTTGCTCACAAGGAGAGACTTTTTGTACGACGTGGTGTTTTGCTGTTGACTTCTGATAATGATCAGTCCCGGGTCGTGGTCCCACGTTCGTTACAGTCCTCTGTTTTACGGCTTCTCCACCAAGGACATTGGGGTATAGTGCGAACGAAACAACTTGCTCGTCAGCACTGTACTTGGTTCGGAATCGATGCTGCGATTACGAATATGTGCTCTTCTTGCATGGCATGTGCTGAACAACAATCCGCACCGCCGCGGAAATTCTTTGCATGGCCAAAAGCCACTTCCCCTTGGCAACGATTACACATCGATTTTGCTGGTCCATTCTGGAATGCTCGATGGTTGGTTGTGGTAGATTCATTCAGTAATTTTCCTTTTGTTGTCCGGATGTCTTCCACGACGTCATCTGCCACCATACAAGCGTTATCTGCTATCTTTTGCATTGAAGGTCTTCCGCAGACTATTGTTTCCGACAATGACCCACAAATCATGTCCACAGAGTTTGTCATTCTGCAAGGCCAATGGTATTCAACATCTGACATCCGCGCCGTTTTCGTCTCAGTCAAACGGTGCCGCTGAACGATTGGTCCGGACTTTCATGTCACAGATGTTGAAGTTGAAAGAGTCGCATTCTCGGGAGGACGCGTTATTGCTCTTTTAGTCCTCGTATCGCCCTCAGCCCCGTGATGGTCACTCGCCGGCTAAGTTGCTCCATGGTCGTCCTCGTCGAACCTTGAAGACTTTGCTACATCCGCCGCATGAGGTTCCTGTGCAGCGGCAGCCACCTGCTTTTGCTCCAGGTGACGTTGTATACTATCGTAACTATCGAGGTTCACGGCGTTGGCTCGCAGGGCGCATTCTTCGCTGCCTCGGCCGGGCTATGTATCTGGTTTTGGGGGCCTCTGGTAAGGTGCCTCGGCATCTCAATCAGCTGCGCCTCTGTCGTCGCACAGGTTCTGCCGCTCCCCGTCTGCTTTCAGCGACGGAGCCGTCCAGTCAGCACCCTGGGGACCCATCTACTGGCTCGCCTCATCCCCAGGGGTTACCGACGCTGCCTTCCATTTTGCCCCATGGCGACGCGCCGCCGCCGCCTGTTCTTCCGCCAGCGACGCCCGCAGTGGACGCTTCGCTGCAGCCGCCAAGCGCCTCCCTGGGTCACGCGCCGCCGATCGCTTCCCGTGACCAGCTGTCCTCCGACATGGAACTCTTGCCCGCTCCGGACCAGATGGCGTCTTCGACCGTCGGGTGCCCCGACGCGCTGGAGGTCGACCCTACGGCCCCTCCTGTCTCTTTATGGGCGCATACACCGCAAGTTGGCGTGCACCCTGGACTAGGTTTTCAGGCGTTTCCTAGCTCCCCTCGGACCGAATGGCAGGGTGCGGGTGGCACAGCCTCGCCTGTTGTTAGGCTCCCCACCTCGTCGCATAAGTCAACATGGGGTCCTCCCCACGGCGGGCGGAAGCCTTATAACACAACCGTACGCCGATTTGCGGGGGAGGAATGTGGTGTCACCGCCAGACACCACACTTGCTAGGTGATCGCCTTTAATTCGGCCGCGGTCCGTTAGTATACGTCGGACCCGCGTGTCGCCACTGTCAGTGATTGCAGACCGAGCGCCGCCACACGGCAGGTCTAGAGAGACGTCCTAGCACTCGCTCCAGTTGTACAGCAGACTTTGCTAGCGATGCTACACTGAAACATACGCTCTCATTTGCCGAGACGATAGTTAGCTTAGCCTTCAGCTACGTCATTTGCTACGACCTAGCAAGGCGCCATTACCCGTGTATATTGACATTATTATTTATGTACCGTCAAGAGCGATGTACACCAATTATGGATTAAAGTTAAGTATTCCAACAGCTACGTACTTCAGTTGCTAGACTCAAATCCTTTAACTATTCCAGACCTCGTGCCAGCTTGCGTGAGCTTAAGCGCGTGCCTTTTCGGCTACCCGTCATAGTGGATTGGCTGTCGGGCCAGTCCACTACAGAATGATTGTCGGATGGACTGGCTCAGCGTTAGGGAAAGTCAAAACAACCTACGATGAAATTAAAAGCAGGGGTAATAACATGAAGAGTGCAATGGGAATTCCACTGTTAAATGCATAGGGGTGAACGGATAGGTTGAAAGAGTACATTTTAGGCCGATATGAGAGGGAAGATTTTCTGATGTGATAGACGAAACAGGAGTCGATTTAGAAGAGATAGGAGATCCAGTATTACAATCAGAATTTAATAAGCTTTGGAGAACTTAGGATGAAATGTAGCAGAAGGGATAGATAACATTCCATTAGAATTTCTAAAACCATTGTGGGAAGTACAACAAAGCGACTGTTCATGTTGGTGTGTAGAATGTGTGAGTCTCGCGATGTACCATCTCACATTCGGAAAAATATCTTCCACAGTTTCGAAGACTGCAAGAGCTGTCAAGTGAGAGAATTATTGAGCAATCAGCTTAAGAGCTCAAGCATCCAAGTTGCTGAGAACAATTATACACAGAAGAACCGAAAAGAAAATTGAGGATGTGTTAGATGACGGCCAGTTTGGCTTTAGGACATGTAAAGTCACCA
The DNA here is from genome assembly GCF_021461385.2 of Schistocerca piceifrons. Lineage (NCBI taxonomy): Eukaryota > Metazoa > Arthropoda > Insecta > Orthoptera > Acrididae > Schistocerca > Schistocerca piceifrons. Next base: position 428,450,483 of record NC_060139.1, on the reverse strand, counting down.
GAGAGGCAATTCTGACGTTGCGGTTGATAATGAAAGCAAGATTAAAGAAATATCAAGACAGGCTCATAGGTTTTGTAGACCTGGAAAAAGCATTCGACAATGTAAAATGATGCAGAATGTTCAAAATTCCGAGAAAAATAGGGAAAAATCGATAAGGAGAAACGGGTAATGTACAATATGTACAAAAGGCAAGAGGGAATAATAAGAGTGGACGACTAGGAACGAAGTGCTTTGATTAAAAAGGAGTAAGACAGGGATACAGTTTTTCGACCCTACTGTTCAATCTGTACATCGAAGAAGCAATGATCGAAATTAAAGAAAGGTTCAAGAGAAGAATTTAAGTTCAGAGTGAAAGGATATCAATGACATGATTCACTGATGACATTGCTATCCTGAGTGAAAGTGAGAAGAAGAATTACATGATACCCTAAATGGAATGAACGATCTACTTCGTACAGATATTGGATTGAGAATAAATCGAGGAAAGACGAAGGTAGTGAGATGTAGCACAATTGAGAACAGTGAGAAACTTCACATCAGAATTGGGGTCACAAAGTACACTCCTGGAAATTGAAATAAGAACACCGTGAATTCATTGTCCCAGGAAGGGGAAACTTTATTGACACATTCCTGGGGTCAGATACATCACATGATCACACTGACAGAACCACAGGCACATAGACACAGGCAACAGAGCATGCACAATGTCGGCACTAGTACAGTGTATATCCACCTTTCGCAGCAATGCAGGCTGCTATTCTCCCATGGAGACGATCGTAGAGATGCTGGATGTAGTCCTGTGGAACGGCTTGCCATGCCATTTCCACCTGGCGCCTCAGATGGACCAGCGTTCGTGCTGGACGTGCAGACCGCGTGAGACGACGCTTCATCCAGTCCCAAACATGCTCAATGGGGGACAGATCCGGAGATCTTGCTGGCCAGGGTAGTTGACTTACACCTTCTAGAGCACGTTGGGTGGCACGGGATACATGCGGACGTGCATTGTCCTGTTGAAACAGCAAGTTCCCTTGCCGGTCTAGGAATGGTAGAACGATGGGTTCGATGACGGTTTGGATGTACCGTGCACTATTCAGTGTCCCCTCGACGATCACCAGTGGTGTACGGCCAGTGTAGGAGATCGCTCCCCACACCATGATGCCGGGTGTTGGCCCTGTGTGCCTCGGTCGTATGCAGTCCTGATTGTGGCGCTCACCTGCACGGCGCCAAACACGCATACGACCATCATTGGCACCAAGGCAGAAGCGACTCTCATCGCTGAAGACGACACGTCTCCATTCGTCCCTCCATTCACGCCTGTCGCGACACCACTGGAGGCGGGCTGCACGATGTTGGGGCGTGAGCGGAAGACGGCCTAACGGTGTGCGGGACCGTAGCCCAGCTTCATGGAGACGGTTGCGAATGGTCCTCGCCGATACCCCAGGAGCAACAGTGTCCCTAATTTGCTGGGAAGTGGCGGTGCGGTCCCCTACGGCACTGCGTAGGATCCTACGGTCTTGGCGTGCATCCGTGCGTCGCTGCGGTCCGGTCCCAGGTCGACGGGCACGTGCGCCTTCCGCCGACCACTGGCGACAACATCGATGTACTGTGGAGACCTCACGCCCCACGTGTTGAGCAATTCGGCGGTACGTCCACCCGGCCTCCCGCATGCCCACTATACGCCCTCGCTCAAAGTCCGTCAACTGCACATACGGTTCACGTCCACGCTGTCGCGGCATGCTACCAGTGTTAAAGACTGCGATGGAGCTCCGTATGCCACGGCAAACTGGCTGACACTGACGGCGGCGGTGCACAAATGCTGCGCAGCTAGCGCCATTCGACGGCCAACACCGGGGTTCCTGGTGTGTCCGCTGTGCCGTGCGTGTGATCATTGCTTGTACAGCCCTCTCGCAGTGTCCGGAGCAAGTATGGTGGGTCTGACACACCGGTGTCAATGTGTTCTTTTTTCCATTTCCAGGAGTGTAGATCAAGTTGAGGAATTCTACTACCCAGGCAGCAAAATAACCAGTCACGGACGGAGGAAAGAGGACTTCAAAAGCAGACTAGCACTGGCAAAAAGAGCATTCCTGCTGACCAAGAGAAGTCCATGGGTATCAAACATAGGCTCTAATTTGAGGAAGAAATTTCTGAGAATGTACAGCACAGCATTGTATGGTAGTGAAACATGGACTCTCAGAAAACCGGAACAGAAGAGGATCGAAGCATCTGAGATGTTGGGCTGCAGACGAATGTTGAATATTAGATGGAGTGATCAGGTAAGAAATGAGGAGGTCCTGTGTAGATTCCGAAAGAAAAGGAATATGTGGAAAACACTGAAAGGAGAAGGGATAGGATGATAGGGCATCTGTTAAGACATGAGGGAATGACTTCCATGGTACCAGAGGGAGTGGTATAGGGCAAAAACTGTAGAGGAAGACGGAGGTTAAATACATCCAGCAAATAATTGAGAATGTAGTTTGCAAGTGCTACTCTGGCATGAAGAGTTTGGCACATTAAAGGAATTCGTGAAGGACCGCATAAAACCAGATGGAAGACTGATGACAAAAAAAAGTGTCAAATGTCACAGGCGTCAAGGGAGACAGGAAAAAATTTGTATCTGTTTGTACGAAAGTTAAATGTATCCAAACATTTGGGAAACAAACTATTAAAAATGTTCTAACTTCCAATACGAAAACTTTTCTATCAAGTATTACAGGCACTACGTCTTGGCTGTCATAGCACACAAACAAAATTACTAAAATAGCATATGAACTAATAGAAATCTAATCAATAAAACTATCTCTCTTATCTATTAATTTTAGATAGAATAACAAGATTATGTTCAAGAAATAAATCTCTCAGCACTGAACTCTGATTCGTATCTAACACCATGCTTGGGATCAGATGTAGCAATGTTGACCGTAAAAGCATCGAAAAGAAGTGGCCACACCGTTAACAGGTCTTTATATTTTACTGCTAATAAAATTCAGAAGAAGTACGGAACGGCATACATCAGCCACGATCTTTCCTGTAAATTGCCTTTTTTCATTTTTCTGTTAGAGATTAATTATTGGTGATTAAGAATTTTTCAATAAGTCACAGTTTTTATGTTTACAGGAAACCATCCTACACTCATATAATATATGAACCATCACCCCATCCAAAAACACAAAAGTTTAGCTTTGTACCTGCTTTGAAATAATAACACCTATGTATTTGTAGAAAAACAGCAATCCTACATTTTAAATTTTTAGACCACCATTAACTTCTGTTTACAAATGTGCTGTAGAATGGAAACTGTATATATGTATATTAACGTGTTTTCTCTTACTGTGCTTCAAAGCCGTCTATCCATTATAGGAAACAGTAAGTTATCTTTAGATCTGTCTTAGTTTTGCAACCTTATACTCACAATGTACCACTTGGTAGTTTAATATTGTAATATTACCATGGCCACGTGCAGTGGAATAAAATCACGACGTGACTGAAGGTGGCTGTTCTTCATTTTACGGAAGTAATACACAGCCATGGAAGGTATGCTGACAAAAATGGATAAAATTAAGTAAACATGTTATTATCAACAGCTTAGATGATACGGAATAAGTAATTATTTACTGCTCTTTCTTCAAGTTTTACATTTGGTCAATTAGGAAGAAACCGGTCCGCTTAAATAAGGAGATAATTCAGAGGCTTCCTTTACCAGGATACATGTTGTCTGGCAGCTTTTCGAGGAGCTCTTTGCGGTGTGGGGGAGTAGCGATGTATGTGAAAAACGGCATCCCATTTGAGTCAATTGATATTTCAAAGTACTGCACTGAAAAGGTGTTTCATTGTTGTGCAGGTGTGGTTAAATTTAACTGAGCTAAACTTCTAACTGTTGTTATTTATAGATCCCCAGACTCCGATTTCACAACATATTTGCTAAAGCTAGAGGAGGTTCTTGGTTCACTTTATAGGAAATACAAAAAGTTAGTTATATATGGTGACTTCAATATTAATTGTATAAGTGATTGTGCAAGGAAGAGGATGCTGGTAGACCTTCTTAATTCATATGCAAACCGTATTCTTTCCAACGAGAGTGCAAGGGAACAGTAGAACAACCATAGACAACATTTTTGTTCATTCCTCATTACTAGAAGGGCATTCTGTTAGCAAAAAGGTGAATGGCCTTTCAGATTATGATGCACAAATTTTAACTCTAAAGGATTTTTGTGTTGCAACACGTGTTAAATATAGTTATCAGCTGTTTTGGAAAGCTCATCCAGTTGCTGTAGAGACCTTTGTAAACCTTATCAAGGAACAAGAGTGGCAAGATGTTTATAGCGCTGATACAGTAGACGATAAATATAACGCTTTTCTCAAGAATTTTCTCGTGCTCTTTGAAAGTTGTTTTCCGTTAGAACGTTCAAAACAGGGTACTAGCACAAACAGGCAGCCTGGATGGCTGACTAGAGGGATAAAAATATCTTGTAGAACAAAGTGGCAATTATATCAAAACGTTAGAAACAGTCTAAATCTAAATGCAGCAGCCCATTACAAACAGTATTGTGAGGCGCTTAAAAATGTTATTAGGAAGGCAAAAAGTATGTGGTATGCAGATAGAATAGCTGAGTCTCAGGATGAAATTAAAACAATATGGTCAGTCGTAAAGGAAGTGGCTGGTCTGCAGAGACAGGTCGAGGATATAGAATCAGTGCATAGTGGGAATGTCCATGTTACTGATAAGTCGCATATATGTACAGTATTTAATAATCACTTGCTGAATATAGCACATGAACTAAATAGAAACCTAGTCCCAACAGGGAATCATATAGTGCTCTTAGAAAAAAGTGTTCCGAGACTGTTACCTGAAATGTTCCTCCATGATACTGACAAGAGGGAGATTGAGTTAATAATTAAATAACTAAAGACCAAGAACTCTCATGGATATGACGGGGTATCTAGCAGAATATGTATGTTCTATGTATGTTAGCCCAGTACTTAGCCATATCTGTAACTTTTCCTTTAGGAGTAGTCGGTTTCCTGACCAATTAAAGTACTCGGTGGTGAAGCCACTTTATAAAAAGGGAGACATTGACAATTTTGACAATTTTAGACCTATTTCTATGCCATCGATGTTTGCTGAAGTTATCGAGAAGGTTGTATATACAAGGTGACTGGAGAATTTAAATTCACATAATTTGCTGTCAAATGTTCAGTTTGGTTTTAGAAATGGTTTAACAACTGAAAATGCTATGTTCTCTTTTCTCTGTGAGGTTTTGGACGGATTAAATAAAAGGTTGCGAACGCTAGGTGTTTTCTTTGATTTAACGAAGGCTTTTGACTGTGTTGACCACAAAATATTACTGCAGAAGTTGGACCATTATGGAGTAAGGGGAGTAGCTTACAATTGGTTCGCCTCTTACTTTAAGAACAGAAAGCAGAAGGTAATTCTTCGCAATATAGAGAGTGGTAGTGATGTTCAATCCCAATGGGGCACTGTTAAGTGGGGCATTCCCCAAGGGTCGGTACTGGGGCCACTGCTATTTCTTATTTATGTAAATGATATGCTTTCTAGTATTACAGATGATTCAAAAATATTTCTGTTTGCTGATGACACCAGATCGATAGTGAAGGATCTTGTGTGTAATACTGAAACAGTATCAAATAATGTAGTTCATGAAATAAGTTCGTGGCTTGTGGAAAATAATTTGATGCTAAATCACAGTAAGACCCAGTCTTTACAGTTTCTAACTCACAACTCAACAAGAACCGATATTTTGATCAGACAGAATGGGCATATTATAAGCGAGACGGAACAGTTCAAGTTCCTAGGCGTTCGGACAGATAGTAAGCGGTTGTGGAAAGCCCATGTCCAGGATCTCGTTCAGAAACTAAATGCTGCTTTATTTACCATTAGAACAGTATCTGAAATAAGTGACACTTCAACACGAAAAGTTGTCCACTTTGCATACTTTCATACTCTTATGTCGTATGGTATTATTTTTTGAGGTAATTCTTCTGATTCAGAAAGGGTATTTTTTGGCTCAAAAACGGGCTGTTCGAGCTATATGTGGTGTAAGTTCGAGAACCTCTTGTCTACCCCTATTCAATAGTCTGGGAATTCTGACATTGCCCTCACAGTATGTATTTTCTTTAATGTCGTTTGTTGTTAGCAATATTAGCCTATTCCCAAGAGTTAGCAGCTTTCACTCAGTTAATACTAGGCAGATATCCAATCTGCATGTGGAATGCACTTCCTTGACTCTTGTGCAGAAAGGAGTGCAATATACTGCTGCATCCATTTTCAATAAGCTACCACAAGAACTCAAAAATCTTAGCAGTAGCCCAAACTCTTTTAAATCTAAACTGAAGAGTTTCCTCATGGCTCACTCCTCCTATTCTGTCGAGCAGCTCCTGAAAGAGCTAAAAAATTAAGCAAACTCCAGCGTTACATTGTTGATTTTCTCTATTTAAACTTACGGTTTGTCACCTGAATATGTTTTTTTTATATTTCATTTTATCTGTTTCTAATATCGTGTTATAATTTCATGTATTGACTCGTTCCATGACCATGGAGACTTCTCCTTAATTTGGTCCCACGGAACAATAAATAAATAAATAAAATAAAACGTAATCTAGATTGTTTTATTCACAAAATAAAGCCTAAAATTTGAGCACTGACGTGCTGCAATACAGAATAGTAATCTTAAACGAATTTTTCTTCTTATATATAGAAAGAATACGTCAAGGAATAAACTGTGCAGTTACATGGAGAGCCAAGTGTCTAACCTCTCCCGAATTTATTTCTCAGTCTTACGGGTTGTTCCCCTTCTGAGCATGAAGACAACGTCTTGTGCCCTTGTCACAACTTGAAACAGACACGTCAATCGTCATGAATATCTCATATGGATGAAGTGTCTGGTGTCTAAAGTCACTATCGGACTGGGGCTAAGGTCTATTTGTCAACTAACCCAAAAGTTAATTGAGTCGTTTCGTCATGTGTTGGTCTTCTGGCGTGAGTTACAGTATAGAATGTCCTGTTACTGCGGCCACTCTTCGAGTTCATGGCTTTAATATTTTTCTCCCTGTAGTCTAAAATCACCAATGAGGTAGTTTAATTATTAAGTCAGGTTGTACGCTTATGTGTTAAATGGTTCCCTATTTGAGCTGTATGGTAATGAGAGGAAGGACACGGTGTTTGTTAGCAAATCTGTCGTAAAGGCATGTGTCTTGAGTGTAGCTATGAATAGAAGTGAAACATGGACGATGAACAGATTAGACAAGAAGAGAATAGAGGCTTTTAGAAATTTTGTGGTATAGTATAATGCTGAAGATCAGATGGGTAGAAGGTGTGACTCATGAGGGGATACTGAACCCAGTGGGGGAGACAAGAAAATTGTGGCACAAATGGAATAAAAGTAGGGATCGATTAATAGGGCATATTCCAAGACATGAAGGGATCATCAATTCTGTACTATGGGGAGGGAGGGTTGGGGCGGGAGTAAAAATCGTAGAGGGAGACATATTCAAAAAGATATGCTGCAGTTGTTACTCGGAGACTAAGAAGCTTTCGCAGGACAGAGTAGCAAGCACAAATGAATCAAAGCAGCCTTCGGACTGAACGCCACAATCACAACATGTAAAACTTAATTTAGAAAAAAATTCGCTAAGAGGTGTTCCGTGAGTTATAAAGTCAACCTGTCCATTTTTAACATCAATGTATATTTCATGTTGTTCTTAACGATTAATTAAATGTGACTCATTAAAATGATGGATTCTGGATATTCTCCTGTTCGTCGTCCAAGAGTATACTGCCCTTTGACAGATCTGTTTGTCATATTCAGTGTGTTTCAGGTAAGGTCTTTTCTGTGTCGCTTACAAAGTAATAAGTGAAATAAGTACTTATTTGGATAGCTGAATGTAACAAAATTACTCTTTCTGCGAAGCACTGAACACAAATATTTAGTTTTGGTGGAGGTAGTTAACGCAACGATTTATATTTCTGTAAATAAAACATATTGTTTTTTGTCTCCTAGATGAATTATTTAAACGAGCTACGTACAAATCAGTAAAAATCAAATTTCTATCAGTTATATTGAGGGAGCTATAGACGCCTATTGATGTACAAATTTACAGAAATACATACAGCATGCTGTATAGAAAGTTACTTGTCTTGTGGGTGGACAAGCTCTCTTGATGCACTGTTTGAAGTGATCTGGGTTGTGAGTCTGACTTTTAGAAATCCCCAATGAAAATTACTGAAATCACCACAAAAAACTACTGGGTTAAAGTCCGGCAATCGTGAGGGCAAAACCTGAGGAATATGACGTTCTAACCATAATCCAGGAAATCCGTCGTTGTGTTCTTGCACAGTATTTGCAGGGTAACCTTCATGAAGCGTTCATTTGCGGTATCTGATATCTACACTGACACCAATAAGCAGAGCACCTGAAAGATCAATTAATTTCATCTCTCAAGTGCCTGCGAACTCATGTGCGGTGATCATTTCATCTCCAAGGATTCCACAAAACACATGAAGGGTCGATCGATTTGACATACCAATCTATGACTTTCTGTTGCTCAGTAGTGTATAATGTGACGATTCAGTGCACCATAATTAGTGAACTTGGATCCATCAGATAACATAACACATCGTAAGAGGCCCAGACTGAATCAATTTATAACCCATTCGTTGACTGCCGGCCGTGGTGATCGAGCGCTTCTATGCGCTTCAGTCTGGAACCCCGCGACCATTACTGTCGCTGGTTCGAATCCTGCCTCGAGCATGGATGTGTGATGTCCTTAGGTTCGTTAGGGGACTGATGACCTCAGATGTTAAGTCCCATTGTGCTCAGAGCCATTTCAAATATTCGCGGACTGTAACGCAGTGACTGATATCTTTTCAAAGAAACTCCTGTGTCGGCGACACGTGGTAACGTCGTGTGTGTGTGTGTGTGTGTTTTGCCGATCCAGCCGCTCAAACAGATATTTAATTTCTGTAGCAGGCCAACAAATATGCTCATGCGACGTGTTTGCGGTGACCCCGGTGTTGCGGCGTCCGAGAACGGAGGTACCTGCCAAACAAATTATATTGCTTCCTCTTTCTGAGACCTGTATCCGTGGCGGAATATTGGAGATGGCACCCTTGACGACTTCGATCCATGCCTCCGGGTTCTCGATTCCAAAACTTATGGATGCAGTATTTAAATAATTTAACTAAGGAAAACCAGACGTAAATATACGTGAAATGCGATAGTTACAAGATGCAGCACTTTTTCAGCGTAGAACACAACCCATGAGGTAGTCAGAACAGACTATGTAGAACCTAACCGGCGCGCGGGGTAGCCGAGTTGTCTGGGGAGGTCTTGTCACGGTTCCCCCCCCACCGAGGTTCGAGTCGTCCCTCGGGCATGGGTGTGTGTGCTGTCCTTAGAGTAAGTTAGTTTATGTTAGATTAAGTAGTGTGTAAGCTTATGGACTGATGACCACAGCAGTTTGGTCCCATAAAACATTATGACGAATTTGCAAGTTTAGAACTGAATTTTCTCTAAACAGGTGTATTTTCTGGATGTAACCTAACAGTCATTCGAATTGTAACAGTGGATCATTCAAGAACTATGCAGGGTTTTATGCTAGTACGTTTTTTACTATTAAAGATTAATGCATTTTTGGCCGTGGTGGAAAATGTCTTATTCTGTTTTAAGGACCAAAATTAGCAATAAATCAACGTGGAAACTCTGTTTGTGGCGGTCTGTCATAGGCAGTTTCCTCCAGGTACGTATTCTCACACCCGCATCCGCTTTATTCTAGAATGAACTGTCTTATTGTTTACCTCTCAATACTGCTTCACATCCTACTTGGCCCATTCTAATTCCACATCAATTTACTGAACTTTCAGACCATGAGAGACATGTAGAGGTGTCCATCAATGAGAAAATGATTGCACGGTATAAATTAACTATTCCTTATTTCTCAGAGCCACCGAAAAACTTACCTACTCCATCTCTATAACTTACATTGCATAATCCCATTTATTCCCCATCTTTTATTGGTTTCTTTTTTAATCGTCAGAGATTTCCGAACTTGTTCTTGCGACCCAAATCGTGACTTAAAACTTCTTGGAAATTATTATGCGCGTAATAAAATAAGTGTCGAAGCGTTAGAGTTAGTTTCTGCTTCGTTATCAGTAGTCCACAACTACGCACTCCGGTATTTCACTTTATCCACATAACTGTTGTTAGCTAGTGTTCGTTCGATACAATGCTAAAGAACGACAATTGGACATGTGTGCATCCGCGTTGGCGCGGTTAGCGCGCGCGCGTGCGTGCGTGTGTGCGTGTGTGTGTGTGAGTGCGTGTGCGCGCGTGTGTGTGTGTGTGTGTGTGTGTGTGTGTGTGTGTGTGGGTGGGTGGGTGGGTGGGTTGGTGTGTTAATAATCAGTGGATATATTTTACTTTGCCTATGCTCGCCCCGTGATGTTTTCGTACAATGTTATAATAGTTCAGTTGTGCTGTCGACCACCTGAAGACGCTTATGAAGTTCATAATCATCAACAAAATCATTTCAGCTTCTAACGACGTACGACAGGCGAATTTATTTTTCTTGAAGGTCTAGTAATGAAATACCTGTTACAAACATTTTGCGTTAAAACTACAGTGAAAACATACATGACTGTCATATCACATTCCTCTTCGCCATCTCAATCGCTGTATATAATGAACTCACTCCAGGTAGGCGAGCATCTTTTATTACAAATTAAAAGGCAAATCTAGAGAGATATATTCTGTACATAATTATTTGCAATAATTAAAATAAAACGCTTTGTGAAATTTGTTACTCCTGGCGTAATTTTACTTGTGGAGGATATAAATTATTTCTTAAAACTGCATCCTAAGAATGGCTTTTAATTTGAAACAAGTTCTTCAAATTAGTGATCGTTCAACTACGCCATCTGATCACATCTGACAGAAGTCTGACTGTTTAAACGTTGCATTTCAATGTCTCCTATTGTTGCTATTCGTTGTACGTTCGGATCTTTGAGTAAAATGAAACAGGAGAAGGAAGTTTTGTGAGACTTATGGGATTAACTCTACGGAGAGAGAACTATCTGGTACGTCACCTCGTTCCACCCCCTGACTCGCACACACATTTGACCTCTCATAAATATTCAAATTTTTTTTCCGTATAAAGAGGGAAAGTTTTCGCCTGTCGCAAAAGTATCAAGCTTCACATCTGTTCCATTTGTCCTTCCGAGCGAGTTTACCAGTTGGTATAAATTCCCCACGTCATTTTACCCCATCGTTTGAAGCTCGCTTGTTTGGAACTGGTAATTCAGAGGTTACCGGTTTGACTCCTGGCTATGGTTGAATGGCAAAAGAAGGAGAGGTTGTGGCGTAAAGTTCCTGATCACCAAAGATTAACTCTTTCGTTAGTATTAATCTTTCTTCTGTTCCTGGTATACAGTAAAAAAGGCTTGTCTGTGGTTACAATAGCAGTACCATAATCTCTGCTTCCAACAACACCAATAGAAAATGTTTTATAAGAGATAATATCTCTGTCATAGTAAGCCTCCAATCCTTGCAAAGGCTTCTCACTTCCTCTCACCAAAGCAAGAGTCATCCATGAATTACCTGGAACAACTTCATTAGTGGTACAAGAAAACGTAATTTTACCGCCCACAAATGTTATTGGACCAGAAAGTATCTCCTGTTGAGACACAGGACTTGGTGTCTCATCAAAACTGAAAACAGTTTTGTAAACTGGCATTCGGCTCCTTATACCCAGGTTTACGTTCCTAATCGATCCTTAGCGTATTATGATATGACAGTATGTGACAGTCGTTCATCACCGTCTGTCAATCGGATTGGTCGTTAAGCTCTGCGATCCAGCATCACTTTTCACCGTGTCCTTCCTCTCATTACCATACAGCTGAAGTAGGGAATCACACAACACACAAATTACGGTCACCTTAATTCGACAGATATGCTTTACACACTCATATCCATTTTTCGGAGAGGAAGAAACCCTTTTTCTATTGGGCGGCTGCCTTTACCCTTCGGAGCCTCACAAACGACACTGCCATACGATTCGGAATAACGGTGGCGCACCAACATTTTACCTGACAAACAATATTCAATGTTCTTCAGGAACGCTTTTCTTGCCATTATCAGTCTACATTTTATATCCTCTCTACTTCTGCCATCACAACTTATACTAATAACAAAACTCATCTACCACTTTAAGTGACACTTTTCCTAATCTAATTCCCTCAGGCATCACCTGATTTAATTCCACAACATTCCATTAACTTTGTTTTACTTTGTTGATGTTTATTAACTTCCTCCCTTCAAGGCGATGTCCATTTCTTTCGGCTAATTTCCCTGAAAGAATTACAGTGTCATCAACAAACCGCTAAGTTTTTATTTCTTCTCTCTGAACATTAACTTCAAATTCTTCTTTGATTTCCTTTACTGCTTGTTCAGAGTACAGACTGAATACCGTCGGGCTATGCTACAGTCTCCTCTCAACCACTGCTTCCCTTACACGGCCCTCATAAGAGCCATCTGGTTTCTGTATCAGTTGTAAAGAGCTCTTCGCTTCATGTATTTCACCGTACTACCTTCAGAATTTCAAAGAGAGTATGCCAGTCCACATTGCCAAAATCGTTCTTTACATCTAGAGGTGCTATAAACGTAGGTTTGAATTTCCTTATCCTATCAGCCAAGAGAATTCGTAGGGAAAATATTGACTCGCTCGTTTCTATACTACTGCAGGAATCAAGGTGATTTTCCCTGCGGACGGCTTCTACCAATTTTTCCATTCTTCTATAGACATTTCGGTCAATATTTTGCAGCCTTGACTTAGTAAGTTGATAGCTCAGTAATATTCACCCCTGTCAGCATATGCTCTCTTTTGAACTGGAATTATTACATTCTTATTCAAGTTTTGGGGTATTTCGACTGTGTAATACATCTTGCACGCCAGATGGATTAGTTATGTCGTTTTATAGCTGTCTCAAGATTGTCAGTAGTTCTGACGAAATGTCCTCTACTCCAGGTGTTTTGATACGATTTGGGTCTTTCAGTTATTTGTCAAATCCTTTCTGCAGTATCATATCTCCAGTATCACGTTGATCCACTTCCTCTTCCCTTTCTGTACCGTTTCCTTCAAGTCAGTTTCCTTGCGTAGCATCTCTACGTGCTACTTACACCTTTCAGCTTTCCTTTCTTTGCTTAGTACCGGTTTTTCATCTGAGCTCTTCATATTCATACAGCCGCTTCTCTTTTCTCCAACGGCCTCTTTAATTTTCCTTTAGGTGTTATCTATCTTCCTATAGAGAAATATGCTTCTAAATCGTTACATTTGTCCTCTAGCCGTTCCTGCTCAGATATTCTGCACTTCCTGTCAATCTCTTATGTCAGATGTTTTTATTCCCTTTTGCATGCTTCATTTTCTGGATTTTTTGTTTTTCCTTCATCAGTTAAAATCATTACCTTCTGTGATATCCAATGATTTCTATTACTGTCTTTATAGCTATTTGATCCTCTGCTGCCTCCACTATTTCATCTCTGAAAGCTACACATTCGTTTTCCACTGAATTCCTTTCCCATGGTGTAGTCAATCACCTCCCTCTGAAACTGTCAACAACCTACGTTTTTGAAATTTCTTCAGTTTTAATCTACAGTTCATAAGATAAATTGTGCTCAGAGTCCACATTGGCCCCTGGAAATTTCTTACAATTTAAAATCTGGTTCCTAAATCTCTCTTTTGCCATTATGTAATCAGTCTGAAAGCTTCTGGTGCCTCCAGGTAGCTTTAACGTATAAAACCTTATTTCATGATTCTAAAACCAATTATTAGCGAAGATTAAATTAATCCTCTGTGCAAATTCTACCAGGCGAATTTCTCGTACAATCCGTTCCCCCAGTCGATTTTCACCTAGTATTTCTCTTCCTCTTGCTTCTCTATGCTGTTCTTAGTACTGTTATGCCATAGGCAAAAGAAAACTTCCACAATAATATGTATATAAAAATATTAGGGCATAGAGAAGTATCACTTTTGACTTCATAATCATTAGACCACGTGTGTGAGGCACACAAACAGCCACTAACTTCCTAAGAAAGTAACTGAGCGCTGAATCGAGAACAGTCTGTCATATATAAGGGCCAAGATCCAAAACAATAAGACAACAGTCAAAGACACCTATTCGTTAGCAATATATGTTCATCTTCCATATTTTACACGTGTGCTAAGACATTAAAAAAATTCTGAACCAACATTTCGTTCCAGTAAGAGCCTCTTCACCAAAATGTTTTGAGTATTTATTAAAGCAGCATTATATTCCACAAATAAAAGCATTTTCCTATGTTAACTTGTGTCATAAGATGAAGGATAGTGAAATTTATTTGTGTAAAAATGAGTGTTTTTGGTCAAATTAGCATGCTGTTGCTGAGAAATGTTAAATATTTGTTGATTAACTGGCATTGATGTAAACGTGTTAGGTTTGAAACTCATAAGAACAGATTTGCCATTTCAGTGACGAGCCCAACCATTGTCTCAAAACTGCAGAACTAAGACTCAAAACGTATTTGGCATAAGTGTATCATATTGGAGAATACATTCATAGTGTCTTATTCGTACTTCATGTTCAGATCATTTCCGTTAGAATTTTAGTAGACTGTACTCCAATCATCAGAATGACACAGTAAAATTACGATTACTTTCCTCTCATTAACATTCTTTATTACGGTTACGCTATTCACAAGACAGCTTTGTTCTGTAAAACCAGGTTCTATTCCAAAATAAGCCACCTGCCGGTATATTCATATGAATTTCCTCACTATAAAGAAAGAATATAAGGATTTAACATCCAGTCCACGGAGTGGTCATTAGAGACAGGGAACATTCTCAAGCTGGTAACAGCAGAGGAGAAATGGAACCACGTTGTGTCCAAAAATGTATCACGGCACACATCTTAAGCTATCTGGGCTGCTCAGGAACAGTGGCAGAAATTTCCACGGCATAATAATATGTGTGGAAGAGGTGACGTTGTTGTGTATTATTTTACATCCACTACATCTTGTATGTAGTTATCGACAAAGAAGAACAGGTAAATAACATCTTCATAGGTGTATGGACAGAAGATATATGAACATATGAAGGGCTTCTGGCAATAATACTTGGAATAGATTCTTTATAGCCCATAAGTAAATAAAATGCAGCAAGCAAAAGGCAATGTATTACGGTGATAAAATACGGTGAACAAAATGAAATCCTCTCGTTGAACATGAAAAGAAAGGAAGCTGGATTACTGAAGTTCGAATAACTTGAAAGTTAAACAGAAGTTGAGCGGGTAAAAAGACGAGGTTGTCACATACCCTCATTTTATTCGTCTGCACAACGAGCAGAAAGTAAAGGTATCTCAGGAGAAATATGTAAGAATGCTGAAGGTTAGGGAGACGAAGAAAACTAATTTTGGCCGATGATATCGTAATCCTATCGGAGACTGAAAAATACATTGAAAATTCGTTGAGTGGAATGGATAGTTCCTAGAAAAAGTGTTGTGATATTAACATCACATAAGAAAAACAAGGCTTAAGTGAGCCGATTCTGAGGAAATGTGGATAGAAATGAAACACTGGAAGCAGTATAGAGGAGTTTTGCTATTTGGGCAACAAAAGTACTGATTATGTGGTATAATTTATGCTGCTGCAGTTATGTTTTACTAATATTTTAGTAGCACAATGCATTTGGGCAGCATGCTGCCATCATTAGTTGCATTATACAGTTACTTATACATCAGCTACAGGTTATGTAGTTTAGCTGTGTGTGCCAGTGGGGTTAAGAATTGAAAAATAAACCTGTGTGGACGGATGAATCTGTTACAGTGTATACATTATGTGAATATAATGATTAGGTAATATATTAATACGTTTACTTAGATTTCTCTTGGCGATTTCATTTTCTAACACACACAACACAGTAACAGGTAAATCACAACTTAGCACTTTCACAAACATCTGTTTACATCTTTCCAAAGACTTTTAAAATCTAAGAAAAAGTATTTACAATTTCAAAGATTGTTCACATCTTTCCAGGGAGTTATAAAATCTAAGCTAAACCACTTACAATTTCGAACACAGTAATATATATCTGTAGTGAAGATGAGGACTTTTATCTAGGTGTATTGGTAATATGGAGAATGTTAGATGCATACTTAATGAAAACTATTCCATCAATGAAATAACATTTTATGTTGGAGAAGTTTTTGAAGATGTTAAAATTATTACTTTCAAGCTTATCATTTAATAATACAATTCCATGTGCTCTGCCATGAATGAAGGTTTCCAGTTCATCATATAAGTCCACTTGGTGTCCCTTCTTCTTTTTATGTGATATATGAAAATCATTCGCAATATCATGGAATGGATGGCCTATGTCGTTTATGTGGGTGGCTATTACTGATCTACTGTAATTGTTAGTATGGTAAGCATTTATGTATTCATTATATCTTGTTTGGAAGTGTCTTCCAGTTTGGCCTCTATAGAGCGATCTGCAGATATTACACTTTATTTTGTAGATGCCTGATTATGAGTGTATATCCGTCTGTGTGTATATATTGTGTCTCGGTGTGTGTTGCAATTTGTTCTGCATTGTAAAGGCAATGTTAATCTCTTGTGGTCTGAGAATGTTTGCTATTTTGTAGGAGAGTTTACCTGTTACAGTATGCAAGCTGTGGGTTTCTTTTTCATTTCATGTATGGAAGGTGGTATATTATTGTTTTTCCTTTTTTGCATAAGGTTATTAATTAATACTTCATCATAGCTATTTGCTGAAGCTATTTGTTTTATTATGCTGATCTTATTCAGATGTGCATATTTGTCCATTGGTATGTTGCTGGCTCTGTTAACTGGTGCTCTGTATGCAGCAAGTTTGTGTGTTGTGGGGTAACAGGAAGAGCAGTGTATCAGTGGCTGTTGCCTTCCTGTAAACTTTGAAAATGTGTGAGTTGTTTTCTTTACTGATTTTTAAATCATATTCCACTGTGAATTTTATATTTCTATCTTGTTTATTGAGTGTGTCGAGTATATTGTTAATATCATTTGTGTCAACAACTATCGAGAGTAATGTATCATCAACATAACGTGTATAGTAAATAATTTTATCCATAGAGCTTCATTTTTAGCAAGATATTTTGCTTAAGGTGGTTAATATTTTAATTTAAATTAAATTAAAACTACTGATGTTGGTAGACGCACTGAAGATACAAAATGTTAACTGGGAGCAACAAGAAAAACGTATCTAAAAAGGAAAATATATTAACATCGAATATAAAGGTTTGTAATTATTTTCGGAAACGTTAGTAATACAGGCTTATACGAAGGCGATATTCAAATCACAAGCAATACACACAAAGTGGGAATAAATGTTTTTGAAGTTTTATATGATGTTACAGAAGAATGCTGTAATTCACATGTGTAGATAGAGTATCCAATGAACGGTTACTGAATCTAACTGAGGACGAAAGAACTTAATGGCACATATAACGAAAAGAAGAAACAGATGGACAGGTCGCATCCACAGGCTTCAAAGAATAGTTGATATGATTAACAGAGGAACTAGGGAGGACCAAAAATGATGATGGAGGCCAACGCTTGATTACAACACACCAAGATCATGCAGTTGCAGGTTGCAATTGAATGAGAATATAAATCTTACTGCAGTGGAAGACTAGGGAAGATAGCTGCATAAAATCATCAGATTCAATGTCACAATATGTGTGTGTGTAGAGCTGTAGGTAGGTATCATTTGTGCCGATCCAGCCGCTAGGCGAGATATTTACTTTGTATAACATATTTACTTTCTATAGCATGTGGCGCGACATATCGAGTTGCGGCAGTCGAGAACCAAACTGTCACGCACATAATACCGCTGTCACTTTCTTGTCTCCATATCTTTGGAGTTGCGGAATATTAGAGATGAGATCCTTAAATGTTCAAATCACGTCTTCGGCGTTCACGATGACAAAAGTGATGGACACAGTATATAAATAGATTATCTAAGCGATACCGGATATAAATATTCCTTAAATATAATACCTGGTCGACGTAGAACAGAAACTGTCAGGTTGTCAGAACAGGCTGTGATGGACCAAACCTTCAGTAAGCAACAATGGAGGACAGCGCAGGGTATCATGCAAAATAATACTCTAGACCTCACGCTGAAGTGTGGTTGATACTAGTGACAGTAACAACTTTTCATTAGCTGATGTGAGATGCGTGTTGTATTGTAGCGAATGCAAACAACTTCCATAACCTCACTTCGTGCTGTCTACTACAGCAGCGTGTTCTCAAACCGCTTCTTTCTCGAAGTTGTGGCTCGGTACTTGACGTGTCAGGGGCCGCAGTTTTTACAATGTGTTTGGAAAGCAGTGCGCTGCCAATGTGTTAGCCGAGGTGCCGCCGCTGAGTTTTTGGTGTGTGGGGCTGTTGCTCGTATGGGCTTTGTGTCAAAGTGGTCGGCTGGAAGAGGCCACCCTAGTTTCTGATAAAATACACTGTTAATAAAATCGTTATTATTCAATTTTTTGTATGTGTGCTGGGTCTACGATGTACCGTGTAAAATCACTTTAATTTTCTGTCTTTTCTTCTTTCATTCTTCCCAGTAATTTTTCATCCTTTCCTTAAGTTTTTCTCTTTTTTTCTTCGTTGATATTGCACTTGCTTCTTCCTTCGTTTTCTCCTGCAAGTCTTGAAAAATGTACATTTTCTCTGAACCTTTCTCCTGCTCCTGTTTATTCCTCCATTACTGCCATTTCCCTCAAATCTGTTTCAACTTCCATTATTCACGTCATTGATATTTTGGGGTTTCTGTCAAAGAAGGCAAACTTTATATTTGTTATCCTATTTTCTCTTAGTCTTCTTAGATGTACTGTACATATAATGCAACCCTCCCCGTCCTCAAATGTCTGATATTCGCTCTATTTTTTCATAAACTTCTTTATTACCTCTTAATTCCCATTTCGCATTGTCATATGATGGTCCTAAGATTTTCCTGATTATCTTCCTTTCCTTCTCATCTATTTCACCTAATTGCTTGACTTCACTGAAAGAAAGGCTTTCTAATGCATGAAAGCATTGGGTTTAATGGCAGTATTGTAGCGCCAAAGTTTTGCATTTATGAAACTAGACCTCTTGTTATAAAGATTTCTTGTTAGTTGCAAAGCCGCCACTATTTTCCTTCCTCTTGCTAGGTTAGCTATTAGTTGTATTATTTCCCCAGATATTTAAATTTTTTAGCCGTTTTTATTCAACTGTAAGCAGTTTCCATATATTTTGGTGCCTCCTTCGCTTCATGTACTCTGTTTTTCAAAAGATATATCTCGGCCTGATTTTGAAGCGATCTCTTCTAAGAGATTTATGTGCATTTTTACCTTTTATTCGAACGAAAATATTTTTTTACATATTTTACTTTTTATAAATTTAGCGTAAAACTTCCTATTTACACTAGTTACTATACTGTTCCACCGAATGCACCTCCGTAATGCTGATGACATCCCTCCCACAACTCTCTTTTTTCTCCCCTCCCATTCGTGCTTTTCCCTTCCCCATCTTTCCTCTCTCTTCTCCCATTCATTCCCCACTCCCCTTCTCTTTCGTCCTCCCACCAGTTACTATTTAAAGCACAGACCACAGTTGCATTTTTCAGTATTCTGACTGTAGTACCGATACATAACCTACGGCGGAACGAACCACGGGGTGTCAAACTTCACACGCGTAGCTTGTGCTGGCCGCAGGTGTGCCACGTATCAGGCGGTAAATCGGATTTGCTCGGTCCTTCTAGGAAATACCTGGAAAAGTGCAACATTTTATTTAGCACTGCGTTATGACATTTTTCGGTCGGCACAACTTCCTGGGTTCGGCAGAATCGTGGCATCAGTGCTGATTACCCTTGACTATTTGTTTGTGGTATGAAGGACGTTCATAGGTCCAGTAGCTGTTTGTTAAAAAAATAGGCAGTTTAGCGATCCATCGTCAGAATCCTTTAAAACTAATGGGAACGACAGAAGGATGAGAATTTTCAGTTCGCATAAGCAATGGGTACGGCTTATTTGCTGTTAAACGACATTTCAGTACCGTGCCGAGCGAATTTAAACATTTACATGACAATGAAACAGCAAAACATTACAATGGTTGACTGATAAGGTTTAACGTTCTGTACATCAAAATGTACTTCGTGCAAAATTTGCAAGCATGGAGCACTTTAAGAAACTGGTGGTGCAAATAGTAAAATTCCTGATGTCGCACCCATTATTCCACATCCGTTTTAATGGAAATGAATTACGAGTATGCAGACTTACACATTACTGCCAAGTACGTTGGCTAAGTTAAGGGGCATATCTGGAACGATTTTTCGATTTAAATGTCGGTGTTGGTGAATTTATAAAGGATAAATCAGTCTAGGAACGAAAATTAGATCATCTGGAATGGACTGCAGACTTCGCATTTTAAGCGGATTTGACTACACACTGCCCATAGTGAAATATTATTATGTAACTTCATTCCGATTTGATGGGGATGCGTTTAGAAAGAAAATCGCGTTTGGGAGAGACACCTTCTGGCAAAGAGCCAGCCCTGTTCCCTAAACTCGGTGGCTTTACGGGAAGTGCGAGGTTTGAAGAATTCGTTGTGAATTAAAGAGACGGATTTATAAAGGTTTTGAGGACACTGTCAGTCTTACATTTATTTTAGAGCTGTTTCCGACACCGTTTGCCATTGAAAGGTCCATTGTGCAAGTGCAGACGTAACTGATTCACCTGCAAGATACTTCTAGTTTCAATGACATTATTTTTATGATAAAACTGTGGGACTGCTGCATTGCTTTCCAGAGGCAGATTTTGCTGGGCTACGAAATGGCTACCACAGTTCGCTCGACATATTTATGTGAAAGACCTATTTTCGATTATGAAGCTAAATACGCCATGATTGACGCAACTTGAGAGCGGGGCTCTGTGAAATTGTCTGTGTCTGTCCGTACGCCGACAGTTTTTACGAGATAAAAATGACTTCACTGCGACAAAAACAATTATTTAGTACTGAAAACAATTTTTTTTTGTAATGTATGTTGTTGATAAATGTGAAACATAAAACAAAGTCGCATGCAGCGCGACTGCACGGCTAGTTAAATGCGGCGCATTCGTTGTTTTTCTCTCTTCTCCCTCCTCGCGCTGTATCAGCGTGGCATGACGGTGAGGGAGATGTAAAGCGATGCTGGGGTGCTTAGGCACTTGGGCCGAAATCTTTGCCACCCTGATCCACGGGTTGCCAGTGAGACTACACAGGTACATTAAAGAGTTACATACAAGACTTATCTGCGTTTTTTGAAATTGTGGAAGTATATATTTAGTTTCACTTTGGTTTCAGATCGAAGATGATGCAGGTGAATCAAAACTAGTGATACTGTAAAATTTGTTGAGCTATGACTGAAAAATAAGCAGAATGAAAAAAAACTACAATGTCTCCTTTAATGTGAACAGTGAGTCGATTTTTACGTACGCTTTGGAGATTCAGAAGCGTTCTGCTGACTTCTGTTCACGATAATTTTATTGGAATGATAGGTGTCTGTTTTGGTTTACTCTGACTAGTTTCATGTTTTACTACGTAGAGGAAACGCAGTTTTCGCCTGGACAAACGAATACATATTAAATACACTGAAGAGGCATCCATTAAAAAGCCAAAAATATGGTACATAAATACAGACTGGACTAAAAAACAAGTGTTTCAATTTATAAAATGGATAGATATATATTTGCTGTGGAAAGTGACTACTTCCAGAGACCGAAAGGTGTTTTAGTGTGGCATGTTGACAATATAGCAAAGACACATAATGTAGTGGGTTCTTCAGCCGAAAGACACGTATGAGCTAGAAACATGAGAAATACTTCAGCTGTAATTTGTCACCGTTGCTGTTGTTCAGTCGTCCGCCTGAGAGCGCCACGAATGGCTGCCAAGTTCGGAATAGTTGCGCTTTCGCATGTGGCGGCGTGAAACGCCGACAGCCGTTAGCGCTGCTAGCCGTGTGATTTACCGTCAAAGGCTGGACTGAGTGCCTCGTTGCGGCGCACAGTAGAGGGTAGTGCGCCGCAGTTGGCAGCCGGTAGCGGGTGGCCGGTGGGCAGAGTGCTGAAGGGAAACCGATGTGCTGGGCCGGCCACCGCAGCACATCTGCTGTCGGCTGCGGTGGCCGCGCCCGTTATTCATGAGGCCGCGCCTCTGGCTCGCGGCGTGGCGACCGCGTAATGAAGCGACAACGTCCACCGCCCCCCTCCCCGGTGGGGGCGTTGAAACCTTCTCCAGAAGCGATACACATAATGTGCAGGGTCCTGCGAAACTGCTGTCATTGGATTCTAGGAACTGCAGAAGGGACTCCATACGATTGGAGCGAAAGAGTGATGAGCTGTGACGTATTTGTCGGATTGCTCTGTGTGTTAGACGACAAAACTTCCAACAAAAATGGACTCAAGTTGATACATAACCTTACTGGCTCACACAGCATAGCCACATCTCAGATTTATATAACGTAACTGTAAATTTAACGCACCTGATGATGGCAGAATGCTGATAAAACGCTGCACTGCAATCAAGCATCAGTAAAGATGTGACTAAAGCAGTATAAATTATTTCACTAACATATGCTTTGGTGAAATTTCACCATTGTCAGTGTGTTTATTTATATTCTCGGTGCTACATATCAAAATGTATGTTGCTGTCTGGCATTTGGAGTACAGCTAATAATAATAAAATTTAGTCCTCTCACGGTCGCCAAATACAACACTATACTGTGTCACGTGTTATGTTAACATATAGTGCACCACCAATTATGGTATTACGATGCAGTTAATGTTACCCTCTGGGAGGAATTTCGTAAATTGACCGTGAATTACCTAATGGGTTTGGCTAATCGAACCTGAATTTAGTGCTACAGAAGAAACCAGAAAGCTAATGATTGAAATTTGAAAGCCGTTTTAAGCAACGAAGTTTACTTAAATGAAATAAAAACGGTCGCCAGCCTAATTAGGAATAGTAATGTGAAACATTACTTTCATATAATCTGTATAAAGTTACAATAAAGAAAAGCTACCATTCATTCTTTCTCAAAGCAGTGCAATGAACTGTTGCATAATCAGACAAGTGGTAGAGAGATGCTAGCAGTTAGAAATAGTTAACAACTTTATCTTTTCTCAACAGTAAAACTTTGTCATATATAAATTTTCTCATCATCAAATGTTGAGAAAGATACTACTAAACCAAAATTGAACATGGACATAGTCCTGTTTCAATAGCTACTTTTCATATAGTAGAAATAAAATTAAATATCACTTGCAATAGGATTTTCATACTTATTAAGAAGTAATATTGCTTCTATTTTTATGGAGTATCTATCTTCAATGAGCAAAATTGTTCGTGGGGGCTCTGAAACTGACTTTCCAATTTTCAACACACAAAGTACACAAAACTCAAATTTTACTTCAACTGCACTTAATATATTCATTACTCAAGGATCTTTATTCATTTTAAGTAACTGAAAATTGTTGACCCTTAAACTGTCCATTACTATAAAGCAAACTAAACACACTTTTCTGAGACAATTTGTAAGATACTAATTTTGGTATTATTCTTTCACTAATTTCACTCACCTTGCATGGTTTTAAAAACAGTTAATGCCAGCAATTTTCTCTATATAATTTTAAGTAAGACTTCAAGTGCATTTACACTCTAACGACCTTCAAGACAAAGTGCTGTCTTTTTGGCATTAATACAACCAGTAATATTCACTAACAGAATTTAATGCAGTTAATCTTGAAAGCACAAACACTTGGAAATAGAGCAAATGAATCACTATGGAGCTTTTCATAAATGCAACACTTACTTCCTCCGTTAACTTCAATTGAAACCTCAATATCTCTAATATCTTTCTGCATTCAGAATTATGCAAAGAAAGAAATATTCATTTTCATCAGTTTTTAACACACAAGATTCTCAGATGTCAGTATTTATGTCGAGTGGATCCTAAGAGGTATCATGAGAGGAATAAAATCAATCAAGAACCGGACACAAGTTTCACAAAATTTTCCATATTATTATTCCAAATTAATCAACACTTAAATGTACTGGTTCATACTTTGATGTAAATCTGACCTTTGAAATTTGCTGAAGTGATGGCGCAATATTGGTAGCGAGCTGCCAAGTACATGGTGGCTACCAGGTTTTTCCTCTGGATGTAATTGGCTCTATTATCTTCTTCTTGGCGACATTTCCCACTTTAGAGCCTTTTTCAATAATAGAGCACCATTTTATAGTCGTACACACATCCGAGGCCTTTCCATATTAATCCAGGTACTCAATGGCACCCTCAGCACTTGCGCTGTTCACTCACTTGCCACTGAGACCAGACTATCCAGTAGCTAGCTGCCGACTGTTTCCTATTGCATCTTTTAGCCTGTGTCCACCACATTTTGGCGCATGCCAACAAACTTCCATTGCAAAAGGGAAGTACTGATACTTTTCAATTCATACAATGCAAGAGCCTAGGTATGAACCAGCTTATATATAGTTGTAAACAAAAATCATTTAAAAACCTTAATATTTAAATACACTATCATGTCAACACAAAAACCACATAATTATATAACATTTTCCTCAAATTAATACAAAGAATTTAAATAGTAAAGAGAAAACATTTTACACAAGTTTCCACTTCATTACAACAGATGAGAGGCATTACGTTGTGCAAAATACATACTTGACATTGAACAGAATTAATCAGTACAAAATATTTCACTAATAATTATGATGTTACACATGCCCCATGTTTTGTTGAGGTTCCCCACCAGGGGTACATCAAGGAAGCATCCTTAACACTTAAACGGTGTCATATGTAAAAAAAAATTATCCATCCAACCTCAGTTGGGTGAAAAAAATACATGTCACAGACATACAATAAACACTCTAAGAAAAAAATCAAACATTTTTTCTGTAACTCTTTCAAAATAAGATATCTACAGTAACTTTCATTTTCACCTAAACAGCATAATTAGTCATCATATTATATTAAGAAACAATAGGTGCATCGTTAAACAGTACATCATTAAATATTTTCATTTCATATACATTTATCATGCTTCATCCTTACTTTACAATACAATAATAAGCAAACAGTATACATTGCGTTCCTTTCAACAGTTTTGCATAAATTTCAAACAATGTAAACACTCATAACCACATGAATATAGAGACAACATTAGCATGAGACATTTTACACTATTCAAAAAATGCTGTAAACTTGAAAACAAATTGCATCTGCATGTATACATATATACAAATAAATACCCAAAATTGCCAAGAACAAAATTTTTAGTATACACTTCACATTCTGAAGTTTTCAAATTTTTTAAGGGAAGGTTATTCATGGCTGCTTTCATTAATATTAGTTCAAAATTTTGCTTTCGTTAAGCACAAACATACACTAATATATTTATTTTGAGCCTAGTTTTAATTTTCACTGCTCATTACTTTATAACCAGGCAGTCCACTTTTTCCAATTACACAAGAAAACCTATAGTTATTTTTGGTCCCTATACTAATTTTCTCATTAACTTTGGTAGCAATAGTCAATTTTTGTAACATCATATCTAATACATATAGCATTAGTAAGAAACATTAAATTCTTCACTGCCCGTAGTAGTTTTTGGCAGTCCATGGTATAAATAATTACACATATTTATAAATAAAACACTGAAAAACATATTTTCACTTAACACACTGCCCATCCTGGATGTATGGCAGTTGGGGTTGATCATTCTTCATTCTTGCCTTATATCGGCAAGCCCTTTTCACTGCCCATGCAGTAGTTCAGGCAGTTCTCAGTCTCATCATTAACGCCATTTTGTTTTCGCTGCCCAGTAATACATTTCCAGGAAGTCCTCACTTTTTTACATCTGGTAGTTTAAACATTTTGTACAATAGGTTTCATTACTTTGAATCTGAAACTTACAAATGGGTATTAGCATTTAGTAATTAAAACCATTTCTTTTCAACAAGACATAACGTAGTACAAACATTATATATATTCAAATGCGGCGTCATATTCGTGATAAATTTATTTTGATAAGTTTACAAGAGAAGTCATTATCCATTAAGAGTCTCAAATTTGTAAATTTTCCCCCACATTCAACAAAATTATTTATCTACAGTTGCTATTCAAACCTTTTACTTTACACAAATTTAAGTTATCACGTTCATTAAGATCAGTACAACATTATTAAACCCATTGCAGGTGCTTTCTGCCCACTTCAGTGGCTCTAGAAAAACATCTCACATCTATTTCATACACATTTAGCAGGCATATTTTCTCTGCATTTAACACAACCGTTTTTTCAACACCATATCTATGCCTTTCAGAAACTTCTAAGAACTGGTCATATCATAATATCCTTTTTGTCGTATTTTCATTATTCATTTATGCTTTCTGATTCCATTTATTCTTCTATTTCATTCTACTATACCCATTTTAATTACTCACATATCTCATTTCTAACATCTACTGTATTTAACACTTTACTTGCAAACATTTCTTCATTTATTATATTCAATCACTTACTATGATAGGGAATAAAGAAAGATGATAGCAAATAGTTTTGAATGATGAGACTGAGGATGACAACACGAAATGAAAGGGAAGCAGTATTATCAACAACTTGAGTACCTGGTATTCATCAAACACCTAGCACTGTATAGAGTGCAATGCCCTCTGAGGGTTTGACCCATACAAGTCACATATTAAATTCAAGAAGTATACAAATTTTTGAATTTACTAAAATTTTACTTAAGCCAATTTATGTGTCACTTTCTACAGTTCTTCATTATGTCCTATACATATTATACAGAGAAAAGGCCTTATTATTGAAAATTTTGAACAGCATTTATGACAGCAAAGAAATGTACATCAGGTATTAGAACAACTATACTGACAAATTACTTCAAGCTTGAATCTCACACTGATTCGAGTTATTCCAGTATAGAGTTGATTTTGCACCTGAAGAATACAACACATTGGTTAGGAAGTGATACATATTTGACATTGATCAGAATTAATCAGTACAAAACATCTACAGTATTAATTATCGTCTTACAAGCTGACCTATTTCTGGAGCTAAATGTCAGCTGTACTGCAAATTTCTGACAACCACATAAATGTCAGTGTGTCATACTAAGAAATTGTCGCATATGTACAAGATAGAGGTTTCAGACTTCAGAAGGTCTTTGGAACCATGGGGTTACTTCAGTAAAAGCACCTGTGCTTGCATTTCAGCCAGGATCCCCCATTTCCTTCGATGCTGAGGTGCTATTCCAATACAGCGTGGAGAGGCTCTGCAATGTTTTTCGAGTTTAGGTGTAGGGAACACCAGGAAGGTCGTGGTGTGAATTGATTTTTGATTTGAACAGCGACATGAGCTACAGCATCCTATACAGTTGCGCAAAACTACTGTGCCAGTGAGGCACAGTGCTTAGGAAACTTATCCACACAATAGCAGGGCTAGGTTCAAATCCTGTCTGTGGTACAAATTTTCATTCAACATCTCTGGAACCATATAGTTCTACTCAAAAGAAAAAAACGTGAACCCATGGCGTACTATGGAATACCACCGAAATATTTTTGGTATTAAACATGAGTGTGTTTGCTGAAGTCAGAAATATATTTCCTTAATTATACCTTAAGATACATACAGGGAACGAAGGGGTTCTTCAACAAGGTGTACGTTGTGACGGGATTATGGTAATAATATCTATGTATGGGGGACTGTTTATGTTCGACTAGGGGCAGATCCCTCTTACCTAAAATGTATCACATTAGTTTGAGATTAAAACTGTAGATTAGTTACTGACAACTAATCAGAATTCTACTAATTATTAGGCCAAAACATAGGTTCCTCTTTTGAATCTATTACCCGACTATGAGGGATACAGACTTTGACAAATTTATTCTATAATTAACAAACGTTATTGTTTTCTGGTGATCAACACAAGCTATTATGCAGCAAAGAATTGTATGACTGGAGTTCCCAATGGAGGATAACAATCCACTGACAGGAAAAATACTGGTCTCTGTTAAAGACCGGTCTGTGTTCACAACTAAATATTAGAGATAAATATCCTCACTGAAAGCCAGCTAACCAACACGACAAATAATTAACCTACATGTCGGTTAGATACGAAATTTAAATAACGCTCCCAATAACTGCGGTGGCACACTAAAATAACTATCGGACTCCAAACTGAGCGACAATAGTTTTATGTCCTGCGTCTATGCCAGAAAATAAGTTCAAATACCGACCGATAGACCTCAAGAGGCTCACCCTCTTACACACGAACAGGCACCGACAGACCGACCACCAAATACCGTCTGGACAGACAAGCCACTAGGAACCTGGCCACAGATATTTTGAAGTCCTCCAGATACTATCCCCTTCCCTAACTCTCAGCATCTCACACCTGAGGAAAGTGCACCTAATGACGTCACTTAAGTCCTTTATGTGACCACCAGTATAAATTTTCAACCTTTCTATACATAAGTCTAACTGAAATTCCGATTGTATCATTAAATGTCAGTAAAATTCTACTTTAAAAACTATTTAATATGGATTTCTTAGTACCATAGTTCCCCCAAACATTAGAGTTTAATTATTCACAAGATGAGCTTTCAGCGCCGAGAATCGTTTATGCTCTCTTGCCAGCTGTGTTACTCAGTTTGCACTTGTGAATGGTATAACATTTTCATCATCTGTCGTCTCCTATTTTCATTACTGTAATCAAAATTTAAGTATCTTTGAAGACATCCACATAATGGGCTAAGACTAGGTAACACCAAAAATTATTAACTAAAATAATAAATTTACAAGCTAAGTAGTGTTTGTGGTTATTAGTTGACAACACATGCCTCAAGTGTGTCTGCCTTAGTATTAAGCTATGCTGAATGTAATTAATTTCCAATTAAAATGGTTCTGTCGTCTTTAATTAATTATTAGGTTTATGGGTCATATTATTATCTCAGCTGACGTGTCTCATCAAAAGCAACAATTTGAATGCTCAGTCCCTTCGACAGCGGATTACATTAAGGGCTGTAATTATAAACGGCATACATTATAAATGAATGTGGTTGACTCTGTAACTTCCTTTATACAAATACTCAGGCGATATTTTTATATTATTAGGTGCATAATTAAACCTCCTTTCATAAATCACCTCGTGTGTCCCCGTATCTACTATGCTTTGTGCTTCACATGCACAGGTGTTTATTTAGCAACTGAAACTTTCCGATGACCAGTTACCGCTGACATCAGGAGCTCACGTAAAATGCGACACGTGGACCGGGCTCTGACCACCGGAAGCAAGACTTGAAGCAGACCCGCGCTAGCAGTGCACAAGCGATTCAAGCACCGCATTCGAGCAATACAACTAATACGACGATATGGCTTTTAATGATGTATATGATTTTCTGGCACGACTCAAACGAGTATCTTCATTACTGTGTTAGTCCATCCCAAATAGATTATAGTGATTTAATAATTATTTTAATTTTGAGGATAATGTGTCTAGTGAATAATGTATAATCAAACAACAATGCTCTAACCCTAGAATGGGAAGCCTGGAGTGCGCTGATATGCTTAATTTCTCTTTATCTCAAGCAAAGTATATTTATTACAACAAAAGCAAACTGTGTACGTCGAATAAATACCATTCAGAACCATTCAATGACTTGCAAAATTAACATTAAGCAATACACACTTGCTTGTGGCTTGTACGTATTAATTAAATTCATCCTTTCTCTAGAAATTTACAAAAAAGAATTGTTAAAAGGGTCTACGGACTGCGTGCAGCCATATGGTATGTTAACATGCTCTCGCCAGCCGACCTGTCTGGAATGCTGACAATTTGCTTGCTCAGTAGACGCTCGTCCGGCCGCACTGCGACGGAGAGCACGCAACTGGCTGCCATCTGCAGCGGGCAGTATGAACTACCGCGGCCTCGGTGCCGAATATGTCTGTTTCCTTTGCTCACCATGGAGCCTTCGACACGTCCATAATGAGCTAGTGTTATGATTCCAGACCCGGTGACGATGGGTGCGCGTAGCGTGCGTGTTTTATAATCCGTCATTGTTAATAAAACTGTTTAAACTTACTTCTCGCGTTCACATATTGCTGTACCTCATGGACCCACCACTAAAAAATCCTGACAAAATATTCTTGTAATCATCATCCGGAGCAACAACACAAACTACCCCCTTATAGAAGTGGTGTCAGCACGGGGATAATTATGGAAAATCTACAGTTCTGAAGAGGCGCAGTACAGCGTGAACTTCGAGCAGCAGCAGCATGAACATCTTCCGAATACATGGGGACATCCAACGCTGGAATTCTGATTGGTCTACTCCAGTTTGGCTAGAATACGAAAGTAAGTGACGCATTTTTATTTTACATTTGAGTGACTCATTGGCATTAAACTGGACGAAATGTCGCAATCCAGTCAGAGCAACGTTGTTGATCTACAAACTGTTATTCATGAACTGCAAAAAGAGATTCGGCAGTTAAATGCAGGAAGAACATTCCGAGAGACTTGCCAAATGATAGTTAATCCATTACAGATACAACTACAATAAAGAATTTTTCGTTATCGCCATCTGAACCAGTGTATAGCGGGAAACCCGAAGATGATGTGAAAGTGTTTTTTCGTAAACTTGAAGGTGCTGCCCTGTTAGGATCATGCACAGATTCGGATAAGCTAGTGGTATTCAAATTAAGAATTCAAGAAGCAGCACAAGATTCCATTAGCGCGGAGCCTAATTGCGTGAAAACAGAAGTTTACGATGAATTTAGAATGGTGGTTGTTCAGAGATTTAAACGTAAAAACGCTATCAGATTTTACAGAGAGCAGCTTCACAGTTTGCGAATGCGATGAGGCGAATCTATCGAGCAGTTTGCTGACAGAATTCGAAACTTCAACGCTCAAACGTGCGAGTCAGTAGAAGATGAAAATGAAAACCGCATTCAGTTGTTCCAATTCGACCAGAGAGTCTTGCGCACATTCATTCGTGGGTTGCACGGAGAGGAAGTAAGCAAAGCTGTTAGATTGGCGCGATGTAAAACGTTACAGGAAGCGTTAAAATTAGCTGTTGGTTTCATTGAAGCAGTAAGACGACCGAATCAGATGCAGAAACAAGAACGCAGAGTTTTCAACACAACAACACAATGCTACAGATGCAATAAGCTGGATCACAAGCGTTTAAGATTTGGAAGAGAATCGAATCTGGTATCATTGCGGGATGCACGGTTATGTTTCGGGAAATTGTCGCAACAAGAAGAAAGGTAATGCGAGCACCAGACAATCTGCCAGATCTTTAAACGAGTACGGGGACGTACGGGCCACCACTCTTTTAGCCCCTTGCCAGAGACAGTGATTCCTGTTAGTTCCAGCGAAAAGCACATCAAAAATGACTTCGTGATAGGAGCGTGGGAGAATCATCAAACTACTTATTGGTACACGAGCACAGACGTCATGAATGTGGTGTTGCATAGATAAACAGGATAAACTGAAACCGTTGCTAGTACAAGTACGTGCGTTAAACGGAGGAAAGCTACGAAACTATGGAGAAGTTGACGTAGAATTAATTCTTGGCCAAGGCCAAAATGAAGGTGAAAATAAAGATAAATACTCAGCAAAGGTGCAAGTAGTTTCAAATAACGAAACGCATAGGTTTCTTGTCCGCTAACGAGGCAGAGATATTTGTCCTAGAAAGAAAGATCAGACTTGGCCATAGTAACTACAACCCAGGAAATGGTTCTTCAGATCTTACTGAAAGGAGCAGCAGTACTGACGTCGTGGGAATGGATCGCTCAAACGATGCATCAGTTCAAACAGTCCGAGTCGATGTTCAGATTGATCAGCCTCAGCAAATTCCAAAGGGAGCAGGAAAGACGAATATGAGCAATGAGGATGTTGTTTTTCGCGAGGAAGAAAAATTGCTGAAGTGTCCAGCGTAAGTAAAAGTGACGTAATACAGATTCCAGATGAGATAACAAATGCTGCAGTTATAAACACAGATTTTTGTAACAGTACTGCAAAGCTACAACGAGGAGACGAAGTTAATAATGAATTGAAACGCAAGATCTGGAAGAAGAAAGAACATTTGACAGCTGATGAACAGAAGATTTTAGCGCCTGTTAAGTTGGAGTATGCAGATTTATTCTACATCTACATCTACATCTACATTTATACTCCGCAAGCCGCCCAACGGTGTGTGGCGGAGGGCACTTTACGTGCCACTGTCATTACCTCCCTTTCCTGTTCCAGTCGCGTATGATTCGCGGGAAGAACGACTGTCTGAAAGCCTCCGTGCGCGCTCTAATCCCTCTAATTTTACATTCGTGATCTCCTCGGGAGGTATAAGTAGGGGGAAGCAATATATTCGATACCTCATCCAGAAACGCACCCTCTCGAAACCTGGCGAGCAAGCTACACCGCGATGCAGAGCGCCTCTCTTGCAGAGTCTGCCACTTGAGTTTATTAAACATCTCTGTAACGCTATCACAGTTACCAAATAACCCTGTGACAAAACGCGCCGCTCTTCTTTGGATCTTCTCTATCTCCTCCGTCAGACCGATCTGGTACGGATCCCACACTGATGAGCAATACTCAAGTATAGGTCGAACGAGTGTTTTGTAAGCCACCTCCTTTGTTGATGGACTACATTTTCTAAGCACTCTCCCAATGAATCTCAACCTGGTACCCGCCTTACCAACAATTAATTTTATATGATCATTCCACTTCAAATCGTTCCGCACGCATACTCCCAGATATTTTACAGAAGTAACTGCTACCAGTGTTTGTTCCGCTATCATATAATCATACAATAAAGGATCCTTCTTACTATGTATTTGAAATACATTACATTTGTCTATGTTAAGGGTCAGTTGCCACTCCCTGCACCAAGTGCCTATCCGCTGCAGATCTTCCTGCATTTCGCTACAATTTTCTAATACTGCAACTTCTCTGTATACTACAGCATCATCCGCGAAAAGCCGCATGGAACTTCCGACACTATCTACTAGGTCATTCCGAGAACGTGCAAATTTACCTGTCACTCATTTAGTTCAGCATCGTATTCATACAGGGAATGCAGCCCCAATCACACAGAAACATTACCGAATACAATTTAGTCAAAGAGAGTTGGTAGAAGACATAGTTGAAGAACAATTAGAAGCCGGAATTATAGAGCCTAGAGATCCTTCAGACCCACTGTGGTGTTCGCCTGTTGTAATGGTAAAGAAGAAATTAATTCTGGAGAATCACTGTTCCGTTTTTGTGTTGATTACCGATCTTTGAATGCTGTGACCACACCCGACATTTAGCCCTTACCAAATTTAGTGGAAACCTTGGATTACTTGGGCAGATGTCGAATATTTTCAGTATGTGATTCAACAAGTGGTTATCACCATTTAACAGTGCATCCAGATGATGAAGCAAAAACTTCATTTGTAACAGCAACAGGAGTATGCAAGTATCTTCATATGCCATTTGGACTTGCTCCAGCTACATTTCAACACCTGATGGTTTCAGTTTCATGAGGGCTCACCCCAACACAAGCACTTGTTTATCTTGATGATGTAATAATTTTTGGTGAAAACAAGAAGCAGTGCACTGAGAGACTACAAGCTGTTTTTGAGCGTATGTGAAGCACAAACCTGTCTTTATCAATAGATAAATGTCATTTTGCACAAAGTAAAGTTAACTATCTTGGTTATGTTATAACTAGAGAGGGTGTTCGACCTGATCCAAAATTAATTGAAGATGTAAAGAATTTTCCTGAACAACAGAATTTGAAAGAACTACAATCATTCTTGGGATTGTCAAATTTCTACAGACGATTTATAGCCAGTTATGCGAATATAGCTCGTCCAGTGAAACAGCTACTGACGAAAGGAGTCACATTTAATTAGTCAACAGAATGCAAAAAGGCAATGGAAGAACTTAAAACTGCTCTAACCACAGCCTCAGTTTTAGCCTATCCAGATTTCAGTAAACCTTTTATTCCTTCAACAGATGCATCTAATTTTGCTATAGGTGCAATCATGTCCCAACATGTTGATGATCATGAACATCTGATCTCATTTGCTTCCAGACAATTAAACAAAGCAAAATGGAATTATACTACTAATGAGAAGCAGCTTTGTACTTTGGTCTTTGGTATAACATATAACAGATGTTTCTTAACAGGAAGAGAGTTTATAGTTATTACAGATCATGCCACACATTAATGGTTATTGAGCTTAAAGGATCCAAGTTCCAGATTAACAAGATGGGCATTAAGACTGAGTGAGTACCAATTTACGGTTATTCACCAACCTGGTAAACAACATGTGAATGATGATGCAATGCATCAAAGAGTCAATGTTTGTGTTACAATGAGTCGAGAAGAAGAGTTAAAGGCAGCTCAGGAAGAAGATCCACAATGCAAATTATGGGAAAATGATCAACGTTTTGTCGAAATAAATGGATTTTTGTACAAGATCACTAGTAAAGGAAACCACCTAGTTATTCCAGAAAGAATGGAAGAGCAATTCATGAGAGAGCAACACGATTCCTTATGATCAGGACATTGCAGTAAGAAAGCAACAAACTTTAAAATAGCTGAGCCGCATTGGTGATGTTTTCGAGTTTGTTTCGCAATATGATTCCTGTAACAGACGGAATAATGTAGGAAAAAGTAGAGCACCATTGCAAGAACTGCCAGAAGCAAGTGAACCATTTGAACGAGTAGGACTAGATGTTGTAGGACCGTTGCGTAAGATTAAAGATGGAAACAAATACATATTAACAATGTTAGATCATTTCTGTAGATACCTTCTCAAGATACCAATACCTGATCAGAGCACTGAGACTATAGCCAAAGTTCTCGTAAAAGAATGGTGTTTTGAGTTTGGACCACCACCAAGTATAATTAGCGATCAAGGAACGAATTTAATGAGTGAATTACTTAAACAGACTTGCAAGCCCATACAAATAACGCAGTTAAGGACTACACCAGCACATCCTGAAGGAAATGGAAGAGTCGAGCGAATCTACAGAACAATTATTAAAATGGTTAGCCATTATGTGAGCAGCAAACACGAAAACTGGGATGTCAGTTTACCGTACTTGGTAAGTTGTTACAATGCCAAAATGCACAGTTCAACTGACCTAAGTCCATATGAGATCATATATGGAAGAAGAATGCATTCACCCTTGGACTTTGCACGATCGACTGCTGGAATCAGCAATGAACTCGTAAGGGATTTAGCACACAAGCTAAAG
This sequence comes from Schistocerca piceifrons, assembly GCF_021461385.2. Classification (NCBI taxonomy): domain Eukaryota; kingdom Metazoa; phylum Arthropoda; class Insecta; order Orthoptera; family Acrididae; genus Schistocerca; species Schistocerca piceifrons. The sequence continues at coordinate 428,415,099 of NC_060139.1, read as the reverse complement.
GAGGCATGGTGGGGAGTGAAATAGAGGAATCCTCAATCCTTTCTTCAGCAAGCAAGACAACACGACCGCCAAGCAGCAATGCAACAGCATCGAGCTGGGGATATAGTGTGTTTGAGCAACGTGGTGTTAAAGAAGAGTCAAGTCAAAAAGTTTAAGAAGTTTTGGAAAGGACCATATCCAATCTTGGAGGTGTTGTTGCCAGCCACTCTTAAGCTCCAACTGCCCTTTCGTTCGATTGTCATTCATGTCAATCGTGTAAAGCCATTTATGGGTAGACTTCCTGTAGTATCTCAAAACGACGAAGACCAACCGAGAAGCAGACCTGCTGTTCTCAAACCCAAGACGCGAGAATCACGAGGTCGCAGTCCAGACTTCGAGACCAAGGCATCGCCACGTTCCGAACGATCCTGTTCCAGACATCCCTACAATCTGCGTAAAAGTGTGTAGTGTGTGAGAGTGCAATGCGTGTGTTTATCTCAGCCATGTGCTTATGTGAATGTGTTGTGAAAATTTAGTATTGAAGCTATTGCATGAGTGCGCAAGTGAAACCAAACCTATTATTCCACAGGTTACCACAAGAAACTCATTTGTTTTATGTTCATTGTTAACTCTAGTATTTAGAACTAATTAACTATGTTCATTTTTATTCTAATGCTTGCTGTGATAGCGTATTCTACTAATGCTGTAGTAATAGTACCACAGAGTAGAGGTGTTTTGTTGGAACTACGATCAGACAATTTTGGAAAGGGTACATCTTGGTATAATAACTGGATCACAGCCAAAATGCAGGTAGAGTCTACATTTGCTAATTATGAACAAGAGGTATACTGTTTTTTAAAGTTTTTGTCACACAGAACTTTAATTAGTTATAAACGTGCCTGGTTTGATTTTGTACGGAGTATCCTTCGTACTGTATTTGGTACTTTAACTAGTCGAGATCAGCTGAAAGTTAAAGGCAAAATATTAGCTCTTCAACAACAGTCAAGTACAAATTCAGCTAACCTCTCTAATGAAATTATCGTATTAAAGAATATGCGAGGAACCATTAGTAACCACACAGTTTTCATTGAACAGATTGTAAAGCAATTTATCTCACATTTCCCTATACTTCTTAATGAAACGAACGAAAATATATGAGGACTATTCGAAGGATAAAATGCTGTGAGTGCACACTGAGTTTTAAACAGTCTTTTGTTAAGGATTACTGATAGTTTATTAAATGCTTGAATTGATGCCCTTAACTTAAGCAGAGCCCTAGACGTAGTTCAAATGATTGTTTTAGTAGTGTACTTCTACATCCAGAAAAAATTTTACAGTCCTACCATCAATTGAGCAAAAACGAGATGCAACATATACTGTAATTTACCCTGTTAACTCTTACGATGTATATGCTTACTATAAGCTAACCACCACACACTCCTTAATGATTGAAGATGAATTACCTGTTATTGTTTCTGTTCCCATTGCTGGATCAAAGCATAATTTTGAAATATATAAGATTTATACTTACCCTGTGAAGTGGAGACGGGCAGGTACTCATGTAAAGTACGTACTGAATTATTATCTACTGATCAGCAAGGATCGAAGGTATTTTGTGTCCCTAAATGAAAATGACTTGCATATGTGTAAATGTGGTCACAAGTTAATTTGCCCTGAATCGGCAGTATTCTTAGACTGGAGAGTGTACAGCTGAGAGAAAGAATTCTTTATGAATCATCCCCTAAGAGATGATTGCCCTATAATTTTAACGCATCTTTATCAATCATTTCTTAAACTATGTTCTGAAGGTATAATTATCTCATTTAACTCCACCCTTGATGTCACATTTACATGTAAAAGCTGTGATACACCTGAGCTACCCTTTACACTAAAATTTAACAATAGTGGACTAATCTTGATTGCCACACATTGTGATTTATCATGCGAACTATTTGATATGCCTAATGTGTTGCTAACTACATTTCATGTAATTGGACATTGGCCATTAACTAGAATGTTATATGTTCATTACAATGATTCATACATGTTAACATATGGAAAGCATTCCTTATCAAATTTTTCTAAAGAAAATAATTTAATTAAGGACATCCATGGAAATGTACTCCCTTCAAATAATGTGTTAAATTTCATTGAAGAAGCAAATAGAAGTAAGTCCTTCGATTCATCCAGTAATGTTAATGCATACTTGATTGTCAGTTTTATGTTTTCGTTGCTTTTATTGCTTTGTCTTTTGTCAACAGCATTTGTCGTGTGTGAAACTGTCATCTTGAAGGCACTCTTCTCTGTACCTGAAGTTACTGTGTCTGCAAATTAAATACATGTTGCGATGCCTTCTGATGGCACATGTGGCGAAATAGATTCATAACGCCCAGGAGATTGTTTTGACCCAGCTATGGTTGCTCTTTTTCTCTGAGGAGAGTGATGTAAGGGTCTACTGAATGCGCGCAGCCCTATGGTACGTTAACATGCGCTCGCCAGCCGCCCTGTCTGGAATGCTGACTATTCGCGCCGGCCGCGGTGGTCTAGCGGTTCTAGGCGCGCAGTCCGGAATCGCGCGACTGCTACGGTCGCAGGTTCGAATCCTGCCTCGGGCATGGATGTGTGTGATGTCCTTAGGTTAGTTAGGTTTACGTAGTTCTAAGTTCTAGGGGACTGATGGCCACAGATGTTAAGTCCCATAGTGCTCAGAACCATTTGAACCATTTGACTATTCGCTTGGTCAGTAGTCGCTCGTCCGGCCACCCTGCGACGGGTAGTACGCGACTGGCCGCCGTCCACAGCGGGCAGTATTAACTAGCGCGGGCCTCGGGCGCGAATATGTTCCTTTTCTTAGCTCACCATCGAGCCTTCGATACGATCGTAACTAGCTGGTGGTAGGGTGTCAGACACAGTGATGATGGGTGCGCGTAGCGTGCGTGTTTTATTATCCACCTTTCTTAATAAAACTTTTTAAACTTACTTCTCGTTTAGCGTATTGCCGTACCTCAAGGAGCCACCGCTTACAGATCCTGACAAAATAATCGTATAATCATCATGCGGGGCAACAACACAACCTACCCCCTTACATTGCTTTTACTTTTACCAAAATTAAACGGCAGCCATTTGCTTGGAGCTTAATTAACATATCACACTACAGATACACAGTTAGGTACAGCAAAACACAAAGCTACGCTACAAAATCTTCACAATTCAGCCGAGTAATGGGGTTAATATGTGGCCCTTCTCATTACCAGTCCGAGCAGAGCGCACTTGCGAAATAGCACAATCAGTAACAAGAGACCACGTATGTTCGTCACCTTCAGTATGCCTGAACATATCCTTCCGCATCAATGAAACACTATGGTGTACTTCCACCGCAAGCAACCACAGTTCAATGAAGCTTATTCCTTACACGTAGCGGACGTCGTGGGCCACCGCCAGTTACAGGCCGTGCGTACATCACCTCCCATATGGAGCCAGCTATCAGCACATCCAATTCTATGTCGTCACTTCGCGGCTTCCGTCGGAGTGACGTCTGTTCTACACTTGCACATGGCGCCACGTCGCGGATTATCGGGAAAAAAATGGTTGTGCTCCTCTTCAAGGTACAGGTTGCAGCGTTCCTTGAGCGTTGAATGCTGCTGTATTCTTTTTCTCACTCATAAACAGTCCGGGTGGTGAAGGCGGGGGGGGGGGGGGGGGGGGAGGGGCGCAAGTCGGACATGAAGTAATACCACCGTCTCTAGCGACTGCGGACTCTATTGAATACTGGATAACTGGGTGTGGTTTAGGAAGCGTTTGTGCCTGGCAGTCATGCAGGGTTAGCGTCCTTCCTTAATAATCAAAACACCATGGGTTCCAGATTCGAACCCAGCCATTGCCTAAATTCTGAGAATAAAATCATCAGCGGTAACGGCCAAAGATTTCGCGAATAGAAATTCATACTCGCTCTGCGAACGGCCTTCTCGAAACGGGCGGAGGAGTGGCCAGGTGTTTAGGGCACTCTCTCGTCCTTCGAGTGGGAAAATGCTCTTAAAAGGTGTAAGTATCAGTTGGGATCAATGGCATGAACATGCAGACTGCTATGGGAATCACTGCATTAATAGCACATAATGTATATCTATTGAACATGTTGCCTGTAATTGAAAACGTGTTCTGTCCATCTCTGAATGCATAAAAGATTCACGATTAGTTCTCCATTCGAATCTTCGGGTGGAGACTGCAACAAAAAGATGGAATAATCAACGAAGGGATAGCTTTCTACGACACGCAGCATGAAATGACAGAAGTTTTAAAATAGGAGGGGAGCTAGAAAATGTGGAAAGGGGAATGCTAAGGCTAAGGCTGTTTAGAAATCAGTTTTGATCGTACGGATAATGGGTAATATCAACAGCAGCAGGAAATGGTACAACGGGAGTAGGATTCATTAGAAATAGGAAAGTAGGGCAGAGGGCTAGCCTCCATGAACAGTTCAATCACAGGGTCAATTCATCAGAGTAGATAGCAAACCGACTCCAACAACGATGAAGCCGTAGAGAATGTATATGAAGATACTGATCGGATAATCGATTATGAATAAGCAGATGGAAATCTAATAAATATGAGGAGTTAGAGCGCGGTAGTACGGAAAGGAGTAAAAAAAAGTGTTAAGGGAGAGTATGAGCTTAGTAGTACAAGTGATAGAGGGGAGAGTCAAGTTCTGCAATGTATTTCAGATGGTAATAACAAATACAGTGTTCAAGAATCACAAGAGGTGGAGGTACATTGGTAGACACCTGGAGATTCCAACTAGATTACATCATGGTCAGACAGACATTCCGAAATCCGCCTTTGGATATTAAGGCGTACCATAAGCAGATGGAAACTCAGATCTTGGGTTGGTAATGACGAAGAGTAAATTGAAGTTCAAGAGAATCGTACGGAGGAATCAGTGTAGAAGGAATGATGAGACGCGTTTGAATGTCGCTAAGGACGTGGATAGAGATATAAGGAATGTAACAGTGAGCAGGTTCATTGAAGGGAATAGACGCCTCTAAAACGGGCAGTGAGATAGGTACAAGGAAAGTCACGGCCAAAAAACCTCGGGTAAAAGAAGAAATATTTCGCTATTATGCTGCTAACCTGAAAGTGGAGCTTCAGACAAATGTCGTATGAATTGATCATCTGGACGAAATGATGGGAACGGTGATGGTAGAGCTACGCAGGTGTGATGAACTACTGTAGTATAAGGAGCAGCTGCTGTTGTACTTGTCCTTGCTACCTATATTGTTTTTAACAGGATATGCCCTCTTTGGCATTGTGTTCATAACTGTTGCGCTTGCTGTGGCATTTGTTGTTGAAGCTATTGCTGCGATAGTTTCACAAATTATGAAACCATGATCACTGAACATAGTGTGTTGTCATAAAACGCACGCTAAATTTGAGATCTTGTCGTCAGTTTACACCAACAAACGTGTAACAAATATGTTTCATTACAGAATACTGAGAGTTAATAAATAGCAGTCGGCGCCAGGATGTAAAGACATTGTTTAAAGAAAGCCAGTAGAATTATCCAGAGAGTCCTATATCTCGACATGTAAACGAACGAATAACGTCGGCACGGCATCGGCTAGAGAATTTAGCAGGCCACAGCACGATATACAGTCCCTTGCAGAGTTGTAATTTCTGTGTCCTGCTTCGTGTCGGTGGCCATGCCCACGAGACTTTCAGGTGCTGCCTGTCAGCTACAGACGCAGTCCTTGGCAGTGATGATGGCAGCTTATCGAAGACGCTATTCGAGGAAGAAAATGCTGCAAATTCACGTTTCATCTTGAGAAATAAGTAAACAAGTTGTTGGTGGACTTTCTACCTACACGAGAGGGATCTCTATAGATTGTGCACGTCAACAGCGCTCTGTGAGTCAGTAGCAGGTTAAGAATTAAGAGGTGACATTACAGACCCTCTCCATTGCAATGAAAGGCAGTTCGTCATCTTACATATTGCACTTCCCACCGATAAGGCGACTTTTACGTGACTCTTACAATGCATGCAGTAGTGGCAAGGTTGTATTGTTGGTATTGTGGTTTTGAATCCAAGGACTGGTTTGATGCACCTGTCCATGTTACTCTATCCTGTGCAAGCTTCTTCATCTCCGAGTAACTACTGTAACCTACATCCTTCTGAATCTGCTTTATGTATTCATACCTTGGTCTCCCTCTACGATCTTTAACCACGCTTCCCTCCAATACTAAATTGGTGATCTCTTGATGCCTCAGAACGTGTCCTATCAACCGATCCCTTCGTCTAGTCAAGTTGTGGCACAAATTCCTTTTCTCTCCAATTCTGTTCTGTACCTCCTCATTAGATATGTGATCTACCCATCTAATCTTCAGCATTTTTCTGTAGTATCACATTTCGAAAGCTTCTATTCTATTCTTGTGTAAACCATATATCGTCCATGTTTCACTTGCGTACTTGGCTACGCTCCATACAAGTACTTTCAGAAAAGATTTCCTGTCACTTAAATTTATCCTCGATGTTGACAGATTTCTCTTCTTCAGAAACACTTTCCTTGCCATTGCCAGTCTACATTTTATATTCTACCAACGATTCCCTCTGCAACACCTGATTTAATTTGACGGCATTCCATTATTCTCGTTTTTCTCTTGTTGATATTCGTTTTATGTCCCCCTTTCAAGACACTGTCTATTCCGTTCTACTGCTCTTCCAGGTTCTTTGCTGTCTCTGACAGAATTAGAATGTCATCGGCAAATCTCAAAAGTTCTTATTTCTTCTCCATGGATTTGAATTCCTACTCCAAATTTTTCTTTTGACTCCATTACTGCTTTCTCAGTATTCAGATTGAATAATATTGGGGATAGGCTACAAACCTTTCTCAATTCCTTCCCAACCACCGCTTCCTTTTCAGCCCTCTCGACTCTCATAACTGCCGTCTGGTTTCTGTGCAAATTGTAAATAGCCTTTCGCTCGCTGTATTTTACGCCTGCCACCTTCAGAATTTGAAAGAGAGTGTTCATGTCAACATTGTCAAAAATTTTCTCTAAGTCTACAAATGCTAAAAACTTAGGTTTGCCTTTCCTTAACCTATCTTCTACGATAAGTCGTTACAAGCTTGTATTAGGGTGGAGGAAAAACTGATTTGGCAGTCAATACCTTTTTATTTCATTTAAAACTAAGGTAATTGTCACTACAAAAGATGCTGAATATGGTATAAGGAGCGACCAAACAATTCCGTTAGAGGATAATACTGCAGCGTATATGCAACGTAGAGCAAGTCTGATGTGGGTGTGGAAGAACCAACATAAATGTAAGGGATTGGTATGGCGTTTGTCACTTCCCGACGTGTGTAAGGTGAATGGCGGCGCTATTATAAAATCTATCCAAACGGGACCAGGGTGCCGATATTCTCTCCTTAGCTACCGTAGGACAAACACAGGCATCCAGAGTAGAATGAAGAATCTGTATGTGGCAGCATATCTGTCAAAAACCAGCGTTGTGGAATGGTACTACAAGGGGTGTTGCAACCTCATGATAACGCACATCTCAATATTTAAAATGTCGTAACGCAGAAGATAGCCAGCCAATGTGGAAGGCACTCGAGCATTCTCCCTATAATCCTAACATATCTCCAGCGAATTATCACGCCTTCGATCATTTAAAGAAGGCCTTGAAGGGTCGACAATTCCTGTCGGATGAAGATATGCAGCAGGCAGTTGCGGACGTCTTCATGCAGCAGAACACGGCGTTTTATCAAATGGGTATGGTCATCCTGGTGCGTCGGTGGGATGATTGCCTCACTATTAACAACGATTTTGCTTGAATGTCATATAGATTTTAGACGGTTCGAACGGAACGATTTAGAAAATAGGGTGCTGGGTATATTAGTAAGTAGCTTGCAGAAGAGCACAACAAATTTTAACCTAAAAAAAAGGAATATTAGACAGCTCTCAAAAGAGAACACTGTTTACTTTGGAGTGTTGTAGATGGTAGACAAATGGTACCAGGTGCTCATGTTACACTTCGACACTGCTGTAAACCAGGGTGGTGAAGTGGTTTGTGTACGTAGCAGATGCATTGGATCAGCGCCGCAGCAACATGGATAGACGTGTAGATGTGCTGTAATGGCAGAAGGGCGTCATCGTGATTGAGCGTGCGCATGACCCACTGCAAACGAAGTGGTCCCGTCGTTTGTGTTTAAATATGAACCGTCCACAAAGAATGAAACGCAGTGTAAGAATGGTGATCGTGAACAGATTCTTTATGACTGATGTCGGAGACTAGTCAATTCCTGCTAATGACGATCGTCTTCAAATCCGGCTGTAACTGCGACTGTAAATGGATGGAGTTCATCTCAACGAACTTAAGAGCGAAGTATCTGTGATTTAAGTTCACTGCTCACTGGCGCACATAAATCTCCACGTATTCAGTGGCCTCAAGAATACATAAACTGGACAGTAGCTTCCTGGTGTCGCGAAATGCGGCGCGATACGTTGCCATCTTACCTCCTTTTAAATGACCCAAGGTATTGAGTACACTGACGCTAAAAGAATCTGCAATGCCTAGAGGATGTGCTACGGGTAGGAAATGGTTCTACATTGCTTTTGAAATGGGGATAGTTCACCATGGTGCAGTTAGTTTGGATGCATTGATCCGTGAGCCACTGAGTCTTTTATTTAACATTTTATTCTGTCAAGCAAGGAAGGTAAAAATTTTTCGTACATCGATTCTTGAACATACAAATCCAGTGGATCGTTACTATTTTAAAACAAATCTTGTGTCAGGGCAAAGGGTTATAGCCCTTAAAAAATTAAGAATATAAACCGTTACAAAAATTTTGGAACGATTCTTAAGAGCGGATAAGGGCCTTTGGCTCTTAAAACAGTTAAGAATTGAAACAGTCACAAAAACTTAGTTCCATGTTTGCAATAAGAAAAATCTTCAAGATATTAAGTTAAAATTATCTAAGTTTTACATCGAGTAGCTTTCAATTACTCAACATTTTAAAACCCCAAAATTACATTGAGCACACTACCCCGTAAGGAACTCAGAACTATAATGTACAGCCCTCAGCCACAGTTCACTTTACACAGTTTTACTAAGTTTCTCCTTTAAAAAGAAATTTTGACGTAAACTGTAACTAATTAACAACAATGGATGAATTACAAATATACAGCTGCCCGATGTGGCCGAATGTTTCTAGACGCTTCGTCCAGTAACTGCGCTGCTGCTACGGTCGCAGGTTCGAATCCTGCATCGGGCATGGATGTGTGTGATGTCCTTAGGTTAGTTAGGTTTAAGCAGTTTTAAGTTTAGGGGACTGATGACCTCAGATGTTAAGTCCCATAGTGCTTAGAGCCATTTGAACCATTTTTGAACAAATACACAGGGAAACAGCAGTATTAATAATGGTTCGTTGACCTTAAATCTAACGCTGCTTTTTACCTAACTGTACCCACGATGGATGAGTGGCACACATTCAAGAAAATGAAGTCTGCTGTGCCAACCTGGCTGAAGTAAACATTCACAGACAGCCACTTGCACAATCCTGTGTGTCCACACCACATCAGAAACTACGTTGACATGTTCAATTAGAACAGGCGTCTACAACGGAAATAGACACACAACTGAATTACACCTTACAATAACAAATGAAACTTCCTGGCAGATTAAAACTGTGTGCCAGACAGACATTTGAAATCTGGAGTGTGGAACCGCGCGACTGCTACGGTTGCAGGTTCGAATCCTGCCCCGGGCATGGATGTGTGTGATGTCCTTAGGTTAGTTAAGTTTCAGTAGTTCTAAGTTCTAGCGGACTTATGACCTCAGCTGTTAAGTCCCATAGTGCTCAGAGCCTTTTGAACCATATTTTTGAAATCTGGAACGTTGCCTTTCGGCGGCAAGCGCCCCAACAACTGAGCTACTCACTCATAACTCAGGACCTCTCCAGAATGCCTTACTTCCACCAGTAACTAGTCTCTTATCTTCCAAACTTCCTAGAGCCCTACACTTGCAGATTTCACTGGAGAACTTCTGTGACGTTTGAGAGGTGGGACACGAGGTACTAGCGGAATTAAAGCTGTGAGGACGAGTCGTGAGTCGTGCTTCGGTTACTCAGTCGGTAGAGCACTCTCCGGCAAAAAGCAATTATTGCGATTTAGACTGTCGGTCCGCCGCACAATTTTAATCTGCCAGGAAGTTTCATATCAGCGCACACTCCCTTGATGAACATGGAGGAACTCACATCGACGCAAAAGTCTGAAACTGGCAGTGTGAAAAACTTATTCTTAGGCACACGACGACTCTATTGTTTAACACCCAATAAATACATAGAGGGAATGACAATTTACAGTTCAATACTCAGACATTGCTCGGTGGTATCTATGCATTCGATAAACGCTACGTGAAATTCACTCTTCAAAATACAACCTGTTTTTCATCACTGATACTTGACACCCTAACCGCCAAGTGAATTTATGAGTTCAGTCGATCTAAAGAAAATTCAGCGAGTTCTCACCGTAATCAGTTGACGGAGACGAGAGCAGGAAGACAGTCTTAAGCACGGTGTTGCTTACTCGCCTTGCACGGCGATCCGTTAGTCCAGCAAGAGCATCCTACACTCTTGTGTGTATCGTGGGCATCGTGTGCATCTTCCGGTCAGCGTCAGTACGTGACCCCTAGTGTAGACTTCGTTCATTTGATCATCGTAAACTCCTCCCTATTCTGAGTGAAACAAGACTCCTTTGCGCGCTTGTGTGCAACTTGAAATTATTCCGGACCGTGGTGTGAGCCCTCTCACTGTGAGAAGGAAGTGTAATGTTACCGTGAATATAAACAAAGATGCTTATTTCAACATTTCGGAAAACAAGTGTTCCCGTTTGCTCTATATATTAATACTGGTGCATATACTGTGCATCCTCTCGTCTTCCAATGACAACACTGTCTTCACATGATTACGTGCTTGTGATATTGGTTTGATTTTCCGCTCCTGAAGTGCATCTCGTTTCCTCAGGCAACCTGTTGCACTTCGAGGCCCGGTAGAACTTGAGATCTTGACCTCATAGAAAAATCTGAAACAATCTGGAACAACCGGTTAAACGCAGCGACCAACATGCCCGCAATGTGATAGTTCCGAACTAATTATGAATCCGTGGCTTTCGCTGAATTTCGCATGCCTGATAAAAAGTTTCGGATTCTCTTCATCGCTGATCTAGAGTCATTAACAAGGGTGAGGTCATAATACTCGGTATCAGGAAAAAAATGTTCAAATGTGTGTGAAATCTTATGGGACTTAACTGATAAGGTCATCAGTCCCTAAGCTTACACACTAATTAACCTAAATTATCCTAATGACAAACACACACATCCATGCCCGAGGGAGGACTCGAACCTCCGCCGGGACCAGCCGCACTGTCCATGATTGCAGCGCCCCAGACCGCTCGGCTGATCCCGCGCGGCTCGGTATTAGGACTGTATCTCCTAGGGACGACTGGTTTTATCTCTATTGTTCCTCCACAGTTTCTTATACGGAATGCTTCTAGTAACGAAATTTTAGTGCAGAATAATGATTAATTAATCAGTTAAGTCGATCGTTTTAAATTATTGTAACCGAAGGAAATGGTAAATTTATCTGCGAAGAATTACAGTAAGTATATTGTGCAGAAACTAAATGTTGTTATTTGTAATACAACAATAATCTCCGCCGTCTCTGAACTGTACACTGAAACGCCAAGGCTTGCTTGCCTTACATTATTTAACCGCATTGTATTTCACGTTACAACATTTTTGGGCAGTTTGCAAAGAATTTCTTGGTGAAGAAAACGGCGCCCAGAACTATCTTCCATCACAGACTCAGTGTAGGCTGTTGTGATTTGTACCTGTGCCATACCCCCAGGGTAATGTTTGTTATTGAGTTCTTGCAAATATTGGACGGAAAAGACGACATACACTTTGCTAGGCTTTCTTTAACTGTTCTTCAGGAACGCTTACAGAACACTGTAGATTTTATACCGAGTACTTTTTCTGTAAAACTAATACAATGAGTAATTATCACGGGTTTTTGGACGACTTCTTTGCTGAATGAATGATTGCTGTGTCTCTGTTCCACACAGCACTGCAGTTTTTCTTGCAAGACTGGATGAAAGATAGTGACGGAATCTCCTGTCCATTCCCTACGATACACACTGTTCTGAATCTGTTGCACAATTAAATGAAATATCCCTACGTGTTTGTGTTTGAATGTGAACTGTATGAGATGTGCACTAGAGATTATGTGCCACTGATGTCATTTACAAGTGTCAGTTCCTGTGAATGACACTGGTGGAGAGACAGTGATGCAAAAGAGTTTCTATTCGTATACGTTTTTTCACATGTTCATCAGTGTTGGAATAGAAGTCATAAAAACAACATGATAATATAAATTTTATGATAGAAATCATTACAGGTGGCGTGTCTTAGGCTATGCTTGACGAAACAAGGAAAAATCAAGTATGTGAACGACTTTTTCTTCATCACATCAGAGGAAATCAAAAGAGGTGAAATATAATGTGATAAATTAGTATTTTCCTTAGTGAGGTACTTAATTCCTCAGAACTTTGACTCTCAATTGGCCTCAATTAACCAACATTTGATACTTCAAAAGCTAAAGTAATATTTAGAATAACTGCGGGAAAAAGGCCTGTATTGCGTCAATGGATCGACCCCCACGCTTCCGCTCACGCAGTACTGTGTGTTGTGTGGTTCAAAGGCTCAAATGGCTCTGAGCACTATGAGACTTAACTTCTGAGGTCATCAGTTGCCTAGAACTTAGAACTACTTAAACCTAACTAAGCTAAGGATATCACACACATCCATGCCCGAGGCAGGATTCGAACCTGCGACCGTAGCTGTCACGCGGTTCCAGACTGTAGCGCCTAGAACCGCACGGCCACTCCGGCCGGCTGTTGGGTGGTATTTGGTCACAAAAGTGTGGCAGTGGCTCTTTCTCCATATTCATAGCATCCAGCTCTCTGTAACGTCTTTCTGTTCATGCAATTAAACAATGCCATTGGGGAGGGGGGGGGGTCCAGTTTCAAGAAAATGGCCTCTTGTGTGTATGTAAACAATGATTCCGAGCACACAGAATATTCGTCACGGACGATATTTGTTAAACTGATTCAAAACAGCATCTAGTAGAAGCACGTAGAGGAAGAACCTGTGACAAGAACTATCTCCGTTTGAGCCTGAATGACAGTTAAGTGGCCACCTGCTGTTATTAGAAACTGAAGTTACTGGAGTTGATGCATTTACTTCTAAGAGAATTTTTTTAGTGCGATCTGTGCAGTGTACTTAATATAGTCGGGAAACGAAGATTTATACTCGAAAAGTAGATTACTGTTTCACTTAACAAAAATATTGTGAGCAAATTGAGTAGAACTAAAATTTGGTGTCGTCTAAAGTAATGAAAAAACGATCACAAATATGCGCAAATTAATACGTTTCTTAATAACTGCTAACAAAGGTGCTGCAGCTATCCACGCAAAAGATTGAAAGGAGATGGTGGTTTAGTGTCCCATCGACGATAAGGTAGTTGATGTTGGAGAGCAAACTCAGATTTAGGAAGGGCGTGGAAGGAATTATAAATTTACCTTTTCAAACGAAACATCCTTGTATTATTTTAAAATCTATTTAGGGAAACGTCACAACATATAAATCTGGACGGCCGGCTGCATAATGAAAGACGGCAATGCCTTCCGAGCAGGCCACTGCCATAGTGATTCCTGTCAGAAACATCCACTTTAATTTTGTTTCTGTTGTTATCACACAATGTCATTCGCCTTTGGTGTATCTAAATCTTCCCTGTTTGATATTAATCTAATGGACTCTTAGGGTTAGGGTAAACCACTGGTTGATCTCACAGTACTTTTATGACTTGAGTGGTAGCAGCTGATTAAACTCAGCTATGGCCGTGGGCCCTGCAGAGCAGTAGTTTATGGGCCACCATACTGGCAGCAGACAGTGTTCTGCTAGCGGCCGAAGCAAGAGAGTGGGAATGCCGTGGCTGAATGTGAAATGACACTTCCTTAGGAACTGGCATCCTGGCGCCGGCCCTAACCACTTTATTAGCGATAAGACGTGATGTGGGAGTCTGATCTCCTTATTCCATATGCGGATCCACGTAAAGGAGCGTTGGGCTGGCGACTGGCTAATGTACTTGTTACAAGAACAGCGTCCCTTGTGAGGCAGGGCGACGAATTTCTCCGGGTGTTGCTTTTCTTAGATGATGCTGCGCCTCGCCAAAAGAGAGCCCCCTAAATCGTTTTATGGACGAGATGGGGCTTGTTTTTGCTAGGAAGCTCCCCTCGTCTTGTGAAATGCGCTCTGGTTTGGCTGCAGAACCTCCAGACATTGTGTGCTGTTTTTTCAGAGAACAGAATTTGTTCTCCACTGCAATGATTGGTTGAGGAAGATCGGGTTTCCCTGCTAGAAAACAGGATTTGCACGGTAACCATTGCTGGTCCATGATACGTTTATTAAAGAACATCGGGGGGAATGGCTGATTTTTGGAAGGTTTTGAGCAAAGGGAGAGGCTAGGAATGGCTTCTCAATCATTGTGGATTATATTCGCTAGAGCTCTTCCGTTTCTACAGAGATTGCAGTTAGTTGTAAACACATCCGGACACCCGAGCGAAATTTTATATTTTCGCGGACATGGTTTCATCTCCCACAGTACAATGCGCCACAAATCCTAGCAGATTCGGCAGCCCCTCACGCAGACGACAGCATCTCGTCTTTCACCGGCTAGGTCGGTTACGTTGCGCAATTTCGACAAATTCAGAAGCCTATAAATTGTTTTCACGGCCATCATACTTTATAAAAGCTTTGTACTTGCAATAATCAGTCCCAATGTCCACTGCATGCTCAATTATATTTTGACTTGAGAGACCAATCAGTGGAACGATACAGCAGACTATGCTTGCCTAGATTGTCGTTCTACCACTCACAGTTGCCATTCTCATCACCATGTAAGTTACAGTTAGGTTCCTCAAGTCTATTGCCAAGCAATCTGAGTTCTTGTTAACATGTTAATCAAATGTTATACAGTTGAAGTTCCTGTTTATATGTTTGTTCTCTCTTGGCCTTGATATTAGCAAATCTCCTTGTGATACATTAGTTTTCCAATAACTCCCATTCTCATTCCCTATGATGTCATTTATTTTGTTATGGATTTGAAGGCAATAAATTAATTTAATGTGAAGTTAGTCAACTAATTAGGTGATCCAAACAGGGGCCACTATTTAACGTATGCCAGATTTCCCTTGTGATATCGATAAACTTGGCATATTTTGGGTGTGTTGTTTATGACTTTTTAGTCGTTTCGCTGAAGGAGAACTGCCACTACTGTAGGCTAGCTTGCAATACGAGTCCGGTGTCTTAACCGCTGTGCCACAGACAGGCCTTGAGTTACACTTAAATTACTTTGTATGTGTGTCAAAAATATTGGCATCGCATTTCAATGTGACGTGACTGATGTGGCTACTAATGCTCCATATTTAATTATTATCTCTGATAAGAAAAAAAAATAATAAATCGCAAATCGTTCTTAAGAACGTAAGAGCCCTCACGTTGCCTAATTTATGTGTCGATGCGGGGAAATGTGCGAAGAACTGATGTCATGCAGAATACATTTGTTCATAAATTTACAACAAACGCTGGTACCAAAAAATTTCGAGACTGTACTATGATCTTTGAGTGGCCTGTCTCGTATATGGGTAGGAAGAGTTTGCTCATACATTATTTTCCACTGTTTTTCTTTTGATGCAATTATCATTCTGTGAAGGTAGACGAATTTTCGTGAGAACAAGTTCTTTACTAACGTGTTTGTAGTTTTGAGGAAGACGTTACAAGGAGAGGTAGATAAAGTTTTCTATGGACCAGAAGCTACTCTGACGCCCCGAAATATTCAAGAAATCCAGTTCACATAACAACATGAGAAATTAATGGCAGAAAATTCAGATTTATGGGAACTGTTGCATTTCTGTGGCACTGTCGCTCTTTTTGTTACGGGGAATATACACTAACTATTGCTCATGGAGGGACCTCATAAAGAACTTGAACTAACAATATAAAAGTACGTGCTAAAAATCTAGAGTTAGGAAAATTTATCCGCAAGATTACCCAACTAAATTTATAACTGAAAAAAAAAGTGAAAGATTAATTTGGTCTAGACAGCAGTGAACGTATGAAACAAAGAAGCCCTGTAATTATGTGGGAACTTCTGAAGTCAATGTAAGCTGAGCTAAGACAGAGAAGATGTTAATATTGGAATATATATGATACATTTTATAAGGATAGACATTTTAAATGGGAAGAACTGAAGTATCTCAAATACTGGATGAAAGTGGGTTCTTAACAAACACAAAAGCATTCCAAAATAATAACGAACTAAGAAATAATGAATAACCCTTATCTTCAGAAGAGGCAAGCAGACAGAATACTGATGTGTTAAATTCGGTTAGAAATGTATTTTGCATTTTCTATTAGAGTAGTGGGATCAACAGAAAGAACATTATTAAAGAGTATGAAGAATACTGCGAAAGACTATTAATCATAGACGGTGGTACACGGAAGGAATTGTGAAGGACATTAACTTAACAAAATGAAAATAGTTGTGTCAGTCAACGGATTAGTAAATATTAAAAAAACGAAAGAATAACGGTCGTGTTCGCTTCTAATTTATATTTTTTTCCTAATGTGCTTGACATTTTTACAAATATTCAGTGCAATAGTTTATGTAGTTTGAAAAGTTTATTTCTGCTTTGAAAGGAGATTTATTTTTCTTAACTATTTCATTTTTTTGCCGACAACTGTATTAACGTTAGTGAATTCTTTTTCGGAGCATAAAAAAGCTTAAGGACAGGGTCCATAGGATCACAAATTTCGAGTCTTTTGAAATTGAGGATACATCCCCTGCTACCGGCAATCGACGCAAGCTGAGCCAGTCATAATAAAACACGGCAGATGGATACAGCGACCACTGGAAATGCCGTCTGGGGTGCGCTGTGGCGCGCTGGCAGTTCCCTGGCGAACAGTTGCCGGTATAATTGAGTGCACGAGCGACAAGCGTTTTATTGGCGTAATAAATGTTCGTTCCAGTCTGCGAAATGCGGTCCGTGTAATTTGCTGCTGCGGCCACTAATAACACATCCACGCTGATAATTTGCACCGTGAAACGGCAGTCACGAGTATTTCAGTCAGCTGGGTGGGTTCAGAGCTACTAACGTTTTATCTGTTCTTAAAAGGTCTACAGTATTTGAAGTGCCCCTACAGTGATATATATTTGTGAATGACGATATGTTCGCCTTTGACTCTCAAAGAGATCATCGCAATTTTTCCATGAGTGAGAGCAGCAACCACGGAAATAAAATGGAATGTGTGAAATTGTCTTCCTCTGTTTGACAAAGAGATTTCTTGTAAGCCAGCGGTACTATTGCCAGTTAACGCTACCTGGCAGTGCGGTGTCGTACATTAACTAAGGAAAATTGAAAATAGCGCACAGAGAGGAGAGCGTCGGATGGAAATGAAATTTACTAACCATATTGATAGGGATGAGAGATTCAGTTGATCCCAGTATCAATACATGTAAAAAAAAAATACAGTGAGTACAAGTAGACTCATACAGGGCAACGTCAACAATGCATTTTACTACATTCTGCCTGCGACGAATACCGCAACATGGCACTGCATCGAGTGTATTAGAAGTCTGGTGTTGCCCTGAGGCCAAATGGCTCACTAATCTTGAACAGCCACCTCCAAATCATGTACAGAGTGTCACGGAGGCGTATGGCGTTTTGGCTGGTCACACACACATTCTCTATAGGGAACAAATCCAGGGAGAAGAGCGAAAATGTGACATAGGGAGTCTTAAACAACTTGAGTTGTATGAGGACGTGCATTATCCTGCTGGATATATGCCCTTGGTAGACCATGTAGGAAAGTTCCCACATGGGTTCGAAGAAAGTCAGCAACATAAGTACGTCACATTAAGATTCCACATATCACAATTAGAGAGGACCGGATAGTGAGAGCTGTAGTCCCGCAGACCGTTACGCCTGCTGTGCGAGCGATGTGGCATGGAATAGCGTGGGTGGGATTGTACCGTCCACCAGGCTGTCTCCACGCCAGTAAGCGGTTATCATCCGTCCTCAAACCGTTTTGCCAGTCTGTGGCAGTCGGCCTATGTGCCCGAGCGGTTCTAGGCACTTCAGTCGGGAACCGCGCTGCTGCTACGGCCGCAGGTCCGAATCCTGCCTCGGGCGTGGATGTGTGTGATGTCCTTCGGTTCGTTAGGTTTACGTAGTTCTAAGTCTAGGGGACTGATGATCGCAGATGTTAAGTCCCATAGTGCTCAGAGCCATTTGAACCAGTCAGTGGCAGTCCTTGTCTTTCTGGTTTGACACGACTGTCGATGGAGTCCTTGATGCCTCAGTGTTCAGGTCGGTAAGAGACAAGGATGCTTGGATTGCAAATTCGCATCCGCAAGGCGTCTGGAAATGGTTCGTGGAAGAACTAGCACCAGTATAGCTTCTTGTATCGTGGACCAAGTCAGAACTAGTCACAGTAGAGTCCTGATCGCTTGCCCCACGATCCTTCGGTACTCGCACTTCGTCATCTTTCTGATCGCTCCAGGCCCGGCACGTCGTACGTTGGTGCCATTTAGTGTTCACTGCGCCCAACATTTTCTGATGGAACCAGACGGCATGTCGACCAGGTTAAGGTTTTCATGTTGATGACTATGCCTCCCTCAAACTTGCTTACTTGTGAGAAACGTCATCTAACATGTACACCTGGTTCCCTGTGCCTACTATCGTCCTTCTCGTGTCGAGATGTGCTCTTCACGTGTATGGGTCGTCCTTTAGGCAACGTTTTTAAACAGGGGCCCTGTCCAAAAGCAATGCGACTGCAAGGGTCTACGTTCATACGCACTGGCACCAAACATGGGTCATTTCTATATCGGATCACACTGTATTTGTTAGTAAAGATTCACGTTCTTCCCTTTCTTCCCTCTGTTGAGTGTATTTGAGCAAAGTAAAGGATCTGAAATTCACTTGGTTGCGATACTCCTGTCTTCAATCATACACGTTCTTCCCTTTCTTCCCTCTGTTGAGTGTATTTGAGCAAAGTAAAACATCTGAAATTCACTTGGTTGCGATGCTCCTGTCTTCAATTATACCTTAAAATTGCTACACCACGAAGATGACGTGCTACAGATGCGAAATTTAACCGACAGGAAGAAGATGCGTGATATGAAAATGATTAGCTTTTCAGGGCATTCACATAATGTTGGCGCCAGTGGCGACACCTACAACGTGCTGACGTGAGGAAAGTTTCCAACCGATTTCTCATACACAAACAGCAGTTGACCGGCGTTGCCTGGCGAAACATTGTTTTAATGCCTCGTGTAAGGAGGAGAAATGCGTACCATTACGTTTCCGACTTTGATAAAGGTGGGATTGTATCCTATCGCGATTGCGGTTTATCGTATCGCGGCATTGCTGCTCGCGTTGGTCGAGATTCAATGACTGTTAGCAGAATATGGAATCGGTGGGTTCGGGAGGGTAATACGGGACGCCGTGCTGGATCCCAAAGGCCTCGTATCACTAGCCCATATCCGCTTGGCTGTAATGGATCGTGCAGCCACGTCTCGATCCCTGAGTCAACAGATGGGGACGTTTGGAAGACAACAACCATCTGCACGAACAGTTCGACGACGTTTGCAGCAGCATGGGCTCGGAGACCATGCCTGCGGTTACCTATGACGCTGCATCACAGACAGGAGAGCCTGTGATGGTGTACTCAACGACTAACCTGGGTACACGAAAGGCAAAACGTCATATTTTCGGATGAATCCAGGTTCTGTTTACAGCATCATGATGGTCACATCCGTGTTTGGCGACAGCGCGGTGAACGCACATTGGAAGCATGTATTCGTCATCGGCATACTGGCGTATCACCCGGCGTGATGGTATGAGGTGTCATTGGTTACACGTATCTGTCACCTCTTGTTCGCATTGACGGCACTTTGAGCAGTGGACGTTACATTTCAGATGTGTTACGACCCGTGGCTGTACCCTTCATTCGATCCTTTCTAAACCCTACATTTCATCAGGGTAATGCAAGACCGCAGGTCCTGTACGGGTCTTTCTCGATATAGAAAACGTTCGACTACTGCCCTGGCCAACACACTCTCCAGATCTCTCACCAACTGAAAACTCCTGTTCAATGGTGGCCGAGCAACTGGCTCGTCACAACACGCCAGTCACTACTCTTGATGAACTGTGATATCGTGTTGTAGCTGCATGGGCAGCTGCACCTGTACAAGCCATCCAAGCTCTGTTTGACTCAATGCCCAGGCGTATCAAGGCCGTTATTACGGCCAGAGGTGGTTGTATGGGTACTGATTCTCAGGATCTATTTGCACACAAATTGCGTGAAAATGTAATCACATGTCAGGTCTAGTATAATATATTTTTCCAATGAATACCCGTATATCACCTGCATTTCTTCTTGGTGTAGCAATTTTAATGGCCAGTAGAGTAAATTATCAAGGATGCAAGGAATCTTTACTTCAGAAACTATTCTACAAGACGAAGGAACCGACAATTGTATATTACAGTATTACATATTTATAAAAGCTTAGAAACTTTGTAATTACGTTACAGATTTTGCCCAACATATTCCATCGTAGCACATCACTGATGACATAGAATAGGAGTAGTCGATTTTACGATCTCACAAATGTATTATTGTTGTTATTGCCATCAGTTTGAAGACTTGTTTGATGCGAATCCCCCCCCCCCCCCCAGTCTACACTGTGTAAGTCTCTTCGTTTTTGCTTCATTGCTGTACTCTACATTCATTTGAACCTTCTTACCGTATTGGTGCGGTAATCTTGTTCCAGTTTTTGCTGTCATCCCCCCGTTCCCAAAACTTCCAAATAAACTGTTCATTGATGTCTGAGGACGTGCTGTATTAACCCATCTATTCCTTTAGGGAACTCGTGCCCTAAACCTAATTTCTCTAAAACTAGATTCTGTACCGCTCCAGTAGTTACTCCATCCTCGTATCTAATGTTCAGCACTTCTAATCTCTTCTTATTTGTACAGTTTAACGTCGACGCTTCACTTTCGTACAATGCAGTACTCCAAACAAACATTTTGGAAAAGTTTTTCTAACAATTAGATTTTTGTTCGATGGTAAAAAACCATTTATTTCACTATATCTTTTCCCGCTTCTCGTGGCATATAGTTTATATTTCCATTACTTCTACTGTCTTCATTTGTTCAGCTGTACAAGTAACAAAATTCGACTACTACTTTCGGAGTCTCATTTTCTAATCTAATTACGTTCAAATCACCTTTAATTCGAATGTACTCAGTCACCTTTCATGCACATACGTTGAAGTTAATATCATAACCTACTTTAACTACACCTTTAATTTCACTCTATCGGTCTTTCAAGGCATTTGCCATACCTGAAATATTTTTCTTTGAAGATATTCTCAGGTCAAATATAATCAATTTTCTTTAGACCGAAAAGCTTATGCTCACGAATCATCATGGTTTTAGAAAGCATTGCTTATGCGAACCTGAGCTGTTCTTTTCTCACCTGGTATGCTGCAAACTGTGGATGATGGGCAACGTGCAGATTCCATAATTCTAGATTTCCGAAAAGCGTTGACACTGTACCCCTGAGAAGGTGTCGATGAAAGTATGAGCATATCGAATAGGTTCCCATGTATATGAGTGGCTCGAAGACTTCTTAAGCTATAGAAACCAGTATATTGTCGTCGACAGCTACGGTTCGTCAAAGAAAAGGGTATCATCAGGAGTGTCCCAAGGAGCTGTGATAGGACTGCTGTCATTTTCTATATAAATAAATGATTTGACTGTCTGGGTGGGCAGCATCTGCGGTTGTATCCTGATGATCCTGTGATGTACGGAAATATGTCGAGGGTGAGTAACTGTGGGAGGATACAAGATGATTTCCATAAAATTCGTATCTGGTGTGACGTATAACAGGTACTTCTAAATATAGAGAACTGTAAGTTAATGCGGATTAGTATGAGAAACAAACCTGTAAAGTTCGGATACAGCAGTTATAGTGTCCTGCTTAATACAGTACTTCCTTTAAGAATCTGGGCGTAGCGTTGCAAAGATAAATGAAATGGAAAGAGCATCTGAGGATTTTGGTAGGGAAGACAAATGGTCGCTCTCGGATTATTGAGAGAATTTGAGGAACATGTGCTTCATTTGTAAAGGAGACCTCATATACACTGAAGAGCCAAAGAAACTGGTACACCTGCCTAATATCGTGTAGCACCGCCGCGAGCGCGCCGAAGTGCCGCAACACGACGTGGCATGGACTCGACTGACGTCTGAAGTAGTGATGGAGGGAACTGAAACCATGAATCCTGCAATGATACCCATAAATCCGTAAGAGTACGAGAGGATGGAGACATCTTCTGAATACGACGCTGCAATGCATCTCAGATATGCTCAATAATGTTCTTGTCAGGGGTGTTTGGTGGCCAGCGGAAGTGTTTAAACTCAGAAGAGTGTTCCTGGAGCCACTCTGTAGCAATTCTGGAAGTGTGGGGTGTCGCATTGTCCTGCTGGAATCGCCGAAGTCTGTCGGAATGGACAATGAACATGAATGGATACAGGTGTTCACAGAGGATGCTTACGCATGTGTCACCTGTCAGAGCTGTATTTAGACGTATCGTAGGTCCCACACCACTCCAACTGGACACGCCCCACACCATTACAGAGCCTCCACCATCTTCAACAGTCCGCTCCTGACATGCAGGAACCATGGATTCATGACGGTGTCTTCATATCGGTACACGCCCACCCACTCGATTCAATTTGAAACGAGACTCGTCCGACCAGGCAAAGTGTTTCTAGTCATCAACAGCCTAATGTCGGTGTTGACGAGCCCAGGGAGGCGTAAATCGTTGTGTCGTGCTGTCATCAAGGGTACACGAGTAGGCCTTCGACTCAGAAAGCCGATATCGATGATGTTTCGTTGAATGGTTCGCTCGCTGACACTTGTTGATGGCCAAGCATTGAAATCTACAGCAGGAGGTGTTGCATTTCTGTCGTGTTGAACGATTCACTTCAGTCGTCGTTGGTTCCGTTCTTGCAGGATCTTTCTCCGTTCGCAGTGATGTCGGAGATTTGATATTTCACAGGATTCCTGGTACGCGTAGTACAATCGTTAAATAATCGTCCTCACTTCACCGATACCTCGGAGACGCTCTGTCCCATCGCTAGTGCGCCGATTATAACACCACGTTCAAGCTCACTTAAATCTCGATAACCTGCCATTGTAGTGACAGTAACTGATCTAACAACTGTGCCAGACTCTTGTTGTCTTATAAGGTACATGTACCAAATAAGCCCCACCTATCGTTTAGGAACTTCGTATTCAGAATGTGTAAGTGGTAAGATTCCGAGAAATTACGTGCAACATCCTACAACTATATTCAGTTTAAAAATAAATGAACATTGAAAGTTAATTTAATTAATATCATCACTTAAAAAAATGCTTTAACTCTTGCAAGTAGGCCTTGTTAGGGCACCTTGTTCTTAGTATGGCCCGTAGCCACATTTTGTTCATATTAACATACTGGACCATGAAAATGGCAGGAAAACTGTATGAATACATTACAAGAGTTGTAACGTAATTTTACTTTAGAAAAAAGTGGAATGAGCTGATACATAGACTTCTATAATTTCTTGTTTCTACAAATGTTTCATACAGAACTGTTGGTACTTACTGCTTATTAACTCTTCAGATTATTAAATTTCATCATCAATTAAAATTCTTCTGACAGCAGTAAGTTTCCTTATTGTAACATGAACAATAATTCTAATCATTACTTTTTCTATGAACACGTGAATAATGATTCGTGATACTGGTTCGGCTCATTTGAATCATTCTTTACAGATGGGGCACAGGAAGTTCCGCATTTTGTCCTTTGGTGTCAGCCCTACACAATCTTCATGCACATATTTGATACATTTTTTGCAGTGTGTCATGTCGAATATCCTGTCTTCACAGCACACGTGACAAACCCAGCCAACCTTTTGTAACACTTTCTTAGAGGCAGAATTGCTTCTTGCTTCAGCGGAGTCTTTATTTTTGCATTTTTTCTTCTTAATATTGTTTACTGACAGTGAAATATTTTAGCGACGCGTATCGTCCTTTGACCCGGTGCTTTCGTTGGTACCATTTTTCTTTTGATTCTGCGTGAGCAGTGCGTTACATACGACTTGCGCCTGGTAACATATTGCCTTCTTCAGTAGTGTTTTCTTTTCAGATTCGGGGTTTGCCTAATTTCCTTGAAAGAACAATCGAGATCTTCAGCGGCGTCACTATCTTCAAGACTGAAGTCACTTGAACTATTCTTTATTGAATATGCCTCGCTTTCTGATGAACTGGAGTCAATGGACTGGCGTCTCGTTTTTCAGGAAGCCTTCGCTACTTATTGAGTCTCTTGGAGTTTCCCTGTTTCAGGGGCCATTGTCATGTCCTCTTCTGGGTCAGGACGCTCTTATATATGAGAGGAAGCCAACGCAGTATCTGGAATAGCTTCTGGGTCTGTTGCATGGAACGCAGACATGACATTTACAGGGGATGCTGCTTTTGGCCACACCTTGCTGAAGATTTCCTCAAACACACCTCTGTTGATTGCTTTGTTTTCTTCTCTTTCAAGCGTAGACCAGCACAGCTAAATTTCGTCGTCCCAGTAAGACTCAAACGCCTTGAATACTGACGTATCCATGGTTTGCAGCTCATGTGTCGTGTTGCTTGGCAACCAGTAAAGTCTGATATTGTGCTCTTCAGCAACGTCGCAGATTTAAGGGTCTGAATGTGACGATGCTCCATCAAATATGAAAATAACATCTTTTGTAGGCTTGACTTTGGCAAAATGATGTATCCATTTCATGAAAGTCGCAGTATTCATTGAGCCCCTATCAGACATTTCCACTGCTGTGCCAGGTGGAAAACAGTCTTCCCATTCCGGCTTGCATCGCTTTGCTTTGAAAAGTATCATGGGAGGAATAACCTGTCCAATTGCATTCCCACATGAGATAATGGTAACATTTTCCCCATGTTCTGGGGCAACAAAATGCAAGCGTATCTCACCTTTCTTCAATAAAACTTCTCGAAACTTGTGGAGAGACAGGCGACATCTCTTAACGTCCATATTGTAGATATGGTGGGATTTGTCTAATAATTTCAATTCGGACAAGGTTGTTTTTAGTTTCTGAAAATGATCATTTATAATAATCTCGCTTAGCTTTGCAGCTTTTCCTGGATTCAAGTGTTGTGCCTTCCTTCTTGAAATGTCTGGGTGTCTTTGTAGGAAGACCTTCAGCCACTTGTGTCCAGCCAATCTCTTCGTCTCATTGAAAGGATTCTGCACACTATTCTTTTCACAATATACATACTCACATTTTCTGAGCACTTTTTCTGTAATTGGACAGCCACTTCAGGAGTTGAAAAATTCTTTGGCAAAATTCTCTTTACGGAGCTTCGTCCAAACAAGTTTTTCTTACCAAACTTTTTGTTGTTAGTCCAGAACTTACGTGGTTGCGTAACGTACGTCGAGATATCCTTTATGTTTTCGAAGCGGCTCTGACAGGCATCACTTCAGCAACAGCTTCCATTTTGCTTTTTTTTCTGTGGCTCCATTTAAGAACAAACATTTCCAATAAGCTTGACGTTCCAGAATTAGGGCTGTAAAACTGTAATTATATATTTTTTTAAAAGTACCATACTTCAAATACAGCTAATAAAATTATTGCTCTAAATGCAGAACGCCCTGTCACAACGAACACCGAGAAGGAATTTAAAATTTTTGCTTTTGACATTTTTTGCAACGAACAACTAGTAGCTCAGTAGAAGTGTATAAAATAATTCAGATTTAATTTAGAGGTAGTTAATATATTTCACATGAAGTTTCCCAGGATACGCTAAAATTAAATATGCATTGTCATTATGCACAGTTCTATAAAGCAGGGTGCCTGATGGGACGTTCCCAGGCCTTGTTTGGAGCGCCGCAGATGGGCCTTATTGGGAACAACCAATTTATAATGCGTGTGCATTTTCTGTTTAAAAAGAAACTTGTTACGGTATTAGGTAGATACTCCCACTACCTTAATGCAGCACAATTTTCTGCTCATAAACACATATTTATTAGTAAAAAGGCTTCATAACCGAAACGATTGGATTAGATGGAAGGTAGCGTGAAAAAAAGAGGCAGTCCTCCTTCGTTGAACGCCGTAGCACAACTGAAAGTATAATGGCCGGCACGAGAGCTGGTGCGGAAATAGTTGTTGTCTTGGCCACTAGACGTCATAAGCTATCACTACCGAAGACAATTAGCGCTGTATTCAAAATTCATATGCTAGAAAATGAGAGTGGGCCTTATTAGGAGCCAGGCATTATTTGACATGTACCTTATAGGCGTGGCAGACGGCAGCGCCGTATTTTGCCTGTTTACATATCTTTCTGTATTTCAACACGCATGCCTATAATAGTTTCTTTGGCGCTTCAGTGTAGGACGCTAGTGCGTCTATTCTTGAATACTACTCGAGTGCTTGGGATCCTTACCAGGTCGGATTAACGTAAGACTTGTCTTTTTCCTCTCAGTGTCAGTCTCCTCCTTAGGGAGTGTTGCTCTTGACTAAAACTCCCGCTCAATCTAACAACAGATTTTTCTGATAGAAGTTTAGCAAAAGTGGTAACATTACGGGACGGTCGACCATACGAATGCTAGAACACTACTGTGACCCATTCTTAAGTACTGCTCGAGTGTTTGGGATCCGAATCGACTCAGACTGAATCAAAATATCGAAGCAATTCAGAGGTGGGCTGATAGATATGTTATCGGCAGGCAAGTATTACGGAGGACCTTTTGGAACTCAAATACGGATCCCCCGAGAGAAGGTTACGTTCTTCTTGAAGCTGACTGCAGACCCAATTTACTGCCGCCAATCTACATTCGCGTAAGCATGATTAAGATTAGACAAGAGACACTCGCAGGAAGGCATACTGACAGCCGCTCTATGAACAGGAATGAAAATGACACGTAGTGGTAAAGGGTACTCTCGGCCATGCACCGCATGTTGATTTGAGGAGTATGTATGTGGATGGAGACGTACGTGACTTCATGACATTGTCTTTTAGTGGCAAGCCTGTATGCTCTCGACTAGGCTGGTGACAATAATCACTTTTATATAATATTAAACTCGTCTTAAGGTGGCAGCTGTTGAATGTGCCATAAAAGGAGACGCCTTCTCATGTAAAAACTATAAGAAAATCGACAGTGCAGAAATAAAATTTTTATGTTGGAATTAAAGAATCCTGTATTAGATACTACCTGAATTGATATGAGTGTGACTACACCTAAAGTCCTTGAGGACTTGTGTGGTGAATTTCTTCATCTTATTGGACATAAAGAGGCTAGACACAAATATGGAAACACCGCGAGAAATGCATGGTTGACCATAAGTGTATATGCAAGCCAAGATTGCTTGCTGCGCCGTTGTACGATTGTTTGACCACGAACGGCACCCTTGTAGTGTCCTCAACACGTTGTATGTGTCATTCGTGGTCAGAACAATATTCTGTGTCGTTATGAGGACATTATTTCGGAGCTGAGTAAAACTTAACGTGTGCACATTGTTGATACTCGCATGGTGGGTGCTTCCGTAGCCAAGGGAGTTGTAACATGTCAAGAGCCGCCGTATCGAAGAGTTTTACTCCATACGGGAAATGCGGGAAAACATCATCAGCTAAGTCACATCACGGAAGAAGCGGTGTATTGATAGATCGTGACGGGTAGTCATTGAAGAGGACAACACAAAGGGAGCTCGATCAGCAGGGATTTACCAAGTTACCAGGCAAACTGGAATTCCAAAACCGTTTATTAGGATGCAAATGCCCGTAACAACATAACTTCTTGCTACAGGCAATGAGACCTGGAGTACGGAGCAATGGAACAGTGCCCTTTTATCAGATGAGGCTTGTTTTATATTGCTCTAGAATTCTCGTCGAGTTTACGTCCCACTAGTGAAATTGTCGGGAATTCGGTGATGATTATGGCAGCCATTGAGTGGTATTTCATGGGCCTCATGATCTCTCTGTAAGATCGCGTTACTATCAAGCATTGCGTGACCATTTTGCCTACTCAGGTACCTCTCATGGTAAAATGTTTGTACCCCAACGGGAAATCTGTACTCCAGGACGACAAGGCCCCTGTTTACGCAACTCGAATCGTCCAGGACTGAGGGACGAGGATGAAGTGTCGTATCTCCCATAACCACCACAGTCATCAGATCTCAATATTAGAGCTTGATCGCTATCATTCTCCATTATCATTACCTGAAGTTTCCACTGTTTTCGAGGTAAAATGATATAAGAATCCTTTGAAACTTATACATGGCCCGTATTTATCCAGTCCGAGACAATCTGAAGCTATTTTGAATGTCAAAGCTTTTCCTACTCCGTATTAGGCATGGTAACGTGTTCTGTCTTTGCTGTTTCCACGTTTTTTATCAACAGCATGTGCGTAAACGACGCACTTTATCATCAGTCACAGCATCGGGAAATCAGTCCGACCCTGGTAGGAAGTCGGCAGGGATCCGATCTCACGTATTATACAAGATGAAGGAACTTGAAGGGTTTTGCAAACGAAGAGAATTGCACGTTCCTTCCTGCCTCCCGTATCGTTTAATAAGTCAGTCTCAGCACTGCTAAAAAATACAATCCAGTAGTAGAGACACTCGCGCTGTCTTATACGATGTAGTAACAAAGGCTACGGGATTGCTCCAAATATCGTGCCGGACCGCCTTTTGCCAGGATTAATGCAGCAACTCAACGTGGCATAGACTAAACAAGTCTTATGAAGTAACTGTTTCCGGAGTAGGCTTTTGTCCACTAACTCACCTATTGATTATGACCGAGCGACGTGGCGCAGTGGATATCATACTGGACTCGCAATCGGGA
The DNA here is from genome assembly GCF_021461385.2 of Schistocerca piceifrons. Classification (NCBI taxonomy): domain Eukaryota; kingdom Metazoa; phylum Arthropoda; class Insecta; order Orthoptera; family Acrididae; genus Schistocerca; species Schistocerca piceifrons. Next base: position 428,386,065 of record NC_060139.1, on the reverse strand, counting down.
GGACGACGGTTCAAACCTGCGTTCGGCCATCCTGATTTAGATTTTCCGTTGTTTCCTTAAATCCCTTTAGGCAAATTCCGGGATGATTCCTTTGGAAGAGCACTGCCGATTTCCTTCCCCATCCTTCCCTAATCCAATGGAACCGACGACTTCGCAGTTTGGTCCCCTCCCCCAAACCAGCCCACCAACTTGCTGATTATGTCGGGTAAATGTTCGATGGGATTGATGTCGGGTGATCTGAGTGTCCCAATCATTCGCTGGAACTGTGCAGAATGTTTTTCGAACCAATACAGAAGAGTTGTTCCCCAGTGACATAGTGCATTGCTATCCATAAAAATTTCATCGTTCTTTGGGATCATGAAATACAAGTAGCCGAATATATTTCCGAAATTAAAATTATATTAATACCTTCAGCTGCTAACGGATGTTGATATGTATCAACGAGAACAGGTGAAAATGTGTGCCCTGACCGGGATCCGAACCCGGGATCTCCAGCTTACATGGCAGACGCTCTCTCCATATGAGCCACCGAGGGCACAAACGATAGCACGACTGCAGGGACTATCTCGCGCACGCCTCCAGCGAGACCCATATTCTCACCATGTATGTCCACACACTACATTCGTAGTGCCCCACCCCAACACACTCATTACTCGTGGAAGACATTATTACCATGTCCCGTAAGAGTTCGGGGAATATGTGTGCATCTGCACAGAAGAAAAAGGTCATGGCCGGTGTTGCCAGAACTATATATTTATATGGGTATGGTGTCCTTTCTTTCGGACATGTCTGTAGCGTACTTAACTGGGTGTCTTGATGCTGGGGCGATTTTGCGAAGATGTCAGACTGTCACATCGCAAGACCATAACAGCATGTCCCTCCAAGGAAGCAGGCACATCCATAGCTCACGAGGTTGCTGGAGAATGCACAGCGCCGGTCAACTCCCGTCTACTCCACTACAATCACGTGATAATCGCCACCCGGCCTCAGGTACGTCGTCTTCGCTTCTGCCCGCCAGCCAATCGCCGACTCGCGCACCGCCGCCTTCCGTTCTCAAAACCATGTTTCTTTTACTCGCGGTCGGCACTCGCATATATCCCGAGCCGGCCCAAGCACCAAGACAAACCTCTGTACTAGGAAATCGATCGTACTCATGTCAGAGATACTGCTGGCCGGCTCAGAGGCAAATACGTTTCCACTCTAAAGAATACCCACAACAAACTAATTTATTAGATCTTTTTTCAGAGCTTGTAATCGGGAATAAATTTGATTTCTGAGCAGAAGGAAATGCTTTCCACCTTGTATCGCATTTCATTTCCTTCTGCCTTGTCAGCAGTTTCTTACTTGGGAAATTACAGAGCTCAAATAATTTGAGAAAAGTTTCATTTTTGCACATTGGGAAGATGGAAATGTGAGCGTCATTTCCCGTGTCCTAAGATACGGCAGACCTAGGATACAACTTTGGATGAAGAGGAAGTAGGAGGAAAACCATGTCTACCATCGTCGTCTTCCAGGACGTCCACGGACAGCGATATTCCCCACTGCAGTGATGAAGACCCATTCAGGACTAGCACAGAAATTAGAATCATCCTCCAGCTAATCGTGAACAGGTCGACCATTCATCGCTGTGTCAACGGAAAACGAAGGTACAGACGAAAATCGATATTAAGGAAATGTTGAAATATCAACGTAAGGCTGCCAAATTAAACTTCAGTCCATGTATACCCACCAACTGGAGCGAGATTCGACAGTAAATATGTACATCAGAGACAAATGCTTGACCGAACTGCTGTCACAGTCTGGGAATTGATATCAGAAAGTGCTTGTGGCGTTCTGTGCCAATTTGACAGTTCGTTTTCTGGTCGTTATTACTGCTACGTTCTGGAGAATTATGCTTCCTTCTGTTCGTTAGAGATTTTCAGGAGTTGAGCTGTTGGACTGGTCTCCCAGAGGTGTTGACCTCAGTCTCGTATAACACGCATGGGCACAGAGGAAAAAAATTAATTGGCGTGGAAGATCAGCACCGACAACCAAGCCAGCGCTGTCCGAAGCAGTTCATGTCACAGGATAACAGAGTCATTCGGAATGTTGTTGCCTGTTTGGAAAAAAGAGACTGTCTATTTCATTCTTTTCACTCGTTCAATAGAGTTTAGACCGTAAATTGTTTTACAGCCATTGATCTAAAGACTGAGAAAACATGAAAATAATCTATCCGGTCTCATGGCGCATGACGTCAATGCCGATGATGGCATCAAACAGAAAGTAGTTAGTTTTTCTTTTTTTACGCCGAGAAAAGGCTAACACCAACGAAAGCACAAAGGAGATATCATTTCCTTCTAATACCAATAGTTATCACGATACATGAAGAGAAAAATGTGCCGCACCACGAGCAGTGTAGATGTATAGTCGAACATTTGAGTTTCCTATATCCTCGGTTTTTTTTTTATGAGTGCTTCAATGTTATGAATATCTAATATTCTCGTTGTCCTCCTACGCTAGTAGCTCTTACGACGAATTAAATTTCATGGAGGTGACAGGATTCGAATCCCTACCACTAGATAATGATCTATTATCCACTACGCTATTCTACCAATAATATACGCTATATTTACGAAATGGTAAGGTATGGTCTGTAACATCATAGCTTTTCCATGTAAAGAAATGCTTTACCGAGTAAAAGCCGCCGTCTGTGTTTTCGACGAAAATGCAGACACTCCATCTGACTTTAAAATTCATGTACTGAGTGACGAAGAACACAGGCCATTTTTAAGTAACAGAGTAGGCATTCTGATTTGTTTCATCGGATCTCCTTGTTTTGGAGATGCTGTGTGTGGGAGATTGTGAGAACATAATTGCTGCTAAAGCAAGTGTCATAAAATTTCGACTCAGTGTGGCAAAGTTACTCATGTGGTCATTGCTGATGAAGAAAATGGCTTACGAATCTTTTAAGCATCTGTTTTAGCACAATGATTCAGGTCTATAAGAAAATGCGTTTGAATTACATTGAACAGGTAAAGAAACTGGTACACCTGCCTAATATCGTGTAGGGCCCCCGCCAACAGGCATAAGTGCCGAAACACGACGTGGCATGGAACCGAATAATGTCTGAAGTAGTGCTGGAGGTAACTGACACAATGAACCGTACGGGCTGTCCATAACTCCGTAAGAGCACCAGGCGTGCAGACCTCTTCTGAACAGGCCATTGCTAGGCATTCCAGGTATGCTCAACAATGTTCATTTCTGGGGAGTTTGGTGGGCAGCAGAAGTTAATAAACTCAGAAGCATGTTGATGGAGCCACTTTGTAGCAGATCTGTACGTGTGGGGTGTCGGATTGTCTTGCTGGAATTGTCCAAGTCTGTCGGAACGTACAATGGACATGAATGGATGCAGGTGATCAGACAGAATGCTTACGTACGTGTCACCTGTCAGAGTCGTATCAAGACGTATCAGCGGTCCCATATCACACCAGCTGCACATACCCCATACCATTACAGAGCCTCCACCAGCTTAAATAGTCCCCTGCTGACATGCAGCGTCTATGGATTCATGAGGTTGTCTCCATACCCGTACACGTCCATTTGCTCGACAGAATTTGATACGAGACCTGTCAGACCAGGCAACATGTTTCCAGTCTCAACAGTCCAACGGGCCAAAAAAAGGCGCAAAGCTTTGTGTCGTTCAGTTATCAAGGGAACACAAGTGGCCCTTCGGCTCAGAAGCCCCTATTGATGATGATTCGTCGAATGGTTTGCACCCTGACACTTTTTGAGTGCCCAGCGTTGATACCTCCAGAAATTTACGGATGGGTTGCACTTCTGTCACGTTCAATGAGTCTCTTCAGTCGTCGTTGGTCCCGTTCCTGCAGGATCTATTTCCGGCCCCAGGGATGTAAGAGATTTGATGTTTTAACGGATTCCTGATATTCGAGGTACACTCGTGAAATGGTCGAGCGGAAAAGTGTCATCATCATCGCTGCCTGAGAGTTGCTGAGATGCTGCTGAGTCCCATCGCTCGTGTCAGGAAGCCTTTCTGAAAGTATTTGTGTTGAGTGTAGCTATGTATGGAAGCGAAACTTGGCTGATAAAGAGTTTATAGAAGAAGAGAATGGAAGCTTTTGAAATGTAGGGCAATTGAAGAATGCTGAAAGATTAGATGGGTAGATCACATAACTGAACAGAAGTGGGGAAAAGAGGAATTTGTGGTAGTACCTGAAGAACAGATCAGTTAGTAGGGCACCTTATGAGTCTTCAAGGGATCGCCAATTTAGTATTGGGGGGAAGCATGGAGTGTAAAATACGTAGAGAGAAACAGAAAGGTGAATACACTATGCAGATTGAGAAGGATGTAGGTTGCAGTTGTTACTGAGAGATGAAGACGCTTGCACAGGGTAGAGTATCACCGCAGCAGCATAAAACCAGTCTTTGGACTGAAGACCACAAGAGCAGTAACTACATCTGCAACCGGAGTGTGCCTACGTCAGCATGAATTAGAAAGGTATTTATCATTCTGGTTTTCAAACGGTCTACGTTTACTTGCCGCTCTATGTCACAATGAAGTATTATGTCGATGTGATATTTCATAAATAAAATTTCCTTATTGATTTTATTTGACTACCTGTAGCTCTGTATCCTTCAGCTGTGCTGTAAATGGGAACCAAAGCAGTCACCACCTTACAGGTGACCAAGTTATCCCACAGCTAGAGAAATACTGCAACATTGCGCTATCCTTTACTGCTGCAGTGCTGGCTAGGACAGACAAGCTCGCAATGTAGAAGACGATATTAATTGCAATTTCCACACTGAATGACTTTCCTGACTCAAAACCATAAACTGGTGTCTCTATTTCACACATAATGTGATAATGACTCAGACTACTTAATTTAAACCACACAAATATACCATGTGAATTTTGTGGGCTAACTCTGTGACATCTAGGAAGTAACTCGTGGGTCACAGGGTTGCGAAACATATCTTAAATTGGTGCCAAGATTCAGTTATACAGTACTTCCAGCAGGAAAATACCTGCCACCAGTGGTCTAGGAAATGAATATAGGTTGTGTCGTAAAGTACACAGCAACATAATTCATTGAGTCTTTTTTGCGTTTCAATTACTGGGTTTAGGGACTAGAGCGCTGTCACTAATAAAACTGATATTTACTGAGCGCAAACTAAAAGACAAATCATTAACTATCACAGTAATTTGTCTCCTGCTGCAGCATGCATACGCATACTAAAAAATTCATCGACAGGCATGTTTTGTGCTTTTAGAACACCCCCTTAGATAGTGTAGTGTAATGGGTGGGTAACATATTTTTTATACCAATGGACATAAAAAACATTTTTGTTTATCAATTTTGATGGCACTACCCGTGAAAGATTGGTATATAAATGAAGGTACAACAACACAGTATCAACTGCGAAACGGAACATACATAAGGTATGAATAGCATGAAGTTCCAAAATAAGAAGGACAACTATGCAGCTAACAATAAAAAATGACAAAAGTGCAGTCTCAGAATTCCGCTGAAAATTAAACTAGCAATCGTAAATAGTGCAACATCGATACCAGTTTTTGCCAAAGTGAATGGAGAAGTATTTATTAGCAAAAAGAACACAAAAAAGTACAATACGCTGACAGTAATGTCTAGGATAAGTAATTCTTACTTAAACTGTTATTCAGTCCATGAACGCTAAAAGAAACATATGAATCATCTATTCGTGATGATTAAAACGTATAGGTTGCTTCGCTAACAAAATCGAAAAGCGATTATTTGAAGATCGTTTCAATGTGCGTTTTCCTTGAGACAGACGGAACCTGAATTATTAAAAAGTTCACCAAAGTGATTGTGGTGCTGAGATTCTATGCGTCAGTAGCATAGGATGTTATTAATTTTGCTTCTAATGTTTTAGAATGAACGACGCCTCCAGGCTACCAGAATATTCATGTGAGTATTATCGAGTCCTATTGTGGCGGCACAGACGAGCAGATAGTTCCAGAATTTGCAGGGACTATCGGATAAGTTGCTGAAGGATAACGCCAAACTACATGAGACTACAGGCCATACTTAATTTCTATCTGTGAAAGAACTGCTCAGTAGTGGGTGAATAGCATCAACAACACTTACTTCTCACCCTACACACAACACAGTCCCAGTACATGCCAGTTAATCGCCGCAAATGCTCTCTGTTTGCATCTTAGTGCCAAAGATGCAAACTGTCCCAGAGTTCAAGATATCGAGGCGATAAACAAGTGTTATGGTTTACCACACCATTATTCATGCTCACTCTCCCCCCCCCCCCCACCCCCCTTACCATCCGCCAATTCCCAATGGGTTCAATTAATTGCTTGTTCTTCAGGGTAACATGAGGCGGCATATCTGGACAGATGTACAAAGTCACACATCAGTGCACAGCATATGTTAGACGGCCGATCAGGATGATATAGGGAGAATCAGAGTTATCGGTCATAAGAAGCGACAACGAGACCACGCCATCTTTACTTAGGCAGGCAATGTTAGATTAATTGTACAAGCACTAATTACATTCAGAACAGGTGTACCGCGTACCACCACCACATTTCTGAGTGCCCAAACCTTACTCATCATATAGTTCTTACTATCATCTACTCGTGATGATTATAGACTGATGCTTTTTACCATAAAAGCGAAAAGCGCCTTTTGAACGAGAATTTCCATTTGAAGTATGCTTCCAGTTTTTCCAGTGTGATCTTAGTTAATGCCTGATAGTTCCACACAAGAACCGTCCTTTCTGCCATCAGAATATTCGTGCAGGAATTATAAAATTATAATTGCTGGAACGTGGGAGTACCTTATGTAATACTCCATTATGGGTTGAATACGATTCTGATAGCTGCGTTAATTTGACTTTCAGTCCATCTTCTGACGACTCAGAGAAAGGTGTCTCAAATGCTTTGATAATGGTGTTCCCTGCCGCGTCAGTTCTGCAAAGGTTTGTGGCGGCTGTCAGTCAGCACTGTAGGCAGATATGCACAGAGAGATTCACTGCTGGTGGTGCTACTCTCTTTTCCTATATGTTCCCCATACTTCAATTAGAAACATAACATAACGCTGAGTCTGCTGCAACACTTGGTATCTTCAAGTCCTTCAATAAGAATCTACGAGCTGTAATAATGCATGAAAGGAAAGACACTTGGTTTTTATGAAACTACCGATCGGGACTGTGGTAAGGATCTGGTACCATATTATGCTTCTGAATCCTAAAATGTTTATTTTCTCACTTCATTTTAAAACAAGCGCTGTGATGTGAGAGGAAGAACTGAATTATATGCATCTTAGAAAAAAAAATATTTTCTTGTATACTATTAACAGGTGCAGAGAAGTTGCCTCGTTCTTTTTGCATATTGTGTAAATGTTGGTGTCACCTCATCTTACTTTGTGAAAAGGTTCATTTTTTCTTGGTTTAAAGAGAGAGTGGACACTACCACTTGTTAATTTTCTGATGACTAATGATATGATACTGTTCCACTTTTTCCAACGGATATGCGAATAGAACTTCACTTGAACTACACTAAGAATGTGCAGATGAAGATGCCAACACACTACATTCAGGACCACGATGATGTCTTCGTTTTTAAGTCTTAGCGTCTACAGCATTGTATGTCGATCAGCCAACACAGAACCATCGGAGACCGTTAATTGTTGCACTTGTCATGAGTCACGACCTCATGAATGCACTGTGTATGCTAAACGTATTACAGACGTAATACATTCTCCATGAATTTAAATAACATAATGTGCAGGAAACGTGTTAAGTAAAAATTTGTTTCAGAGTACCAAATTCGGAAGGCTGCCGTGTGAATCACAGCGAGATACAGCTACATGCCAGCAGAAGGTACCACTGGATGTTGGTTTCTGGCGACCCTCTGGAACCCAATTCCCCAAGTATTCCAGTAGCCACTCCAGCACCGCACAGTGAATGAATTCTTTGTTAAGTTACATTAAGATATGAGGGATTTTCCATACATAATGCACTCTAATCTTTTTACTTATCTGTCTTTGTTTCTCAATATCTGTTTATAGTCCTTTAGTAAGTCTGCTTGCTTCTCTATGACTGAATCCCAGTCTCTCAGAAGCTCTATTATTCCATCCAGGACACAGATTCTCTTCATCTGTCGAATGACTCAAGTAACAGTAGCAGAAGGATCTTCCTGAGAAAGATAACGAAGTACACGAATAGGGTTTTTCAACTTCAGGAAGGAGTTGAAGTCGGGTGGACTCATTCCCGGGCTGAGGGGAGGATACTGCAACACTTCCCATCCGTATTAGTGCAGTTTTTGGTTTACGACATTGTAGGTGATAGTTTTAGTAGAGAATCAGTGGCCAAGCCTCAAGCAACTGAGATCGAATTTTGTGCATTTCCCTGCGTGGGTTTTGCACGAAGTTCCGATAATACACTGCTGTGACACTTGTTCCATATTAGGCTCTATCTGTGATAAAGATTCCTTTGTGATCATAAGCAAAAATCATCATTTGCTTGAGCTTTGATTGAGTGCGTCGAAATTTCTTAGTGATCTTGGGGAATATGAAGCTCTCCACTCACTGGACTATGAGTTCATATTCAGTTCAGAGTCATGAAAAGTGACTATCTGACACAAGAATCCTTGACCTTTACGGTCGTATCGCCATTTGATCACGGTCGCAATGTCCAGGCGTTTCTGCTTCTCTTCAGCAGTCATACAGTCTGGGACACATCTAGCAGAAATTTTTCTCTCCTCCAAACCATTTGTAAGAATGCGTGATACTGATGTTGGGGAAACTTCCGTGGCTTAAGAGAGTTCCTCAGAAGTTGTGCTGCGACCTTCTTCAAAAGCATCTGCCACAAGTTGCACACTTCGTTCAACTGTTTTTTTGGCCTTCTGGGTATTTGACTATCGTCTATGCTCATACCATCTCCAAAAAAACCATCAACGCAACTTGAAACTGTATTACGGTCGACTGTAAACTCACCACATACTTCGCTTAACGCACGGCGGATTTATGTCGGGTATATACCGCATAAAATTTCTATGTTGATGTACGATACAGAATGGGATTTTCACTCTGCAACGGAGTGTGCGGTGATATGAAACTTCCTGGCAGATAAAAACTGTGTGCCGGACCGTGAATCGAACTCGGGAACTTTGCTTTTTGCGGAAAAGTGCTCTACCAACGGGGCTACCCAAGTATGACTCAGGGCCCTTCCTCATAGCTTTAATTCCACCAATACCTCGTCTTCTACCTTCCTAACTTCACAGAAGCTCTACTGCGATCGTTGCAGAACTAGCACTCCTGGAAGAAAGGACGTTGCGGAGATATGGCTTAGCCGCAGCCTGGGGGATGATTCCAGAATGAGATTTTTATTCTGCAGGTTCGCAGAAGAGCTTCTGTCAAGTTTGGAAGGCAGGAGACGAGGTACTGGTGGAATTAAAGCTGTGAGGACGAATTGTGAGCCGTACTTAGGTAGTTCAGTTGGAAGAGCTCTTACCCACGAAAGGCGAAGGTCCTGAGTTCGAGTCTCGGTCCGACAAACAGTTTTAATCTGTCAGGAAGTTTGATGTTCTATGTCGGGTCTTCAACAGTCAGAGCACCCAAGACCGCTGCAGAGTCCATCTGTACCTCTCGCCGATTTTATGTTACACCGTGGAGAAAAAATGAAAAACGTGTGTTTCGTCCTCAGTTTACCACTGCATCTGACGTAATTTTCGTTGTTGTTGTATTAAACAATCCACAGCAGTAACAACCTGCGCATTACTCATGAAAAATCCCTCGTAATTTATCTTTATGTAACAGCTTTATGCATACATAAGTTACTGGTGATGAGCAAACATGCTTGAAATGCTTTGCAGTATGTTAAATTAAACATGAAATAAATAATTAAACTGCTTCTCTCTGCCTTAGTCTGTATTACACCAAAGAGAGTATGTTCACATTCTTGGTTCCTCACTACCTGAGTGCCAATAAACTATAGCCGTAGGCTCAAATCCCACTAGAATAGTGTATCTAAAGACAGTGTTATTCCTGCTCTTCTGTTTGAACTGATAAAGACCGCAACGAATTTAAGCAACGGATTCCTGTAACACACTTAAGTTTGTGCTGTTGTGTGGTATAGGTACAAAAGTAGTTTTCCATAACTGTCAGATGACTGATGCAGTATGCCAAACGTTACTGATGATTATTTATCAGTTCACTGGAGCTTCTCTGTCGCTTATTTCCACAATGTTTCAAACAATGGACCTGGAAGAATGGCAAAGTAGGATGATCGCCATACGGAAAGTTTGTATATACCTTAAGTAACGGCAGATTACACACTCGTAAAATCTGTTGTTGTTTTCCAATAATAATAAAGTTATGCTCATGAGCCATTAGCTCTTATTACAACTGATAATGACAGAAGCTGTTTAATGTAGGTTTAAATCTGCGTTAGATGACATAATTTGTGAGACTACCGCAGTGGGTGGGGAAGGGGCTTGGACAATGATGAGGTAGACCATAACACTTGTTTATCGCCTCGGTAACGCGGTGACAGTCTTGCAATAGAAATTAAAAATAAATTAGAAAGATGCGGCATAAAGCTTTTACAGAGATTGACTAGCATTTACTGGGACTGAGGGGTTTGTGACGGTGGTGCTATTCGCCCATTGTTGAGCAGTTCTTTCACAGCGAGAAATAAAATATGGCCCATAATGTAATGTAGCCTGGCGTTATGTTTCAGCTGCATATAGATAGTTTCTGAAAACTCTAGAACTCTCTGGCCATCTGTGGCGACACAATAAAACTCGATAATTCTCATATGACTATTGTGGTAGCCTAATGTCGTCGTTAATATTACAACATCAGGGGCTAAATTAATAACATTCTGCGCCGGCGATGCATAGAACAACCACCACCACCACCACCACGCTCAGCACGATATTTTGGGTTTTCGCTACCTTAATGAAACTGCATGTTGAAAAGACTTTCAATATAGGAGCTCTTCTCTTTCATTGACAAAGCGTCTGATACGTTTTAATCATTATGAATAGATTATATGTACCTTTCTTTTAGTACTTACAGACTGAATGACAGTTTTACTTACGGAATACTTATTGTAGACATTGCTGTTTACTTTTTGTGTTTCTTGTTCCGCCTTGCGATAGCAATTGCTTCTCCTTCCACGTTATTAGAAGCTGGAATCGAAGTTGCACTGCGTACAGTCGCTAGTTTGATGTTCAACGGAATTTTTAGTCTGCATATTTTGTCAGTTTTTATGGTTTCCTGGCTGGTAGTCTTCCTCGATTTGGAACTTTATGTTATTCCTAGTTTATCAACTCCCCCTGAAGATGTTCCGTTTTGTAATCGACAATGTGCTGTAACTTCATTTGTATGCTTGTCTTTCATCGATAGTTCCACTGAAATTAATCTGAAGAAATATAGTTTCCAAGTTTATTCTTATGAAAAAGATGTGTTGCTGACGTTTACAGTACAACCACTGCCGATGTTCCAAATATGTGAAACACCTCTGGAAATGAGCTTTTTATCTTCAGAACGCTTAAGATATAAAAACGCAACTAAATGTTATAGTCAATGGTTTGTATCGTTTAGTTTAGCCCGTGCATGTGAGTTTCATTGGTGATGCGCTCTACTCCCTAAATCGAGAACGTGAATAAGACTGATTGAAATATATAGTCATATACTCTGGGTATTTTGGCAACAGGCTACATTTTCTTCGAGGCACGAACTGTAGTCACTTCCTAGACCGCTCAAAGCTGGTTTTTATTGCTAGAAGTACTGTATAACTGAATCTTGGCAACAACGCAGGATACGTTTTGCAACCCTGTGACTCACGAATTACTTCCTATATGCACAGAATTAACCTACAAAATTCATTAGATACATTCGTATAATTTCCATTAAATAATCTGAGAGATTTTCATGTAAGATGTGAAAAAAAGTTATCAGTTTTGAGTCCATGGAAGTCATTCAGTGTGGAATTTGCAATTAATCTCGTCTTTAACGGTGCAAGGTTATCTGTTCTACCCAGCACTGCAGCAGTAAGGGAGAGCAAAATGCTGCGATATTCCGCTAGCTGTGGCGCTACTTGGACGCCTGCGAATTGGCGACTGCTTCGGTTCCCAGTTGCAGCCTAATTGTGGGATGCATTTTAGCCATTTCATTGCAGAGCGGCAGGTAGTCAGATCGAAAATCAATAAGGAAATTTTATTGTTTTATTTCAGAAATGCTTCATTTCCATACTTACCAATTATCATTTCCACCGTCACACGACGGTCGGCACGAATAATGTCATCAATTCGACTTTCAACTCAGGGAGTTGAAACTGCAACTGGTCGGCCAGAACGGTGTTCGTCAGTCACCGAGTCGCGACCATTTTCGAAATGCTCTACCCACTTACACGTATTTTCAGGATTCATACAATCTTCACCATAAAACTTTTGACAATCTAAAGTATATATTCACCGGCTCCTCGTCTAAAGCAAGTACAAAACAAATAACAGAACTTTGTTCAACTAATGAAGACGTTTCAAGCGGACTGGCCATCTTGAAATGTATTTTTGAGTTTATAAACAAAACAATTTTCATACATCAGCTGATCAGGGCTCATCCCAGTAATGTCAACTTAGAGCCATAACAGTACCAAACTTGCCCTGCTAATAGTTTTTTCCCCCAACCATTTTGTCTCTTTAATTACTTAATGATCCTCGTATTCCTAACCTTTTTGCTATTGCAGGTATGTTTGAGGTTACATCTGATTGATAACGTGCTACTTAATATGTACAGAGAAGAAAGCTTTTTCCTAAATTTTGTTCACTATTGTTCTCATAATTTGTTCTGGGAAGACGTCATACGGCATCCCTTCAAGTTAATCGTTGAACACCTCGCTCAATTTTTCTTATTACGCAGCCAACCTGCTGATTTTACTAGACGATGCCATATCACACGATTTGGCAAATATAGCATACACCGTTGGTGGAATGGTGTAGTGGGTAAGGCGGACAGTATCAAAGGTAGGGGTTTCGACTCCTGTCGCTTCCATTAAACTGAATTCGTAACAAGAGTTATTATATTAGGAGAACAATGAGAATTATTAGATATTCATAATTTTGAAGCACTCATAAACATAAAACCGAGGATGTAGGAGACTCAAACGCTCGACTGTACATCTACACTGCCGGTCTTGCCCTACTTTTTTCTCTTTATGTATCGTGGTATCAGTTGGATTTAACAGAAAATTATATGTTCTTTTTGCTTCCGTCGGTATTGGCATCCCGCCTGCGTGTAAATATTGAGGACAGAAATATGCATGACGCTTTTGCTCGACGTAAAAAAAGAATGCCTTCATCGGCATTGATGTCTTGTGCCATGAGACAAAATGAATTAGTTTCATGTTTTCTCAATCTTTTGATGAATGATGGTAAAATAATTTAAAGCGTACAATCTGCAGTCTATTGAAAAAATGAGAAGAGTGAAAGAGGAAATATTTTTTTAAAGGGAATCAGTTTTTCGAATGAATCTGTTATTTTGTGACAACTCTTCCCATGTACTTATACAGATATGGTGTCTGTTCTTTCGGACTTCGGATATGTCCGAAGGAACAGACACCATTCATGACCAGCAGCCGACTAGAACGAAATTAGAATTATATTAATACCTTCAGTTGATGACGGGCGTTGATATATACATATCAACTGGGGCAGGTAAAAGTCTGTGCCCCGACTGGAACTCGAACTCAGGATCTCCTGCTTACAAGGCATACGCTCTACCCATCTTTTTTTTTTTTTTTGTATTTTGTTCGTTGTTGATAGTCGTGTTTGGTCGTTGCGGGCGTCACATGACATCCGTTGAAGATCGTTTTTTGTTCCTTCCAATCAGTTTTTTTGTTACAGAGGCCAACCAGCTCTCTGACCGAACACGCCGAGCTACCGTGCTGGCTTCCAGTTGAGCCACCGAGGGCACAGAGGATAGAGCGACTGCAGGGACAATCTCGCGCACGCCTCCCCAGAGCCCACATTCTCACCTTGTATGTCCACACACTACATTCGTAGTGTCCCACACCAACACACATGTCCCAACATGGACATGTCCGAAAGAACAGACACCAAATCCATATAAGTGTATATAGTCCTGGCAATACCGGCCATAACCTTCTGTGCGGATGCAAACTATTCCCCGAACTCTTGCGGGACCTGGTAAGAATGTTTTCCACGAGTAATGAGTGTGCTGGGGTGGGACCCTACGAATGTAGTGTGTGGACAAACAAGGTGAGAATGTGGGTCTCGCGGGAGGTGTGCGCGAGACAGCCCCTGCTGTCGCACTATCCTCTATGCCCTCGGCGGCTCAGATGGAAAGAGCGTCTGCCATGTAAGCAGGAGATCCCATGTTCGAGTCCCGGTCGGGGCATACACTTTCACATATCCCCGTTGATATGTATATATCAACGCCCGTCAGCAGGTGAAGGTATTAATATAATTCTAATTTCACTCTTGCCGTGGGTCATGAACGGCTTCGGACAGTGCTGACTTGGTTGTTGGTGCTGGCCTTCTCCACCTAGTAACTTTTTTCATCTCTGCCAATATGTAGTCTATGAGACTGAGCTCAACACTTTTTGGAAGCCAGTCCAACAGCTCGTCTCTCGGTTCATTTGAAACCAGTGTTTTACACAATTCGCTGTTTCCATAGAACTGTCAAGCTGAAAGATTATTCTGCCTGCCGCACAGTAGGAAGCACGGTGTTCGCCAGTATTTCTCAGTAGTGAGACTAACAAAAGGGTGGTCATTTTGCCACAGAACAACCCAATCACTTTCTGACATCCATCCCCAAAAAGTGACAGCAGTTCGGTCACACGTTTGCCTCTGATGGACATATTTGCTGTCGAATCTCGTTCCACTTGGTAGGGACTGAAGTATTAGGTGCAGTGGGAAAGACCTTCTCGTCCGTAAATATAGCTTGATACGGTACGAAATCGGTTTCCTTTTGTGCGCCCGTACGAAGTTCAATGTGACAGCCTTATGTTGATTCTTCAACATTTCCTTAACTACCAATTTTTGCCCATACCTTCCTTTCTAGTTGAGACGACGACAATCAGTTGGAGGATGTTTCTAATTTCTGTGCTAGTCCTGAATGGGTATTCATCACAGCAGTGGAGTTTACCATTCTCTTAATTCTCCGTGGGAGTCCCAGGACGTCCAGGGCGAAGACAATTGTAGACGAGGCTCCCTCCGCCATCCTCTTCATCCAGACATGTATCGTAGATTTGCTGTATCCTAGGACACAGGTAATGGGACTGATGCAGTATTCATCTTCATAAAGCGCAAGAATGCGATCTTTCTTATTCCTTGAGCTGCGACAGTTAGCAAGAAGGAACCTACTGAAAAGAGAGGAGGAAAGGATGTGCTATACAAGTTGGAGAGCACCTGTTTCGTCTCATAAATCAAATTCATTCCCCATTACGTGCTCTGAAAATATATTTAATAAATTAGTACCTTGTGAGTACTGTTTAGAGTATCGTGTAAATGTATTTTGTCTCTAAGCATCACACGTTGTGGTAATACCGACTCGTTTCCCAGAGATTAAAGGTAAAATTTAAATTCACGTTGTGATGCAGGCCGTATTTCTCCGGCTATCTTATTGTTGTCATCTGTGTTACCTCACATATTTCACTAAGAGGCGTCCGTAACTGCGCTTCATATAAGTGATAGCATCGTGGAGAATTTTAACCCGTTGGTTTGTAATCTCCTGCTACCGGGTTCGAATCCTGCCGCTTCTACAAATTTAATTTCCTTGTGAATAAAGGATTTTTAGCTTAGGAGGACATTAACTGTAACGCTCAAAGTACCCATAGTATTGTAGACATTTGTGTATATGGCGTCCTACGCTCGATGGAGGAAGGCACGGACAAACGTTCTCCCCGGTCTGCCTATTGTAAATACTCCTGAATTTGAGGATGAACTTAGCCTTCGATTGTCAACGGTTCTCACTGTCTAGCGTCAGCAGAATGAAGAAGTTAACAGCGATGATGGCAATAATGATCGAATATTGGTAGCTTCATACTATGCAATGGAATCTCTCGATCTAAGAAATTTCGTGAAATAGTGAAAATTTCAAAATGGCTTCGAACTGAGGCTACGATGTCTAAAGGCGTCTTTACATCTCGCTGATATGATACTAGAATAAATTCCGTGTCAGAAGCCTGATGATAATTAATTTGTTAATAAAGAATTTAATTTTTTTCATCGTGCCTAATTTGTAAGCCAAGCGCATACTAATTTACGACACAGTCACGAATATAGCAAAAGTGGGTACCAGTTATCTGGTGGATTGGTCTTAGTTTCTTAGTTGTGAGGAAAAGGTTCGATTCCCTCTTGCGTCAGCCGGCCGGAGTGGCCGAGCGGTTCTAGGCGCTACAGTCTGGAGCCGCGCGACCGCTACGTTCGCAGGTTCGAATCCTGCCTCGGGCATGGATGTTTGTGATGTCATTAGGTTTAAGTAGTTCTAAGTTCTAGGGGACTGATGATCTCAGAAGTTAAGTCTCATAGTGCTCAGAGCCAACCCTCTTGCGTCACGTATTTCAAACATGCAGGACAGTTCTCCTTCACCTCCACTAATGCCAAATGGGGAATTTCAGGTTGCCCTGTAGTTCAGAATCCACTTTGTAAACTTCATATTCCTTCGCTACCGGCTGCAGCAGAGACGGTTTAGGTTGGGCCGTAGCGGCAAACAGAAACTTTGCTGCCAGTGAACTTCCCTACAATGGAAGCATGATTTTATTTAATGTGCAAATGGTCTTTTTAGGTTATAGGGCTCTTATTTAATTTGAACTTGTGATGTTAAAATGTTTGTTTTTGGATTGGTATTCGAACTAGGATCTGCTCTTTCGTGGTATTTGACATACACGAAACGATATAGGTCGATCATTTTGCTGGTTTCCACAGTATTGTCAACTCCTTCATATGTTTGTTCCAGCCGGCCGAAGTGGCCGTGCGGTTAAAGGCGCTGCAGTCTGGAACCGCAAGGCCGCTACGGTCGCAGGTTCGAATCCTGCCTCGGGCATGGATGTTTGTGATGTCCTTAGGTTAGTTAGGTTTAACTAGTTCTAAGTTCTAGGGGACTAATGACCTCAGCAGTTGAGTCCCATAGTGCTCAGAGCCATTTGAACCATTTTTTTTGTTTGTTCCATTCTGGTCCACCAAAAAATATTCATGGTTTCATTTCAAGCCATAATATTTGCACACCACACTACTTGTGAAAAATAATTTTCGTTTTTAATGTCTCTTCATGAGTTTTCAACAATATAGAGAGGTGCTGTTATTTTTACTCAAACACGAAAGTAACCCACTACTGGTGAGCATAAAATTCGTGGACAGGAAACAACGGCGGTGGGTGCCACTTTCGATTGGAAGTCAAAAGGCTCTGTGCACTATGGGACTCAACTGCTGAGGTCATTAGTCCCCTAGAACTTAGAACTAGTTAAACCTAACTAACCTAAGGACATCACAAACATCCATGCCCGAGGCAGGATTCGAACCTGCGACCGTAGCGGTCTTGCGGTTCCAAACTGCAGCGCCTTTAACCGCACGGCCACTTCGGCCGGCTTCGATTGGAAGTCAGGCAAAGAAATTGTATCCGCATTTCAAATTCAAATATGTCACGGCTGATGAAAAAATTCGATATCCAGTATCTGATTCTACTTAGTCAAAAATTTGATTACGTGCAGGGTTCGAGTCCCCTTCACAAAACTTTACGTCAAGGCACTTCGTTTTACACACACACAAAGTTCTTATTTGAAATTGTATTACTCGTTTTCCGATGGTAGTCTACAGGGATATTAGGGTCTTGTCAGGATGCCAGACAGAGTAAATAATTTTTCAAGTTCAGATTTACTAACTGGTAAGGGCGAGGGCTGAGATATTTCACGACTCTGTACGCCTAGTTGCCGATGGGGAACATTGCCGCGCTCGACTCTCGGAGACGCTCGAAAACTTTGCTTAGTTGCAATGGGTACAGGAGGTTGGTTTGAATCTAGATCCAAAGCAAGAAAGTTCGTCATGTCGTTTCGAGATCAGACTCCTGCACAAATAATTGCTCAATCATGAGTACAGAGAAATTACTGGTGGTGCGATGTTAATTTTTAGTTTTCCATAGAGCGCTTTGCGCTGATAATGACATTGATTCCAACTGGTTAGTTCAACATCCAGTTTATGACAAACGTCTGACATCAGGAACAAAGTTTCACAGTTGTGGGAAAGCCTTTTGAAGAGCAAATTACTTTGAATTGTCATAGAACTTGTCCAGATATTCTCTCAAAAGCTCTTGTTCATAAAAATATTTAATTTTGCCTTAAAATGACAGGAATGACTGACGTGACGGAGTAAGTTAACTCAAATTCTGTGGGTGTGGTAGTGAATTTGGAATGTCATTTAAAGTAGTAAAATAGAGCTTAAAAGTGTGAAAGACTTTCTCATTTCTAATGATTGACTTCTTATTATTTGCAATATCGTGGTGCTAATTTATATCTGGACTGATTACATTAAAATACAGAATTCTCAAGTTATCTCCTGTTGTATCCACTTACTATAGTCAAACGAATTTACTGCAAAGAGATTAGAGGACCTGCAAGACAGCTACGTTATGTGATTAAGTATAAATGAGGCGAAATGCCATTCAGGCCTTTCGGAGACTTTTGGGTATGATAGTACATCCACACTGAGACCATGGTTCAAATCAAATGGCTCTGAGCACTATGGGACTCAACTGCTGAGGTCATTAGTCCCCTAGAATTTAGAACTAGTTAAACCTAACTAACCTAAGGACATCACAAACATCCATGCCCGAGGCAGGATTCGAACCTGCGACCGTAGCGGTCTCGCGGTTCTAGACTGAAGCGCCTTTAACCGCACGAGACCATGGTCTTTGCACTGTTAGACGCGAAGTATGCTCTGACATAAAGTGAGGGGCAGTTTGTATTCTGCTGCTTTGGTTGTGGATGAAAAGGAAAGCAAAATAGTAAGTTTTCAGCTCTAGGATTGCACAAATTCGGCTGGTGTTGTAAACATGTAGTTGAGTTCCTGACGTGGGCACATTGAGGAAGTGAAGAAACTTTGTGTATTTCAGTAGCACGAAACTGGAAAAAGACAAAACTCTACAGAGTAGTGACTTCACTAAAATATAGTTCTGTGAAGCAGCTGTCAAGAAAAGAAATTCCATTTGAGCTAGAAACACTGAAGTTCATTCGGAGTTTCTGAAAAAAAAATAGAGAGAGAAACTGAAAATTGTGACTTTTAAAACAACAGAGCAACTACAAGTACAATGATGCAAAACAATTTTATCTTCGTCATTTCTTAATACAGGAACGTAAAGTATTAGAAAATGATGCAAATATATTTCTGCACTGTATGAGGGAAAATATGCATAATGAAGCCATAGAATTTATAGTAAAGTCAGAAAGAGAGGAAAATGAATGTGACTTTTTGTACGATGTGGACGTATAACTTCATCCGAGGTTAATTAAGTAAGTCGCTGTCAAACGTTTGATGGATCACGTGGTCCGAAACACAAGATATCTGTGCTATGAGATAGGGTTGGGTTATAGAAACTGGTATCCGTAAGACTTTCGAAAATAATTGAAAAAGCATTTTATACTCTGTGGACCTTTCTTTTCAAATGAGTATACCATTGATGCACTACTCCGGATGGAATATGCAGAAAAAGTTGTTCTTGAAATAATATACCCGACAACTGAAAAAAGTAACTACACCGAAATAAATAAATTAGCTAAAAAGTATTTTACTCAAGTGCATGTACAGATGTATGCGTCAAGCGGACTGATGTCATCTTTTGTGTAAGTCATCCGGATTATAATAGACATATGATACTGATATTTCTGTAGTAGGGTAAGACAGTGATTATATGAGTAATTTACTTAAAGATTTAGCTCCCTTTTTGGAAACTATTATTTTTCTAATATTGACTCAAAGTTCTTCTTTGTGAGATGTATATCACCAATATTAATTAAATAAAATTATTTATTGAAGAGACGTCAGCAGTTCGCCGTCATTCTCGTTTATGCTTTGTTACCCAAGTTTCACGCTATGAAGAGCCTCTCTTAAACATGTCCGCCGTAATCGCACCGTATGTATCCTGGGTCCAAGTTTAACATGCTTGACCTAAACATACTTATGCTGTGATTACGGCAGACTGTGTGAGAAAGGGTTCACACTAGTCTGAAGGGTGGGTAATTAAGAGTAAAAAGTTTTGAAGAAAAAACATTTGCGCCGTAAACTGTACAATTTCTTACTTACTCCCTACCGGTTTTCATTTACATCAACCATCTTCTACCTTCACTGGAGACAAATAATATACATCAAATGATCAAAAATACATTTCCGTTAAATTCTACACAACCGTTTATGACATAAGTGGGATGGGTAGAGAAGATATATACAATTGTACAGCTGACGGCGCAAATGCCCTAGACAGTCACCGAAGAAAAGTTTATTCAACCTAAACAATAATTACAAATGTTAGCTGATGTATTTTCAAGGAATAATGAATACAACTTCTGCATGAAGGATAAGTTCCTTATACAAATTGTGTTTTATTATTCTTTTATTTTATTATTCTCAAACATTTTATAAATATGAATATCTCAGTTGAAATGTAATAGAAAGATGGCCATTACTGAGTGTAAAGCTCCACATCGACTCCCCCTTCTCTCTGTTTTACACACGCAGGCACGCACGCGTGCGTAAACATACACACACACACACACACACACACACACACACACACACACACACACACAGAGAGAGACAGCGTGGGAGACAGAGAGAGAGAGAGAGAGAGAGAGAGAGAGAGAGAGAGAGAGAGAGAGAATGACACAGAGAGAGGGTTTGTGCGTGTTAAGCTTTATGGTCAGTAATGGCCCTTTCTCATCAAATTTCATTATAAATATTAATGAATAAATGTGTATATTTACGTTTTCCAGCAATCACTTCAGATCTGATTCCATAGGAGAGTACAAAATAATGAATACCACCATCTAGTCAAAAACATTAATTTATGCAAAGTGTCCTGTAAGTTAACAAGAGCACAAGCTACTGTAACATCATAATAGAGAACACGAAATACGTTACCATTAACAGTTGAGTGCTGCTTCAACGTGGGAAACACGTATACGTCGAATCACCTTCTCCATTTTTAATCGTAATCTTGTAATGGATATTTCCTGTATAACTTTTGCCTTCCTCAGTTTACAGCCAACTGCCATGACGGGTGGCCTTGTAGTTTTATTTCTTTCACACTCAGGTTTTGCTCAACGTTTTTAAAACTTCTGTCAACGAAGACAAATGTACCTGGTTCTAAATTAACAAAAAAGTTGAAGTTTTCCTTGAGGGTAACATCTGTGGCTCTACCTCCAAATACGAAAACAAATATAACTAATTAAACCATATGGAGCGCAGCTTGCGAACTAGTTTTTAGTATTAACTTTTTGTAGTACGAATGGGTGGGAATCTATTCTGAGCAACACGTTGCAAGTCATCGCAGATATGCGCAATAATGTTCATGTCTGGGGAGCCTGTGGCCAGTGTAAGTGTTTAAACTCAGAAGAGAGTTTCTGGAGCCCCTCTCTAGCAATTCTGGACGTGTAGAGTGTCGCATAGTCCTGCTGTAACTGACTGACTTCGTCGGAATGCATAATTAACATTAATGGATGCAGGTGATCAGACGGGTTGCTTACGTACGTATATCAGGAATCCCAAATTCTCCAACTGCCTACGCCCCACTCCATTACAAAGTATCCACCAGCTTGAACAGCCACATGCTGAAATGCAGGGCCCATGGATTCATGAGGTTGTCTCCATACCCGTACACGCCCATCCGCTCAATGCAATTTGAAACGAGACTCGTCCGACCAGGCAACATGTTTCCTGTTATCAACTGTCCATGGTCGGTGTTGACGGGCCGCCCCCAAAAATGGTTCTAATGGCTCTAAGCAACATGGGACTGTACATCTGCGGTCATCAGCCCCCTAGACTTAGAACTACTTAAACCTAATTAACCTAAGGACATCACACACATCCATGCCCGAGGCAGGATCTGAACCTGCGGCCGTAGCGGCAGCGCAGTTCCGGACTGAAGCCTAGAACCGCTCGACCACCGCGGCAGGCTGACGGGCCCCCAGGGGAAGCGTAAAGTCTTGTGTCGTGCAGTCATCAAGGGTACAAGAGCGGGCCTTCCGCTCCGAAAGCTCATGTCGACGATGATTCGTTGAATCGTTCGCAAGCTAACACTAGTTGATGGCCCAGCGTTGATGTCTGCAGCATTTTGAGGAAGGGTTGCATTTCTGTCACGCTGAACGATTTTCAATTGTCGTTGGCCTTGCAGAATCTTTGCAGAATCTTTTTCGGCCGCAGCGATGTCGGAGATTTGATGTTTTGCCGAATCCCTGAAATTCTCGGTACACTCATGAAATGGTCATTCGGAAAAATCCCCACTTCAGCAATACCTCGTTGATGTTGTGTCCCATCGCTCTTGTGCCGACTATAACGCCACGTTGAAACTCACTTAAAACTTGATAACCTGCCATTGTAGGAACAGTAACCGATCTAAGAACTGCACCAGACTCTTGTTTAGGTGTTGCTGACCGCAGCGGTGTATTCTGCCTGTTTACATATCTCTGTCTTTGAAAATGCATGGCTATACCAGTTTCTTTGGCGCTTCAGTATATCTTATCAGTAAGACAAGAGGTGAGTGTATCACTTATTCTCCTTAACATCGATTAATCCGACAAAGCATAAATCGAAACGCATCAATCAAGAAAGTAATCACCACACAACCTGTTATTTCCATGCACGAGTGCTATTCGGAAAGTATGGAACGAAAGGTTGCGAAGTGGAAACCACAGTGAAAATCAAAACTGTTTTATTTGTAACAGCTAGCTACAACTTCTAGCTACTTATTTCCATAGTCGCCGATCCGACTTACACGTTTGTCGTAGCGTTGTTCCATCTTTCCAATACCGTCGTTACAGAAGGCAGCCGCCAGTGCTTTCCTCCAATTCTCTACGCTGGCCTAAAGCTCGTTGTCTGTGTCAAAATTCATAACTAGCGGTTCGTGTGGGCAGGGATGAAACTCAGAGGGAGACAATTACGAGCAGTATTGTGGGTAATCTAACACTTCCTATTGAAAGCGATGCATGATCAGAATGCTCCTGAGAATTGTCTTGAAGAAGAAAACGCACGACAGTTATGTCATGTAGGCTGCATAGCTTCAGTCGAAATTTCTCACCAGGCCCTCGTACTTGGCGGGAGACACTATTGTTCTACGTTTCTTTATGTGCTCCTTGTGTTCTCAGAACTAAAAAGAACGACGTAACACGTTCGACAGGCATACTAGAGGCACTGCCCAACACACCTGTTCAAAACGTCATCGTATTTTGGCTGTGGTTTCCATTTTGCGATCGATCGTTCCTTGCTTTCAGAATAACGCTCAAATTTTTTATAGCTTCCATCACAGCACTAATTACAAAGTCTGCGGGTGATAATAGGCACGTCCTTGACGCATTCTAGCTTGCGCTGTCCGTCCATCATCTACAAAACTCTAGATCACTACAGTTGCTACCATATGGATGATTTCAAATAGTGCATCAAAACAAATATTAACAATCGTAGCCTATGGATTACATTACCTAAAGAACGGTAAACTCAGTTTTCCGTGAAATAGTAGCCGCAGTAACTCCACATAGTTATCGAATAACAGCTTGTTATACTGAATAGTGTTCAAAAGTGTATAACTGTACGCCTTTTAGGGAACTTATTTTGTATTTTTTGTATTATTTCTCTGTACCAAAGTATTTAGATTTTTCTTTTACTGTTGACTCCACTCTTTTCTCTTCATAGATTTGTTGCATTTCTCATTGGCTTGTAAAACCTTTGAAAGACACTGGTGACCGCAAGGGGGCATGGTGTCTACGTTAAGAATGAAAATTGTACAGTGTTCAGCACTGAAAGTGGTCATTAAGCAACTACAGTTGCGGCGGTTACGATTGTTTAACATGTTGTTTATACCATTGTAATTCGTTGGCTTTGTCTGAATATTCCCTTTCTGTCCGTGTCATTAAGGTCTGAAGATGATGGCAAGCAACGCTTAAAATAGGTCTCTACGTAACAGATATGCTATAGCGGCGGGTTCAAAAATATTATGCATTCTACAGGTATCGCAAGCTCCGCAGCTTAAGAACGATGTGTATGATTTTTTAATCAACGGGGCAGCAAGCCTATGTTATAGTGAATTGTGTCTTACCTTTATTTTTGAGAGAATTCACAAGGATTCAGTATCTCAAAAATGTACGCTCTAGAGATTTGAAGTTCTTAGAATAAGGTTAATTCAGTCTCGCTGTCTGTCTTCAGTGGAATGAAGTGACATCGATAGAAATAAGAGCTTAGGACTGGCGTTTGGCAAGGGTTTAGTTGATACATGGATTGAACAGACGGGACGGACTGCCCAGGGACAGGGAAGAGACGGCGTCGGCCAAAAGGATTAGTCTCGCTACTTGCCCTGTTGGGGCGAACATACCCATAATCCGCTCTCTGGTACTGCCAGCTTTCTTCCACGCACTGAACTGTCTGAGATGTTTTACCGGAAAACTTCTCTGGGCAAGGCCTAATGAAGTACAGCGTTGAACGTTTGTATTTTTCACCATTTCAAATGAGCAAATTTTCTATTTTCTAATTGTTGCTGTAGTACAACCACACTGAATTACATAGCAAAGTAACCTATGGTCCCGATGTAATTGATTTTCACTGCCTCTTGTAAACTATGCTTGATCGTTTTGTACCCATCGTTACGTACTTGGAATTCTCTCCCACGTGACATGCAGATGATCTTAACTATCAACTGTGCACTGAGGTAACAGAAGTAATAGGACATCTCCTTTTGCCCCACGTAGTGCAGCAGCTCGACAACCCGCCCGTGTAGCCGTTAGCCGCTGCTTCCAAGACTCGGGTAGGTGCGCCGGCCCGGGATCGAATTCACCCGGCGGATTTAACGACGAGGGCAGGTGTACTGGCCAGCCTGGATGTGGTTTTAGGCGGCTTTCTACATCTCGCTAGGTGAATACCGGTCTGGTCCCCAGGTTCCACCTCAGTTACACGCGTCGCAGACATATGAAACACGTCCGCACTATTTCATGCTTTACACTAGACGCGGACAGCTGGGGTACACTGATTCCATCCTGGGGGTATTGGGTGGAGGCAGGAAGGGCATCCGGCCATCCCTAAAACTAACATTGTCAAATCCGTTGTAGCTACGCCGACCCTGCGATCGCTGCGGGACTATGGCGTAAGCGAAAGAAAAGAAAGAAAGTGCAGAAGCTCGACATGACATGGACTCACCAAATAGTTGAAAGTCCCCTGCAGACACACTGAGCCACGGTGCCTCTTTAGCGGTCCATAATTAGGTAAGAGTTGCCGGTGCAGAATTTTGTCCATGAACTGACCTCTCGATTGCGACCCATAAATGTTCAATGGGTTTCATATCGGGCCATCTTCGTGGCCAAATCATTCGCTCGAATTGTCTTTGAACAAATCGCGAACAATTACGGGCCTGTAACATGACGCATCGTCTTTCATAAGAAATTCAGTCGTAATTTGGGAACATGAATTCCACGGATGGCTTTAAATGAAGTCCATTCCATGTAAACACATCACTATGGAGCCACCAGCGGATTTCACAGTAACTTGTTGAATACCTGGGTATACTGCTTCGTGGGGTCTGTGTCAAACTTTACCCTTACCATCCGCTCCTACCAACTGAAGCTAGACCTGATCTGACTAGGATACGGTTTTTCAGTCGTCTAGAGCCCAACCAATGTCATGAGCCCAGGAGAGGAGTTGTAGGTGATGTCGTAGTGTTAGCAACACCTCTCGCGTCGGACAACTGCTGTCATAGCCCATTAACGCCAAATTTTGCCGCACTGTCCCAAGGGTACGTTCGTCGTTCGTCGTACGTCGCACATTGGTTTCTGCGGTTATTATGATTTACAATGATTACCATACGTAAACACCGCTGTTCTCGGTCGTCAAGTGAAGGCCATCGGCCACTGTGTTTTTCATGGTGAGCCATGCCTGAAATATGATTTTCCCGACACACTCTTGACACTGTGGATCTGGAAATGTTGAATTCCTTAACGATTTCCGAAATGGAGTGTCCCATGCGTCTAGCTCCACTGCCATTCCGCGCTCAGAGTGTGGTAATTCCCGGCCTGCAGCCATAATCATGTCAGAAACCTTATTACATGAATCACCCGGACACAAATGACAACTCCGCCAGCGCACTGCCTTTTACACCTTGTGTACACGTTACTACCGCCATCTGTATATGTGCATGTCGCTGTAGCAAGACCTTTATTACCTCAATGTATATGAAGAGACACTGGACGAGAGAGAGGTCATCGAGGAATGTAAACCGAAGGAGAGGATATTTCGTATTCTCTAACACGTTAAGTGGTTGAGATCTAGATGGGACCCAACTTTGACTATAATCTTTAGGGTAAGGAAGTATTCGCTGTTGTACAGGATGAACTCTGCGATTGTTCGGTGACATATTAAGTTGTACAAGGGATTCGTTGACTTCTGTGGCTCGGTATAATATAATATGGATTAGCTCGCTTCGTTACAGCAGTTTGTTTATGTGGATACACCATAATATGGGATCAAAAACACGTAAAACATAGATAAATTAGTGTATTATATCTGTATTTCAATGTCTTTGCTGTTGTTTAAGGAACTGCTCAGCATAACGTTTGTGTGCTTCTCGTCCAGTGCAGTGATCGAAAGCATGCACGACGTGCACATCGATCAACATCTCTTCAGTAATCGTTTTTGTACTAAAGTTAACGTTCAGCTAACACTACCGGAGAAGCACACCCGAGACAGCGCCGACAAGAATTGAATGCAAAGCTCATGGCAATGAGTAACGCGACTGCCAACAAAAGGAGCTGTGATTCAATGAAACTAGTTTATTTCCAATCAGGTGGTCATCCTGTTCCGCCACGCACTCTCCAAGAACTCTCATGGGCTCTCATTGAAGAATGATAACGGAAACCACAGGGCAATATCTGTAGACTTATACGGAGCATGCTGCAGAGGCATCAGTGGCGAACACTCACAGAAAGCATACACTATATTGTAACACGCATAATCCAAATAAAAGCACATAGGATCACAGGATGGGTTATTATTTCTACCTTGATTTCGACGTGTGTTGGATATTTCCGTTCTTTTAATATAAAGGATCGAGGGAGTAACGATATTTTGTTGTGTACTTCATTTGTGAAAGATAAAGTAAAATTTGGTACTATATTCAGTTCCCTGTTATTGCTAAATGGAATATGTGAAGTTCTCTTAATTGTTTTATGTCATTTAAATAAGTCACAAGTACAATTTCTACTATCTACACTGAAAACATCGAACATAAATCGTACGATTCATAAAATATGTTTCGGACGTATCACGTCATAGTCATACATAGTTGAGGCTTAACCCGCAGGACAGGACAGATAGTATAAATTATGGTAATGGGCAAAAAAGGGGCTATCATTTACACTCGAACATACAACTTCATTATTTGATCAAACATTCCAAGAGCGCAAAAAAAACTTTTTGAAACACACAGCTTTAATCTTTGTGATGTAATTACCGGCTGAAAGCCACTTTAATTTATAAACGGCTGAAGGCCAATAACTTAAAACGCAAGCATAATCAGAAATTTAAAAGCGAGGCCTTACCTTAAAACAATTCATTAGTTAGGCTGCAGTAAACAAGTTAAATTAAAATCGGCTGATGGCCTAACACTTAAAACTCCATAACAATTTTTCTAAATGTAAAAGGCCTTACGTGAAACAGCTCTTTAATTTAGGCTGAAGGCCTTTAAAGCAAATAAACTCAAAATCGGCTGAAGGCCCAAGACTTAAAATTCAACAACATTAAAATTTTCAAAATGCCAAAGGGCTTACGTGAAACAGTACTTCAAACTTGGCTTTAAGAGCAACACAACCCTAATTTTAAAAAAAATCGGCTAGAAGCCATACAAGTACAAATAACAAGAACAAATAAAAAAATAGGGCAGTACATGCGAGGGAGCTCAGATGTTCGAGGGTCGACCTGTAATTCAAACACTAACGCTCGCTTATGTAAGACAGGCAGTCGGGCCAACCATTCACGGTCCAACGACAACCCAACCGACCAACAGTCAACGGACCCACCGACTAGATAACTTCCACTTCACCCCAGCAGGGCACAATAGGGAGTTCAACGGAACAACGTAAGAAGATATTGCCGCCCAAAATCAATCAGACATGGAGCTGTCAAACTACACACCGTCCTGGACAGCAACAACACGATGAGGAAACTACACTGCCTGAAATTACGTCAACGGTCAGTGCAGGTAACCGGAACGTTAACGGCCACAAGGCAGAAGATACTGCTTGTGCACTTCAATCCAAATAACCAGATACAGTGAAACTCCATCGGAGGATGGCTAGAATTTTGCTACTTCAAAACCACGTTGTTGCTCGCGGGAATATCCCAACAGCCGACAACTAACTCCAAACGACACAATGTGAACAGTCTTGACTTGCTGGTAGGTTAAGTCAGAACTCTAATTTCGTGTCCAGGGTCGGTGAGCCACGGTTCTCGTAGCAATGGGAACAGCGCCACACACTTCGACACCTCGTAGAGACCGCCAGCGGGCCACGGACAAACTACGCCCCATGGAGAATTCCTCGTTGCTCCATGCCAACCGACTGACCGAGATCCAGTACGCCGACAACATTTAAAATAACTTGTCAATGAAAATCACACAAACTACACACAGTTTCACGAACACTAACAATGCTATCGGCAGTGACTGTACAATAACAAGGACAAATCACGAGTCACCATACACAGGCAACCCATAAGCGATCACCGGCCAAATACACGTCGTCCGAAAAGACGACCGACCGATGACCAACCAAAGTCTTCCCCAGTCAAATCATCTGAGTCGCCAAACCGTCGGGCGAGTCATGGCGGTCCGGACCTCACTGCTGCCGCTCCCCGACTGAACTTGTGCCGCCTGCCAACTCAAACACTGCCAGGTCCGAACTAACTCACAAAACGCGACGACTGGGAAGTTATAGCAGTCCAGCAAAGATAATACGGCAGGACCTATATCGATAAGCGCTGCTGCTGCCTCTCACGGGCAGGCAAGGCAGCAACTCTGTGACACCAGTAATTGAAAATTAACATAACGAGGCGGTAGTACAGTAAAAACAGGGTGTTAAATAACAGATGGCACGAACACGGGCCACTCACGGCTCAATAGTTAAGGTCTGCATATATAATTAAGGTCTCTAGGTAAGTGGAAGTCCCGCGCTACAATACCATGCAAGGATCTGGCGCTGCGAGGAAACGGAAGCCGTATCAGCATGATAAAATTTTGATATTTAGTTCTCGTAAACTTCCATTCCTCGTAGAAGTGGCAAGCAACGACTAACTGAATCCAGTCACAGATGCTAATTAAAAATCAGTGCGATTGTGATAGCCTCCATGTTGACGTCCGGGAAGAAGAAGCACTGACTCTAGCTTTCTTAAAGTAGTTAATGTATTCCATAATATTTAAGGATTTTTTCCGACATTCTGATTGAAAGATGTGAAAGGATGGAGATTTGGAGACCTTTTAAATGACTGGTTTTGTGGACTACGTAACTTTTAAAAGCACATACGAATGTGGGAGATATTTTCGTACTTACGGCCGTGGGAGTGACGTATTGTTCCATAACTCAGACCTCTCGATATATATATATATATATATATATATATATATATATATATATATATATATATATGTGTGTGTGTCTGTGTGTGTGTGTGTGTGTGTGTGTGTGTTTTAGCGTGCGTGTGTGCGCGTGTGTGTGTAGAAATGTTGGGTTAGCAGAGCATGGCCTTTTAGCGCTTTGTATACAGTCATTCTTCTTCATCAAAATAATATCTGAAAATCGTGTTGAGTGTTCCAACATCCTCTAACTTTGTTTGCTGTTAAATTAGTTCGTAGCTTATAAATGGACATATATCTCTGCCTAACGACATTTAAAATACTAGCATGTGATGTTTAGGGCTCAAGGAATAGTCGCATCTGAAAAACTGTAAGTGTCTTAAGTGGGCTATAGAAATTTACGCGATCCGCCTAGAAATTCACCTACCTGCCTTCTCTTCATTTTATTGGAAAATGTAGCTAATCTACATAGATCTTCCTTCATGTAAAAGGCATTTTAATTACAGATTACAAGTACCTCACAACACCAGTTTCTCCACTGGTCTCAGCACTTTGGAAGGTCAAGCAACACTGACAAAAAAAAGCATCATCAGAAATAATTGCTGTAGCGTAATGAAACTGCGGGAATACATCTGCTTAGATAACATTGTTAAATGGTTACAATTACAACATCATAGGTTAATAAAGCGCACGATAGCCGTTCCAAATGCGAAACGCTGGTACATTAATAATCGGTGTAACCAGCAGAATGTTCAGTGCAAGCATGCCAAAGTGCACGATTTGAGTTATACAGGTGTCCGATGTCAGGCTGTGGGATGGAGTTCCATACCTATTGCATTTTTTTGGGCAACACAGGCAGTTATTCTTCGATAATATACCGTATGTGGTCGACTGGAGCCAGATGTGGTAATCGAGCAGGCCAAGGTTCCATGCCAACAATCCGTAGAGCATGTTGGGTTAGAACAGCGGTACGTGGGCGAGCGTTATCTCTTGGAAATCACCCTGTGGAATGCTGTTCATGAATGGCAGCATTACAGTTCGAATCACATGACTGACGTATAAATTCGCAATCAGCGTGCGTGGGATAGGCGCGAGAGTGCTCCTCCTGCCATACTAAATCATACCCCAGACAGTAACGGTGGTCTATGTCTATTTCTATGTTTATGTCTATGTCTGTATGCTAGGCAACATACAGACAGGTTGCTTGCAGGCACTGAACTGGCCTCCTTATAACTAACAAACGGCATCGTGGCATAACCATCTTTTCTCAGGAAACACAACAGACCTTCACCCTGCTCTCAAATCAGCTCTTGCTTGACACCACTGAAGTCGCAAATAGCGGTGATTAGGGGTCAGTGGAATGCTCCGTACAGGATGTGTGGGTGGGAGTTGTTCTTGAAGTAGCCGGTCTATAACAGTTCGTAGTATCACTGTTGTGCTAAGTGTTGCTCAAATTTCTGCTGCAGATGCAGTAAGATGTGCCAAAGCCACTCCCTGAACACGACGATCTTCTCTGGCGCCAGCTACACGGGTCTTCTTGCGGCCGTACATCTCCAGACCAACACTGCCAGCCCTCATGAACAGTGGCTACATTTCTGCCAAGTCTTTTTTCAATATCGCAGAAGATACATCCAGGTTCTCGTAACCCTATTACTTTTTTACTTACCGTAAATGATAGATTTTGGGGTTGTCATCTGTGTAATATGTGATCGGGACACCCACAGTAGTCAGTTCAGTCGAATAGTATATGGAGAACTAGAGACCTTGACAATAACAGTTCGTAGTATCACTGTTGTGCTAAGTGTTGCTCAAATTTCTGCTGCAGATGCAGTAAGATGTGCCAAAGCCACTCCCTGAACACGACGATCTTCTCTGGCGCCAGCTACACGGGTCTTCTTGCGGCCGTACATCTCCAGACCAACACTGCCAGCCCTCATGAACAGTGGCTACATTTCTGCCAAGTCTTTTTTCAATATCGCAGAAGATACATCCAGGTTCTCGTAACCCTATTACTTTTTTACTTACCGTAAATGATAGATTTTGGGGTTGTCATCTGTGTAATATGTGATCGGGACACCCACAGTAGTCAGTTCAGTCGAATAGTATATGGAGAACTAGAGACCTTGACAATAACAGTTCGTAGTATCACTGTTGTGCTAAGTGTTGCTCAAATTTCTGCTGCAGATGCAGTAAGATGTGCCAAAGCCACTCCCTGAACACGACGATCTTCTCTGGCGCCAGCTACACGGGTCTTCTTGCGGCCGTACATCTCCAGACCAACACTGCCAGCCCTCATGAACAGTGGCTACATTTCTGCCAAGTCTTTTTTCAATATCGCAGAAGATACATCCAGGTTCTCGTAACCCTATTACTTGACCTCATTGAAACTCAGTGAGATGTTGATAATGAAGGCTTTCTCGTCTTAAAGGCATTCTTGAAGAACATCAACACAGCACATTCATTGTCAAAGGTAACTAACTCTCGTGACAGTTACAGAGTGTGTATAAATCAAATCGGATTTGCATCCTCACACTGAAGCTATTAGCATCACTCTAATTCTGCTGGTGAAAAATTTGAATGAATAGATACCTTCTTTCATTGAAAAGTAGAAACACGCCTACCCACTTTCGTTTAGTCACACGAATCATTCTTGGTTTTGCCATTTTTTATCCCTCAGCTTATCATTCTTATGATGTCTGTTCACTACTCTCCATTGGTAATACTTTTTCGAGTCAGTACATGAACGAATAATGAAAGTTTCACCCAATTAGAAACATTTCATGGAAAACAGCTTGTGACGTACTACTGTTAATTGCTCGTAAGCGAAGAGAGACTAAATTTCCCGGATTAGGAAATACTAATTCAGTTCAGTTTCTCTGCAACAGTTGGGTTGAAGCTAATGTTATCTACTGCAACCCAGATTCCAACGTTGTCGCTCTCTCTCCTCTTAGCTCTTCCATAGCATTCCGCTTCACATCTGCTCATCTCATAACATTTTAATTGCGGTGGCATGATGAAGTGTAATGCCTCCGAATTTTGTATTCTGATTTCGACATCGGTTGAGTTATTTCATTACATGCATATTACTCGGTCTACTTTCCTGGTTCGCTCACGCAAATTGCAATCGTTCGCCGCTACGGGGGTCCGAATTATAGCGTGCAACACGGTGGTGTGTAATGTAACTACGTATATCGGTACGTGCGAAACATCGTGCTATAACCGAGTTTACTTCCGACTCGCTACCATGGTACCTTCGTTGTACTACTCTTTGAAGTGATATCATTTCACAAAGTTATAATGTATAAATTCCTAACGAAACGTAGTGTAAAACAGATATAATCTCCTTATGCTTATGGATACTGATGTTTGCTGAACGATAACACTAAATCCACGAGCGCGTGGTCTCTCTGTTCCTTTACGATCACAGAGGTATTATTTTCTGCTGGATAACACAAAGTCGCAATAAACCAGATGGCTCAGAAAAATACTATCAGGTGACATACTGGTGTACAGACGACTCTTGTACTCAGCTATACTTCACTTAGCGTTCTTTACTTCTTCAGCGTAATTTTAGCGTCTTCTACATCTACATCTACATAGATACTCTTCAAATCACATTTAAGTGCCTGGCGGAGGGTTCATCGAACCACCTTCACAATTCTATTATTCCAATCTGGTATAGCGCACGGAAAGAGTGGACACCTATATCTTTCCGTACGACCTCTGATTTCCCTTATTTTATCTTGGTGATCGTTCCTCCCTATGTAGGTCGGTGTCTACAAAATATTTCCGCATTCGGAGGAGAAAATTGGTGATTGGAATTTCGAGAGAAGATTCCGTCCCAACGAAAAACACCTTTCTTTTAACGATTTCCAGTCCAAATCCTGTATCATTTCAGTGACACTCCCTCCCATATTTCGCGATAATACAAAACGTGCTCCATTTCTTTGAACTTTTTCGATATACTCCGTCAGTGCTATCTGGTAAGGATCCCTCACCACGCAGTAGTATTCTGTAAGAGGACGGACAAGCGTAGTGTAGGCATTCTCTTCAGTAGGTCTGTTAGATTTTCTAAGTGTCCTGCCAATAAAACGCAGTCTTGGGTTAGCCTTCTCCCAAATATTTTCTATGTGTTACTTCCAATTTAAATTGTTCGTAATTGTAATAACTAGGTATTTAGTTGAATTTACGGCTTTTAAATTAGACTGATTTATCGTGTAACCGAAGTTTAACGAATTCCTTTTAGCACTCATGTGGATGACCCCACACTTTTCGTTATTCAGGGTCAACTGCCACTTTCCGCACCATTCAGATATTTTTCCTAAATCGTTTTCCAGTTTGTTTTGATCTCTTGATGACTTTATTAGTCGATAAACAACAGCGTCACCTGCAAAAAATCGAAGACGGCTGCTCAGATTGTCTCCCAAATCGTTTATATAGATAAGGAACAGCAGAGGGCCTATAACACTACCTTGGGGAACGCCATAAATCACATCTGTTTTACACGATGACTTTCCGTCAGTTAATACGAACTGTGACCTCTCTGACAGGAAATCACAAATCAAGTCACATAACTGAGACGATATTCCATAAGCACGGAATTTCAATACCAGTCTTCGGCAGAAATCGCGGAAACATTGCTGAAGACTATATTCGCCGCGGAAGTACATCTTCGTTAGAGCTGAGAAAATGCAGAAGAGTGAAGCACCAAATCGCCAACTTCAACTAAGAAAGAAATGAGAGATTCAGAACTAGCACGAAGAGTTGTGTGGTAAGAAGCTAATGCGTTCCTTATGAAAGTTACTGAGTTCCAGTTTAAAGCAATGTTTTCTAAATCAGATTGCTCTGAATTTTCCTCCTTGGGAAAACAGTCAACATTTTTCAATGGAATGGAGTTTCTCCTTTGGACTTTTTAATCCTTTCACTGCATTGAGCGCTGTGCTGAAGCTGTTGAAACGGAACTTTGCGTTCATGTTTTGCCTTGTAACCAATTCTCGAGAGCAATTCTCGCTGGCGGCCTGCCCTGAGGCCGGTGCTGCTGTGTGCAGTGGCTGCGGAACAGGTCCGGCTGATTGGGTCGTGTAACGGCCGGCGTTGCGAGCGTGGGGACCAGAAGGGACCGCTCTGATTGACTACCGGCGCAACGCCGGCAGGGCAGCCGCTGCTGTTCAGAAGCTGGGTCAGCGGCGTTTTAGGGGTACTGCAGGAAGAGAAGCCGTGGTGTCTTGCTGTGTTGACTGTATCAGTCCACGCAGTTATCAACTTAAGGTGGGTAGCGATAGAACTCAACACGCAATCAGGCAGAAAACTAATTCTATACACAAAGACATAGAATTACATAAAAATTGGAGAATATTCAACAGAAATGTAACAGAATACGTCAGTGGATGCAAGATGACCGCAACACCTGGAGCAGCAGACGAAGATGCAGTCAACTCTCTATGACGGAACGCCTCCATATGTATATTGTGATGACATAACGCCGAGGCAACAGTTCATATTTGAAACAGGACGTTGTGGTTTTGTAATCTATCGTCTTAAGATCTTACACGACATTTTTATTCACGTCTCGCTCTGTGTCCTGTGCAACCAAATTCATTTTACAGGTTCAAATGGCTCTGAGCACTATGGGACTTAACTTCTAAGGTCATCAGTCCCCGAGAACTTAGAACTACTTAAACCTAACTAACCTAAGGACATCACACATATCCATGCCCGAGGCAGGAGTCGAACCTGCGACCGCAGCGGTCACGCGGTTCCAGACTGTGGCGCCTTTAACCGCTTGGCCACACCGGCCGACTCATTTTACAGTATGACATCCAACGTCTTCATTCGTTGCATGTACGAGGCGTGTTTTTTGAGTAAGTACCCTTCTGAAATTAAAAAAAGACGTGCTAAGATATCTCAATAATTTTAGTTTTACGTGAAAGACTGTACCTTAATCTACTTTTCTACATAATTTCCGTCAATACTGAGGCACTTGTCATAACGTTGTACCAGATTTTGAATACCCTCCTCATAGAAGTCTGCCACATGACTTGTTAACCACTGCATCACCACTGTTTTGACTTCGTCAACGTCTTGAAGACGCTGACCGCCTAGGTGATGCTTCAAGTGCAGGAACAGATGGTAGTCACTGGGCGCAAGATCGGGGATGTACGGAGGATGATCTAGAATTTCCCTTCGAAAAGATGTGATGAGATCTTTGGTCTGATTCGCCACATGCGGACGGGCATTATCTTGCAGCAAAACAACGCCCTTGCTCAACTTCCATGGACTGTTGCTTTGATTCTGGTGTGACGTAGGCCACCCATGTTTCATCGCCCGTAACAATTTCGCTTAAGAAATCATCACCGTCGTTGTGGTACCGCTCAAGGAAAGTCAGTGCACTGTCTAAACGTTTGGTTTTGTGCACATCCGTCAACATTTTCGGTACCCGACGTGCGCACAATTTTCGGTAATTCAAGTCCTCTGTCACAATGCCATACAAAACACTACGAGAAACATTAGGAAAGTCATCCCGCAAGGAGGAAATAGTAAGGCGTCTGTTTTCTCTGACCTTATTGTCCACTTCCTGTACCAAACTTTCATTAACGACCGAAGGACGCCCACTCCGTTGTTCATTATACACATTTGTGCGGCCATCTTTAAATGCTGTCACCCACTTCCTTACCATTCCATCACTCATAATGTTTTCTCTGTAATCTGCACAGATCTCACGATGAACATCGATCGCTTTTAGGCCTTTAGCACTAAGTGGACGGTGGCACGGCGCCCGAGACCACGCGGATACACCGCGCTGCTGCAGATAAATATGGCATGAAATTCATGTGTTGTACTTCTTATATGTCGATAGTTCACTTACGATTTTGACGTCCTAAAGCTTGATCTGCGCCGCTGGTGCACAGGTGGAGCAAGTTTTCAAAATTACATTATTGCCTGCTTATTTTAACAGTGTTTTTTGATGTACTTTGAATGCACAAGCATTTCTCCGCAGATGTAAACAGTGTTGAAAAACAATTATGGAGGCCTTGTAGCAGGTGCGTGAGTGTATAATATACCGAAGTAGTACTTAAATGTACTAAATTAGTGCTGGTTTAAGGCAATTGAAGAATCTCGAGTTTTTGAATTCAGTTACCTTATTAGTACTCGTAATAAATCACCGTTTTTTTTGTATTATGAATGAAAATTTCAATTTATTCCATGATATCCATTCTTTTAATTTTTTTTCGACTTTGTGCGAAGTGTCAAATTAAGCAAAATAAATAAACGTTTCTAGTGGCAGAAGATAAATTAATTAATACTTTTTACTGATTTTAATCATTAATGACATTCATTGCTGTATATATTTTTTTAGTAAGCAAATTTGTGTCTGTCAGTAATATGTTTCAAGGTTTGAGACTGCATAGTGAATATATAAAATGGTCCGGCGTTTCGGATAGTGTTTCAAATCGACTTCTCAGGGTGTTTTGCAGACTGCTGAGTGAGAGAAACTTTAGTTCCTATATGCGGATGAAAGAGGCTGTTACCTTCAGCTCAAAAGGTACTGAGGATGTGGAGGAAAGGTGTTAAAAGTCCTTTACTGATTTTTGCTTTATTTACTGTTACTGGTGACAATAGGAGCCGCTGACTGTTCGCTTTATCTCTTGTTGTTGGTGGAAACAAGAGAATGAGAAACGGGCAGCATCCTTCTTTCGTCGATTAGTCGACTAATTGAGTAGATTCCTCACATTACGCAAGACTCCTTCTCAGTTACCTTCCTTGATTCCGTAATTGGCTCTACAACTTTGTTATTCATTATTACAGAATCATCAATCTCCGACAACTTCAACTACATACCATCAGTCTTCAACACTCCTTATCCCACTTCCGCAAACATTGATTCCTCCTGACAGCTCACTTAAACTTCAACCAACAATCATGATAAGTAAATTGTGATTTATTTCTCCATATGACTTATATTCAAGTAGCTGACTTCAAAATCTGTCTGACAGTGTAATTCAAATGGGAACACCGTATCTCTCCTGGCCAGTAACAATTCTGGAACAGGGTATTTGCCATTACAACTCGACTTGATGAAGTACTCGAGGAGTCTTTAACTTTCCTCACTCCGAGCTACTGAGCCTGTACTCTAACGCAGTTTTTCTATTACTTCGTCTCGGGTTGCATACAGGTTCAGTGCTCGCGTATGCTCAATCATTTTTTCTGATGTTGCCATTGGCATTTATGCCTGTTGTAGTAGTCGTTGCTTTGTGGTCGATTCTGATTAAAATTAATGAATAGCTCTCTTTCTGACCCTTCTTCCTATTTACAACTAATGCTAGTACGTCATACCATTTTCTGCTGATGTTGGTATTACCCGACATAGAAATCGTCAGCTTCCTCCCATTTCACTTCCGTGTGTAGTACTATAGCTGTACTGAGACATTTATCAATTTTTTCTACATTTCCTACTACATTCAGACAGTTGACATTTCGCGTTTCGAGCGGAAAGAATTAACCTTGCATTGGTTACCGACATTTTTCATGGTTACCTCCTTATTAGCACACCGTTCTCAGAGATGCGGATGGAGGCTGTTCCCGAATCTTTTACTTATCGAAAGAAGACTATGACACATTTCCAATTAAAGATCACTTGCTCTGTGGATCACAATGTGTGTTTTTAATGCATTGGTTTCCATGGTGTTTATTAAGCATCTAATCGGTGACACTGATCGGTCTGGGAAAGGAGGACTATTACTAGTAAATGACTTTACCCCTACATCACCATCACATAATGACATTTAAGATCGTGTTCTTAATAAAGATAGATTGTTTCTTTGTTAACTTGCATGTTTCTTGACTTCACGAACACGCTTACCCAGAACTTGAAAGATTCACTTATAAATCTTCATCAGGGGCTTAAAAATGACGAAACGAAAAACTGTTATGAGTCAAAATTGATTTTATGATACTAAATTGGTATTCGTGCATGAACTGCTAAGATTCTTTAAGTCCGATTTTGTATTACTTTTGAGCATATCATTGTTCCATTCAGTAATATCTGTTGTGCAAGAACTAATTTAAATTATTGCCTGCACATATTGCTGATGCTCAACGCCCTAAAACTGGTAGCCATCACATCCAAACAGCTTAAGGCATTTCAGTCTATGTGTTATGGTACTTCGTGATGGTTAGCAGCGGATCGCGGTGGAATATTTGCGGCTGACTTTAATTTCACTCGTCGTAATTTGTCCTGTAGGTACCGTTCCCATTCCGTTATTTGCACTTGTAACAGAAGTCACCGTTTTTTGATTTGACGAAAGAGAATGGATTTCGGTATCATTATTCATAGCGTTAACTAATTAATAATTTCAGCGTCGTGTGTAGCATGTCTCGTTACTGAATCACCGTGTTTTATCCCCTCAGTAGTAAAACGGTGTACTGAAATAAACCATTGATCGATGCCTGAGAAGAACTCCACTGGAGAGAATTTATTAGGCAGGCTATTAAAAAGAGAATTGCGTAATCTACATGTATAATAAAATTAATTGGCAGTCATTAAAGAGCAATTTTTCGGCAAAATGACCAACTGAGTTAAAAGTGTAATAAATAATGGAAATAGAATGGTTTTGAAAGATAATGTTTTACTGAGATTTGTGCTTACATTTAAATGAATTACACGTTAAAGTAGAAGATATTAATGAGAGACTTTCCATCGTGCTTTATTTAATGAAAGAATTCGTAATTAAATATGAAGTTTTTAATCATGTCGTAATTGATTTTATCTTGTGACATTTTTATAGAGGGAAAGGTCGTACGATATTAACTCTCTCTTGACAATCCTGTGAATATTACACTGAACGTCTTCTAATAAATTACTTACTAGATAGAGTGGTTAGGTGCTCGGTAGAATCAATTGATACAGTGCCAATTAAAGGGTGGGGAAAATAAAAAGGCCCGGACAAGTATATACGAGTGGACTTGATTGTATGCATATGCCACATTCCATGATGCGCACACCACGTGTACGCCCGCCACGTGAACCACACAGGTTCAGGGCGTAGTGCTGGCTGTGGCAGTGCGAATGGAGAAATGAAAAGCGGATAATGGATTCCACAGTCGAGCAGTGGGTGTTCATTACGGGAAGTTTCGTGACAACAAAGTCGCGGAACGGTGTGGCCACTCATTTGCTGAGAGAATTAATGGTGTGAAAATGCCAGGAAAGAATTCCTTGCAAATCTTAGTCCGAAAATGGTGTCAGATAGGGTCTGTTTTGAAAAAGTCAGAATATATTCCGATGAATGCCCGAACTCAAGGGCCCAAAAGTGCCAAGAGATGAATGGTGGTCACTTTTGGTATTTAATATAATCAGGTTAGTACTGTATTAATTTTCCTCTCCTGTGTTTCTTTTACCCGGGAAATCTCTTCTCCGAGCCACTTTTACTTTCCTCAGCCTGTAACAGTAAGATCCAACATCAAAAACAACAAGAAGTTGTAGCTGTTTTAATGCTTCAGATGGAGTAAATGGCTTGGAAAAGCCATTTACACCATGTTATGTTTCCCATAAATGTAAACGTTACGTTTTGACACACAGGGATGTTCATGTGTAGACGCTACGTTGCATGTTGCGGTAAGGTGTTTGTGGCCAGTAACTTATATGCACGGTTGGGTGCAATGCGACTTCTGTTCATGGATGATTTGATAATCGATAAGCAATCAGACTCAAGTCATGAATAAAGAAACAGAACTTCCTACTCAGCTTCCTCTAAATTTAACTTCCTGTAATCAAAGTTGCAGACCTGTTTCAATCCCAGCATGGTGGCGATGAACACGTAAAATACATTACACATGGACAATGTCCGCTCGCCAGCCCACTGCGAGGCAGAATTTTATAGAAACCTAACGAGAAGTAACACACTTGGTTATTACAGGAACAGAGCATTACCAATGACGCCAAGCGGGTCGTGACCGCGCATTATTACAGCGGAAAGTGTCTAGATTTACTGCAGAATACAGGGATTTTCTAAGACTCGATTCTCCATCACCGGATATCTATAAAGTAGATATTCTCTGTAGTTTCCACGTTGTTCCTGGATGAAACAAAAACTGCCACATAGCCCTTGTCCACTATGCAAGGCGGCGTTTTTCGGTACTCGGATGCCAATTCACGTCTTGTCGCTGCGCAAGCAGGAAGCAAACAGCCCCGCGTCTAGTAGCTGCGCTAACAAGAAGCAAACAGTCGTTTCCCAAAGCGTTTGGTCACCCCGTTAACGGCCAACATGGTGCACCTCGATACCCAAGCAGACCCACTTTCGGAAGTTAGTCCCTCAGGTATAACACGGTACCGTCAGCCAAATGCAGCCCACATATCGTAGTAGAGCAGAGAATAACAATGTCATCAGCGATTCTTATCACTGGTAGTATTCACCTATCATTTTAATTCCACTCTTGAACATGTTTTTTATTTCCGTCATTCCTCTTTCGATATATCTGTTGAACAGTGGGGGCGAAAGGCTATGTACGTGTCTTATATCCCTTTTAATCTCAGCACTTTGTATCCCGTATTCCACTCTTATTGTTCTTTCTTTGCTCTTGCACATATTGTACATTACCCGTCTCTTCCTATCACTTACCTTTATTTTTCTCAGTATTTCGAACATCTTGCACCATTTGACATTGTCGAACGCTTTTTCCAGGTCTACAAATCCTATGAACGTTTCTTGATTTTCTTTAATCTTGCTTCCATTATTAACCGCAACGTCAGAATAGCATCTTTAGGGCGTTTACTGATCGTCATCTACCACACCCTCATTTTTCTTCTTCGCTCTTCTGTATACATGGTGAGTCATTAACTATTGCCACCTAGAATAAAGTTTGACAGTAAATGAAAAGTTTGTGGGACAAATGTTGCATGTGACAACGAGGGCCATAATATGATGTTTGTTTTTTGTTGCTAGGTGGGAGTGCGTCAGATATATGACGGTCAAGTTTGTTTTTGAAACAGGATGATATAGTTTGGTAGTTATTTTCTGATAGCGGCTATCGAGACGAATCCAATGATAAGAGTAAGATCTTTGAAGGTCAGCGAAGGTCAAAAAGGTGGCGTGAACGTCCATTTACAGAAGGTGTTTGAAGTGGCAACCGTTGGTATCAATGCACTGCTGCAATCATCTTATCATGGATTGAGTGGTATTCCTTATCACTCCGGCACCTATAAAAGCACATGCTCTGACAGTTTCCTCTCGTATATCGTGCAAATAGTAAATATTCGCCAAATACGGCGCATCTATCTAACGTGCCATTGACGTCTAAAGACTATTCGACGGTTTCGCAACACAACACTTATAGCAACGGTACGACTAGTATCGTCGAATCAAGTGAATGTTAATGATGTATTCCTTCGAGGAAATGCTTCTCATTTACGGAGAAAATACGTCTATGATAAATTGGAACAACTGGATCCTTAACTCACCGGAAACATATCCGGCAAAGGAAAGTTACTAACGAGGAAACGGAAACTAGTACTCTTGGCACTGTGGTTCGAGATCCCTGTGTTAGTTCGCGTCAAATCGCAAGAGTATCTGGAATGAGCCAGAGTAGTGTAGTTCGTGCTCTGCATCGCCGTAAGTATCATTCTTACCACATCAGTCTCCAACAAGAATTAACTGGCACGGGTTGTATGCGTCGCATTGAATTCTACCGAGGGCTCAACTGCTGATTCAGAGGGATGACACATTTTCTAATTTGATTTTATTTACTGACGAGGCTACATTCACGAACCATGGAAAAGTTAATTTGCATAACATACATTATTGGGCAACTGAAAATCCATGTTGGCTGTGGCAAGTAGCACACCAAAAACCGCGGTCGGTATTTGTATGGTGTGGGGTTCTGGAGGACAGGATATCTTAATGGTAGGGAGTACACAACATTCCTGCAAGAAAAATTAGGTCTGTTATTGGAAGAAATACCTTTAGGAACAATGAACAGAATGTGGTATCCACACGATAGGTGTCCGGCACGTTTTTCGCCGATGGCTGGAAATAAGTAGCAGAAACAATTCCCAAATGGTTGGTTAGGACATGGCCGGCTCGTTCGTCAGACTTTACGCCTCTGATTTTTTTTCTTGTCGGGATTCGTAAAATACATTCTTTATAAAGACGTTCCAACCACACCTGAAGAAATGCGAGAGGGAATTGTCCGAGCATGTGCACTGGTCATTACTTCGAACACCTTCTGTAAATGGACGTTCAATCCACCTTTCTGACCTTCGTTGACCTTCACAGACCTTACTCTTACACATCACTGGATTCGTCGCGATAGCCACTATCAAATAATAAGTACCAGACTATAGCATCCCACAAAAAAAAAACAAAGTTGACTTTCATATCTTTGAAGCGACCCCACCTAGCAACAAAAAATCATCGTCATGTTATGGTCCACGTTGTCCCAGGCAACTTTTGTCTCACAAACTTTTCAGTTTCTATCATACTTTCAGCGTTATTCTAGGTGGCAGTAGTTAGTGACTCATCCTGTATTATTCTTGTTGGTAATTTATCTGCATGAGCTGTTAAGCTGTGCGATAATTCTCATAGTTGTCCGCTCCTGCCGTTTCCGGAATGGAAACGACGATATTCTTCCGAAAGTCAGATAGTACATTGCCTGACTCGTAAATATTCTACACGCCAACTTAAATAGTCGTATTGTTGCCACTTCCCTCAACGATTTTAAAATTCTGATGGGTTGTTATCTATCCCTCCTGCCTTAAGTCTTCTAAAGGTTTGCTTGTTATACTGGATACTCTCTCTCTTCTATATCGACTCCTGTTTCTTCTTCTACCACGTCATCAGACAAGTCTTTCCTCTCATAGAGGCTTTCAATTAATTCCTTCCACCTATCTACTGTCTCTTCCCAATTAATAGTGAAATTCCTACTGTACTCTTTAGCGTTCCTCCCTCGCTAATAATTTCACCGAAGGTTGTTACGACTGTTCTATATGCTGACTGTCGTTTATTTTTCGGTTTCTTCACATTTTTCATTCACCAATTTCGCCTTAGTTTTCCATTTATTTCATTCCTAAATGACCTGTATTTCTGTATCACTTTATTAAAAGCTTTAATCAGTGTCTGTAAGCTCGTACCGTGTGCTGTCACTTTACGATGTCTACTGCACTTCACTCTGTCCCTCACTTCTAGACACTCCCACACAAAGTAGCCTGATTGATTACATCGAAATCATGGCCTTCTCTCAGGTGCCCTCAGCTTCAATGCTCTTTGATGTGCGGCATTTCAAGTTGCTCTGACCTATACCGACCACCATTGTGCTTTTCGTCACTGAAACAGATGTTCACAATCATCATCACCAGTGTGTCAGTTTAGGCGAACTTTTCAAATTCATTAGCGAAAAAGAAATGTGTCTCGTCCTCAGGACGCATACATTCTTCACTTCTGATACGAATACTGTACTGGTTGTAATTTGACAGAATTGCTATAATGTGCGGTAATGAGTCTGGTTACGGATAATTTCTAATTCACACACGAAGTCAGACAACTCTGTTCAACAATTTTTATCACAGTCTTCCAGTTGTAGGCCCTGCACACCGTCCTTATTAACACTACTACATACTAACTTATTTTTGATCAGCTTGAGCTGGATAACGAACTATTTCGTGAATGGCTATACTGACTTCATAAAGAAGAACTCGGAAGGCTGCAAAATTCTGAACTCAAGATTTAAAAAACCAGCTAATGCGTATTGTTCAGAGCTGGTCACAGTTATGAATACGGTGCAATTGACTATATTAAAGGTCATAACTGTAATAAGAACGAGTAAATTCACAGAATTACGCACTAGGCGTTCTTGTTACCATGTTTAAATACTTCTGTAGGGATATACTTCATTCTACATCATAAAAATATTGACTGCATAGGAGAAACAGATAGCATATCGCTTGTAAAACGAATATATTAGTATATGAATCATGTCTAATCTTCTACAGCTCGATTGTCGTTAAGTTCGTGTCTCGTTTGAGTTCAAGTCAAAATCTTAAATTAATTAGTATGTTACTACCAATTTCTTATTCGTATCCTAAAACAAAGTCAAACTAAAATATAATTCCTTTTG
The DNA here is from genome assembly GCF_021461385.2 of Schistocerca piceifrons. Lineage (NCBI taxonomy): Eukaryota > Metazoa > Arthropoda > Insecta > Orthoptera > Acrididae > Schistocerca > Schistocerca piceifrons. The sequence continues at coordinate 428,341,135 of NC_060139.1, read as the reverse complement.
GGTTTCGTTTTCACTAGATGCTGTTACTCCAACTTACGCCTATGATAATCTTATTACATGCATTGACATATGTCTCTGTCGGGATATTTCTGGTGAGCCATAAACTCGCTGTTGAAATAACCAGAATCTATTCACGTAATTCCATTAAGATAAAAAGTTAATCTTTTCTTCACTATAAGTTTCGAGCTTGCAGTACTGCGTTTCTGATGCTAAAATCGCATTGGTACTTGAGGGACGCTCTTTAAGCATTCAAAACTTCTGACAACTCCAGAGGCCAACAGCTGATTTAGAGATATTGCGAAAGTTCGCTAATCTATGATTGCGTACTGAGTTGACGTAAATTCATTAACACTTTCTCTTTTAAAGATCAAGTTATTTATCAAAATCTGAATTACTGTTTTGCTATAGGACTTCCACATGTTAACCATCAGGTTAGTACATCTGAGTGCCCTTATTTCTTTGTAGGAGTTGGGAGTGGATACTATGTAAGAGTAGAAAGGACACAACGAACATTCAAAAAGTCTTTGAGAAGTAAGAAATCAGAAAAAGTTGTGAAGAAGAAGAAAGCTACGTTGTAGGTCGTTCACATGGTAGAGGTGTTGGCCAAGTGTTGCATGATGAACTAGGATCAGGTTACAAGGCCACAAGTTTTTTTAAACCTAGTGCTAGTCTGCTTCAGGTGACAGAGGATGTAGTTTCACTTTGAAAAGACTTCACAAAGGAAGACACTGTTGTAATCGTGAGAAGGGCAGGCCACAGCATAGACAGAAATTCTAATTATTCAGTTGAGGGTGCCCTGGTAAGATAGCTTCAGTAACGAGACATACTGGTGTTGGAGTTGTTCTGGGGCGCCATTTACGGCTCCGTTTAAACTCTTCTGTTAGGAGAGTTAATTTAGAGTTGGAACGGCTTCCTGGACCAGGTATGGGGTCTCATATCAGTGTGGTTCCAGTTGACTTTGTCAGTAGTTGGGCCTACCCTAGGCATGGCCTTCACTTTAACAGAAAAGGGAAGGGAAAAACTGTCTGGGCTGATAGGAAATAACTTAGGGGGAGGGGGGGGACAGTATCACATGTGGTAGCCATTGGTTACAAGTGTCAGAACAGGAATTTTGTATGGTAGGGAGACAGAAACAAAAGATTTTAAGAAACAGGCGGAAAATTACATTCACATTGATTAAACGGTCAGCCAGAAAGCAAATTTTAATATACACAATTCATGCAGACAGCCTCTGTTTGAAACTGGAAGTATTCAAAAATTGCCAGAAAAATTAGGTTCATCCAGTTTAATTCAGTCAGTGAAAGATGTCGGTTATCCTTATTGCATTAGAATATCTGAGTACTAAGGCGTAAGCTTAAAGAGTTACTTATCTGTGTTCAAGACTTAGAGTCAAGCAAACAAGCTAATATAATCTGCCCCTCTGAGCATCATGTGACCACCCACTCGTATTGATACGTGAAATGTTACAGAATTCAAGTTAGCTTCTTACTTCTGCAGACAAAATATGGAGGAAGGAGAAGTTGCCATATTTGTTAGAAATTGTTTGGATTTCAAGAATACTGATATTGATAAATTTTGCTCAGAGCAGCATTTAGAAACTTGTGCAACAGAACTAGTATTTCATAATGAGTCTTTTATAATAGTGAGTGTATGTAGACACCTACAGGAAAATAATTTAACCTCTTCATGAAAAATCTGGAAGCTCTGTAGTCCCATCTCACAGGAAAAACAAAGAAATAGTGGTTGCTGGTGATTTTAATATGGATTTATTGTAAAGCTTTGTCAGTGAACAGTTATTGCAATCAGTAACAGTTTCATTGAGTATGTAAATGCTCTGAGTCTCCTATTGATAATATCTTTGTAGACAGATGTAGGAAAAAGCGTCATATCACAAAACTAATACTAAATTGGCTATGAGATGCAGCATCTTGTGTTAAATGCCGAAACTTGTCAAGATGAAAAATCTATTAAATCTGAGTACAGGACAGAAATAAATCAGTCAAAAATCGACAAGTTTAGGAGACTGCTCAAATACATGAAACAGATGGACGTTTACAGTATTTCTGACCTAAATGGGAAATACAAAGCATTCATTAATAATGTTATTTCTCCTTTTTAAAATTGTTTTCTTCTAAACGTAACTCAAATCAAACGAAATTCTAAAAATAAATGATGAATTACACAAAGAATACAGCTATTATGTGAAACAAAAAGGATGTTGTATCTACTATCTAGGAACACCTCTTATGTTAGCATTGTAATACATACAAAGAATTCTCCAAAATATTGAAGCAAGTAATCCAGAAATGTGAGCACCTGTATCGTAAGAAAAAGACAATAACATCAGGCAACAAAATAAAAACTGAATGGGTTATAGTGAAGACAGAGACAGGTGGAACCAAAAAGGAACAGGAGCAGATAGCTCTAGAAATAAATGAGACATTTGTAACAAGTGCATACAGAGTTGTATACTTCTTTTGTTGTGTTATTGGCAGCTTGGTTTTATCAGGTTCGCTAAACAGTGCAACAGAGTATCTGAGACCAATTTTTAAAAACGTTTTCAGTAAAATAGAATCGACACTTACATATTCCAAAGAAGTAGCATCCATCATAAAATCTTTAAAATTATAAACCTAGTGGTTATAATAAAATATCAACAAAGTTAATCAAAGAGTGCTCATGTGACTGAAGTTCTGTCTTACATTATTTGTGTTACCAATCTCTTATTGGCGGAACATTTCCTGAATGGTTAAAATATGCCGAAGTTTAGCCTCTTTACAGGAAGGTGTCTAAGGAGATACCATCAAACTATCGATCAGTTTCACTTTGCCGGCTTTTTCAAAAGTATTTGAAAAGGTTGTGTTCAAACGTCCCCTTACGCATCTAATGCAAATAATATATTGTCCAAGTCCGAGTTTGGGTTTCTTAAAGATTAAGATATAGAGAGAGCTATTTACATTTACAGTCAGGATGCACTTAGTTCATTAGATAACAAATTAGAGGCTACTGTCATTTCCTGAGCCCTGTCGAATGTCATTGACTCTATGAATCAAACATTCCATCAAGTAAATTAGAATATGATAGTGTCACCGACAGTGTTGTGAAATGGTTTCTGTCTTATCTACCTAACCCAAATATAAAGGGTGTCTTAGCAAAATACCTGTGCAGTAAGCAGTCAGATTGGTGATTAATCACATGCTGTGTTCCTCAAGGTTCCGTCTTTGTTCTGTAGCTCTCGTCTGTTACAATGCCATATGCTAAATTTGGTTTTTTTTTTTTTTTTTGGATGATGATACAAACGTTGCAACAAGTAAGGTGTCAACTACAGATTTAGAAATGGCTGCTAACCAAATTTCCAAATTTTCACTGACATTAATAAATGGTTTATAGCTAATTCACCACCATTAAACTTGAAAAGACTCACTATATGAAACTCAGGACCTGTAAGAGATTACCTTGTAGCAAGTGCATAGCGTATGAATAAATGCTGATCGAAGAATTTGACAATGTTAAATTTCTCGATAATAAATTTAGTGGGGAAGGGGATATCACAGAACTGCTGAAGCACCTAAACAAATCTGTATTTGCAGTGAGACTGGTGTAACTGTAGGAAATAGAAATATATATAAAATAATCGCATACTTTGCTTACCTTAATTCTATTAATTCGTATGGGATCACTTTCTGGGGTAACTCGTCAAACCGAGCAAAAGCTTGTATCCTGCCAAAGAGTGTAATAAGACTCATTTGTGGGTAAATTCAAGAATATCATGAATACGCTTCTCCGTATATTTATTCCTTAATGAAATTTGTAGCAATCTCTGTTTCCAACCAGTAGCCCAATACGTGGTGTCAGTGCTAGGAATAAGAACAATTTACATAAGGACCTAAAATCAGTTACCTTGGTCCACAAAGAGTCCAAAATTCAGGAATACACGTTTTCAATAAATTGCCAGGAACCATTAAAAAACTTGGTTTCAGATAGAGCACAGTTTAAACAGAATTTGGAAGACATTTTGATAGGCAACTCATTCAACTCTGCAGATGAATATCTCAACAGGACCTGTTGTTAGGTTTCACGCACTCAATATTCGATATTTGTGCGTGATAAATTTATTAAATGTGCATTACTATGTTTCATTCTGATGGAGTACTCTGTAAGTATTTGCAGTTCCAAATTACTGTAATCTATTCACCTATTTTGACAATCTACTTACAAATGATCGGGATAGTGAGTATTAGATTCTGACGGTTTATGTTTTTATGTTATACTTTCTGACCTGTTCCACATCCACAAGAATCATCTCGCTTTTTAGTCTATGGGACGAAATCAGAATCTAATCTAATGTAACCTAACTATATCATGACATTCAGTTCTCGGTTCCTGTCAAAGCTATAATATTGTTTTTGAGATCAATTAGTTCTGAATCAGTACAGTAAAAGCAGATTGCTTTCCAACAACTAAACACTAGACACAAACTTTCTCGAAATACTGCATTATGTGCTTCAATTTGGCACATTTGCTTTTCAGACTTTTATTAGGTGCCTGTTCGCCTCACAATCGGTATTAATCTTTTAAGAAGGAAATAAAAGAAAACTGGAAACAAAATTTTTTTCTAGCTTCCACTTTTCTCCTCTCTTTCTTTCTTTCTCCCGTTTAGCCATTTACTGATTTATTTCTTCCCTAGATGCAGTTTACAGAAAGAGTAGCTTAATGAGTGTTTTTTAAATTTTACCATCCCTTAACTTACATATAGACGTCATCAATTCAAAAATAAAAATTTGGCTCCTCCTCCACTTTTACCCTCGAGATAATTATATAGAAACTTTTTCTTTCCTTAAACTATCACAGTTACTACTGAAGAAAGGACACTACTCATAAAGGTAATAAGATTCAGAAACTGCTGTTCTGTCAGATTAACGGACAATAATCATATAGTCTCTCAAGAATACCCTCCACCACAAAACTCGTAGAAAATACACCATTGGCCATTAAAATTGCTACACCAAGAAGAAATGCAGATGATAAACGGGCATTCATTCGACAAATATATTATACTGGAACTGATATGTGATTACATTTTCACGCAGTTTGGGTGCATAGATCCTGAGATATCAGTACCGAGAACAACCACCTCTGGCCGTAATAACGGCCTTCATACACCGGGGCATTGAGTCAAACAGAGCTTGGATGGCGTGTACAGGTACAGCTGCCCATGCAGCTTCAACACGATACCACAGTTCATCAAGAATAGAGACCGGTGTATTGTGACGAGCCAATTGCTCGGCCACCATTGACCAGACGTTTTCAGTTGGTGAGAGATCTGGAGAATGTGCTGGCCAGGGCAGCAGTTGAACATTTTCTGTATCCAGACCGCAACATGCGGTCGTGCATTAACCTGCTGAATTGTAGGGTTTCACAGGGATCGAATGAAGGGTAGAGCCAGGGGCCGTAACACATCTGAAATGAAACGTCCACTGTTCAAAGCGCCGTCAATGCGAAAAAGAGGTGACCGAGACATGTAACCAATGGCACCCCATAGCATCACGTCGGGTGATACGCCAATGTGGCGATGACGAATACACGCTTCCAACGTGCGTGCACCGCGATGTCGCCAAACACGGATGCTGTAAACAGAACCTGGACTCATCCGAGAAAATGACGTTATGCCATTCGTGCACCCAGGTTCGTCGTTTAGTACACCATCCTGTCTGTGATGCAGCGTCAAGGGTAACTGCAGCCATGGTCTCCGAGCTGATAGTCCATCCTGCTGCAAACGTCGTTGAACTGGCTGTTGTCTTGCAAACGTCCCCATCTGTTGACTCAGGGATCGAGACGTGGCCTCACGATCCGTTACAGCAATGCGGATAAGATGCTTGTCATCTCGACTGCTAGTGATACGAGGCCGTTGGGATCCAGCACGGCGTTCCGTATTACCCTCCTGAACCCACCGATTCCATATTCTGCTGACAGTCATCGGATCTCGACCAACGCGAGCAGCAATGTCGCGACACGATAAACCGCAATCGCGATAGACAACAATCCGACCTTTATCAAAGTCGGAAACGTGATGGTACAAATATCTCCTCCTTACACGAGGCATCACAACAACGTTTCACCAGGCAACGCCGGTCAACTGCTGTTTATGTATGTTCATGTCAGCACGTTGTAGGTGTCGCCATCGGCCCCAACCTTGTGTGAATGCTCTGAAAAGCTAATCATTTCCATTTCCTGTCGGGTAAATTTCGCGTCTGTAGCATATCTTCGTGGTGTAGCAATATTAATGGCTAGTAGTGTATCTTGGAATTAATCTAAACCACCAGGAAAAATTCAGCAAAATGGAGAAAGGATACTTCATAAAATATCACCAATGCTGCGGAGACCTCAGTGCACCTATTCGCAGCGTTAGTAATCCAAATCATATACCAGATGTCACTCATTTACTTTGGAGCGCTCCGAGTAGGTCTCCCCTTCCACACAATTGATATCATCTATTGGTCTATGCTCTGATACGTTCGTTTCGATATGGTTAGGGTAAACTGGCGCCGGTGCTTTAACTTGCAGGCCTTTGGCACACGGCTCGAGGGCGCTGTTGCCGACAGGCGGGGAGGAGGCTCCGCGCAAGCGCAAGCGCTGGGAAGACAGAAGAGCTGGAGCAGTAGAGAGGGACGAGTGTGGAAACAGCCAGAAGTGCGAGAAGGTTGCCCAGCACAGTGGAAGGCGCCAGGTTTTTTCGGGCCGGCTTTTGTGGCGAAAGGGGGAGGGGGTTGTGCAGCCACCTGTAAAGTCATTGCTTCTTTCGGCCATTTCCACTGCAGTTGTGGTGGCGCCAGGTTCTAAATCGATAACCATTGTACTTCACCGAAATTTACCTGCTGCTAGGCTATGTGGCAGTTATAGCATCCATATAACGGGAGTTAATTTTGAGCGCCTGTCTGCTTCTATAACTGAGCTGTGGCGAAAGCGAGTAGTAGCCTTGTAGTAAATGTTTATTCACGGCTGAGTTTATTTTGGCAGATCATGGATCTTAAATAAGCCAGACAGTTTCCATTTCAAAATGACACGTGTTTGTTTTTAAGGTGTGGTAATATTTTTTTCCTGTTTTTGAGCTATAGGATTTAACTCTTCTGATTCTACCTGCGTAGAACTACTAGGACGACCGGTTGGCTACCGGTGTCGAACCTAACTGCCAGCTGGGCAAAAATTCTGTCCTAGCTTTCTCCGTCGGTATGAAACATGGGTTGTAATTTAACGTGCGACATTGGAAGTCTGTTTGCACTAAGATTAAATCCATGGATCGGTACAGTGTATGTCGGCCACAGTGTCGGAGCGGTTCTGGGTGCTACTGTCTGGAACCGCGCCACCGCTACGGTCGTAGGTTCGAATCCTGCCTCGGGCATGGATGTGTGTGATGTCCTTAGATTAGTTAGGTTTAAGTAGTTCTAAGTTCTAGGGTACTGATGACCACAGAAGTTAAGTCCCATAGTGCTCAGAGCCTTTGGCACAATGTTTCATATAGTTATTGTCATCTGTAAAGTTGATTTTGATATTACTTTAGTTAATTTGGCTTTTGTTCTTAAAAAAATAGGTAAGTGTACTTAAATAATTCCTTCATTTCTTGTTACTCGACGCCTGTGTAATATTTTGGTTTTTAGAGCATTATAGTTCAGTAAAATGGTACTGCTTTAATGTAGGTCCTGAAGCTAAGTAATTAGAACGGATCGACAACTTTACGTCGGACTACTAGCATCATTGTGGGAAATGGCAACCAAACGATTGCTCAAGTAAGTGTGTAGAATCTATGAGACTGACGACCTACCATCAAAAAGTGTCATTCACGCAATTCCGAAGACAGCCAGGGCATATAAGTGTGAAAACAGTCGCACTGTCAGCTTAGATTACAACCAATTTCACTTTAGATAGATTAAGGCAATTCTGACTTTGAGACTAATAATTGAAGCAAGAGTGAAGAAAAATGATGATACACTCACAGGATTTTTCGATCTAGAAAAGCGTTCGAAAGTGTTAAATGGTTTAAAGTGCTAGAAACTCTGGAGTGAATAGTAGTAAGCTTTGGGGAAAAAGGATGATATACAATATCTAAAAGAGCCAATAGGGGATAGTAAAGCTGGAAAATTAAAGTGTCATTAATTTATAAATCTGAGAGGCAATGCCAGAAATAAAAGGAAGAGTGGAACTGATAACTAGGCTAAAAGGATATCAGTGACACGATTCGCTGATGACATTGCTGTGTTCAGTGAAAGTGAAGCCATGGCATTGTTACAATTGAAGAAAGTATGGGAAACGGAGAGAGAAAAAGTCCCTAGAGTGGAGCATTGCTCAAGCACACGTAAATATCCATATCACTCATCCGCAAGCGTAAACATTTCGAACTGTTTGTCGGTCACCAAAAGTGAATGCAAGCGAGCTTGGTGGGAAAGTGTAAGACAAGTGCTGACCAACCTTCCTCCTTTACTCTCACAACATTATGTAAGAAGCACAAGGAAGGACGCAACAACAATTATCAGGAGCTTGACGAAGTAGTTACGACACTGAAACAACTTGATTAAGCTATAATGAGCGAAACTGATTCAGTCATTACAAATGAAGTCGTACAGCTAAGATGCTCCCCAATGTCGTAAACACTCCACCCCACTAGCTTATATGGAGTCGACAAGTAGGATCAACGTCATTGATTCCGTTCGTACTTCATTGTCTGATTATTGTATTGTAGCATCTTGTGTGAGATAGTTGCCATATTAGTTACACTATTGTTTTCATACTCTTGCTTTCTAATGTGTGGGCCACTAATCTGTCACCATGGATGATACGAACTACCATCCAGTACAGAAGACACCGTTTTCAGGTAGTCGACGAGCCCAGCAGCACCGTTCCAGTTCAGGGCATCATCTGCTCTGAACGTTCAGCTTCATTTGGGTTAGACAGCTTACCGAACCAGTGGACTAGAATCAGCATTCAACACAACATCATGGCATCCAACATTGTTGTCTGTCTAATGGGATAACAATGGGCAGTGGGCTGTGAGGGATGGTACCCTCAGGATAGCGTGTGAGCGAAACACACAGGCCGATCCTATTGGCCGATCGATTCTAGGCGCTACGGTCTCGAACCGCGTGACCGCTACGGTAGCAGCTTCGAATCCTGCCTCGGGCATGGATGTGTGTGATGTCCTTAGGTTAGCTAGGCTTAAGTAGTTCTAAGTTCTAGGGGACAGATGACCTCAGAAGTTAAGTCCCATAGTGCTCAGAGCCATTTGAACCATTTGAACCAAACACACATGCCCCAGTCGTAGTCTCATCTGTAACAGACGACAGGAAGCTCGTCAGGAGCAATGGGTGGGAACCCATAACATCCTGGGTCATCAGCCTGTGCTCAGGGCTGATGCGACGACCTTCAGCGCCCCTAAGTCTGCCTCTGGATTCCGCAAATTCGACGCCAGCTTACGAGGCTACCAACTGTTGCGGAGGAAATGGCAGGAAGATCTATTCTGAGGAATAAAAGAACTGTTGATCTTCTTTTATAGGTTTTATGTGCGGGTTTCCAGCCCGGTAATGGGTGTCTTTTACAAATTGGATGTGAGGAGTTCTCAAGCCCATTACAAACTGGAATTGGAGGGCATGCGATATTGGTCACAGCTAAGGAGGACGACGATTTCGGAATTGGTTCCGACTCTGCACTCCAGCGACTGCAACAGTCATATAGGATGAGGCGGAAACCAAAACTGTAATCGCTATTAGGAGAACTGTATTTTTGCCAAGTCGAGAATAGGACTTAAAGGCTTGAAAGTTAATTTCATTAGGCTATGTGTGCCAATTGGTGTATCACATTTTAGGGGTAATCGTCGGCAATAGTACCTTCTTCTGACATGCTGCAAAATTTGTCATTTAATAGTCATAGAGCACGTTGTGATAAATCAATACCTGTTACATGCGCTACGTGTAAGCGATACAGGCATACAGCAAATGTTTGCTCAGAGTGTCGCTGGAAAATCAACAGGCGTATAAATGAGATGAAATAGCCGTGATCACATATGGTCTTATTGTGTTTGGAAGTGGTACTAGATTGTTTACGGAGAGGGGGAAAATTAAACTGCACAAACATTTTGCAGATTTGAACAGCTATTACCACTGACACGCTTACCGCTCTTAATGGTAAAATTTCTAATTTTTAGAGGACAACGAGCAGCAGAAAGCACATAATGAAAAGCTAAATCAGCGGTTACACGTTTTACGGGCATGACATCAGCCACAATTGGTTTGGAAGAAATTAAGAACGTAGTAAATGTTCATTTATGATCCGTTGAACCTGCAGATGAGAATCTCATAACTCCTTTCTCCGGAAAAACATCAGGGAACTTTACAGTGTTTATAGGTGTTGTAATAACTACGGCCGAATCAGTAGCTGGTCAGATGAAACTTCCTTGCTGTTGGCCAAGTTACCCGTAGAGTTACCTGTCATCTGTATTCATGTACTATGACGTTCTTAATTAGGTGTCCACATTTGAAAATTAGTGAGCGGTTTACGCCAAAGATATAGAAAGAAAAACAGCGAGGGACTTTTTAGAGAAAAAACCAACAGCTTGAAGCAGAAAGCGGATGACATGGTTGAGTCGTTTTCTAACAGGATACGTAAAATTAATGCACCGACTTATGAGTTGACACAAAAGCCAGATGTAGACAGGATCATGCTTAAAGAAGCAGGGAACAGTCAATGTTTCCCTGACAGGGCTTCCCCCAGATTTTTCATGGCAGTTGCGGGTGTTTAACCATGAAGATATAACTGCAGCACTTCACGTTGCCACTCACTTGCAGGAAATAGTAGAGGAAAACGGCTCAATGAGTGGAAGATATTTACGCCTTGTAAGTAAAGTTACAGTTATGGTCACCAGGGGCATTTGAATCCACAGTGTCACTAGTCACAGTGCGAAAATCTCGAACACGTCGGGCATTGGCTCTGGAATGTGATTCCCAAAAGTAGAGAAAATACATGGGAAAAAGGTATTTGTTAAACGCCAACTGGAATGTTACTTCTAAGCCCAGTATAGTAAAAAAGTAGTCAGAGACCGACTGTTGCTTGGTAGCTAGTGTGAGTAATCAAGAGTATACATGTCTAGTGGATACTAGGCCACACGTACTGGTTGTGAGTCTGGCCCTCACAGACAAAACGAGACTGAAAACTCAAAGGTACAAATTACGTGCAGTTGGAGATAAGAGAATGGATTCAGCCGGAAAAACGGTGCTCGAGTTTAAGGTAGGTTGGGTTGTTTTGGGGGAGGAGACCAGACAGCGAGGTCATCGGTCTCATCGGATGAGGGAAGGAAATCGGCCGTGCCCTTTCGAAGGAACCATCCAGGCGTTTGCCTGGAGCGATATAGTGAAATCACGGTAAACCTAAATTAGGATGGCCGGAGACGGGATTGAACTGCCGTCCTCCAGAATGCGAGTCCAGTGTGCTAGCCACTGCGCCGCCTCGCTCAGTGTTCAAGGTAGGAAACGCATGTTTTCCTGAGCAAACCGTAGTCTTGCCAACAGTTGGACAGGAATTTTCTGTGGTACTAGGATTAGACATTCTGGTTAAGCATCATGATAAGATCGACCATCTGCAACAGACATTTATACTGAGCGAGAATTCGTTTCTGATGCTTGCTGAAGTTCAAAACCTTTCTGTGTCACAAGGTACACCCGCTGCTAAGATAGTACCCCATAAACTGTCTACGATGCATTAAAAATTGTTTCACACGGTAGTGAATCGGCAGGTGCAGGGAAACTAATTTGGGTTACAGTAGGTCTCGATCTACTGTAAAGTAATGACTTTTTAGATGAACAGCATTGTTTTGTACAAAGAAGTATAGCATATGCAAGGAACATACAGGCTGCAAATTATTGACATAATATAAAACTGTCGTAACTCCTGAATGGCTTGTGTTAGGACGCTCAATCAGAGCCGTTGTGCGCGGGGCATGATTGGAATTAGTATGCAGATTGTTGTTTGGTTTAGCGACGAAGCCCACTTTCATCTGGATGGGTCCGTCAACAAGCAAAATTGGCACATTTGGGAGACTGAGAATCCTCATTCGGGATAAGGAAGAATTTTTACCATCGGCGGGTGATTGTGTGGAGTGCAATGTCCTGACACGGAATAATAGGTGCGATATTCCTTAATGGCACGGTGACTACCGATGACTACCGAACGGTACGTGAAGGTTTTGGAAGATGATTTCATCCCCATTATCCAAAGTGAACCTGTTTTCGACAAGACGTGGTCCATACAAGACGGAGCTCGACCCCATCAAAACAGATAAGTGTTTGATGTCCTGGAGGAGATCTTTGGTGACCGCATTCTGCCCATGGGGTAACCCGAGAACGCTGGCGTGGGCCTCGATTTTCCGCCATATTGTCCGGATCCGAAAAGATTCGACTCTTTTTTGTTGAGCTAGATTAGAGACAATGTGTACAGCAATAACCCCAAGGCTACTGCAGAGATGCTGGCCGTGGCGGCCGAGCGGTTCTAGGCGCTTCAGCCTGGTACTGGGCGACTGCTACGGTCGCAGGTTCGAATCCTGCCTCGGCCATGGTTCAAATGGCTCTGAGCACTATGGGACTTAACTTCTAAGGTCATCAGTCCCCTAGAACGTAGAACTACTTAAACCTAACTAACCTAAGGACATCACACATATCCATGCCCGAGGGAGGATTCGAACCTGCGACCGTAGCGGTCACGCGGTTCCAGACGCCTCGGCCATGGATGCGTGTGATGTCCTTAGGTTAGTTAGGCTTAAGTAGTTCTAAGTTTTAGGGGACTGATGACCTCAGATGTTAAGTCCCATAGTGCTCAGAGTCATTTGAACCAATTATTGCTGAGATGAAAATAGGCATTAAGGATGTCATCGTGTAATGCTAATACCGACCACCTTCAACGGCAATCGATGTTAAAGTTAAACCTCAGCGAGTAATTTTTGTGTGACCGAGAGGTAACCTAAACGGATCAGAAAAATCAAACAGGGATTTGTTTCCGAAACACTCCAGTAGAGTATAACCAACAGTAAACAGGTGGGTCAGAATATTACCAATTAGAATAGGTCGCCAGCCTAACTAGACATTCTTGTGCCAAGTAATATTATATAGCAGAAGGCAGTGTTAAAGCTAACCTAACCTTCCCCGACACACACTAAACTCTTTCCTCAAATCCATTCACACTACAACACAGAAACATAACCTTGCAGACAAATGCATTACTAACTAGGAAGTCAAACAGACGGCCAACGAAACAGCATACAGTAACATATACCTCTCAGCAACTCTTACCTTAAATGAACTACGCTACTGGCCATTAAAATTCCTACACCACGAAGATGACGTGCTACAGACGCAAAATTTAACCGACACGAAGAGGATGCTGTGACACGCAAATGATTAGCTTTTCAGAGCATTCCCACAAGGTTGGCACTGGTGGCGACACCTGTAATGTGCTGACATGAGGAAAATTTCCAACCGATTTCTCATACACAATCAGCAGTTGCCCGGCGTTGTCCGGTGAAACGTTGTTGTGATGCCTCGTGTAAGGAGGAGAAATGCGTACCATCACATTTCCGACTTTGATAAAGGTCGGATTGTACCCTATCGCGACTGCGGTTTATCGTATCGCGACATTGCTGCTCGCGTTGGTTGAGATCCAATGACTGTTAGCAAAATATGGAATCGGCTGGATCCCAACGGCCTCGTATCACAAGCAGTCGAGATGACAGGCATCTTATCCGCATAGCTGTAACGGATCGTGCAGCCACGTCTCGATCCCTGAGTCAGCAGATGGGGAAGACGGCAAGAAAACAACCATCTGCACGAACAGTTCGACGACGTTTGCGTCGCATCCGTGTTTGGCGACATCGCGGTGAACGCACATTGGAAGCGTGTAGTCGTCAACGCCATACTGGCGTATCACTCGGCGTGATGGTGTGGGTACCATTGGTTACACGTTTCGGTCACCTCTTGTTCGCATTGACGGCGCTTTGAACAGTGGACGTTACATTTCAGATGTGTTACGTCCCGTGGCTCTACCCTTCACTCGATCCCTGCGAAACCCTTTATTTCAGCAGGATAATGCGCGACCGCATTTTGCAGGTCCTGTACGGGCCTTTCTGGATACAGAAAATGGTCGACTGCTGCCATGGGAAGCACATTCTCCGGGTCTCTCACCAACTGAAAACGTCTGGTCAATGGTGGCCGAGCAACTGGCTCGTCACAATACGCCAATCACTACTCTTGATGAGCTGTGGTATCGTGTTGTAGCTGCATGGGCAGCTGTACCTGTACACGCCATCCAAGCTCTGTTTGACTCAATGCTCAGGCGTATCGAGGCAGTTATTACGGCTTGAGGTGGTTGTTCTGGGTACTGATTTCTCAGGATCTATGCACCCAAATTGCGTGAAAGTGTAATCACATATCAGTTCTAGTATAATATATTTGTCCAATGAATGCCCATTTATCATCTGAATTTCTTCTTGGTGTAGCAATTTTAATGGCCAGTAGTGTAGATGCAACAGTTTATAGAATCAATCACCAACACACATGAAACTAGTAGCAATACTAAATAGGGGAGAGCATGAAATGATTCTGATTTAAATCAGGGGGTTTGGTAATGGTCATTCTTTATAACATCATTGCTTACTACAGGGCCTCTGTGCCTTTGCATTAACCAACTTGTATTAGAGTAACTATCACAGTAAATATTACTTTCTTAAACTCGGTTTGAAGAAATTAAACAGAATGCAAATCTTAATGGCTCTGAAGGAGCCATTGCTTTGCTTCATTAAGTAACTATCCTTGTGCAAGATGCCCCTAAACTTTCATGGTTTGAAGAACCATGCTGATTAACGAAAGTACACTAGTATATATGAGGAATGGTAAGTATTATCATCAGTAATTATTAATTAAGTAAAGCACAACAAACTATTTAAATAGCAAATGTGCTTTGGTAAGCAGTCTTTTAACCCTACTCAAAATTTAGTCAACTGTGCAAATGTCAACTCAACATTAAATTCAAGTATTTTCTCATGAAATGAACACTGATAATGATTTGTAATTCTGATCAAAGTGCATAAATGCGAAAGTGAATAATCTTTTTCACTTCAGATCAGTTTTAGAACTTTCAGGCAACTTGGCAACTAAGGCAAATTCTTTAAGGAAGTGACTGCAGGTTGAATTGAAAATTCACTGGAAGTGGAGTATTTCTCAGACCGTAAAACTGAACTTTAAACACCATAACTTCACACATAAGATGGCAACAACAGCTATTTTTACAGCTGCCGAATAAGTCTTTCTGTAATAAATAGGGCATTCGGAATTAAATTCTCTAGGCTAGGATTCCTGTCCATGTTTGTGGTTTGGTATATCATGAGTGTAAGGTAGAGTTTTTAGCAACATCACGATTATTATTAACAGCAATCAAGTTTCACAAATATCTGCTCCATTTACAGAGTGTCAAATGTAAACAGTTTAGTGGAAGGCTGGTGGCGTAATTTGCAGTGGCTGTTAACATGGCGGTGATGCAGTCATGTCAGTACTATCAGCCTCACCCTTTTAAAAATCTTCTTGGCATCGGAATTACATTTAATAGGGCCAAGTATCACCAAATACAGCATCCTAGGCCCATAAATACTGATTTTCAGCTCATATAGCCTCAAAATTCCAAGAATATGAGCCACAATAGTCCGGTACTGCTAACGAGATGTTAACCACAGCATTACTCAGCCCACACTACTTACATGTCACGAAGGGCGAGTTGCCACTAGCTCCAACCACACCTTTTCCAATTCTCCAAGCTACTTTCGTAGCTGCGGGGCTTCCCCACATATTTTACATTCAACCCTACTTTCATTAACTATGAACTAACTCACTTACAGTACATTATCTAAAAATCATGCCAGTAGTTATTGAAATCCACATGCACAGTTTAAACAACATCGTTCAAAAGTTCACATAACTTAAATATGAATACGTAGTCAAAGAATTTCGATAACAGATACAACACTCTACATAAGCAACACTACACATTGACACAGAAATATCCATACAGATGCAAAATAGGTCGAAAACAGGTGTTACTATCGACAGCATCGATTTTCCAACACTTCAGCCGGTCACGCAGAATTTCCCTATTCGTCTGCACCACATCATTGCCAATGATGGCAGGCATATAGAACATGTCATAACCTTAATCCGAATATCTGTAGTGACTCTTGTATGTTGAATTAAGTTTGTGCACGCCGTAGTTTGTAACTAATTTACGTTTCTTTCATATAGTTCAATAACTGTCTACCAATAGATGTCATGTTATGGTACCTTTAAGCTTGGAAAATTTCAGAATGGATAAGTCTTCCAAAGGGTTTAGTAACAGCTACACTAGAAGTAGCAGACGTTGGCAGACAGGGGTAGAGCATAAAACCATCATCGCATTGGAGTGGCATAGTAAAGTCAGTCATTTAAATGGTAACAATGGTAACAATGGAATCAGTGTTAGTGCAGTACAAAAGGTGCATTTCATTCCTATTGCCTCCAATACCCATAACACAGTATCGGCCCCCAGTTGGGATTTATTAACTAGTGTACCGTAAGCAGTACAGATTAACAAAGCTACTGATAGTCCACAGATCACCAGCTTCAAATAGACATAATAGGTCACAGTGATAGCCCTTGATTGCCAATTATAGTAACTCTCCTGATAATATTACTTGAGAAAATGATAAAATACCTTTCCACTGTAAATATATGGAGGGGTTATCAGTAAACTCAAATGTGTCTGGAACATAGGCCTAAGACAACATTTACAGCACTGTCTGATCACTACCGATACTGCAGAATGCCTTTTGCTTTAAGGAACGCACCTGCGACATGCCAGTGGTTTGATATCGTAAAAATGCGTGGCCTATTTGGATGGCACTAGACTTTTAGTAAATATTTAACTGAACACGTAAAGCGCCTAAGAGAAGTTGTCTATAGGTTAAGAACAACTCGTCTCAGGCTGAGAATTGACAAACGTCATTTTATACGTTCATTAGTTAATTATCTTGGACATACTATTAGCCAAGATTAAGTGAGAACCGATCCTTATCTCACTTCAGCCTGCCTGCTTTACAAGCTTCATAAACAGTAAAACAATTACAATCATTTCTTGGGCAAAGAAACTGTTAACGATACTCATTCAAAGAGTTTGCACAAATTCCACAATCACTGCCTGGTTTCGTAAAACAAGGGGCTACATTTCAATGGACTTCAGAATGTTAAACAGCAATTTAAAATTGCAAGAGATATTAATGTCAGATACTGTGTTAGGTTTACCTGACTTCACTAAAGAATTTACGCTGTTGTGAAAATCATGTTACACTGCTTTAGGTGCCGTCGTTAGTCAAAATATAGGTGGAAAGGGGCATTCAGTGTCATATGCGCCATTTCAGCTGCATACGCCTGAGCACTACTGTCTGACTACAGAAATAGACATGCTAGCCTTAATAGATGGTATTTCGTATATTGTCATAAATTTAACGTTGTTATGGGTCATGCTCGCCTCAAGGTTATTCAGACTAACAGATCATTCGAGTTGACTGACATGTTGTGCACTGAAGTTATGTGAGTTTCAGTATTAGGTGGTTGACAAGCCTGTTGTTAAGTGCTCAAATGTAGACACACTTAGAAGTAAATCTGCAGTGTTTACAAGTTTCCCGATTAAGTCTAAACAACTGGAACAAGGCAGATGCAACGGAAAAAGTATGCCAATTGTACAGGAGGCACAGCTGTTTCTTATGCATGAAGGTTTACTGTGTAGTCAACAAAATGCAGACCACACCTCATCGTTTATACAGCACTGTGAATCGAGGTGTTAAGACAGATTCATGACCATGCACTGATGGAACATGGAGGTTAAAGAGCTACTGACAGGAAAATTGAGATTTTGGCGTAGAAAACGACGTGATGAACTGGAGCAGTACACTAGAAATTACATTCCTTATCCTCAACAAACAGACTTCAGTTACCGAAAATACAGTTACAAAAGTAACCACGTTCAGAGAAGCCATTTCAAACAGTCGGTTTTGACATTCAAGGATCGTATAATAGGGGTTTAGCAGGGAATATATATGCACTAATTATTATCCACCAGTATCCCAGATACCTAGTAATGTTCAAAAAGCGAGCACAGTAGCTGAAGCAATGGTTAATATTTGGGCACTTATGGCTCTGAGCACTATGGGACTTAATGGCTGAGGTCATCTGTCCCCTAGAACTTAGAATTACTTAAACCTAACTAACCTAAGGACATCACACACATCCATACCCTAGGC
Organism: Schistocerca piceifrons; assembly: GCF_021461385.2. Taxonomy (NCBI): domain Eukaryota; kingdom Metazoa; phylum Arthropoda; class Insecta; order Orthoptera; family Acrididae; genus Schistocerca; species Schistocerca piceifrons. The sequence continues at coordinate 428,322,783 of NC_060139.1, read as the reverse complement.
AGGATTCGAACCTGCGACTGTAGCGCTAGCGCGGTTCCAGATTGTAGCGCCTAGAACCGCTCGGCCACCTCGGCCGGCTTGGGTACTTAAATTTGAAGTATCTGAAATTATAGTCACAGATAAAGGAACTAATTTTATGCCTGATCTTATGTCTCGTCCGTTGCACCCACAAGCAAATGACTGTATGGAGCAAACCCACAATACCATAGCAAAACTATTAAGTCATTACGTGAATAGCCCAAACTGGAATATGCATGTAAGTTACGTGATGACTGCGTACAACTCTAAAATCCATACAGGAACGAGTCTTTCGCCATATGAAGTCGTATATGGCCAAAGATGTCGTCAAATTTTGGTGTGGTCCTGCTGGAGTTAGGTACACAGAGAGAACATGTGCAGCAATGAGCAAATACGTTGAAAGATGTGCGGGAGCAGGTGAAATACGGTACCACAATAGCATTGGACCATGGAGTATGCACTGGAGAAGGTACAAGTAAGTTACCACAGTACGGAACAGGGCAATGGATCCTAAGGCGAACCCTTATATCCCAAAGTGCCGGAAAAATTTCTTCACGGATTTGCACGAACTGTCTCAGGTAGTGGCAGTGACTTCACCTGTCAATGTCAACTTGCAGTTGCCAATGAGAACGTTGATAATGTATATTAGTCGGATAAAGGCCTTTATGTTTACTATTGATACATTACCAGAAGTACTGTCAGCGTTACTACGGAAGAATACGTTATCACACAGAATGAAAGTAGCATAGAACGTACCGTATAGACATCAGTCCAGGGCTAAGTAATAGAGTATAGAATTATGTGTTTAATTTTATACTGGGTTCCTTAGGCTAATGTTATTTACTTTAGTTTGCTATTGTATAATTATGTAGTGGTCGTGAGTTGCACCATCAAGGAGTGGTGTGACTTATTGGAATTCCTTTTTTGGAATGGGTATCTAAGATGATGTTAAAATATATTACAGTCAGCATGGTGGTCGTATATTTATCTGAGGCAAATGTAATTAAGAATCAACCCTTGGAAACTTATTCTCACGGCAGTCGGATGTTTCTTCTCACGAATGATAGGTGATCGCTATAACTCACATTCGACGTGTGGGAAATTAAGTACGACGAGCACAATACATGTTTATAGGTTTATCCGCTGCAGTAATCAAAGGGAAAATACTAACGGATATACAGAATGAATTTCTGCAATTGAAATTCACTTATAAGAAACTAAGACCTAATTGGGGCACCTAACAAGGATGATTCCAGAGTCGCTAATACGAAAGAATGGTTAGACAAAGGTGGAGAGATGTTGAAGAAAAGAACCGTTGACGAGGGTATTGTGAATATAAATTACACGCTAGGGATGGTACAGGTTCAGACTAGAGATGTACCTGTAGTTTCAGAGCAAAGAGAAGTGCACATTATCAGGAGTTCATCAGCATATGTACAGTTCATGTGGTTTGAACCGATAAGCGATCGTGTAAAATCTAGCTACTGGCAGGAAAAATGTAATCACCAGAATGCAAAACGTAATATCAATGCAACCACCAAACTTCCAGCGGGTTGGCAGTTCACTGGATTCATTCCATGTTCTGACCAGAAAAGTAGCAGTTAATTGCTATGACAACAGAACATTTAAGGGTGCGATAAAATTAGAATTGCAACAGAGTGGGATACTCATTAACTGAACAAAGTGTGACAGCCGGAACGCAGTTTCACCTTCCTGCTACAACTAAATGTACCACCAGAATTACAGGAACTCGACCAATGTTGTGATGGCCTCAGTGGGTGCTATCCATGCAAAGCCTACCATTCCTACACTCCCTTGGATCCCAATTTCCTACAAGCTTTAGATGAATTAATCATTTCAGAGAAAGGAACACCCTGTATGGCAAGCTCAAATGAGCTGTACACAGAATATCATCGCTATCACTGTATCAGAGACACTAGAGCTATCGTTATACTAGCATTTATTTGTGAAGTTCACTACTTTTAAAATGGAAAATCACTCATTCAAAAGAAGCAACCGTTCATGTGAGTCCCGTGAAATTTTTTCGTACTAGTAAGAGAATACTGATTAATAAAATCGCATAGTGACTATGCGAGCTAACATACCAAAGATGTTCGGGCTCACATGCAGTTCCTCTTCGTCCAAATGTCTTGGCTCAAACTCGTCTAGGGGTTGAACCACAAGTGTAGCATTACACGCACTACATTAGACACTTGTGGCCCTTTGGTTAAATTGTTTGGCCTATGGCATGTATGCGAAATACAAAGTTAATATAACATATAATAACAGTAATAATAATATCGGGAACTAAATTAACGACTCATGAATGATGTAGGCCACACAGTTGCGATTTGTTTAGAATAATTTTTATTCGGAAAGCAAACTAATAGCGAAAGTGGTCGTATTTAGAGTTAATTTTGCACTCGAGCTCGTATCCATTTGACACAGTTCGATCATTCACAATCTCATCGCGAATTATAAGTTCGATACTCCACCTCGTTAACTATGCGAAAAGTTAGAGTTCACACCAAGCGCGCGGCAGTTCACAGCTCAGAGACTAAGGCCCGCGATGCCACACAACGCGAAATTATCTAAGTCGTTTCACTTCATAGCTGCCTAAAGACTGACTGCCCCCTTTCGCGTCTGAAACCGAGCTGTCTTGTTTGGTGTCTCCAGCCGAACCGTCCCCTTTGCTGTCTCGACCAGAACTGTCCCTCAGCCCGTCTCCGGTCGCGTCTCCAGCGTGCCGAACATCGTCGTTCTATTGACTGGGCTTGTTCCCTTTCTTGAAGTCGTCCATCTGATTGTCTACAGCTAATTCTACATATTTTTAAATTCTGTCATAGTTAAATAATCAAAGCTAGACCACTTTCGTGTACTATATAAAGTGACAATAATACCCATTACATAATAAACGTTAAATTCTTTTAGATAAAACCAATATAATTTCCTTCTTAGCTTCGAATGTCACGGCCAGTAGCTTTGCACCAATCTGCTTTCTGATAAATAAATAAAGAACAAAAGTAAGGATTATGCACTACACTTTACAACACATACTCAATTACCTAATGATTCAATAAGGTGTCATGCTGTCATCGTTCAATGTGTTTCGAGTGATGATTAACTGAAAATACTAATAATTTAAATTTACTATATCCTTTAAATAAATGAAGTTACAGAGTTGATATTTACAAAATTTGTTATTTCAATGATGCGCTTATATATGAAATTTCGATCGTTAAGATCGACCGAACCGTCCAGATTTTAGCATTCAGGTCTTTGTTACAAAACTTGTTAATTTCCTTTGACAGTAAATCCTAAACCATTCTAGATATGATCAATATTCACGTTTTATGAGGATCATCGTGAAAATTTATGGAGAATGGCAGATTAAAATTACTGTAGCTTGATTCGCTGCATTACTACATAATTAAATAGTTTTCATAAATGTTTCCCTTTATGGCCGATCTTAGGTCCGCCATATTTAACACTCCTACGTCTCCTTGGCCACAAAAGCCTTCTACTGGGTTTCCCTATGATGTAGGTTCTCGTCTGTCTTTCTTGCAGGTTACAGAGCTTAGGCTTCAAAAGACAAGAGACGCCTGTGAGTTTCCCCATCTTGTGGTGAATCTGCGCACTTTGGGGCCTGCGGTCCTGGACGACAGGGCTCGTTTCACAATTCCAATAGGCTGACTCTTTCTGCCATAGATTTAAATGAGAGTGCAGTGCTCGTTAACTCACAACTAGAAGCGTCATGGAAACGCGATGTATTTTTCAATGCGCTTATAGTCGGCGTATCTGAGCATTTAAAACAGTCTGTAGTGCGTGAAACTGATCAAAGAATCTAGACACTGTGTGCCACCTATTGTTCGCATTCGTACGCTACCCAGCCGCTAGCAACAATGCTTGTCATTGGCGAACACGCGTTTCCCACTCCACTGCGATTTCATTCCACAAGGACACTCTGTTCCTCTTTCAGTCGCCTGAATCGCATACTCGAGTGTGCACGGAATCGTAAATCCTTTTTGAAGTAAAATTAAAAATCGGTCAGGACGCACTCGTGCATCACGGCGCAATCAACGCTGTCGCAATTTTCCAACTTCCCCTTGCTCTGCACGCTCTGAACTCACGAACAACCGCTCTCCCTTCGCATGTGTCATCCAGATACATTTTCTCACCTTTTGCTGCTAGGTTCTACTACCACACTGACGACACAACCACTTTTGACCAAGACTGATTACGGTAGATTAATTGAACAATCCGTTGTTAAACAATATTTTATCACCGTATTTCAGTTTCGTTGTTATCGTGTGCCATAAGCGTTCCCCTAGAAGATGTAAAAACATTCAATAGTAGAGCGTCTCTGCGCATGGTTAATGCTTAATACCTGTTTATACACTTTGCCTAATTTTTCAACATTGCAAATATTTTTCATCTTTGATATTCAGGTTTATTTCTGGTCAGTGAGAAGTTTCGCAACTGCAAAATGCATTTTATGTTGCTTAGTGGCACTGACTCCTCTAGTCGTCTGTGACTCTGCTCAGGCTGCTAACTTAAATTGTATTACTCCAGAGCTGCCAGTGCTTGCTTTTCTGTGGGCTGGGACGACGCGCACACATTCCCTCTTCGCTACCTGTGCAAGCACTACTTACTTTTGGAGGTTCTTAGAGTGGGTTTCATTTCCCCGTGGTTATCATTACCTGTCACTAGAATTCTTTTATATTTGACTGGGTTCTCAGTATCCCTTTATGTTCTAGGTTACATCTCCTATGTATTCCACGGTCACTTTTTATGATGGTTGCGTTTTTGTGATGTGATTAGCTTAAGGGCAGGAGATATCTATGTTTCATTGGCGGAGAGGTTCCATCTCTGAAAAGATCTGTGGTACTCCTTTTATTATTTTTTCAACGTGATTAAAAAATTGTCATATAGATTATCGTATATAGGTTAACAAAAGGTTTTCGTTTTCATCTTCATTAGGTCAATTGTTTGGCACATAATAATGTGACTTTGTAGTCACGAAACTAGTTGTGAATCAATAAATCTTCTTAGATCAGTTGTAGCGATTACTTATTTATTCAAATAGATTTTTACAGCTGTAGCTGCCACACTCAACAAGTGATATATAAATGTTTTCCCAGCATAGCTAAAGGGTCCTTCTACATAGTATTAAATTTTATGAAGAGACTTGTTAAGGTCTCTGCCCACATGTATCTCAGTGGAACATGTTATAGCTAGACGGGACACCGCGACGTCAATTGTTTGGCACCTCAGATTATGGCTTTATTGCCATGAACATCTGTGAAGAAATAGGTAATAAATAAATACTCTCATGGGAGCTGTTCTCGATATTTATTTTTTTCAAATGGATTTTTACAATTGTGGCTGTCCCGCTCATCAGATTAACTAACTGCGTGGCTAAGGAGGCCTACTACAAACATTCTAATGTAAAGAACACTTGTGAAGGTTTCTGTCTACATTTGCTGCAATAACACATATCTAACTAGACAGATTATTCCAAGGTACGTGAGACAGATGTTTAGTCGAATTGCGTCTATGTCCACCAGAAGTATTATGATTATGTCTATCAAATGAGAAATCCACTATCTGTGGACAAAAAAAAGAATTTGTAAATAGAGATGTTTATATGGTGCATGTGAAGTTGGCTAAAATGAGTATGACACAACAATTTGAAGGGGACTTCAGCATGTAGGGGGGGGGGGGGGGGTAACAACGTTTTTAGGGACAGAGTACTTAAGACTCACTAACTTATTAGGATAACTGATACTGTGACGAACAGTCATATCCCCAGTCTTCATTTTAAGTTCCTTCCTTAAATGTGTAGTTATACTAACATAGTGTTCACCCATGAAGAGCAAAATTTGTTGCAATGTAGAGGATGTATCATATCCACAATACTCTAATTGATCAGTAAGTGGATTCCATATCTGCTCACACTATTACGGGTTTAAATGGGGCTATACTCACAGTGGCAGAACGAAACGAAATAGCTGTTGACGCAAAACGGTTGCTTGAAGAGGCTTTGGCATAAAGGACGGAATAAAAAGCATTCGGAAAAATGCCAAACTGCAGGATAATCAGGCACTTCTCACGCAATACGATAATACCAAAGCTATGGTCGGCCTAGAGGAGCAACAGCATAAAAGTAAAGTTGAAAATCTGGTAATAGAATGTAGGAAGCATCCGACTACTAAATGTGATGAGCAGTGTAACAGGGTATTGAAGAATATTAACGTTTTTCCTGACGGCCTTAGTAAAAAGTCACCCATATCTATGACACATGCACTTAGGGCTACCCTAAAGATCCACAAATCAATTATGCCGGTGCGAGTAATTGTTACCGAATGTAGTAAGTCTGCATATGAAATCGACAGAACTTTTGGCGATGTACTCAACATTTTTTACGTCCTGTCAGTTGCGATATTAAAAATAAGGACCACCTTATCTCCAATTTAAACGAAGTTAACATTCCATATGGCACTTATATTGTGACGTTACCTATTAATAATATGTATACTAAATAAATGTCGTGTGACTAGGGCCTCTCGTCGGGTAAACCGTTTGCCGGGTGCAAGTCTTTCGATTTGACGCCAATTTTGTGACTTGCGCGTCTATGGGGATGAAATAATGATCATTAGGACAACACAACATACAGTCTCTGAACGGAGAAAATCTCCAACTCAGCCGGGTATCGAACACGGGCCTTTAGGATTGACACTTTGTCGCTCTGACCAGTCAGCTCCCAGGGGCGGACACACGTATACTAATATTTCCCAACAGGAATTCTTCATTGTAATCGTCAAAAATTTTAGAGGTTATAGTTTTAGACCCAGTAACGAAATTCACGATGTATTGCAATTCCTGGACATCGCATTTAGCTATAATTAATTTAAGTTTATAGACCGCGTTTACCAACAACAGCATCATGCTATGTGATTACCACTTGTATACTATTCGGTTAACATATTCATATCCAGTTATGATTATCACATTTTAAGATACCGTTTCCTGAATTTCCAGATAGAACTGTAAGTGGGACTCGCTATGCAGACAAAGTCTTACTACCAATTATTGTTTAACTTTTGTTGAAGCGTTAAATAATCAGCATACTGACATCGAATCACAATGTTGGACAATTGTCGAGGGAGAGTCCCCTATCTTGACCTGTTCGTGATGTTTTATGGTGTTAAAAATGAACACAGTATGCAGTGAAAGCTAACTTCGCCAATTTTAATTGCACATTATGACTCCGATGAAAAGCACTCAAACGAGATGGCCGCCTTGAGATAATTGATTCACAGGCTGCACAGCGTCCCTCTTAGCTGAGAGGCATTTAATAAGGAATTTCAAGTGATCCAGCACGTAGTCCATACTGAAGGCTATGATGTAGATGTTGTCAGTAATATAAATAAGGGAATCATTCGGAAGAGAATGAAATGTGAGAATGTTACTCTCAAGCCAGCAGTGATCAGTTAATTATATTAACACCGGAAAGTGGGCGAGATGGAAATAAATATAGTAGGTTTCCGTATGTGGCATGTACACTCCTGGAAATTGAAATAAGAACACCGTGAATTCATTGTCCCAGGAAGGGGAAACTTAATTGACACATTCCTGGGGTCAGATACATCACATGATCACACTGACAGAACCACAGGCACATAGACACAGGCAACAGAGCATGCACAATGTCGGCACTAGTATAGTGAATATCCACCTTTCGCAGCAATGCAGGCTGCTATTCTCCCATGGAGACGATCGTAGAGATGCTGGATGTAGTCCTGTGGAACGGCTTGCCATGCCATTTCCACCTGGCGCCTCAGTTGGACCAGCGTTCGTGCTGGACGTGCAGACCGCGTGAGACGACGCTTCATCCAGTCCCAAACATGCTCAATGGGGGACAGATCCGGAGATCTTGCTGGCCAGGGTAGTTGACTTACACCTTCTAGAGCACGTTGGGTGGCACGGGATACATGCGGACGTGCATTGTCCTGTTGGAACAGCAAGTTCCCTTGCCGGTCTAGGAATGGTAGAACGATGGGTTCGATGACGGTTTGGATGTACCGTGCACTATTCAGTGTCCCCTCGACGATCACCAGTGGTGTACGGCCAGTGTAGGAGATCGCTCCCCAGACCATGATGCCGGGTGTTGGCCCTGTGTGCCTCGGTCGTATGCAGTCCTGATTGTGGCGCTCACCTGCACGGCGCCAAACACGCATACGAACATCATTGGCACCAAGGCAGAAGCGACTCTCATCGCTGAAGACGACACGTCTCCATTCGTCCCTCCATTCACGCCTGTCGCGACACCACTGGAGGCGGGCTGCACGATGTTGGGGCGTGAGCGGAAGACGGCCTGACGGTGTGCGGGACAGTAGCCCAGCTTCATGGAGACGGTTGCGAATGGTCCTCGTCGATACCCCAAGAGCAACAGTGTCCCTAATTTGCTGGGAAGTGGCGGTGCGGTCCCCTACGGCACTGCGTAGGATCCAACGGTCTTGGCGTGCATCCGTGCGTCGCTGCGGTCCGGTCCCAGGTCGACGGGCACGTGCACCTTCCGCCGACCACTGGCGACAACATCGATGTACTGTGGAGATCTCACGCCCCACGTGTTGAGCAATTCGGCGGTACGTCCACCCGGCCTCCCGCATGCCCATTATATGCCCTCGCTCAAAGTCCGTCAACTGCACATACGGTTCACGTCCACGCTGTCGCGGCATGCTACCAGTGTTAAAGACTGCGATGGAGCTCCGTATGCAACGGCAAACTGGCTGACACTGACGGCGGCGGTGCACAAATGCTGCGCAGCTAGCGCCATTCGACGGCCAACACCGCGGTTCCTGGTGTGTCCGCTGTGCCGTGCGTGTGATCATTGCTTGTACAGCCCTCTCGCAGTGTCCGGAGCAAGTACGATGGGTCTGACACACCGGTGTCAATGTTTTCTTTTTTCCATTTCCAGGAGTGTATTTCTGAAGGAATTGGTAAAGCTCTACGTATTAAGAATATAATATCTGTCTTCTTCATACCTCGTAATCTTGGTGCTTCTATTAGGAATAAATAGACTGTGGAAATCGAATGTTTTGCGGGCACCGGCGTATATGGTATTTGTACCTATAACATACGTCACGCAGACGGGGAGAAGTTTTAAGAAAAGAATTTAGAAGAATGATTTTCTATAATATTGCTAGTTACCTACACAAATTTTTAAAAACCCTTATCGTCCGTTGTCAAGACATGCCGAAACGACACGCTCTAGAACTGGGTGCATATCTCCATAATGAAGGACATTCCATTAGCGACAGTTCTCAAAATTTTAAAACATTACATAGGAAACCTAAGGAACATTTACTTAATATCTCAGAAGAAGCGGTAGTAATAAGGTCATTAACATGAAACAGAGGACAGATCGTCAATGGTCACTTGCAATTATGCCAACACGCTGTATTCGTTTATTTGGATTACCTACAAACGAGACACGTGAATGATATCTGGCCATTACATGGAAGTCACCTGTTCTTTCTAGTACACTTGTCAATCACATAGGTCCTGTTTCACGGTTGTTAGGTTAGACACGAAACTAGTTGTTAACCAAAAGGATATCAGTAAATCGTTTCACGGCAGCTATTGCCGTAATTGTCGCTACTGGCGATTAAAGTTGCTACACCACGAATATGACGTGCTACAGGCGCGAAATTTAACCGACAGGAAGAAGATGCTGTGATTTGCAAATTATTAGCTTTTCAGAGCATTCACACAAGGTTGGCGCCGGTGGCGACACCTACAACGTGCTGACATGAGGAGGAAAGTTTCCAACCGATTTCTCATACACAAACAGCAGTTGACCGGCGTTGCCTGGTGAAACGTTGTTGTGATGCCTCGTGTAAGGAGGAGAAATGCGTACCATCACGTTTCCGACTTTGATAAAGGTCGGATTGTAGTCTATCGCGATTGCGGTTTATCGTATCATGACATTGCTGCTCGCGTTGGTCGAGATCCAATGACTGTTAGCAGAATATGGAATCGGTGGGTTCAGGAGGGTAATACGGAACGCCGTGCTGGATCCCAACGGCCTCGTATCACTAGCAGTCGAGATGACAGGCATCTTATCCGCATGGCTGCATCGGATCGTGCAGCCACGTCTCGATCCCTGAGTCAACAGATGAACATCGTATTGTGCTAAGTCAATAAGATGTCCATGCGTTGTAACCATAGCTAAGCAAGTGCTTAACAATTACGTCTTAAACATTTCTAAACCTAGTCATAATAATGACGATGTTGGCTTTATGTTAACCTTCCCCACTCCTAAGTTCTTTTTAGGTGATTAAACTTCGTGCTTAAGCACAAAAGACTGACCATACCATATCTTCCTCATATCATGACTAATGAATACTTCGTAAATGTTAAGACTTTCAATCTAAGTACGTTCTGCACAGGGCAACATATACGCCCTTTTCCACAGCTATATCTTTTATTTCACTTTACTAGTAAATTAAAGGTCAGGAATTAAGTTCGTGTCTTGTCCCAACAAGTAGCTATCATACAGTCTATACGCAGGCGCAAGGTATTGTGTCCACCTAGGTGGGCCTCGTGACTCTACGGTCAGTTCCAGTACAGTACTCGTGGCTGCTGCATCGCGGTCGCGATGTGGGGCCGAGGCTGTTGCAGATAAGTTTTTACAGTCTGACGATAATATATGGATTTGTAGTTTTAGCTTGACGATGTGCACTATGGACAAACGGTAGTTCCTGTTATTCTGAAGAAGGTTGCGTTATCGCGACTGAATCCTAGGTAAATTCTAGGTAAATGGTGCAACTGAGGCTGTTGACTATTGAAATTAATACGACTTATGTTGTTTATAGCAATAGCCAATGAGCCATTTGAGTCGGTATAGTAACGAGAGGCATGCTGCTCACCCCGCAGGCGATCAGCGGCAACGCACTCGGGGCCAGACACGTTCGATAGCCAGCGGGGAGCCGTGTCCGCCGCCCCCCGCCACGTTCGTGATTGGCGCGGCGCTGTGGGGTGCCCCGGGTGGTACAGCTCACTGCTGTCCGACCCGACAGCACTCATCACCGGCGGCCAGTGCGATACATCGAAAGCCACAGGCCACCTACCTGGTACTCGTTACTCGGCACACAGTATTACCGTGTTGACATGCAATGTTACTGAACTCGTTGTCTCAGAAATAAATGGTTAAAATGGCTCTGAGCACTATGTGACACATCCATGCCCGAGGCAGGATTCGAACCTGCGACCGCCGCGGTCGTTCGGCTCCAGGCTGTAGCGCCTAGAACCGCACGGCCACTCCGGCCAGCTTTACGTTAATTCCACGACAGTTCCACACTTAACTAACTGTGGCCAGTGTGAACCAGTTTCGAATGTCACGTCTAGTGAAGAGAACCAGTTTGTGAAACTCACAAATTTTGTTAATAAACTGAAACTGCCTTTGTGATTTATGTTAATAGGGAATGCATATTGGAACCGGTCGCTGGTTGCAATCGTAGTACAGACTCTAGTTCGTATTACGGTCAGATACGTTTACATAGACCATTCAGTATCGCTTACTATGTACACTGTAGCTCTAACGCAGAAATTTCCACTTTAAATTATATAGAGACACTGACAGCATGGAATAGTTTACTCAAGAACTCTATGCAGTCATTGAGACTGTGACTCTCTTTACATTACGAAATACACGGAAGATTTAAAGCCCCGAAGAAGAATCAGCAAAAGTCTGTCACTTCCGCGACAAAACTCTTTGCAGAAGAGGATATGAAGCAAAGGGTAATTGTTATTTCACAGGTTCATACCGAGGTACAGTACGTCCTGGTTCTAATGTGAAGTATAGGCCTTACTTTACAGTGTCTGTCGTATTGCATAATCTGAGCAGTTACGATAGGTTTTTATTGATCACAAACCTTTGTGAGAAAAACGCGGTGTACGAGAATGAAGAGGAAGTCAAACTAAATCCCGGGCACGTTTCTATTTCATCATAGAACATGGAAAAACATAAATCTTTCACAAAGAGTGTTCCAGTGGCTCGACAGAAGAGGCACTGTAATAAAAATTTCAGATCTATTCGCTCCTTGAGTTTTCTGGAGAGTTCTCTCGAAAACCGTGCATCGTACCTAAAAGCAAAAGAACTGAAGATAATAAGATCATATTTTCCCGAGGATAAAGGATGTCATTCAGTTAACGAGAGCGGAATTTTCCCATATGAGATTGTAAGAAACGAATCGATTCTTTTGAAAGATCGATAATTCTGATATTTTGTTGACAGTTGAAACAATAAAAGAGGCTGGGCGCCAAAGATCTTGCGGTGTATGGAACGCATTGTGTTGCAAGATATTTGGAGAATAGCAATTATAAATCCATCATGAAAATAAGAGACGACGGTCAGGGGCCGATTGAACTGTTGTAGAAATATACGTACACCATCAAACGTTATTTTAGTACACTTTATTTAGGCAAGTAATTTCAACGCCTACGGAGTGTCTTCTTCAGGTCCCAATACACGGACCGTCCGGATTATTCCAGTCGTATATGTGCATAATACAGTAGAAGTCTTTCTAACAGTGTGTGCTCTCCACACATGCACCAGCAACTGCATTTGCACGGAGTTGCTGATGCGTGTACGGAGAGCACACACTGTTAGAAAGACTTCTACTGTGTTATGCACATATACGACTGGAATAATCCGGACGTTCGGTGATTTGCGACCTGAAGAAGGCGATACTGAGGCGTTAAAACTAGTTGGGTAAATAAAGTGTATCAAAATAACGGCTGATGGAATTTATTTCGACATCACTTGGAAATTATTCCGATTTATATTTCAAAATTGATGTGCTGCTCCTTGTTAACATGTCTGAAAACGTTATAGGGCTTTGCATTAAGACGTACGAACTGGATGTTGCATATTACGTAAACGCAACTAGTTTGGCATGTGCCACTGCTGAAAATTACCCTAGGGCAGTTGCGGCTAATATCCGACATCGAAGAACGCCGGTCTGTGGATCGAGGTGCCAGAACTGTTCAGTATTCTTGCAAACATGCAGTTGCCAGCAACAGATTCATGTCCGATTATGATGAAACCATTGGTGAATCTTTCATAAGTACATCGATTTGAAAAGCTTACATAGCTGGGAATGTTGTTGCTTCATACCGATTCTAGTTTTAAATGCCTTACTTCAGAGAGGATCAAAAACTTTGATGTAGACTGGCAACGGCAAGGAAAGCTTTTCTGAAGAAGAAAAATTTGTTAACGTCGAGTATAGATTTGTCAGGATGTCTTTTCTGAAAGTATTTATATGGAGTGCAGACATGTACGGAAGCGAAACATGTACGATAAATGGCTTACACAGGAAGAGAATAGAAGCTTTCGAAATGCGGTGCTACAGAAGAATGCTGACGATTAGCTTGGTAGATCGCGTAACTAATGAGGAGGTACTGAAAGGAATTGGGGAGTAGAGGACTTTATGGCCTAACTTGACTAGAAGAAGGGATCGGTTTGCAGGACACGTTCTGAGGCATCAAGGGATCACTAATTTAGTACTGAAGGGCAACGTGGAGAGTAAAAATCGTAGAGGGAGACCAAGGGCTGAATACACTGAGCACATTCAGAAGGATGTCGTGTTGCAGTAGTTACCCAGAGATGAAGAACCTCGCACAGGATAGGGTTGCATGGAGAGCTGCACCAAACCAGTCTCGGGACTGAAGACCATAACAACAACCAAATACCAGATGATTCGAACGTAGGATACATATTAGAAATACATCTTGAGCAACCTGATAATATTCACATTTTACATTAAGACCTACCCGCATGTCAAACAAAATTCCAAAGAAACAATTTTCAACCTTGGATGACATGAAAAACTATATCATTCAACGCAGAGATTAGGAGCTACGTTGTAAAAATATTGGTTCTGAAAAAAAAAAGTTGGCAAATCCTTTCGTTTAAGCAAGACCCCTGCTTGAACAGAGATTACTGCACAAAACCACCTAAGTGCACGGAAAGAGTTTGACAAAAATTTCTTAAAATTCCTGAAGAATATTGCATTCGGCAAAACCATTAAAAGTATGCGAAAGATGCGGGACATTAGATTTGCAGCATTATGGGATGTCTGGTTTGGGGCAGTTGCATAGAAAATATTGTTACAATTGAACTTCACAATCTACATGTGTCTTCGACGAACCAAACGCAACTGAAATGGCGATATTAGATATTTAGAAAACGCTTCTTTCCCATATACGTTATTGATGTTTACTGAAAATATTCCCGCTACACATACACTGATACCCGTCATATAACACACCAGCACTATGGGGATAGCAGCAGTGATGTGCATACGAGCTCCAGTACGTCAGGATTCCCAGTGAATAACAAATACAGTATTCCACAGACGAATAAAAAATGGTAAGTCTGACGAAAGATGCACTGAATGGTGAGCCTACCGTAGAATACGTGGGCCTGTGCGCAGAACCGTATCCGCTTGAGATAAAGTCTGGGCCCACAATGTGCAAAGCAAGAGGTAAAAAAATATTCAGAAATCAGTCTCGCCGTTGACGATTTCAAGCAACGAGTCCTGGATATGGAAACGAAAACAACTGAGCAGTTTTCTGTTCACTCGAAGTTACTTGTTGTTCAGACTATTAAACAACTTAAACTCTCTATATCTGCTCATAATGACGAACAACGCATATTTCCTCATATGGTAAATACACTTGCCTGGGGACATGGCCTTATCAGAAATGATGGTGATGATGACGATTGAAATTAACTTATCGGTTTTAAAGGCCGAAACATTTAATACTCTAAAAATAATTATTGTTTTCGTCTATGAAGTAAATCCTCCTCCCATGAACCATGGACCTTGCCGTTGGTGGGGAGGCTCGCGTGCCTCAACGATACAGATAGCCGTTCCGTAGGTGCAACCACAACGGAGGGGTATATGTTGAGAGTCTAGACCAACGTGTGTTTCCTGAAGAGGGGCAGCAGCCTTTTCAGTAGTTTCAGGGGCAACAGGTTGGATGATTGACTGATCTGGCCTTGTAACATTAATCAAAACGGCCTCGCTGTTGTGGTACAGCGAACGGCTGAAAGCAAGGGGAAACTACAGCCGTAATTTTTCACGAGGGCGTGCAGCTTTACTGTATGGTTAAATGATGATGGTGTCCTCTTGGGTAATATATTCCGGAGGTAAAATAGTCCCCCATTCGGATCTCCTGGCGGGGACTACTCAAGAGGACGTCGTTATCAGGAGAATGAAAACTGGCATTCTACGGATCGGAGAGTGGAATGTCAGATCCCTTAATCGGGCAGGTAGGCTAGAAAATTTAAAAAGGGAAATGGATAGGTTAAAGTTAGATATAGTGGGAATTAGTGAAGTTCGGTGGCAGGAGGAACAAGACTTCTGGTCAGGTGAATACAGGGTTAGAAATACAAAATACATTTTTACATTAAAGACTATTTCGGTATTTACATGTTATACAATCGTAATTTCATTACTGATATTTACATTATTTGTTACATTTTAAAGCATTTACGTTTTTTTAATAAATATCAATCACATATTTACTTCATGTAGTTGTTGTTGTGGTCTTCAGTTCTGAGACTGGTTTTATGCAGCTCTCCATGCTAATCTATCCTGTGCAAGCTCCTTCATCTCCCAGTACCTACTGCAACTTACATCCTTCTTAATCTGCTTAGTGTATTCATCTCTTGGTCTCTCTCTACGATTTTTACCCTCCACGTTTCCCTCCAATAATAAATTGGTGATCCCTTGATGCCGCAGAATATGCCGTACCAACCGATCCCTTCTTCTAGTCAAGTTGTGACACAAATTTCTCTTCTCTCCAGTTCTATTCAATACCTCCTCATTAGTTATGTGATCTACCCAACTAATCTTCAGCATTCTTCTGTAGCACCACATTTCGACAGATTCTATTCTCTTCTTGTATAAACTATTTATCGTCCACGTTTTACTTCCATACGTGGCTAGACTCCATACAAATACTTTCGGAAACGACTTCCTGACATTTAAACCTATACTCGATGTAAACAAATATCTCGTGTCCAGTGACGCTTTCCTTTCCATTCCTAGTCTACATTTTATATCCTCTCTACTTCGACCATCGTCAGTTATTTTGCTCCCCAAGTAGCAAAACGCATTTGCTACTTTAAGCATCTTATTTCCTAATCTAATTCCCGCAGCATCACCCGATTTAATTCGACTACATTCCATTATCCTCGTTTTGCTTTTGTTGATGTTCATCTTATATCCTCCTTTCAAGACACTGTCCATTCCATTCAGGTGCTCTTCCAGGTCCTTTGCTGTCTCTGACAGAAATACAATGTCTTCGGCGAACCTCAAAGTTTTTATTTCTTTTCCATGGATTTTAATACCTACTCCGAATATTTCTTTTGTTTCCTTTACTGCTTGCTCAATATACAGACTGAATAACATCGGGGGAAGGCTACAACCCTGTCTCAATCCCTTCCCAACCACTTCTTCCCTTTCCTGTCCCTCGATTCTTATAACTGCCATCTGGTTTCTGTACAAATTGTAAATAACCTTTCGCTCCCTGTATTTTACCCCTGCCACCTTTAGAATTTGAAAGAGAGTATTCCAGTTAACATTGTCAAAAGCTAATTTGAAAGAGAGTACTCCAGTCAACATTGTCAAAAGCTTTCTGTAAGTCTACAAATGCTAGAAACGTAACTTTGCCTTTCCTTTATCTATTTTCTAAGATACGTCGTAGGGTCAGTATTGCCTCACGTGTTCCAACATTTATATGGAATCCAAACTTACCTTCCCCGAGGTAAGCTTCTACCAGTTTTTCCATTCGTTTGTAAAGAATTCGTGTTAGTATTTTGCAGCCGTGGCTTATTAAACTGATATTTCGGTAATTTTCTGATCTGTCAGCACATGCTTTCTTTGGGATTGGAATTATTCTATTCATCTAGAAGTCGGAGGGTATTTCGCCTGTCTCATACACCCTGCTCACTAGATGGTAGAGTTTTGTTAGGCCTGGCTCTCCCAATGCTGTTAATAGTTGTAATGGAATGTTGTCTACTCCCGGGG
Source organism: Schistocerca piceifrons (assembly GCF_021461385.2). Lineage (NCBI taxonomy): Eukaryota > Metazoa > Arthropoda > Insecta > Orthoptera > Acrididae > Schistocerca > Schistocerca piceifrons. The sequence goes on along the minus strand of NC_060139.1, from coordinate 428,305,660 downwards.
CCTTGTTGACTTACGTCTTTCATTGCTCTGTCAAACTCTTCACGCAGTATCATATCTCCAATTTCATCTTCATCTAAATTCTCTTCCATTTCTATAATAAAGTCCTCAAGGACATCGCCCTTGTAGGGACCCTCTGTATACTCCTTCCTCCTTTCTGCTTTCCCTTCTTTGCTTATAAATGGGTTTCCATCTCCGCTCTTGATATTCATGCAAGTGGTTCTGTTTTCTCCAAAGGTCTCATTAATTTTCCTGTAGGCAGTATCTTTCCCCTAGTGATATGCGCCTCTACACCTTTATATTTGTCTTCTAGCCATCCCTGCTTAACCATTATGCACTTCCTGTTGATCATTTTTTTGAGACGTTTGTATTACTTTTTGCCTGCTTCATTTACTGCAGTTTTATATTTTCTCCTTTCATCGATTATATTCAATATCTCTTCTGTTACCAAAGGATTTCTATTAGCCCTCGTCTTTTTGCCTACTTGATCCTGTGCTACCTTCACTATTTCATCTCTCAAAGCTACCCATTCTTCTTCTACTGTATATCTTTCCCCCATTCTTGTAAATCGTTCCCTAATGGTCTCCCTGAAGCTCTCCACCATCTCTGGTTCTTTCAGTTTATCCAGGTCCCATCTCCTCAAATTTTACCGCTCAGAATATGCCTGGAAACGGCTTAGGGTTTGGCACAAACATAGTCAAAGAAACCATCTGTTTCTCTGGGGCGTTGATTCCCACACATTTCGTGGTCGAGCCCTCCCTCGGGCATCGGTGTCTGTGTTTGTCCTTAGGATAATTTAGATTAAGTAGTGTGTAACCTTAGGGACTGACGAGCTTAACAGTTAAGTCCCGTCCGCAGCTCGTGGTCGCGCGGTAGCGTTCTCGCTTCCCGCGCCCTTGTTCGCGGGTTCGATTCCCTGCGTGGTCAGGGATTTTCTCTACCTCGTGATGACTGGGTGTTGTGTGATGTTTTAGGTTAGTTAGGTTTAAGTAGTTCTAAGTTCTAGGGGACTGATGACCATAGATGTTAAGTCCCATAGTGCTCAAAGCCATTTGAACCCATTTTAAGTCCCATAAGATTTCACACACATTATCATTATCAACATTTCGTGGTCGAAAACGTTAGTTCACAATGCGATGAGCGACAGGACAATGTTCTTGCCAATCTTTGACGCTGATGATACTCTCGGACGTTTCAGTCTTCCTTTAAGGACATCATGCGGCTACATCCCCATTAAACACGATTTGACTCCTTTGGAAGGACATGTGGCTACAATGTTTGCTCTCGTGTACAGGCTGGGTCTACTAGTGACAGTTCAAAATTTAAACGTGATCCGTGGCAGAAGAGGGTACTTGTGCATTTTCATCTTTCCTTTTTCGGCCCTCAGGGTGTAATCACGGCGAGGACGAGGGGGAAAGTTTAAGTTGCTTGTGAATAAAATGGCAAAGGTTGCCTGTGAGAGCCCACAGTTTGGCAACATCATGGGTACCACCCTTGCACCTTGGTTGAGCACATCAAAAATGTACCTGTCTGTAACTGCATAACTAAATTTGCCTTGTGGCTGCTTCAAGGCGTGACGGCAGCAAACACAGCAGAGCCCTCAAAGGTGTTAGGTAAACTTCAGGCTCTAAAGTAGCCTCGAGGCCTAAAGTGTGTCGAAGGCTAAGACAGGTACATTTGCATTGTCCTCAACTAAGGTGGCACTCATATTGTTGCCGAGCTGAAGCGTCTTAGAGGAGCCCTTTGCCGTTTTATTCAGGCACATTATAATGTTGTACCTGTGGGGTTACGCTACAGGAGCCTCGAAAAAGGAGGGATGAATATGCAAAACTACCCTTTCCTACCCCGGATTGCGTTCATATTTCGTCGATTGGACTAAACCCTCCCTAGTGTTTACAAGTGTACTCAAAAGCAAAAATTGACGGAGATCCGAAATGTGAAATGATTTGGGTGAAGGTCACGGTTAAAGCAGGCTCAGACATGGTAATTGGATGTCTCTATAGGCCCCCTGGCTCAGCAGCTGTTGTGGCTGAGCACCTGAAGGATAATTTGGAAAATATTTCGAGTAGATTTCCCCACCATGTTATAGTTCTGGGTGGAGATTTTAATTTGCCGGATATAGACTGGGAGACTCAGACGTTCATAACGAGTGGCAGGGACAAAGAATCCAGTGAAATTTTTTTATGTGCTTTATCTGAAAACTACCTTGAGCAGTTAAACAGAGAACCGACTCGTGACGATAACATATTAGACCTTCTGGTGACAAACAGACCCGAACTATTTGAAAAAGTTAACGCAGAACAGGGAATCAGCGATCATAAAGCGGTTACGGCATCGATGATTTCAGCCGTAAATAGGAATATTAAAAAGGGTTGAAAGATTTTTCTGTTTAGAAAAAGTGACAAAAAGCAGATTTCAGAGTACCTGTTGGCTCAACACAAAAGTTTTGTCTCAAGTACAGATAGTGTTGAGGATCAGTGGACAAAGTTCAAAACCGTCGTACATAATGCGTTAGATGAGTACGTGCCAAGCAAGATCGTAAGAGATGGAAAAGAGCCACCGTGGTACAACAACCGAGTTAGAAAACTGCTGCGGAAGCAAAGGGAACTTCACAGCAAACATAAACATAGCCAAAGCCTTGCAGACAAACAAAAATTACGCGAAGCGAAATGTAATGTGAGGAGGGCTATGCGAGAGGCGTTCAATGAATTCGAAAGTAAAGTTCTATGTACTGACGTGGCAGTCAAAGCGGTAGGTGGATCAAAACAAGATGTCCAGACATTCTGTGACCAAAATGGTACTGAAACAGAGGATGACAGACTAAAGGCCGAAATACTAAATGTCTCTTTCCAAAGTTGTTTCACACAGTAAGTTTGCACTGTAGTTCCTTCTCTAGATTGTCGCACAGATGACAAAATGGTAGATATCGAAATAGACGACAGAGGGATAGAGAAACAATTAAAATCGCTCAAAAGAGGAGAGGCCTCTGGACCTGATGGAATACCAGTTCAATTTTACACAGAGTACGCGAAGGAACTTGCCCCCCTTCTTGCAGCGGTGTACCGTAGGTCTCTAGAAGAGCGTAGCGTTCCAAAGGATTGGAAAAGGGCACAGGTCATCCCCGTTTTCAAGAAGGCACGTCGAGCAGATGTGCAGAACTATAGACCTATATCTCTAACGTCGATCAGTTGTAGAATTTTGGAACACGTATTGTGTTCGAGTATAATGACTTTTCTGGAGACAATAAATCTACTCTGTAGGAATCAGCATGGGTTTCGAAAAAGACGGTCATGTGAAACCCAGCTCGCGCTATTCGTCCACGAGACTCAGAGGGCCATAGACACGGGTTCACAGGTAGATGCCGTGTTTCTTGACTTCCGCAAGGCGTTCGATACAGTTCCCCACAGTCGTTTAATGAACAAAGTAAGAGCATATGGACTATCAGATCAATTGTGTGATTGGATTGAGGAGTTCCTAGATAACAGGGCGCAGCATGTCATTCTCAATGGAGAGAAGTCTTCCGAAATAAAAGTGATTTCAGGTGTGCCGCAGGGGAGTGTCATAGGACCGTTGCTATTCACAATATACATAAATGACCTTGTGGATGACATCGGAAGTTCACTGAGGCTTTTTGCAGATGATGCTATGGTGTATCGAGAGGTTGTAACAATGGAAAATTGTACTGAAATGCAGGAGGATCTGCAGCGAATTGACGCATGGTGTAGGGAATGGCAATTGAATCTCAATGTAGACAAGTGTAATGTGCTGCGAATACACAGAAAGATAGATCCTTTATCATTTAGCTACAAAATAGCAGGTCAGCAACTGGAAGCAGTTAATACCATAAATTATCTGGGAGTACGCATTAGGAGTGATTTAAAATGGAATGATCATATAATGTTGATCGTCGATAAAGCAGATGCCAGACTGAGATTCATTGGAAGAATCCTAAGAAAATGCAATCCGAAAACACAGGAAGTAGGTTACAGTACGCTTGTTCGCCCACTGCTTGAATACTGCTCAGCAGTGTGGGATCCGTACCAGATAGGGTTGATAGAAGATATAGAGAAGATCCAACGGAGAGCAGCGCGCTTCGTTATAGGATCATTTAGTAATCGTAAAGTGTTACGGAGATGATAGATAAACTCCAGTGGAAGACTCTGCAGGAGAGACGCTCAGTAGCTCGGTACGGGCTTTTGTCAAAGTTTCGAGAACATACCTTCACCAAAGAGTCAAGCAGTATATTGCTCCCTCCTACGTATATCTCGCGAAGAGACCATGAGGATAAAATCAGAGAGATTAGAGCCCACACAGAGGCATACCGACAATCCTTCATTCCACGAACAATACGAGACTGGAATAGAAGGGAGAACCGATAGAGGTACTCAGGGTACCCTCCGCCACACACCGTCAGGTGGCTTGCGGAGTATGGATGCAGATGTAGACGTAGATACAGATGAGGCAGATGTCGTTTAATGCCGCTGCAGCCCCACAATGTCCTTAGAGCTGTGTTGAAACGTTCGAGAATGTCAGCAGTGTCAAAGATTGACAAGAGCGATCTCCTGTTGCTCATCCCGCTGTGAAATGGCGTTTCCGACTGCAAAATGTATGGTAATCAACGCCCCAGTGAAATAGAGGGTTTCTTTGTCTTTTTTATGCTAATCTCTGAGGTCGTTTCGTGCCGATTGCGGGCGGTGGTGTCTCTGCATTCATAAGAAACCCGCTTGATATAAATGCTGGGCGTCGGGGTTCTGACAGCCATCGAACAGAAAAGAGGAGAAATGTACGAAGGGCTTTGGGCTGTGGTGACATCTTAGTTGTGTGACATGTTGGGCAGAATTTTGGTGAAGCTTGGTGCCAACTTCAAATCAAATACCCACCTTACACGTCACATGAAGTTCTGAGCTGTGACCTTCTCCCCCGAATGTGTCGACACCTTGCTGTTTGAAGTGTCGTCCTGGGCGACAGTGACACCACAGGGCACCACACCTTTGTACCATTACAGAGGAAATTTATGGAAATCTTTCAGCCAAATTTGAAATTTATGGGTCTCAATGGGTTGGAATTAGGGAGTTTTGAGAAAGTGATACATTGATTCTATTGAGTATTGTACTTCATCTAACATACAAAAACCTGAATCTGACATTTTTGCAATTACGGTAGTACTGCAGCCAATCCAAGCACACATACAGCAAGAAAAGGAGTGGCAAACTAGGTTCTTAAGACTACCGTTTACTGTTTTTCTGAGAATGGTATCATACTCAATTTTAGAAAGGTACAAGATATTCAGTCCTCTACATGTAGACTTACTACACTACTGATTTGTGCCACATGTGCTAAAGGAATAAAAAAAAAAATAGGGTGGGAACTAGAACATTCTTGGGAGTGCATATTCAAGAGAATTTAAACTGGGAAAAGCACACTTTGGTACCATATTCTTTGTTTTTAAGTAAAAGAAACGTTGTTGAAACACATTTACGCATGGACACTGAGAGCTAACGAGCATTTCGCTCTCATTTAAGATTAAGGCCGAAAGGGTCAGCCTTCAGAACCCGTCGTCTTGGACCGGATCTCACAATGGGTGCAGATTCACCACGAGATGGGAAACTATTGAGGCCAAAGCGCTGTAGTGTGCGAGACAGACGAGAACCTACGTCATAGGGAAAACCAGTAGAAGGCTTTTGTGGCCAAGGAGACGAAGCATTGTTAGATACGGCGGACCTAACATCGGCCATAAAGGGAAACAGTTATGAAAAATATTTAATTCTATAATAGTACAGGGAATGAAGCCACAGTAATTTTAATCTCCCATCCTCCACAAAATTTCATGTTGATCCCAATAGAACATAAATATTGATCACATTTATAATAGTTTAGGATTTACTATTAAATTGAAATTAGCAAGTTTTGTAACAAAGCCCTGAATTCTAAAATCTGAACGCTTTGATCGATCTTAACGATCGATATTTCATATGGAAGCGCATCGTTAAAATGACAAATGTTGTAAATATCAACTCCTTAACCTTATTTGTTTAAAAGATATAGTAAAATTTAAACTATCAATATTTTCAGTTCAGCATCTGATCATCATTTCCTCCACACAAAGCAAATTGAACTATGACAGCATGACAACTTATCAAAACATTAGGTAATAAAATATTTGTTGTTAAGTTTAGTGAGTAATAGTTACTTTTAGTCTGTATTTATTTTTTTTTATTGGTGCAAAGCTACTGGCCGTGACATTCAAAGTTAAGAAGGAAATTGTATTGGTTATATGTAAAAGAATTTGACGTTTATTATGTAATGGACATTATTGTTACTTTATTTAGAAGGTGAACATGGTCAAACTTTTCTTATTTAAATGTCTTAAAACGTAAAATAATATAGAATAAACTGTAGCCAATAAGATGGACGGCTTCAGAAAAAGGAACTGCCCTAATGAGTTGAGAGAGGATGTTCGGTGCGCGGGGAAAGTGGCTACAGACGGGCAGAGGGACGGTTCTGGTCTAGACACCAAAGGGACAGTGTAGGTGCAGACGCGAAGGTGGACATTTCGGCTGGAGACACCATAGCGACACGTCGGACTGAGACACGAAAGTGGACAATTGGTCTTCAGGCAGCTAGGAAGTGAAAAGGCTTAGAAAATTTCGCATTGTGTGGTATCGCGGGACATAATCTCTGAGAACTGTGCAGACGCGAACCTGGTGTGAACTCTAACTTTTCGCGTACTGAACGAGGTGGAGTATCTAACTTGAAATTCGCGATGAGATTGTGAATGATAGAACTGTGTCAAATGAATACGCGCTTCAGTGTAACAGTAACTCTAAATACGAGCATTTTCGCTTTTTGTTTGCATTCTGAATAAACATTATTCTAACAAAATCGCAACAGTGTGGACCATGTCATCTATCGGTCGATAATTTAGTTCTCGCTATTATTATTACTGTTACTATATGTTATATTAACGTTGTATTCCGCAAATATGCCATCAGCCAGACATTTTGACCAAAGGGTCACAAGTGTCTAATTTTGGCCATGTAATACGACTCGTGCGGTTTAACACCTTGATCAGTTTTAGCCAAGACATTTCGACGAAGAGGAACCGCATGTGAACCCGAAAACCTATGGTATGTTAGCTCGCAATTGGGGTCTCGTCCGGGATAGGAACTTGGAAAGTGTTAGTTGAGGGATAAGAATCTTGCAATGTGTTGGAACTGGAGCGGATTTTGGAAAATGTTAGTTGCGGAATATGAACTCTAGAAAGTTTAGAAATGTATCAGAATTCTGCCGAGTGTTCCCAAAAGTATTACCTGAAGTTCTATAGGCAGGAACTCTCGCAAAAGTTAAATGTGGGATTGGTTCAGGACTGAGTATTAGGTTTCTTTAATAGTTGTGAAATTATAATAGTAATTCTCTCAGCTAACGATATTCTGTGAACTCAGTCCAAAGTCTGTGGCAGTTTAGGCAGTTCGCGTGGGGGCTCTGAGCTACGAATTTTGAATCAGTTGTGTGCACCGAGTTTTAGTTGTGGTTAGGAGTGATAAAAAAACTAACGCGGAAGAAGAGGCGACATCGAAAGCACGTGGTTCCAGGCAGCAGCGGCATCTTGAACAGCAAATCATCTCGCAGCGGTGGTTGCAGCACCGCAGCAGAGGCTACAAGATCTTCAGCGTCGGCTCCAACTGCAACAATGGCAGCGACACCATGGCAGAAGGATCCAGCACGACAGAGCTAAGTACCAGCACCAGTAACGAGATTATGTATGATTCTGTAGTTCAATCGCCAATAACAGACGTCGCTAATATTAAGCAGTCGGCCAGTTTGTGTGAATCCGAAAATACAAGCGAGCCCCTTAACCCGAAGTCGGAGCGGGAGAGCGTGATTGGCGGTGAATTTGGTGGGGCAAATAGTCCGAATTCAGGCAAGGGAGACGAATTTGGGGGAGGCATGATTTAGCAATTAATACGAAACATAAAATAATTGGTATCCAAAATTGATTCTGTTAAAACCGACATAGGAACCAAAATTGATTCTGTGTTAGAACCGATATAGGTGACGTTAATTTAAAAACTGACTCTGTTAAAACCGATATGGTTGACTTAAATTTAGAAATTGATTCGGTTCAATACGAAATACCTTTGGTTGTGAAAGACGAAGTAGGTAAAATGGCTAATGAAATAGATGAATTGATAGATGGAAAATCAAAATGCATTCGGGATGAAATGGGCTAAATTTCTGATGGAGTTGGGATACTTGACTCTAAGGTAGATCAAGCGGTGAAAAATTTCAGTGATAAGGTGGAGAAGTTGCAGGCAACGTAAAAATTGTATGAGTAGGCAAGATGATCTAATGGCTGAGACGACAGATGCTATTAGCAACTTATCCGTTCGAATAGGTAAACGGGAGAAAGAACTAGATAAAATAAAGGGACAAGTATAATCTGGCATTAATATTAAAAATAGTGAAAGTAAAAAGCAAATCAGTGAAATAAAAAGCGAACTGAATTCTTTAGCTGGACATCAAACCTCTACAGTGATCAGTGAAGTCGGTATGGGTCAAATGATTTGCAGACGATAGGAAATATCATCCAGTAAATTTTCTGCCAGCATGCAGGGATGGTTTTATAAGGGGAATGTCAGACGAGGCGAAGATAAAATTCGTGAAAAGACATTTGGAAGGTGAGTCGCAATCGTGGGCAAATATAAACAGTGATACGTTCACTACCTACGAAATATTTGAAAGCAATTTCCTGAACAAGTTCTGAAGTGAAGTGAAGCAAACGCGACTGGAAAATGAGTTTCTGAATGGGGCAATATTTAAATACGGGAACGGGTCGATGCCAGATTAATGCATGTGAAAAGTCCTTTGGGAGTACTTACTGAAATTACGGCGTTGAAAAGGCTGTTACCGTAAAATTTGCAGTGGAGTCTAGAGCACAGTTGTAGCAAGTCAACAGACGAGTTTTTGGACTTTGCAGAAAAATCAGATCGCGCGTTGAAATTTAAACCGCAAAGTAAGTAGACAAAGAGTTTTTAGAATGGAAATCATAACTACAGTCCGAGTAACCACTATGAAAGACATTCAGAAAGTTATCAACTGAACGCAAATAGCAGTTCTGATAAGGGAAACGGTAACAAGAACACATCAAGTGATAAAATTGAAAGGGGTAATGCGAACGGATAAGCAGGGAGCGACACCAAGATCGAAGATTTGAGGGACCGGCACTTGGCGAAATGAACCAGCGTAATGGGAGATTGGGAAACTAAGTTTCACCGTATCTCAGGTCCGGAGATGGAAAAATAAACCGGCGATGAATAAAACGCGAGTAAATGGAAACGTAATAGGTGATAATAAATCAGCAGAAAGGCGTCAGAATACTGAAATGAAATTAGTAAAAGATGAGAATCAAATAGGTAAATTGTCAAATCAGACTGTAAGTAAAAGGCATAATCCTAAGCTAATGATAGGTAATGCTAAAGGTGATGACGACGGTTTAGGACTAAATGATTTGTTTTGTGAATGTGATAGAAAAGAGTGTGTGAATGTTAATGCAATGAAAGATACCAAGTGCCAAAAGGAGGCTGAGGTGGAGCTGAATTTGGTGTAGATGGTGTAGAAAACTCTAAAGTGGTACTAACCACTGGTAACGATTATAGTGATGAAGGTGATGATGTTACAGGTGATATTGTGATGGCGAAAGTCGTTAAGGAGGTTAATAATGGTGGCGTAACAGTAGTCTTGCAGCTGTTGTTGAATTTGTGTGTGTATCGGCGGTTACTGGTGAATTATATTTGAAGGATGGTAGTAATGATGTTTTATGTGCTTAAGTTACGGAAGTTAAAGCTCCTGGTATTGATATTTCAGACGAAGGAGTCATTGCGTATCTTTCTACTAATCGAGCTGAACCCAAAAATCTGGATGGATCTGTTTATCTTGAATGTTTTTTTGAGAATTAATGCGGATTTGAATTTTATTTGTGACCTGAAATTGATGTGGTGCAGGAGTGTGTATGAGGGGAAAAGGTATTATGCTCAGGTTTAAGTCCAAACTCAGCGGATTTTAATGGTACTGTTGATTCTGAAATTGCATGACACAGTAGCTATAATTCATGTGATGTAACGGCAGAGGATGATGAAGCTATGAACGGATCTTATATCGGTGATTTGTCGATGGAAGTGAATGAGGTTTTATGTAACGAGTTGTGATGATGTATCAGTGGCTGTTGAAAGTGCTGTTTGTGAAGGTGTTTGTAATGATGTGGAAGTAAATAGTAATGCTTTATTTCATAATAATGATGTTGTAGCTACTAATGTCGATAACTTTAAAGGAGAATACAGTGAGTCTGATTCTAATATAGAAAGCGATATTTGGACAGAATGCTATCTTATGGAGGAATGTGATTGTACTGTAACTGATCGGCGAATTTATGGTAGAACATTAAGATTGTTAACGTCTCATTTGTGGACTCGAGAGAAGTTTAAGATAGCGAGCGGTTTAGGAGGGAGAAAAAATGAAACTGAGGCCAAAGAAGCATTTAATGAATTATTATGGGATGAGTAAGAAATTGAGGGGTACTTTTCAATGTTTTATTTCAGGATGTATTGAAGCTTGTTATTTGTTTTGTGGCAAAAGGATTTTTTTGGCACATTGTCTGTGCAATTATAAAGAGATAGTTTAGATGTAAATTTGGGTGCGAGGAGGTCGGAAAATTCAAGTATTTGGTGAACGGTATCAAGCCCTAAACCAGTGCACAGTATGCATATAAACTAGGTTTTTGGGGGTATATAAGAGATTTATTTATGTGTATCTATGTGTTAGACTTAAGTTTTCGGATGGTTTTATGTTTGTTGTAATTTCCAAATTATAAGTTATGGTCACGCCAACTTGGAGGCTTGGAGGTCGGAGATATTTGGAAAAATGAAAATTAATAATGCTTACCTAGGACGACATGTGTATGTTTCTCTACTTCCCTGAGAATATTTTGGGGGAATAATTTATTGTTATACGGAGTATAGATTTGTATACGCAGCTTCACCGTACGGAATTAAACGTGGGGTGAGATTTGTTCATATTAGTTGTTAGTTATGGGTCCAACGGAGTTATTTAAATTAAAAGAAAATATAAATTTTCCGATAAAGTCGACTGGAAATCTGGCACGAGATGCATGTCTCTAGTGGGACTTGAATAACTTGTCAGAGTCAATGAAGAATTTACGAGCACCTTGCAAACGCTGTAAATGAGTTGATTACTGTGTAGCTTAGATCTGTTTGTGTCGATTCCACTCGGATAAGCGTTCAGTGCAGATTGTTGGTGGTTTCGGACAGTGTTTGTTTTCTGGTATCTACATCCGAATCACATTTCAACAGTCTTGTCCCCGGAAAACGTTGCCGATGGAATGCAGAGCCATACAGAATTTCGGCTGGGTCCTCGGCTCTGAATCTGTGGAATGCCGCTGGAGGCTTCGTTGTGACAAAAAGGTTCCTTGAAAGTCAGCGCAGTGGCGCTGATATTTCTGCGGCATTTGAATAGACAGTCGGTTCTGATAAATGTATAGTCTTATTTGGCATTTAGTTAATATGCTGATATTCATAATTTATGTTAGATATAAGTTTCTTTAACTTTAAAGCATGCTGCATCAACACCACTACCAATAGTTACATATTGATCTGGCGCTTAGGATATTTATGCAAAGGGTTTTTGAATTTTGTCTTATAAATTTAGGTGCTACTTCATAACATATGTGGCACGGCAACATGTTATGAAATGAAGGTGTGTGAGTTAACAAGCATTTCACTCTCATTTAAAAATATGGCCGAAGGAGTCAGCCTTCAGTAATTGTGAAACCAACCCTGTCGCCCAGGACCAGATGCCACAATGGACGCAGATTCACCACGAGATAGGGAAACTCACAGGCGTCAGTTGTCTATTGAGGCCTAAGCGCTATAGTGTCCGAGAGAGACAGACGAAAACCTACATCGTGAGGGCACCCAGTAGAAGGCTTTTGCGGCCAACGAGACGCAGCAGTGTTAAATATGGCGGACCTAATATTTGCCATTTATGAAATTTATTTTATTCTGTAGCAGTGCAGGGAATGAAGCCACAGCAATTTTAATCTACCATCCTCCATAAAATTCCATGGTGATCGCAATAAAACTTGAATATGGATCATATCTGTAATAGTTTAGGATTTACTGTTGCGAAAATAACCAGTTTTGTAACAAAGACCCGAATGCTAAAATCTGAACGCTTTCTTCGATCTTAACGATCGACATTTCATATAGAAGCGCATCCTTAAATGACAAATGCTGTAAATATCAACTCTGTAACTATACTTGTTTAAAAGATATAGGAAATTTAAATTATCAGTATTTTTTGTTGAGCTTCAGAACATCATTTCCTCTACACAAAACTCATGGAACGATGAGAGCATGACACCTTATTAAATCATTAGGCAGTAAAATATTTGTTGTAAAGTTTAGTGCATAATATTTGGTTTCGTTCTTTATTTATTTATCAGAAGGCACATTGGAGCAACGCTACTGACTGTGACATTCAAAGTTAAGAAGAAAATTGTATTGGTTTTATGTAGAAGAATTTAACGTTTATTATGTAATGGATATTATTGTTACTTTATTTAGAAGCTGAAAGTGGTCAAGCTTTGAGTATTTAAATATGTTAAAAAGTAAAATAATGTAGGATAAGCTGTAGCGAATCAGATGGAGGGCTTCAGAGAAGCGAATTGTCCTAGTCAGTTGAGCGAGGAGGTTCGGCGCGCGGGTAAAGCTGCCGGGGACGGACAGAGGGACAGTTCTGGTCTAGACACCCAAGGGGCAGTGCTGGTGCAGACGCGAAGGCGGACAGTTCGGCTGACGACACCAAAGCGACAGGTCGTAATGAGAAGTGAAAGGGGACAACTAGGAAGTGAAACGACTTAGAAAATTTCGCGTTGTGTGCTATCGCAGGACTTAATCTCTGAGCGCTGTGCAGCCGCGCGCCTGATGTGTACACTAACTTTATGCATAGTTAACGAGGTGGAGTATCTAACTTGTAATTCGCGACGAGATTGTGAATGATCGAACTGTGTCAAATGGATATGTGCTTCAGTGTAACAGTAACTCTAAATACGACCACTTTCGTTATTCGTTTGCATTCTGAATAAACATTATTCTATTAAAATCGCAACAGTGTGGACTACATCATTTATGGGTCGTTAAATTAGTTCCCGATATTGTTATTACTGTTATATTAACTTTGTATTTCACGAACTTCCAACCAACTAGCCAAATTAATCACAAGCGTCTCATTTAGGGCGTGTAATACGACACATGCGGTTGAACCCCTAGACGAGTTTTAACCAAGACATTTCGACGAAGAGGAACCGCATTTGAGTCCGAACATATATGGGATGTTTGCTTCCCACACATTGCAAATCTTAGCGAGAGACAAGTCAGTAAATTGACATATTCTGCATAATTTCATTCACTAATATCATGTGCATTAATGTTATGGAGTAACTCATCTTTAGAAAGAAAGAAATCCCTCGTTTCTCAAACGTGGTCTAGGATTCATGTTTAATGCTCAGCAATGATCATCTTGTAGACATTTGTTAAGGAGTTTTGCGTTTCTACTAGTGCTTCACAGTAGATTTCCTCCGTCATAAACTTTGTTGTGCATAATCAACTACAGTTCAACAGGAGCAGTGATGGATATGATTACAATACCGGATGAAAAAATGTGAGTCATTACGCCAAATCAAGATCGTCTTTAGCCCGAAAACGGCTGCACAATGCCGAAACCATAATGTTTGATCAGTTACCCAGTGATATTAAATATCAGTCAGCAAAGCAGAATTTGAAAATAAACTGAAAATAAATTCTCCGTGACAATTTATTTTGTATTGTGAAAGAATTTCTGTTATTGGAATGTCTAAAAGGCTATAGATGAAATTACTAACTCTCATCTGTACATTTAAAACAAAAAATCTTGTAAATTATCATGTCGCAGGCATATTAAGAAAAAAATTGTGATTAGTATGTAAAATGGCTCGTTTCATATCATTATAATGTTTTATCATGCAAATGATCCATCATCGAAAATGAAACTAACTCAGAAAATGACAAGCAGGTTTTCAGTCTCAAAGGATGGAAGTCAAACACAGGACAAGGCAGACCTAGGAAACATTGCCACTGACGTTATGAATTGTCGTAGCTGTGCCGGAACAGAACAAGTGCTCCAAGCCTCATAGAAAACACAAACAAAAATTGTTGTCCGTATTGAAAGCTGTCCAAAGTCGGATGAAAGGTCAGCCGAAGTTTATACGTAGGTGACTGGTGGGGTGCTTGTAGCTGTTAGAAGTATTGTACCTCGTAGTGAAATTTAAGTAGAGGATTGCTGTGAGTGAGTGTGAGACGAGGTTCTACTGCTCATCTGGAATAAATTAACAGTAATAAATAAATAATGAAAAATTGGTTCCTCGCTATATGGTATAGGGCCCCTACGACTGACAGAAAACGTTACATGAATTCAAAGAATGGCAGTGCGCCTTGCACTATCGCGAAATGGGCGAGGGGGTGCCGCCTAAATGATAATCGAATTTGAGGCGGCATTGATTAACATAAAGATGGGTATCGCTGCAGCGACAAGCGACATCTGTCCATGAAATTTCAATCTCGATATTTCTGTTTCAAATGTGGAAGTACTTCAGTGGCTCCCACTTAAAAGGAGGGCGACGACTGTGGTGATAAAATAAGAGAAATCAGAGCACACACGGAAGGATTTAGGTGTTCGTTTTTCCCGCGTGCTGTGCGAGGGTGAAACGGTCGAGAATTAGTCTGAAAGTGATTTTGTGAACCCTGTGCCAAATCCTTAAGTGTCAGTTACGTCTCATCGCTGCCGTATATATCCCATCCATTAATAATAACAGTGAACGGACTGCAATTATTACGTGGTACAGAAAGCGCTCCCACCGGCAGGCAGGTACGGAAGCGTGGTGTCCGCAGCGAATTTTTCATTTCGAATTCGCCGCAAATATTTAAAACCTCTTTATGAAGGCGCGCATCGTAATGTATGGTGCATCTGTTTTTCCGCTTCTGGTAATTACAAATTTCCGACAGCTGTAATGAACTATTGTCTTGGTTGCAACCAGTTGCACTATAATTTTGTAGTTACGCACGATCGTCCCCCACTATCCAACTACATACTCTTTCTCGATGTTACGCCACTTCATACAACGTACATAAAAAGCGTTAGACGGTTATCTCTTTTGGTATTTCCATAGTAAAACGAGAACGCTTCAGTCGCAATATGCGCTTTAGAAGTTTCAGTGTACTTGTAAACACGTGTAGGGACTGTCGACTATTAGCAGGTAAACAGAGCTGCAGCGCGGCTTTACTTCAGAGCTCGCCCGACGAGAAGCTTTTGTTACAGACCAACATTACATAAAAACACGAAGCTCTGGGCAAGAAACAGAGGTCTCTGCGTTTCATAAGTAAACAAATATACGTGACTTTTGCCCGAGGTAAGCTCACAGCTTCAGCCGTACCATCCGAGTGGCGGGCGCCGCTCTGCACAGGTGGCACGCCAGCAAGCAGAACGGACCGTAAGGCTACAAGGTACTCCGTGCCATAAAAAAAACTCTGCAGGGCCCTCGACCCACGTAGTGAGAAAAACACTTTCCCAGAGGAACACCGTGTGTGTCTCGAGGGCACAGTGGCCAGCAGAGCGAATACGAGCACCAGAGGTATCGTACAAACGCTGCACCGAGAACTTTATATTCTTTGTTAAAATACTTACAGTACCAGGAGAGGAAGGGTGATGATCCTCATGATGCCAGTTATCCTGTAGTACCGTGGAGGTTGTTACCTGATAACGCAAGTACTGTCATTCTCTCCCTTCTTTTTCTCAATGTTCTCTATGTGTTTCTTTCATGTCAGGTTCTGTGGAGAACTTCCTCACTCCATATCAGTGCTCCTAAATTTCAACGTCTTCTGTAACACCACATCTTCTTTTCGATTTTCCGGCGGACCATGTTCCACTACCATGTAATACCGTGCAATAAATGTAAATTCTCAGGTATTTCTTCTTCAACTAATGCCAATGTGTGATACTTCTATGGCCTGCAATACTCTCTTTGCCTCTGCTGGACTGTTTTTGTGTCTTCCTTATTTTCTTTCTCATGTGTAAGTTTACACCATAGGTAGCAAAATTCCTTAACGTCGTCTACATCATGGTCATCAATTTTTTGTTAACTTTGTCGCTAATCTCACTTCAATTATTCCTCAATATCTTCGTTTTTCATTTTTTGCCTCTTATGCAATATTCTGTAGTCATTAAACCATTCCACTCACGTCCTGTAGTTCTTCGCCACGTTAAGTGAGGGTAGCAACATCATCGGTGTATATTGGTATTTCTTCTCTCCTTTCTTTCACACACGTCAGTTCTTCATCTATTTACAGACAGACGAGTGGGGGTGAGTGGTTGCGTTCCTCTATTAAGCATTCCTAGTCTGAACACTTCATTCTTGTTACTCCATTCTTTACTTCTCCCTCTTGTTTCTTGCATGTATTGTATACCACCCGTCTTTCCCCGTCGTTTACGATACTTTCCCCAAAAATTTCTAAAATCTTGCACCATTTCACATTTTGTTAATCTCTTCTAGGTGGATAAATCTTGTGAGATGGTCTTGACTTTTTTAAGTTTTGCTTCCATTATCAGGGACCATGTGGGGCACACCCTCTCTGATGCCTTGATCCTCCCGAAAGGAAAACTTTCTCTTCCACTTTTTAGCGCATTATTCTTGTCAGGAACTTGGATGCATCAGTTGATAAGCTGGTTGTAAGATAACTCTCACATCTGTATTTCGTATCTCTAGGGATTTGTGGATGATTTCCTTTAAGAAAATTTAATGGAGTGTCGCCAGTCCCATGAATTGTGCACACAGGCTGGGATAGTTATTCGACTGCAAATTTCCTCAAGGAGTTTAGAGATTCCGATGGTACTTTATCTATCCCTTCTGATACTTCTGATCGCAAATTTTCTAGAGGTCGGTCATATTCTCACTCGCTCCGCTATGTCATCCCTATCGGCTTCAGCTAACTAGTCATCAGAGAACTCCACCCCTTCACAGAGGCCTTCCATGGACTCTTCCCATCTACGCACTCTCTTAGCAGTGACATGCCGGTTACACTCTTCATGTTACCATCTTTGCTTTTAATTTCACCGACCGTTGTTCTGACTTTTCTATATGCTGAATCAGTCCCCCTTCGATCAATTCGATCAATTGTTTTTTGTTTTCTTCCCATCTTTTGTGCAGCCTTTTCGCCTTGGTAGCCAAGCACTTCCTACGTATTTTATTCTTAACGGAGATTCGTTGCTATAATCCGGTCATTTATATACTGCCTTACTTCGTCAATCGAAGTGTTTCGACAGTCACTCATGGATTCTGAGGAGTTTCCTTCTTTGTACGTACGTTTGTCAATCCAACATCTGATAGCCCTTTTCAGAGATGTCCATACCTCTTCAACTGAGCTGCTTTCTTTGGAGTTTCTCACCGTCGTATTCCCGTGTAAGTGAACTTTAATGACATCCTGTCATTTCTCACTACTTCAGTATCCAAAATCTTTGCGAGTTGACTATTTTGGGCGATTCTCTTGATCCTCAGTCTACTTTTCACCATCATTAAATTGTGATAAGTCTATATCTGCAACTTGGTACGCCTTACAATCCAACATACGACTGCACAATGAAGTCTGACGCTGACGCGATGCAGCTGGAACTTTTCCGTATCTCCTGGCGTTTTCAACTACACCACCCCCGCTTCCGATCCTTGAATATAGTGTTCGCTATTACCATCTGCAATTCATTGCAGAACTCAATTAGCCTTTCTCCTGTCCCATTCCGGTCATAACGTCCGTATCCTCCGGTAACTCTTCTTGTATTCCTTCTCCTACAACCGTTTTCCAATGACTATCAGATATTTAGTTTTACATACCGAAATACCCGTTCAGTATCCTCATAATCTTTCTCTGTCTCTTCACCTGCTACTTGCGACGTTGGTATATTTACCTGAACTGACACAGTCGGCGGTGATTTGCTGTCGAATCTTTTGAGAACGACCGTATAACTGATGTGTTCGCAGTACCTCACTCTCTGCCCTATCTTTCTATTGGTAATGAATCGTATACATGTTATACAATTTTCTGCTGTTGTTGGTATCAGACCAGAAATTCTCATCTTCCCTCCATGTAATTTCTGCATTTCTCTTTTCAGATTTTAGAGGTTCAAATCTCTGATATTCCATGTACTGAAGCATCGAATGTTATCCTGTCGTTGGCTGTTCACCCTTTTTCTCATTGTCACCTCCTCCTTGGGAGTCCCCTCCCATACAACCGAATGGGGGTCTAATCCAGAATCGTTTGCCAATATAGAGATCGTTAGGATACTTCTTTTCCATTTATATGTCACATGTCCTGTAGATACACATTATGTGTCTTTAATGCAGTGGTTTCCGTTGCTTTCTGCATCCTCATGCCATTGCTCATTTCTGATATTTCCTCCTTTGAGGTGCAGTTTCTCACCCCAAGGGCAATAGAATGCCCTGAATGTCTCTACGCCACCACCCCCTCTTTATCAAAGCCAATGGCAGTACGCTGGCTGTTTTCTAACCTGGGGTTCAAGACGTTTTGATTGGTAGTCTAAGACACTACATCTAGATCACGGGCTGTATGATACAAAGTGTTTGTATTTCTTATTTTGGCCGGTCTCTTTCTAATATATGTTGTAAGCTATTTCATTTATTTGCCAACGCTTTGGGTTTTTTAGAAAGAATGTTTCTTGTGATAATAACTGAGAAAATTCTAATTTTACTGGTGTCTCTTGCAAATGAAGTGACACTATTCAATGTGAGTACTTGATGCATTTTTCTATTTCTTGCATCCTTCTGCAATGAAATAGCAAGGATATCTTAGTTAAAAGAAGTGTAATGGATTTGGAAGGATCTTGGGACATGTGTTAACTGTCACCAGATGTTGGAGACTGTACTGAAGAGATATCGTATAGAGCTGTTTGGATGTTGCAGTTATATTTCTTGTGCAAAATCTTGCATCATTTGAAAAACATTTTAATTAGAGTGAGAATCATTGAGTACCATATTATTAAGTCGTCATGCTGCCTTATTCCTGTATTCATCTAAAACTCATTCTCAGAGAATCCTGAGAAACCGGCCACAAGGTGCATGTCCGCATACAGGGGCCAAGAGGCTGTGGTCGCGAGGAGAAGAGGCGGAACTACAGGAGCGTCGTGACGGCTCTTGCTAAAAATCTGTTGAAAACCGGCTGAAGTCGAAAACAAGAAGCTCAGGAAGGCTTTCGAGAGAAAGAAATAGTTTACAAAACCGACACGGCACTAGCGCTAGTGTTGGATATAATGGAAATTACAAAGTAAAATTTACGGTATGCATCGACCAGCAACAACCTTCGCGAGTTCCAGAATGGACGTGCAAAAACCAAGTTTATGCGTTGTCATGGACAGCAAGGAAAGCATTGCGGCGGAGCGAAGTCATGCTCGGCACAATCATTACCACAACTGCTCATTTGTCGTATGTAGCTGTCCATGTTTGGCGAAGTACAGTGACATCGGGCTAATTGTTTTTTAGATAAAACTACACCTGGTGCAACAATATGATAACTTAGCGCTGACAGAAGTGGGGAATCAAAGCCCGTGCGCCGCCATTCTCTGTAGGCAGCAGCAGAACGCTGACTGCACGGACAGAGCATAAGAATGTGCAAAGTATCTTTCAGACTATGCGACCAGCATGACGCACGTATTCTAACACTGACCGAAGAACTGCGTTCGGAGCAATGCTTCGTGCAGTGCTTCGGCAATATACCGAAAATCGAGAGAAAATTTTTGTAGAATTTCAATTTCGATTTGATATCATGGATCATCAGTCGAAGCAGATGCTGTGTTAGTACCGACCGGTAACCGGAACAATAGTCAGCGTTGGATTGTTGTGCAGTGAGCGTGTACAACAACACGTTTTGAAAATTGGATAATAACGGAGCCCTATGTCGCAATTTTCGCACTGTCCTTGGTGAGGTGGGTTATGAATGAAGAAAGCCAACAAGTAGAACTTTCGGCCACCATAGCACTGGTGGAGGAGATTGGTAACACCATAAACAACAGCGAGCGCCTCTTTTCCAAGTTGACTATAATAACACTGCGCTTTGTTGAGTATTGTCGAGGCAATTCTATGGCAGAGCACCGCTCCAGTCCCTCAACAAGTTGTATCCACAACTAAGACAACATTTGTATCTGGATGGAAATGAATCAGACAATGACGACTTAATAATACTTCTTTAACTACTGGTTCAAATGGTTCAAATCAAATGGTTCAAATGGCTCTGAGCACTATGGGACTTAACATCTGAGGTCATCAGTCCCCTAGAACTTAGACCTACTTAAACCTAACTAACCTAAGGACATCACACACATCCATGCCCGAGGCAGGATTCGAACCTGCGACCGTAGCAGTCTCGCGG
The DNA here is from genome assembly GCF_021461385.2 of Schistocerca piceifrons. Taxonomy (NCBI): domain Eukaryota; kingdom Metazoa; phylum Arthropoda; class Insecta; order Orthoptera; family Acrididae; genus Schistocerca; species Schistocerca piceifrons. Next base: position 428,285,126 of record NC_060139.1, on the reverse strand, counting down.
TTCCTGACTGAAGCGCCTAGAACCGCACGGCCACCGTGGCCGCCTTTAACTCCTGAAATGAGTCCTTACATTCTTGCGACCATACAAAGGGAACACCTTTCCGGCGCAGCCGGTCCTGCAGAGCAACAGTTGGAGCAGCATTTGCAATAACCTTAATTTAAAATCTTAACTTGCTTCTGACGGCCTGTAGCTCGTTAATTAGTAAATCTACAATGACAGAGAAGTGTGAATAAGCAGGACGAATACCTTGTGCATTTAGGACAAGACTTAAATATTCCATTTCTTCGTGCAAGGAGCACTTTTCCTTGTTACGCTTTAATCCAGCCATAAAAAGCACGTTAAACAAACATTCCAAATTTGCCAAAAGTTCAGCAGGCACACAACTCGGGACGACAATATCGTTCAGATAGTTTGCGCATGAAGAGACATTGGCTGTTAATTGTAACAGGAATCGTTGAAAATTTGAGGCGGGAGCACTTTCAAATTGTAGTCTTTGAGAAGAGTGTTGATCACAATATACGGGTTAAACTGCTCGTACAGTGGCAAATGTAAGTATGCCTCACGCAGTTGAATCTTGGAGTAGATGGTGACCTGTTGCTACCTGTCGGTTATATGTGGTAGTGAGTTAGGAAAAGAATCAACGACAATTTGCGTGTTTACCGAGGCTTTGAAATCAGCACAAGGATCTAACCTGCCTGATGAGTTCATGAGTGCGACCAAGGAAACGCCCACCGGCTTGTAGATACGGGTTGTATCATAAGTACTCTGTATCCACCACTGCAGTTTCTGAGAAATCTGCTCATGTATAAAATGGTGTACAAGGTAGCACTGTAAAATAGTGGTGGTACATTCCATTTAACAAAAATGTACGCTTCAGATTCTTTAGCACTTCCGAAAATTGGTTCAAAAGGTTTACTCTACTTGTTGCACAAGCCAGAAACACTAGAAAGATTTTCTAGCACAAATTTCTTGTATGCGCAGGTTGAACAAATCAAGCAAGACTCATTCTGTAGACCATAGAACATGAAATCAAAGGCACTTTGTGAAATCTGAAAACTTTCTGGCATAGTGCACATTGGAATTTCGTGTCCGTTATGAGCACACGAAAGAGAAGTAGGCTTCTGTAGTAGTGCCCTGCGAGTCATATCACAGAAATTTTATTGATTTTTTAAACAGATCCACCTTCACCTAACTGAAATTTAATTGTGTTTTGAGATACTCATAATTGGACAAAAGGTTTGTTCTTATTCCTGTGGACTATAGCAGAAGGCTTCCACAAAGCGGAGGAGCGAGTCTCCATTGTTGCTTGATACATTGGCAGTGCTGACACATTCACTTGTTGAAAGCTAGCCGCGAGGAGTGGCCGCGCGGTTTGAGGCGCCATGTCATGGATTGCGCGGCCCCTCCCGCCGGAGATTCGAGTCCTTCCTCGGGCATGGTTGTGTGTTGTTCTTAGCATAAGTTAGTGTAAGTAGTGTGTAAGTTCAGGGACCGATGACCGGAGCAGTTTTGTCCGTTAGGAATTCACACACATTTGAACGTTTGTTGAAAGCCGCGCCGAAGCTCTGCAGCAGACCAATGCCTGCCCTGTCTGCATTGTAAGCATACCGCCTGGATATGACCTTGTTTACCACACTTGTAAGACTTTGGATCACGACAGGGACAAGCTTTTGCACAAATATACGAAAAACACTTACGGCCAGGCTTCCTCACCTTATTCTGCATTACATCTCGTGTATCACGTGACTGAATGTATTTTCCTTTGCTTTTACTGTGCCCCGTTTGAATTCGCTTTAGCATTACTTTGAAATAGACAGCCTCGTGCACTGCGAATAATCAAAGCTTCAAGATGGAGATTGAAAATCATTTTCAGTTGTGTCCACAATACGTTGAGCACCTACAATTGGCAAACTTGTTTTCAGATCCGTATCTGACAGTTTTAGGATAGCAGCTCGCGTATGTGTGTGTGTGTGTGTGTGTGTGTGTGTGTGTGTGTGTGGTGTGCGTCTGCCACGTTCTGCGTGAATGTATCACGTAACATAACATCATTATAACTCAGTCAGCAAGAGCCCTCGAATCTGCATTGTCCGCAGCTCGTGGTCGTGCGGTAGCGTTCTCGCTTTCCACGCCCGGGTTCCCGGGTTCGATTCCCGGCGGGGTCATGGATTTTCTCTGCCTCGTGATGACTCGGTGTTGTGTGATGTCCTTAGGTTAGTTAGGTTTAAGTAGTTCTAAGTTCTAGGGGACTGCTGACCACAGATGTTAAGTCCCATAGTGCTCAGAGCCATTTGAACCATTTGAATCTGCATCTTCTTGTCAGCCCTTGTGTTCAGCAACCCCTTTCTCAGTGACTATGAAGGAGATTTTTAAGACTACAAAATTTAAATCCGCTACAGTGAGAAACTTGCCATGTATTGCTCGTCGACATTTCAGACATATTCCTCGATATCAACGTCTTCCGAATGAGTCGGATATGAGTCGGATAACAGTGTTATACACTGTCTGTGAACTTTGGCTCCGGCAGTTCACAGGAAAAATGATTTGCGCACCATACCGTTAGTGTCGTATGCTGTGACGTGGTCTTCCATTGTCCATGGTGTTCGGACTAGTCGTCCTCTCTGCAGTCACCCTGGCGAAACCTGGGTGCAGCAACCAACTGTAGTGTTACTTGTTGCGCCAGTAAATGATTCATATATTGTACACTGAATAGCATTCGTTCAGTGTGCTGTGCCTGAAACTAAATAATTTCGTTAAGAGGCAGTTCTCGTAGGAGCTTATACATGGTTAAAAATTTTATACTAGATATAACAGAATAATGTTTTGGACGCCGAGACATGCGCAATTCTAGGAACATCTACGAAGCAGACAAGTATGGAATGCACTGCAATAAAGGTGCACACATCATCGTCGCCCTTTTGCATAGTGACTGAAGGAAAATCACAACACGACAAAAACAATCATCTCATTCCCCATTTCTGTTGGCAGACGAGAAAAAACAAACTTCATACGTCCTCGTCAGCATTTCTACATGTCGTAGCAAGCCTAGACATTTCAGGAGGAAGTCAAGCGATTACCACAACATACATATAATATTATTTGATTTGAGTAAAATACTTTACTTTCTAATACTTGGATGCAATCCATGTCCACTGGAACGATAATTTATTTTCGAAAAAAATTGTGGTAAGGTCTTATAGGACCAAACTGTTGAGGTCATCGGTCCCTAAGCCTACACACTATTTAATCTAAGTTAAGCAAACTTACGCTAGGGACTACACACACACACCCATGCCCGAGGGACGACTCCAACCTGTGACGTGTGGGGGGGTGGGGGGGGGGAGGGAGCCGCGCAGACCGTGAGAGCACGCCCTAGACCGCGCGGCTACGCAGCGCGGCCAACAATTTATACACTCCTGGAAATGGAAAAAAGAACACACTGAAACCGGTGTGTCAGACCCACCATACTTGCTCCGGACACTACGAGAGGGCTGTACAAGCAATGATCACAGGCACGGCACAGCGGACACACCAGGAACCGCGGTGTTGGCCGTCGAATGGCGCTAGCTGCGCAGCATTTGTGCACCGCCGCCGTCAGTGTCAGCCAGTTTGCCGTGGCATACGGAGCTCCATCGCAGTCTTTAACACTGGTAGCATGCCGCGACAGCGTGGACGTGAACCGTATGTGCAGTTGACGGACTTTGAGCGAGGGCGTATAGTGGGCATGCGGGAGGCCGGGTGGACGTACCGCCGAATTGCTCAACACGTGGGGCGTGAGGTCTCCACAGTACATCGATGTTGTCGCCAGTGGTCGGTGGAAGGTGCACGTGCCCGTCGACCTGGGACCGGACCGCAGCGACGCACGGATGCACGCCAAGACCGTAGGATCCTACGCAGTGCCGTAGGGGACCGCACCGCCACTTCCCAGCAAATTAGGGACACTATTGCTCCTGGGGTATCGGCGAGGACCATTCGCAACCGTCTCCATGAAGCTGGGCTACGGTCCCGCACACCGTTAGGCCGTCTTCCGCTCACGCCCCAACATCGTGCAGCCCGCCTCCAGTGGTGTCGCGACAGGCGTGAATGGAGGGACGAATGGAGACGTGTCGTCTTCAGCGATGAGAGTCGCTTCTGCCTTGGTGCCAATGATGGTCGTATGCGTGTTTGGCGCCGTGCAGGTGAGCGCCACAATCAGGACTGCATACGACCGAGGCACACAGGGCCAACACCCGGCATCATGGTGTGGTGAGCGATCTCCTACACTGGCCGTACACCACTGGTGATCGTCGAGGGGACACTGAATAGTGCACGGTACATCCAAACCGTCATCGAACCCATCGTTCTACCATTCCTAGACCGGCAAGGGAACTTGCTGTTCCAACAGGACAATGCACGTCCGCATGTATCCCGTGCCACCCACCGTGCTCTAGAAGGTGTAAGTCAACTACCCTGGCCAGCAAGATCTCCGGATCTGTCCCCCATTGAGCATGTTTGGGACTGGATGAAGCGTCGTCTCACGCGGTCTGCACGTCCAGCACGATCGCTGGTCCAACTGAGGCGCCAGGTGGAAATGGCATGGCAAGCCGTTCCACAGGACTACATCCAGCATCTCTACGATCGTCTCCATGGGAGAATAGCAGCCTGCATTGCTGCGAAAGGTGGATATACACTGTACTAGTGCCGACATTGTGCATGCTCTGTTGCCTGTGTGTCTATGTGCCTGTCGTTCTGTCAGTGTGATCATGTGATGTATCTGACCCCAGGAATGTGTCAATAAAGTTTCCCCTTCCTGGGACAATGAATTCACGGTGTTCTTATTTCAATTTCCAGGAGTGTATTTCGGGCGGCCGACGACAATTTATATTTATTACTGTAGCCGAGTATAAGTTTATACCTTTTAATCTAGATTAGCACTGAAGGACACTCACATATCAACTTAACTTCTGTACTCACATGTGACTAATAATACAACGTCTGCCGGATTTGAGCCGTACTGGTGCTGCAGCCCTCTTTAGTCTTCCGGCAGGCGGGCCGTATGGAACCTACTGAGGGCGTGTCTTCGCCGACTTCTCTCATTCGCTGCTGGTTCTAGCAGTGTCTTTAGTTTGTTGCATCATTATCAGGTACAAACTGTAGTCTGAACCTCATTCTTCTGACGATACCACAAGTACAATCTGTCAGTTTTTGTTGAAGTTAAGCTGATGAGTGATTTTATTCTGTGAATGTATTGGAACGTTTTGCTTTCTGATGCTTAACCTGAGTGGGCTACTGCTCTTCGCCTGTTTTTGAGTGCATACAATTTCAAGGGAATAGTCTATTTCCGGTATCTTTTGATGGAACAGAAGTCGTCAAAATTCTCTTGTGTTTCACTGTGAGGGGGATTTGTTTCGTTTCTTGTGCCATTTCCCCGCGTCTATGGAGTAATGAATTCCATTCCTGTCGCCACTCCTTGACCCCCGGGAATGAATTTCTCTACCCCTTCTGTCTGTTAGAAAGAAGTGGTTCAAATCCCTCTGAGCACTATGGGACTTAACAGCTGAGGTCATCAGTCCCCTGGAACTTAGAACCACTTAAACCTAACTAACCTAAGGATATCACACACATCCATGCCCGAGGCAGGATTCGAACCTGCTATCATAGCGGTCGCGCGGTTCCAGACTGAAGTGCCTACAACCCCTCGGCCACTGCGGCCGGCTGTCTGTTAGAGGAGGCAGTTATGTGGAAGTGTGCGAAACTTTTCAAAATGTTTGCGAATCGAGTAGATGAGGTGGGACTTCGGTACCAGTTTAATAGGTTTCAGAAACGGCCAAAAGGACCACATCCAGGCTGGTCAGAAACAGACTGCGGTGAAGTAGGCACTTTATCTTCATATCTACAGTGACAAGAGAGATTGGTTGGTTTTTCGAAGTCAGTCGCCCAGGAGAAAGCCTTAATTCACGTTCGGCAATTTGCCCCATCCGACTTAACGTACTCGGAGTTCGTACTTGTAAATCACTCCACTGTTTGGACAATAATTTCCACAAAGAGATCAATGGGCTGTGCGCTGTTAATGAAATTATTGCCGCAGGTTATAATTCTGTTAACCTGTGAGCGAGAAACTTTACTAACTTCGAATAAGACGGCTGTAGATTGTAACTCTGCTTAGGAACTCTTAATGCGGAGACGGCGTCGCTCACCTCTGCTTCCTGCTGCTCCCTCAGGGCCACGGGGCGAGCGGCTGCATCCCATAGACGGCGCGCTGACACGGCTACACTAACCGCCACGTCAACGCCGTGGATCTTCAACTTATCGATAAGCTCTTCTTTCATTCGCTTCTTTCCTCGTCTCCACAACCACGGGTACCTCACAGGATGCCACGCTGAAACAGAAAAATAGCGAGTAGTGTCCTCTAAACGAAACACGAGACAGCATGTATCAGACAGCAAAATCATTAACACTTTTCCCCGACACCAAAATTTCTTTTATATACAACACATGTCGCCAAACTTTAACAACGCTCACTGGTAACACAATTTTATGGAATAAGTGAGTTAAAGAGGTAGGTTCAGCTGAGTGTCATATACTTCTTTAAAACTCATTACAATTTTATTTCCAGAACTCTGAAAAGATAGTAATATTCAAACCTTCAATCATTTGTAAAATGATATAATTCAAAACAGTGAAACGGATGCACTTCATCAGCTTGTTCAGTAGCTACGAAGTGCAGCTACCGAAATTTGTTGAAAGACACGATAATATACTGGCCAGTCACATTAATGTGACCACCGGTTACGTTCGACGTCATTGTGGAGTAACCACCCACAGACGGCTGGTGGCAGCACTAGGAATAGATGGTGTGCAAAGCATCAAGGCGGGAGCGGAAAACAGTGCTGTCGTGGTTGTAATGCGGAAATGGAACTATTTTCTTGAGCTCCAAAAGGGCATGGTCATTGGCTTACCGGCCAAGGGTGGAAGTATTTACAAAACGGTTAGGTTTATAAAAACTTCGCGTGCCGACTTGGTTAAATTCGGTGCCGAGGCGACTGTGATGTACCACAGTCCATTTGACAAGGGTGAAAGACGGAGCAACGTACGGGGGAATGGAAGTGAAATTATTGAGCAACAGGCTCCCAGATGAACCAAGGAGCTACCTACAATGTCTCCTCAACAACTATTAACCGACGTTGCTGCGTATGGACCTACGCAGTTGGCTCCTGGTTCATGCATCCACTCCGGCTACTGTTCATCTGCGACGAAGGCAGGAATTTGCACGCCAATACCGCACCTGGCCGTCCGCAGAGAGCCGAAGGTGACTTTTTCAGATGAATCACCTTCTATGCTCCACGAGACATATGGCTATCGGCGTAAACTACGTGAAACGTCTAATGAAAGTAAGTACACTGCAACAGTCGTCGGAAGGTCAAAGCTGGAGGAGAGAGCGTTATGGTCTGTGGAATGTGTCATTACCTGGATGTATCTCGTCGCTATGGAAGGCACAATTGATCATCTCAAATAAACACGTCCACTCCAGCATGCAGTTTTTCCTGCTACAATGGCACTTACCATCAGGGCAATGCGACGTGCCACACAGCTCGTGTGTTTCGAAGAGCCCCGGGGATGAGTTCATCGTACATCTCCGGTCACCAGTCTCCCAGAATTTAAGCCCAGTCGAGAAACTGTGATGCCATCTCAACCGGCTTGTCCGCACCATGGACCCTCAATCGATAAACCTAGCGCAGTTTGGCCCTCCACTGGAGTTGGCATGGCTTTACAGAGCCTTCCAGAGCCTCATTGACTCCCTTCGTGCACGTCTCCCAGCGCTCTGTGCTGCGAAAGGTGATTTTCAGGCTTTTGATACATTAATGTGACTGGACAGTGGAAATGAAGTTCAGAGAGAAATTTAAAAATTTCCAATTATTCATGCATGGAAAAAATACTGTGAGATGAAAGACATTAAGTGTCCATAGGATAAAAAAAATTTCCTTGACATAAGCAACCAACCATCCATATTTATTGACACAGTAAAAAAAATTCTCCTTGAAATGAAATCCGATTAGCCATTGATAAGGCTGCAACCACCGCAGTCATTATTTTAAGGCATCTATCTCGACTTTGGCCAGACACACGAACAGTTTCCTCAGTCACGGCGAGCGACTTTCTTGACAACAAACAAGCTACCGAGCGCTTCTACGTGTGCAATGAGGTACAGCAGGGTTCACAATCCCGAGCAGGCGACAAGATAACCTGATTGTAGACGCCGCCATTAAGTCTAATGATCCCGCAAAAACAATCAATTCCAATCAGGGCTGCAGCTGGGACTCCGCCGATGGTTGCTGCAGGTTTCCAACTAGTGGTGTTGTCACCTCGCGATACATGGCGGGCAGCTTCGTTCACGAGGCGCCACAGTCGCGCTATCGACACGGCCACCGAACAGCAGCAGTGGCAGAGGCGCGTGCAGCCGTTCACACGCATCTGAACAGTGGCTACTGCTGCGTCGGCACAAATCTGACTGGGAGTTTTCGCACGACTGTTGTCAACTCATGAACCTTAATTATGTGCTGTCGGATGACTGGCTCATACATGTTTTTGCTTGTTAGTGTTCCGGTTCCTACGAACTTATTTATCGACTTTCATTATTTATTTATAGTTCTCTGTCGCCATTGCAGTTTACATATTGTCATTTTGTCTTTTGGAGGTAGTGAATGGAGCTATGAACTCTAGAAAATGGAGTGCCAACTGGAGAAGACGGAACGTTTCCGACGTATTGTTCTGTTTGAGTTCAATACAGGGGTGGCAGCAGCGGAGGCAGCCAGAAACATTTGTGCTGTATATGAGGTTAACGCCATTGGACGGAGCACGGCAGGAAAGTGGTTTTCTCGTTTTAATGAGGATTGTTTTGACATTAGTAATCCTCCACGTTCATGAAGATCATTTAAACGCGTTAATCCTCAATACTCCGTGTACTCGAAAGCTGGCAAGTGTTATGAACTGTGATTATTCCACAATCGTGCGACATTTGTATGCAACGGGGAAGGTTCAGAATTCAGGTGTATGGGTATCACTTGCTCCAAGACAAGAATCCTAAAGTTCAGCAGGTGGCCATATGTGCACCTCTGCTTGTCGTCATCAGTTGGCTCGTGAAACACACCGACCATTCTTATCCCGTATAGTTATTGGTGACGAGAAATCGTATATTTATGCTAACATAATGAAAAGAAAGGAATGGATGAGTCGAAACAAAAGAGCAGCTCACCATCCGAAGACTCGCGCGCATGCCCAAAAGATAGTGATCATAAGGCCGTTGCAGCATCCCTGAATATAAGTTAACAGGAATATAAAAAAAGGGAGGAAGGTTTATCTGTTTAGCAAGAGTAATAGAAGGCAGATTTCAGACTACCTAACAGATCAAAACGAAAATTTCTGTTCCGACACTGACAATGTTAAGTGTTTATGGAAAAAGTTAAAGGAACCCGTAAAATGTGTTTTACACAGGTACGTGCCGAGTAAAACTGTGAGGGACGGGAAAAATCCACCGTGGTTCAACAACAAAGTTAGGCAACTACTGCGAAAGCAAAGAGAGCTTCACTCCAAGTTTAAACGCAGCCAAAACCTCTCTAGACAAACAGAAGCTAAACGATATCAAAGTTAGCGTAAGGAGGGCTATGCGTGAAGCGTTCAGTGAATTCGAAAGTAAAATTCTATGTACCGACTTGACAGAAAATCCTAGGAAGTTCTGGTCTTACGTTAAATCAGTAAGCGGCTCGAAACAGCATATCCAGACACTCCGGGATGATTATGGCATTGAAACAGAGGATGACACGCGTAAAGCTGAAATACTAAACACTTCTTTCCAAAGCTGTTTCACAGAGGAAGACCGCACTGCAGTTCCTTCTCTAAATCCCCACACAAACGAAAAAATAGCTGACGTCGAAATAAGTGTCCAAGGAATAGAAAAGCAACTGGAATCACTCAACAGAGGAAACTCCACTGGACCTGACGGAATACCAATTCGATTCTACACAGAGTACGCGAAAGAACTTGCCCCCCTTCTAACAGCTGTGTACCGCAAGTCTCTAGATGAACGGAAGGTTCCAAATGATTGGAAAAGAGCATAGGTAGTCCCAGTCTTCAAGAAGGGTCGTCGAGCAGATGCGCAAAGCTATAGACCTATATCTCTGACGTCGATCTGTTGTAGAACTTTAGAACATGTTTTTTGCTCGCGTATCATGTCGTTTTTGGAAACCCAGAATCTACTCTGTAGGAATCAACATGGATTCCGGAAACAGCGATCGTGTGAGACTCAACTCGCTTTATTTGTTCATGAGACCCAGTAAATATTAGATACAGGCTCACAGGTAGATGCTATTTTCTTCGACTTCCGGAAGGCGTTCGATACAGTTCCGCACTCTCGCCTGATAAACAAAGTAAGAGCCTACGGAACATCAGACCAGCTGTGTGACTGGATGGAAGAGTTTTTAGCAAACAGAACACAGCATGTTGTTATCAATGGAGAGATGTCTACAGACGTTAAAGTAACCTCTGGCGTGCCACAGGGGAGTGTTATGCGACCCTTGCTTTTCACAATATATGTAAATGACCTAGTAGATAGTGTCGGAAGTTCCATGCGGCTTTTCGCGGATGATGCTGTAGTATACAGAGAAGTTGCAGCACTAGAAAATTGTAGCGAAATGCGGGAAGATCTGCAGCGGATAGGCACTTGGTGCAGGGAGTGGCAACTGACCCTTAACATAGATAAATGTAATGTATTGCGAATACATAGAAAGAAGGATCCTTTATTGTGTGATTATATGATAGCAGAACAAACACTGGTAGCAGTTACTTCTGTAAAATATCTGGGAGTATGCGTGTGGAACGATTTGAAGTGGATTGATCATATAAAATTAATTGTTGGTAAGGCAGGTACCAGGTTGAGATTCGTTGGGAGAGTCCTTAGAAAATGTAGTCCATCAACAAATGAGGTGGCTTACAAAAAACTCGTTCGACCTATACTTGAGTATTGCTCATCAGTTTGGGATCCGTACCAGATCGGGTTGACGAAGGAGATAGAGAGGATCCTAAGAAGAGCGGCGCGTTTCGTCACAGGGTTATTTGGTAACCGTGAAAGCGTTACGGAGATGTTTAGCAAACTCAAGTGGCAGACTGTGCAAGAGAGGCGCTCTGCATCGCGATGTAGCTTGTTCGCCAGGTTTCAAGACGGTGCATTTCTGGATGCGGTATCGAATATATTGCTTCCCCCTACTTATACATCCCGAGGAGATCACGATTGTAAAATTAGAGAGATTCGAGCGCGCACGGAGGCTTTCAGACAGTCGTTCTTCCCGCGAACCATACGCGACTGGAACAGGTAATGACAGTGGCACGTAAAATGCCCTCCGCCACACACCGTTGGGTGGCTTGCGGAGTATAAATGTAGATGTAGATGTAGATAATGTTACGCATCTGGTGGGACAGCGTCGATGTGGTGTTCTATGAATTATTTCCCTGAGGTGTAAAAGTCACAACTTAGGCGTCTTTGAGACGAAACCCAAGAACAACAACCAGGAATAATGCATGAAGCAATGCTACTACTTGATAACGCCTGCCCTCTGTCCGCTAGACTGGGAAGTCATCGGATTTTTAGGTTTTTCATCTATCGACCAACCTCCAAGGAACTTCTTTTCCGGATAAAAATGGTTTCCGAACATGACGAGCGTTGCACCTCATAAATGCGTTATTTCTAAAGTTGTTGAGCCGAAAATTTTTCCAAAGTTGGCAGACTGTCGTAAACAGCGACGTAAAACTTATTATTGAATAAATTCTCTATTATGTGGGTCCCCTTTACTGTACGCGATTGTGCGTTACGCACGATGTGAAATCTAGTGCAGAGAGCTGCCAACTCCTGCACCAACAATGATTTTACCGTGACTGAGCATCGGGTCTAACTAAAATTGCTTCACAAATACGGATACGAATTTCTTTACTTGTTTATAAGAGAGGTTCGAATCCTGCCTCGGTCATGGACGTGTGTGATGTCCTTAGGTTAGTTAGGTTTAAGAAGTTCTAAGTTCTAGGGGACTTATGACCACAGCAGTTGAGTCCCATAGTGCTCAGAGCCATTTGAACCATTTTTTTATGAGAGACCTCGTCAGTCTAGTAGCTAGCGGGAAGTGGCCATACGTACACCTCTGTATCTGTCAGCATTTGGCGCGAGAACAACACTGATCGTTCCTATACTGATCGTTACTGGTGACGAGAAATGGTGTCTGAGGTAACATAAGGAAAAGAGAGGTATGGCTCAGTCCAAACGAAATACCAACTGTCTCTAGAAAGGCTTGCACGCATCCACAAAAGATCTGGAGCGACAGCGGTGGTGTGGTCTTCTACGAATTGCTTCCCTGAGGTGTTTCTTTGTTGGTGAGATATCTGCAGGACTTTCTGGCCAACGCAGCATTCGAATATCCTCTTAATCTGTGGTGTCGTTCGAAGAAATAAGCGCTAAGGCAAGGCCGCTACCTCGGGACGAAACCCAGTCGCTGCCGGACACCCAAGTTTCCTTACGCACTGTAGTCTACATTAGGAGTTATGCGAACCGAAAATGATTGTGTTGTGTACCCAGTGGCACCCGATACCATTAAGTGAGATGCTGGACCCTTATGACGAATACGAATGCAATTTGGCTACTTTTGTTCTCTTTGGAGCCTCCACACATGGAGACATCCTTCTTCAAGCGGTCAAAAGACGACAATCTGCTTTGCCTGTGGCTAGTATCCCCCTTGGGCACAAAGTTGTAGACACACCCCGTCTCTGCTGTCGCTTCAAGGAAAGCTGAAATAAATTATCCCTGTGCTGACGGTCCTTAGTCCTTCATATTTCATGTCGCTGGAGACTCAATTTGTTGCAAATAGCCTCATTTCTCTACCCGAGGTATTCGGCATAGCTATGCGACTTTGCACGGCCATGCTATTCGCGTGGGGCCGCTGAGATCCATCGTGGCATTGTGACTGGCCCTCGTTAAACTCATTGACTCCATATCCGAAAGACAACTGTGGGATCCCTAACGACAGCTAAAGCGATACCACAGAACTATAAACCGCCGTCAGCTAGGCCAGTTTTCTGCCACTGTAGTCTTCACTACTTCTCATTTGAGGTAGATCTTCTCGCAGGTAACCAACATACAAATGCGTTTCCTGAATGAGTAATTCGCATCTTATACGGAACGGCGATGGCGTCATTCCTACTTTGTGCGGTTACGGTGATCATTAGCATATCTCAGCATGTATCACATGCTTTCCAACTTGACATTGGTTGCATGTAGCCTTCATGGTGTTGAAATTTTAGTGGCTAGCAGTTTGCTTTCACTTTAGTGTTAACAAGCACCACAGCTATAAAAAGCTTCCACGCAGATTAATATTGTGTGCTGAACCCAGACTCAAACTCAGAGCCTTTGCCTTCGGCAGGCAAGTACTCTACCAACTGCACTACCCAAGCACGATTAAGGACCTCATCTCACAGCCAGGAAGTCTCATATCAGCGCATACCCCAGTGCAGAGTGAACTCTTCATTCTTACCACAGATATACGCAGATGAGCAAAAGCATTTTCACCAAATGTTTGATGGCGTGTTTGTCCGCCTTTGGAATGACATTTATGGCTGATACTGCATATCAGGGATCCGGCAGTTTGTTGATGCGTTTGTGGATGTAGTTGGCATTAGATGTCTACCCACAGGTCACGTAATTCGAGCCGACGATTTGCGAACACGGTGATGGCCCCCGACAGCGACCGCGATGGGTTTCATAGGATTTAGGTCAGGTAAAATTGGTCGGCGAGACATGAGTGCGAGTTCACTATAATGCTTCTCACACCACTGTAGTTTGGTTATGGCTACGAGACATGGACAATTATACTGCTGAAAGATGACTTCGCTTTCGGGGAAGACATCAAGCGTGAAGGGATGCAGGTAGTTCGCAGCTGGCAGCGTGTCTTCGATTACAGGGTAGAAGAATATCTCTCATAACATAATATGGTTCCAATCAACCTGCATCAGTGCCTCGATGACGACGTCTGTGGAGAGGACCATCGCCAAGTGTAGAAAACATGTGATTCACCAGAAGAGCCGACAAGTTTCCATTGATCGACGGCCGAATCCCGATGGTCCCGCGCCCACTACAGTCGTAACTGACGATGTCGTTGCGTCAAGCCGTGAACACGTAGGGGTGGTCTGCGGCAGAGCTCCATATTCAACAATGTATGCTGAAAGGGGTGCTCTGAAACATTTATGCGTGCACCAGCACAGTACTCTTTCGGCAGAGATGCCACAGATCACCATCTATCCTACTTTACAGAGCAGACACGCCTTGTAACCCCACGTTCTGTGATGAATCGTGGACATCTAACCATTTAGCACGTAGTGGTAGTTTCACTGTCCTTGTACCGCTTTCAGTAGATGCTCAGGACAGTAGCATGTGAACATTCGACTAGCTTCTCCGTTTTCGAGATACTCGTTCACAGACTCTGCGTACTAACAATCAACCCTGTATCGAAGTCGCTTATCTGAATGGATTTCAACATTTACAGCCCACATCTTCGTCAGGGCGATCCCACGTCCGTGTCTGATCTATTTACATACTTTCACTACCGCGTCGCGTGCCCGCTATACCACCAGGAAGCATCCAACGTGTCGGTTTATACCTTTTCAAAATCTCAGGTCTTTTCACTGCCTATCTCAACACAGCAGCGAACTTTTCCTCTCGTCTATCCCAATTGTCTCTCATATTTATTCACGTTCTGTGTGAGCTGCAGGTAGGCAGACGTTATATCAGAAACAACGCCATTCACCTGGGCTACCGAGATATTGGGCGTGCTTGATTATTTTGTGAATGGATGAGAAATCTACCACTTTAGAGATCTGATATGTTTGCAGTGAATCAAAATAAAATCGTTTCGTACGCCACAGCCATTTATGTCTGGAAGCAGTTACGTGTACTACAGAGGGTTCGTTGTTTAGTATTCAGTCTGTGTGCGAGATCAAAGGAGTTAAGGACGCTGCATGGAGTGTATACTAGACTCTGATCCAGCTGCTTCTGTCCAATATTAAATGCTGATATTCCTGTTGAAGAAGTTAATCCTCCTCTTGCACGGCTCTACTGGCGACGTTGCGATGAGAGCCGCCAACGCAATTTGCGGCGTTCGACAAAGACGCAGTTTGCTAATAACTCGATAATCCCCGGGTTGCCATCAAAAAGTATGTAGGTAGGTTCGACGTTCTTCTAGATGAAACTAATTACTTAGAAATTAAGCGAACTGTCAGCTTATCGTATGAGCATAATGCAGCTAGTTCCGCGGAGTTTTGAAATATATACCCGCATTGTAACTTATTTCTGCTTTATGCAGCAGTTAATGTTTTTCGTATACTGAATGCGTCTCATTAAGAAAACCGTTACCACTACCAGTCATAAGGAAATGTAAGACATGAAGTAAATAATTTAACATATTTCAACTATCATGAAAAATATTTTGAAGTGAAATATTTTCGTTCATTCTAAACACACTATTTGAACCATTTGGAGGTACACTGTAAATACCAGTTGATGTAGCAGACAACAATTTGGCCAACAATTTTGATTTCACAGTTCTTCAGGAAGGAAATGTGACTATTTAAAGATTGGTCCTTTATACTGTATGTTCTTTATTTGTTGACCGATCTGAATACCGATTATTTCAATTTCTATGTGTAACTCTACAGTAATTCCGTAAAACAGCTTCTTTTAAAAAAAAGGTTCTACTCAAATTCGTTGCGAAAGTAATATACATTTACATCAGTAATTTGGATTAAATATTTATTGTTACTTACTAGCGTTATTCGTGACATTATTATTATATAAAAGAAGCATATCTTGATCACAAAAGAAAATAAAGAGCTAAATTAATGAATTCATGACAAGGTAATGAACCTCATCTTCGGTGTTTATGACATGTATCGCGGGCATCTGTATTACATTTCTTGGAAGACTTAATGATGATGTTCATATCAATATTGTATCTCTATGTTCAACTATGTATGATTGCGACGGTGCTACCCTCGAACAGTCTCTGCTTCTGAGAGCACATTAACGGTCCCTCCACTCATTAAGGCTACCTGATTCACTTCTAAATTTCAAGACCTAAGAGACATTTTATTTACTGAGACATTTCACTCAGCGTCGAATTACCAATTGATTTGCTCTTGCCCCTATATTCTCATCGGCTATCCCTTTTCCTCAGGGGATAACACATCTCTAGTAGGTACTACAACCGGGCCAGAATACTTGAAGCAAAAGTATTTATTAATTTTCTAATATAGATTAGCCCCACAAAGATGTTGTTTTTCATTCCCAGTTACGTGTAGTTAACGACTTTTTACCTTTCGTCTAAGAACTTGTTTTCCTACTCGTAATCACTGTATAGAGTACAATATCCATTTAACTTCCAAATTCACATTGGTTGTTCTAAGACCCTGAAATAGTTTCAGTCATTTCACAAATTCAAACGGAAGTGCTAGTTATACTAATGCGTTCCTTCATGCCAATTTGAACTAATAAAATATCCTGGATCTTCTAGAGTGTCAAGTGGTTAAATATTTAGGAATTTCGGCCTAGTGTTACTCGGCCGTTGTCAAATTTTGACAGTAGTGTGTGTGATTCCACTGTCATTACGTAGCCCTGCTAAGGCTTCTGACGTCAGTCCAGAGCCATATCAGGAAAATATTTTGTTGTGCACTCGCTTCATGTATTCGACAGCCAGTTTCAAGCTGGACTCAGCTCCAAGCCGTCAACTTTATTCAGGGTTAATTGATCAACAGTGATGTCATAGGCTCCAGCACGGCTCTATGACGAAGGAAGCGGCAACAACACAAGAGATCACACTCGACAACGGCCGTATAGCTGTCATCCGAAAGCTCGTGGATATTTCATCAATTAACGCGGCTGGAAGCTAGAAAAAACTTTGTTAAGAGTTATATTTTGATAGAGCATAATAATCACATTTATTTACGCTGAAAATCACAAGGAATCATGACAAACCAGTCCAGGTTTATACCTTACACATGATATCGTTGCGATACCTGTTAACATAGGTATTTTTTTGAAAACAAAGATCGCTTGAAATCAAGCGGTTAGCTGTTATTCTTCTAGACACTTTGGCACCTAGGGTACATGTTAGAAACGGTAAAGAGGTTGCAGTGCTACAACGACGAAAATTAATATTACGACGATGTCAAACCTTATTTTCATGATTTAAAGAAGTATTCATGATATTAAAAATGTAATTATAATTTTATTATTTTCATTTTGGTGCTCAGTGTATCAAAGACTTTCTAGTGCACGGAATAAATTAGCATTGTTTGTCCTACGAAACTATATATGATTGTTAAGGGTTAAGCATGTAATAATTCGATGTAAGACATTTTGTTGAGTCTGAATTTTGTTCTCGTACTGGTCGCTAGAGAAGGAAAAGTTCCTTAATCGATGTGAAGGTATAAAGGCTCTAAAAAGGAGAGAGAGAGAGAGAAGGTAAATGCAAGTTATTCAAAACAAATATCTCTAAAGTGTAACGTCTTGTGATTTCCTACAACTAAAAATTGCAAGGTCTAATCTGAGCTTGTCGTGAATAACAGCGAAGAACATTTATGTTAACATATATTTTCTTCGTTTGATCTCGGTTGTGAGTCGCATGTTTCTTTTTGTTACGCGACGTGTTATGAATATTTTCATTATACGCGCAAAAGTGCACACAGCTTTAATCGAACCTGCGTCTTCCGGAAACGATAACTTTTAATCAGTACAATTACGCGAATACCGACTAAATCGCAACCGTAATCGCAAAAGTGTTTCCTAGACCAAATAATTCTTATAAAATGTGTATTCTCCAAAGCGAGCAGCATTGCACTATCGCTGATTCGCAACAATCGAAAGAGTAAAAACAGTGCTAAAATAAAATTGCCACCTTTTAATAATTATTATTATCCCATTAAATAAATAAATAGCAATTCAGTGGCTATCCAATCAATAAACAGAGAGGGCAACTCAAGGTGCAAACTTTTAATGAACAAGATTTTCTATGCTAAAGCAAGGTGCTGAGGATACCTATGTTTAATTCTGCAAGGGCCACTTGAATACTGGGCCTCACAAATTAAAGTTGATTTGTTCGGTGAGAGAAGCCGGCACATTGCTTTGACGTAACGATATTGTGAATATAACTGTGATTGAGCTGCAATATAATTCCTGAACTTGGGATAGGACTACCATTTCGGTAATTAAGGTGGTAGCATGATCTGAAGAAATTCGGTTACTTTCTGCATTACATGTTTCTAAGTTTCAGAGTTTGTTAACAATGCGTAAGCGTCTTCGATTCATAATCGAAAGATTTCAGGTTCTATTGGGTTTGCAAGTAGAAGAATTCCGTTGTAGCAGTCATCTTCACTGTACAAACTTTCTTGCCGCGAGAGGGCGATGGAACGTATGGAGGTTCAACGCGAATTGTACCCAATATTTAGGTAGTAGTAGTGTCAGCTTGGCCAATGGGTATCAGTGCCTAATGGAAACTGGAGCGTAAAAGTTGTGTTTCTAGGATATTCTGTGTAAAACATTCCTATGAAGCCTGCAGTTTCGAATGCGAAATATTGTGCCCTTCAGATCTAAAAAAAGGGACTGTGAGAGGAGTGTTACCATGGGCAGCACAAATAAATTGAACAAAAAAGACTATAAAAGCAATTTTACCATGGGCAGCATGATTAACGGTTTTTTTTTGCACCTTCCCCCCCCCCCCCCCCCAAGACAGTATCCGAAGCTCCTCAATCATTCCGCCTGGCAACAAGTCATGGCACAGTGCTGACAGCAACTGCGTAATCGTCACGGCGTGTTCCCAGGTAGCGTGATATACGATATGAAGACGTTACGTTTGCAGCAGCGATTCCGACTTTCAGTAAATTAATAATATTGTGAGCTGAGACAGTTTTAGTTCATACTGATCTCTTGCTCACAGTTGCCATGCAGTTTGTGCCTGGTTTTGGATATAAGGACTGTTTTTATGCGAATATCATATTTCCCGCGGCGACTGGAAGACTTAGGCAGGCAGTGTTCTGGAATCTTTATAAGCTTAGACACAGCATACCACATTGATATTATTATGATATTTTCCGTATGATGCACCTAATCTACTCAAGGGGAGTACGTACCGGTAGCTGAGTGATAGAGTTGGCCTTTGGCTGTGCTGTGGTGAGGACGCGCTGTTTGTGTTCCTGCCGCGGAGCGAGCGCTCGTGTTGTTTACATAGTACTCGGCCGTTTCGCGCGTGCCGTACTCAGCATATAGATCACTATGGCGCACCAATACAGAAAATCGACGCTCAAATTTACGTTCCGCAACGAATTTGCACGGCCCAAAGCACTCGAAGTCGAACGATTTCTACGAGAAGAAGTTAAAATCCCGGCGACCGACATTCTCGGCATTCACTTGTCCATTGTGAGTAGTATCGTATATGTCAAGATCATCAACGACGCAACATGTGAACGGATCCTTCGGGACACGAAACAGGGCCTCCGTTTCTGCCATGCTGATGGCAATGTGGGGACTGTGCACGTCGATTATTCTGGCATGGGACTTCGCACGATCAGAATTTTCGAACTTCCTTTCGAACTACCGGCGGAGGACGTCGTGACAGTGCTGCGCCCCTACGGCACGGTCCATGATCATATTGCGGAAAAATGGACGCAATTCCAGACATATCCTGTGCTGAACGGCGTCCGCCAGGTTCGAATAGAACTTAAAAGACATGTACCTTCATATCTGAATATCGGTGGCTGCCGTGCCATCGTCATCTACGATGGGCAACCGAAGACCTGCTCTGGTTGTGGGAAGGAGGGACACCTCAGATCAGAATGTATGCAACGTCGCATCACTCAACTGCCGCCGGCTGAAGCGGACCCGCCATCGCAGCCGACGCTGCTTCCTGTGACTTATGCAGCAGCCCTCACGACAGCTACCACTTCACCACGACAGCCGACATCCGCTGTTGGGTCGCGGCTCCATGCTCCAATACAGGGCGATGATGACACACCCGTTCTACAAGATACGGATTCAACTCCGATGCCGCCGCCCCCGTCGACTGATAACAACATACATGACGATAGCATGGCCGTAGACTCGCTTATTGTGCCTACGGCTGCCATTGTGCCGGAACGTCGTGAATCTTTGCCATCGTCTGACACAGAAGGACACACCAGGAAGCAATGCTCTCCGAAGCGACGGAAGCGGAGGCGTAGAGCAACTTCCGAACGGGATGCAACACAGCCTCCAGAGGATGACGATTCCACCTTCAATGACGACGCTACCACAGAGGCAGCCGCCATTTGCTGCAGTGTGGCACCATCGAACGAAACTGAGGACAAACCACATGTATCTACAGTGGCAAAATCGGATGCCGAGCTGCAGGACAGATGCTGCCCACCACCTTCTGGAATGCAAGCACCCATGCCGTGTCCTGAGGAAGCTAGGGAGGCCGATCTTACTTTCAGTTCCCCGACGTGGGCGGATGACCACGACGACAACGGAACCATGCAAGTTACGCCAACAGGGCCCACGCCATTGGCGCCGGCTCTCCAGCAAGGACTGCCGGTGAGGTTTGGGGGGATGCAGAGGTGTCAATACAGTCAGAAGCGTCATAGGTAATTCCATTCTTAATGGACAACTTAACACCTGCGGTTCGGCAACAAGCTTATCGTATCGCCACGCTTAACCTCAACACGATACGAACGGCAGTGAAGATCCAGTTGCTGCGTGAGATGCTTCGTTCTTCGGATGTTGACATTGCCCTGTTGCAAGAAGTATATATAGCGGCCCTCCCCGTTTTCTACGGTTATGTGACATATGTGTCACCGGCGGACCGGAATGGCAGCGGTACGGCAATACTAGTGCGCGACGGAATCGCCATCGACGAAGTGACTTACCTTCCGTCAGGAAGGGGGCTGGCGATCACAGCACTGGGAACGCGCATCATTAACATTTACGCTCCATCAGGAACTGACCAACGCCGCGAACGATCGCTGTTCTACTCGGAGGATATCGCCCCCCTCTTTATCAGCCGCTTCCAGCAATATATCTTCGGGGGCGATTTTCACTGTGTGCTCCACCCCAAAGACCAAGTCCCACATTTCTCGACTTGTCAAGAACTTCGGCTCCTGGTTCGAGATTGCTTCTCACCGACACGTGGGAGACAGTGCACGGTGAACGTCCCGGGCCGACATACCTTACTAGTCACTCCGCCAGTCGCCTAGACCGCATTTATGTATCACGAGCTCTAGCGCCGGGAGTATTGGACGCCGAACGTTGGCCGCTTGCCTTCTCCGATCATAGCGCTTTCATATGCACACTCACTCTACAACAGCAGCGGATATGGCGCAGCCGAGGACCCTGGAAGCTGAATGTGGCACATCTTCAAGCCCCGGAATGCCGTCAGATTATCGCCAACACATGGCTGGATTGCGAACGTCGTCTTCCCCGATACCCATCGACTCTAGCATGGTGGGTGGACTGTGCAAAACCAGCTTTTCGGCGTGTGCTAACACAATTCGGAAAAGATATCGCAGCTTGGCATCGTCACACATTGGACTTTTATTACACGATGCTTCGCGAACTCGACAGCCAACCACCATCTCCAAACCGACAAATGGAAAGCCGCCGAATTAAAGGTAAAATATTGTCTCTTACGATGAAACGTTTGGAGGGGGCGTAGTGCTATCGCGACGTCAAGACCGAGTGGAAGGAGAAAACCCGTCTATGCATCACATCGTGCTCGACAGCCGCCGACGCCGACAGCAGCTGATCACGGACCTCGTATTGCCAGGTGGTAGGGTCGTAATGACTCAGGCGGCAGTTACAGAAGCCTTCGCAGATCACTATCGCCGGTTTTACGACGAGGTGAATACAGAGGACGAGGGAGCGGACGATCACGACATACTGCAGCACGTGTCGCACACCCTCGACAATGCAGCAGCGGCGACGCTGTTAGGTGGGATTACACGAGACGACATCGAGGATGCGCTTAACAAGGGAGCACTCAACAAATCTCCCGGGCCAGACGGACTGCCGCTCCGCGATCTCATGATGCCCCGATGAATCATCATGTACCAAGAACTGATAACCCCCGGTTCTCACGTGCCACCTGCATTCGTGGAAGGTCTCCTAATACCGATACACAAGCCTTCCAGAGGTCGGACGGTCGAGGACTACAGGCCCATTACAATGCTCAACTCGGACTATAAAATCTTCGCCCGACTACTCGCCAGCTGCATGAAGACGGTTCTGCCCCTACTCCTCTCAATGGAGCAAACGACACAGGGCGGAGTGACCAACATGCAAACGGCAACCAGTGAATGCAGGGATTTAATAGCCATCGCCACATCCTGTCGCCTTCGAGCTGCTCTGATCTCCATTGATTTCGACCACGCCTTCGATATTCACCACAAGTTCCTTCTGTCCGTTATGGTCCGCATGGGCTTCCCGCCTGACTTTCTCGACATCTTTCAGCGCCTTTTCCGTGGAGCTGCATCCCGTGTATTGGTGAATGGACGGTTTGCGGGTCCCTTTCCGATCCGACGGTCAGTTCGCCAAGGATGGCCTCTCTCCATGATCCTTTACGCGATCGCACTCGAATCACTTGTCGGAGGGTTGAAAAACAGGCTCTCGGGCATGTCATTGAGGGATCACACCTTTCACTGCAGGATATATGCTGATGACCTTCTATTACTTGACCGATCTGGTGACGAGGTACGCTCGGTGATACAATGGATCAATCGCTATGGTTTGGCAGCGGGCAGCCTCATGAATGTGGCCAAGTCGGCAGCGATGCCCATTGGGAGAGGTCTACAGGAGGACGCTTTAGCCCCACTCCCACTAGTTAACAAGATCCGGTTCTTGGGCATAACATTTACACATGATGTGCGCCGCACGGCTGCCATGAACTATGCACGATTACTACAGGCAATACGCACAGAAGTTCGCCGGAACTTACTTCGACGGATGGACCTCCTACAGCGTGTGGAATACCTCAACCTTCACGTGGCAACTAAGATGATCCACATGGCCCAGGTCCTACCGATACCGACAGCGATGGCACACAGACTGCAAGCAGCGTTTGGATATTACCTTACCACCGGACACCTATTCAAAGTCCGCTACGAAACACTCACCCTCCCTCCGCTTGATGGCGGACTGGGACTTATAAATGTACGAGCGAGGGCTACAGCATTATACTTTTGCACTATGATGAAATGGTGGACCCACAAAGATGCTTCCCTTACGGGTCGTCTGTTAGAGGAATTGCTGCCGGCGTCTCTTCTGCCACCTGTCACGGTTGCGCACATTACACCCTCACTCTCGCACCTCTCGGCATTTATTCTTGAGTATAGTTACGTGCACCCAGACCTTCCCAACACTCGCCCTCCCAAGGCGAGAGACTTCTACAGACTGCTGCTAAGGTCCATCCCTCGCAATGTGATTGAGAGGAAGAGCCCTACGACCCTATGGCCTGCAGTGTGGAGAGCGGTCCGGAAGTCGTTCCTCCCCACGCGGGTACGAGCCGCGTGGTACCAGGTGGTGAACGGGAAGGTTGTAACACGACAAAGGCTGCACGCTATTGGGATGGCGGATTCCCCCCTTTGTCCACATTGCCACCTCGTGGATACTGACGACCACCGTTTAACATGTGGATCGGCGTTAGAGGTATGGCTGCTAGTGCAGAAGATCCTCGCCTGCTACCTACGTATCGCACCTCGCACAATTGAGCCACGGCTCCTCCTTTGTCCAGAGGATACTTATTTCCCACCTGCGAAGACTCATGCTCTCACATGGTTTAAAGGCATGTCCATATACTACCTCTTTCGAGATGATGAGAAGATGGTGCTTGATTACTGGCAATTTCTCCAGGACCGTCATAGCACACTTGAGTGTACACCCCGATACCGACAACTATTTGCCAACTATTTACGCAGTGTCTTCGATAACCCCCCTCACAGTTGGGGAGTACCGGGCAGAGGATGACCGCCGTCATGGAGCTCCAAACGCTGCGAAATGTTGTACGAATTTGGAACATGGAATCTGTACGCAGATGGGCCATGCACATGGAATGGCGTGCGGGATTTGGTTACGTTTTTTCTTTCTCTATTGTCTATCACCACACTATTGGTTTCAAATTCTCCTTCATAGTTTAGAAGAAACACTTGCTCTGTTGTTGCTACGGATGTACATTCTAATTTTGTTTGTCGTAACTGAAAGACGCCTTTTTCCATCTATATATAAAAAAAGGTTGGCAGAGGAAACAAAATAAAAAAATAAAAAAAAATACAAAAAAATAAAACATAAAAACAGTAAAAAGTAAAAACAAAAGTTCGTAGAGCACTTGCCCGCGATAGGCAAAGGTAAAAAAAAAAAAAAGTGGTTAGCGTGACGGATTGCCGTCCCACAGACCCGGGTTCGATTCCCGACTAGGGCGGGGATTTTCTCCACTCAGGGACTTGGTGTTGTGCTGCCTTCATTATCATTTCATCACCATCCGGTGCGCAGGTGCGCCAATGTGGCGTCGAATGTAATAAGACCTCCACCAAGGCGACCGGAACTGCCCCGCAAGAGGCCTCCCGGACAATGAAGCAAAACCTTCATTTCCATTTTTCTTAATGGGGTACAGAGACTGGCTGTTGTTCTTGTTGTGGCGATCTTCATCCCGAGTCCCAGGACCTGTTCAAGATGGTCTACCTGTCCAAGCTTCATGTCTGTATAGCTGCTATAACCCACATCAATTTCAGCGTATCAAGTGTCCCTGCATTGCACTGAATCCGCAGGATGTTCCTATTTAAGCGATCCCTTCTTTTAATCAGATTGTAAGATGGAAGTTTTCTGTAAAGGAGGGAGGTTCTTTTCCACTGATATAAGAGTACCTGAAATTTGAAGCTAATTTCTTTATTTTTTAGGAAAATTTCGTTTCACTCTTCAAAGCTGTTCCACTGTATGTTTAGACGGAGAGACTGATGTCCTCTAGGTTACGTTTCGACATTAAATTCATGAAATTTTAGTTTGGAAATATTTTACCTAGAAATGAGACACAATATTTTGAAAAAACTCCTTGTACCACTATAAGCTGGTAGCAGTGATCAATACCTAAATTTCATTAGTAAGAGCCATTTTCAAGACGATGCAAAAACATAACATCAACAAAAACGTCTTCATTGGACATGTAAAACGTCAGATCCAGCTTAACTGTTAGGTGTGTCAAGAAAATTTACAGCAAAACCGTCCGTTCTGCACCTGTATATTTCTCACACCACACACTTCATAAATATTGGTGTGTCACAATTGTACGCAGGACATCAATAGGTCTAATATGCAGATTATGTGAGAGTTGTGTAGAAGATTGACATAGACAATTGTTAACACTGATACGACATTTTTTTGAGTCAACCGTCTTCTGATTGGTCCGATGCCACCCTCCACAAGTATCTCTTCCGTGCTAGCCTCTTCTGTTCCGAGTAGCACTTGCACACTACTGCTTCAATTATTTTCTGCATGTATTCCAACTCTGGTATAACACCACATCTTTTTATCTCTTTTTACATCTTTTACCCTCTACAGTCTCCACAGGTATCGTGGATATTACTCCCCGATGCCTTCACACATATCCTATCATCCTGGTCCTTCTTGTCAGTGTATTCCACGTATTCGTTTCTTCACCTATTCTGTGGAGAGCCTTCTCATTCCTTGCCTTATCAATCGAACCTGATCCTCAACATTTTGTTACAGTATCAAATCTCAAAATCTACCATTCCCTTCAATTCCGATTTTCCCACTGTCCACGATTCATTATAGTACTGTGCTCCAAAAGCACATTCCTGAAACTGAGGGTATGTTTGATATCACTAGACAAGCCTTCTTTACCTGTGCCATTATGCCCTTTATCCTTGCTTCGTCCAGCGTGGGTTATTTTGCTTCCATAACAGTGGAATTCGTTAACATCGACTTCATCTGCCCACCGGATTTGATGATACGTTTCTAGTTATTCTCATTTCTGTTACTTCTCATTACTTTCGTCTTTTTTCGATTTACTTTCAAACCATATTCTGTACTCACTGCAATGTTCATTCCATTCAACAGATCTTGTAATTCTTCTTCGCTTTCTCTGAGGATAGCCTTCTCATCAGCGGATCTTATTATTGATATCCCTCCACCTTGGTTTGTAATCCCTCTCTTATCGTTTCCTTTATTTTCATCATTGCTTCTTCGATGTATAAATTTATCAGATTGGGCGAAAGACTGCATTCATGTGTTACACAATTTTTAATCTGGAAACCTCTTTCTTCGTCTCCCATTCTTATTGTTTGCTCATGGTTACTGTACATAGTACATATCACTCATGTCTGTGTAAAGCTTACTCCTATTTTTCTCGGGACTTCGAATATCTTGCAACATTTTACACTGTCAAACACTTTTTCCTGATAGAAAAATCCTAGAAGATTGTCCTTTTCCTCTTCCTTTTTTGCCCTTTTTGTTTTCTTCATTCTTGCTTTCATTATCAAGCGCAACGTCAGAACTGCCCATGTGGTGCTGATGATGATGTTTGGATTGTGTGGCGCTCAACTGCGCGGTTATCAGCGCCCGTACAAATTCCGAAGTTTTGCTCAGTTCAGTCTCGCCACTTGCATGAATGATGATGAAATGGTGAGGACAACACAAACACCCAGTCATCTCGAGGCAGGTGAAAAATCCCTGACCTCACCTGGAATCGAACCCGGGACCCCGTGGTCGGGAAGCGAGAATGCGACTGTGAGACCACGAGCTGCCGACCGAAATAACTAATCCTGCCAAGATAATTTCATTGTAGTCAGATGTACTGCATCTTTTGAACACCTTTAAGGAAAATAAAGTTACGTAAAATTTCAGCTGTCTGGATAACCATGCGTGTTAAAGTGCCACTTCCGAGACGGGAAGCTGAGCCGATGGATTAACGACGAGTATCAGATTTGGGTTTCAGGTGGTTTTCCACACCCCACTGGTTGAACACAGCTCTGAACCCAAGTTCCGTTCACAACCATGCCAATTATACTCTTACGTGGGACAAAGGCACAAGAGAAAGGAATGAGGAGCTTTACATAAAATTTCCTTTTAACACTGTATGGGCTCGGCACGGCCAAAAATACTGATGAATCTAATTCACATTCCCTACCGGAATTGAAAATCTTCATATAAGCTGTCAAATTTAAAGCACCTGCTGTACATGCTTTTCAGTTACAAGCAAAAGATAGGGAATCGTGCGGAACAGAGAACTAACGATCCACGTGACAGAAAACAATGAAAACTTGAACATTTCTCCAGAGTAGTAATGGCAGAACACATTTCCATTTCTACAGTTGCGAGAAAAGTATAGTATCAACCGTAACGTTTGTGTGACTCTACCTCACAGTCAGCTATTTTTTTTCAGTATATATTACAGTTTCCATTATACTGTAGCGCAAGAAAATAATGAACTGAGCTTCCAGGCACGGGGAGATGGTGGAAACATTAATTCATCATTCCATGTGAGCCATGTCTGCAGTGCAAACAGACGCACGGCAAATATGTGTTTTATATCGGGCGTCTACATTACCGTCCGCTCTGCTTGCTCAGGAACTACATTTATATTGGAGCACCAGACAGGAGGTTCGCAGAACGTGACGCAGCACCACTCGGATGCCGGTACTACCGATATGAGGGCTGTTACTTCCACAGGGACTGGCTCTGTATCAGGCTTAATCTCGCTCGGCTGCGCTCAGTGATTTATTGGTTTCGATAATCACTCGGACGTTAACTCTGACAATAAGGCACCGTCACATTCGTTGTTTGCCGTGTATACGACTCTGACGTTACTTGGCGACTTCTCTCTGGCTTCAGTAGCTGATATGATCCTACAAAAGGATGTTTGTGATACATTTTACAGAAATTACGTTTGTTGTAGTTTAATTCACACAAATAAAATGAGCTTCTTGATTCTTAATTAAAAGTTTGGTT
The DNA here is from genome assembly GCF_021461385.2 of Schistocerca piceifrons. NCBI lineage: Eukaryota > Metazoa > Arthropoda > Insecta > Orthoptera > Acrididae > Schistocerca > Schistocerca piceifrons. The sequence goes on along the minus strand of NC_060139.1, from coordinate 428,257,084 downwards.
GTCAGCAATTCTTCTTCTCGGCTCATATCTATCAGCAACTAGTCCATTTTCTCCAACGGGCCTGTTCCTTTATCTTTTCTGACTTATCTAGAACATTGTAGTCATAGTGCCCTCTTTCCTTTCAGCGTTGAATCATTCCTTTTGTTGCACCAAGAGCGAAACCACTGTGTCTTTAGAGATTCGAAATTAATTTACCTCTTAATTTCTTAGTGTTGTTTGTGGAGGTCAAGGAATAGTACGGAAAATTATAAATAACAGCTGCGGAGATGGGTGTCATGGAGGAAGAGCGTGGTTCAACATCCTTATACAAAATAAGGGTGGGACTAGGGACTTTACACTACATATTCAGAGAGGGGGAGAACAGCGATAAGGTAGCATGTGCTGTGGTTTCTCTAAATAAATGGTTCAAATGGCTCTGAGCACTACTGGACTTAACTTCTGAGGTCATCAGTTCCCTAGAACTTAGAACTACTTAAACCTAACTAACCTAAGGACATCACACACATCCGTACCCGAGGCAGGGTTCGAACCTACGACCGTAGTGGTCACGCGGTTCCAGACTGTAGCGCCTGGAACCGCTCGGCCACCCCGGCCGGCGGTTTTTCTAAACCACTTGACGACCGCACGGAATGTAGCCTTCTACATGATCAAGATTGATTTTTACATTGTTCTAGTCTATGTAATAGTGCAGTGATTCGCCTCTTGTGACGTCGACAAATACGGGGCATTTGTTATCTTCTTCAAACAATATGACTGTTTAAGCCTACCATAAACCAACCGATGAAAAAGTAAACAAAAATGTAACTCTGAAGTATGACAACATTGAGTATAGTGCACGTACGTTGAGAGTCTCTATTATTGAGAGGAGAATGGCATCGTAAAAGGTGCAAAGCAACAATGACACTGAAAGTCATCTTACTGTCCCCCTTGCTCTCAGCCGCTCACTCGCAAGGTGCTGGTGGGAGATGGGTCCGCACTTCTTCCTTCCTTCTTCCATCCTTCTTGCTCCCCTCACACTACCTGCTTCGCTCTGCGGCTGATCACTTCCTCAACCAGTCGTATTCCGCACTCTTGTCGACTGGATCCACAAAAGCTGTGCTCCCTCTCCCCCTCCTCCTTATCTTCTCTCTCCACGAAGCATTTCTTAAGTTGTCAGTCTTATGACTGGTCCGAATGCGGCCTGCCACGGATTCCTTTCTTCTGCCAACCCCCTTATGTGAGAATAGCACCCTAACTCATCAGTTATATGTTGGAAGAAAAAGGAAGGAAGAAGATTAAATTTGAACGCCCTGTCGACAGCGTGGTCATTAGAGACGGAGCACAGGATCGGATTATGAAAGGATTATGGAAGGAAGAATGGTGACATTTTCCTGGGGGGACTTGAGGAAATTACGGAAGAGCTAAATCTGTATTACGGGACGGGGATGCTTGTTCGACCCATTCTAATTTCTGTTTTCCCTTACAGTTTGACACTCTGCAGCTTCCATCTTATTATGTATATAACTACGAGAACATGTGGGGAACAGTGAGAGACATTACTGGAGTACTATGAAGTTGTGAAAATTTGAAGATGTATGAGAAAATGCGAGTATTGGATCTCTCAATATGGCAAGTCATCCGCAGTCGAGGAATTATTTTAGGTGTCTATGTTATTACTATATATTGTATAAACTGCTACTGATTCGGATAGACTATAATAAGTGAACCAAATAGCTCATCAGTGTATTAGATACTCGTCTATGATTGTCATGTGATGGCATACCTGAAGATATCTTCAAGGTAGACACACCATGGTCGTCTATAAAATATTAACTGGCTTACTCGCAAGGTGGCCGAGAGGAATACGGCCGAAATAACAGCTGATGAAATAGAGGTTCTGCGGCTGCACTCTCGAAATCAGAAGTATCACTTAATGTGCTGCGAAAACATGGAAATATACGTCAAGCACCACTTCATCACCTATGACTTCTCTTCCTGCGAACTACTTTACTTTAGAGTAGAGTAAGGAGGAAAACGATATTATATGACGACCCTCAGTCGTTGCGGAAGTGATTTCAGAAATGTAACTATAGCACCATCTCCATAATAGCACAAGATGCGAGGCAGGGGCCATGTGACTTCACATGTACAGTCGTGCCGTCTGCAGAAATACAAAATGAGTTTATACATACATTTTTTTCAGAAGCGCCTAAAAAATTCAAGTCATATAAGCACCAGAAAGAGCATTCATCAAAAGAAATGCCAGGCTAGCGTACACAATACTGGAAAAAAGGTGTATGTCACAAAACTGCGTGAGTATATTTTTGTAGTATGGTGTACTGCTGCTGCTGTAATAGAATACTATTTAGTGACCTTGAGTGTCTTCTCAAAAGCACCATCAGTTAGTAATTCTATTGTATTTTACAGCTCACTTCACAGTGTTGTGCACGGCTTCGTACACAGCGAACGAGTTAACACAGTAAACAGGAGATTTTCTTAACTTACAAAGACTCATTACAAATAAGCAGCGAGAAACAGAGTTTTGTTGGCACAATGTCCACAAGAAAACGTCTCTCTGTAGTAAAGCACAAATGATGAAGACGTAGCCACAACCAGGCGGCGTGTGCTTGACATCCCATAGTGAAGTGACTTCGACTGCGAGTGGGGTAGAGACGCTGCCGCGAGCTAGATGGTAGAGGCTGCCTCAGTATTAGGCTCCATTAAGTTTGCTGGAATCCACAACACCGCTATCGGCGTCTCACGGAAACCTAGATTTGCAATCCCGTTGGTGTGACGCCCATAGGGTGGCATCGATACGAGATACGACACACAAAAATGGAATCAGTTCTGATTCAACTTATTACTGGATCATCCTCGTGTGATATGAATACGTTATGTAGTAACTCCTCAACCGAACAAGACTGTTGAGGCACTTGCAATGTATACTGGATAACATGCTCAAATCATCTGAAAGTGACTCGATATGTGTCAAAATTACTAAGGATTGCATTGATATGACGTGAGGTGGTAAACAGTGCCTTGTGCTGTTGGTTACCAGATGTACAGGAACTATGAATGCAGACAATGTGTGTGGTGTAACCGTAATTACAATTTTTTGCTTTACACAGAAATGTGCTTGCGCTGTTATTACAGTTTCAGCTGTTTCCGTAGGTATGAAAAATATTTACACCTGCCGATGTCTGTGGACGTAATATACAAATTTCTTTATTTGATTTGGTTTATTTGGCTCCAACTGCTTATAGTTATGATATTTGTCTGATCACTGTCATTTATTCCAGATTTATGGTTGTCATACTTACGGATAGCTAGCTGTTCATCTTGACTGTAATGAAGCCTTCTATAGAAGGGATGAGTGGAGAAAGTGCTAATTATTTGTGAAAATTACTTTCACTACGCCTCTGTTGTGTTTTCTACAGTAATTCACTACATGCTGTAAGAAATAACTCCCCATATACAGCTAGAAAACGCTATATGGTCTATAAACTGTTCAGTGTTGACGTATTTATACTCCTGTCTCAAATTAATGAAACATATGAAATGCAGTGGGTTATCATTTTTTCCCGATGGTCCCTTCAGTTTACTATTAACATTCCGCCCCCGCCCACTCCCACCTCCACCTCGCAACCTTCACTTTCAGCCACTTTTAGCAACTACCAAGACTGTTCTAACGAAGCGTAAACCTGTCCGTCGTCACCAACGGGACACATAACTCGTAGTTACCAGACAGTCACTCACAAGAGGTTTCTACCACAGAAACCTCTTGTAAGTACTTGCAGATCTAGTTTTTCCACAATACTACTTCCAGATATAATTTTTCCACAAAAAAGCCACAAAACGGTCATTTTCTTGAAGTCAGTTTTACTTGTCATGTTTGACACAGTACACAAAAGGCTCAAGAGTATTCACGAACTCTGAGAGCAAACCAGTTGATTCACAACATTGCAGTACCGCTTGCTTGGAAATCAACTGTTGATCTAAGATTCATCCCCCAGAACGTGAACTGCGGTTAGATACTTTAGAAACATATGGTGTAAGATCAACGGAACACTGCAAAAGCACTCACGTTTACGGAGATGATGAGAAAGAGCTGCTACTGATCCTGATACATGGACTCAGTGTTTCCAAAATGTGAGAATGGTAGGATACTAATATTTTAAACGTTTTTGCACTGAGAGATAGGACACCTATTTGGTTTCGTCGATCTTTGGTCTGTTACTTTTCATGAGTTTACAAACGGTTGTAACAATATTCTGGGCTACTTGCTTCCATCGTATTGATTGGTTTCGTCGGTCTACTGTCTGTTATTTCTCATGAAATTACTTGTGGTTGCACCAATTTTCTGGGCTGTTCGCTTCCACCAAGTTACATGAAGACTACTGTAGCTCTGATACCTTACTGTTGTAATCAGAATAATTAACCGCAGTCTTGTATCAAAGGATTATACTTTCGCCCAACCATGGTACCACTGCTTTCACATAGCATGACTATTTCCATAATTTACCATATCACTGAAGCCAGTCGTGTGTTCCGGCGACAAAGAACCGCTACCTATTTTCATCTAGCCGGACATTGTTGACTAAGCTGGACACACAGTCCTAATTCTGGATGATTGCTTACACGAACAGAAATGTTGCCAGCACGTTCTGTTCATACTGAGATGCGCCATCGCTCTTTCATTGCATTGATGCGACCTGTCATTGCCTCCTCTCCTAAGCCAATCTTATAATCTTAGAGTAGCGGCTTAACTGTTATGAATACGTCCAATCTCCGTCATCCCCTAAGGTTTTTGCTCTATACGGCTCCCCCTAGTACCACGGAAGTTTGATGTCTTTATATATGTTCTGTCAACCTGTTCCCCTTCTCAGTTCATGTATTCAATTTCGTATTCTCTTCCAATTGTCGGAGAACCATACCATTATTGTGAATCCAATGAATTTTCAGCATTTTTCCGTAAAACATGAAGATGTTGCATCATCACTTAGCCTTATCGATTAGGACTCCGACAGCTACCACCGTCTTGTACGACTCAAAAGCAAAAACGGTGACTGCTGTTGGGATCCTACTTTTTCTGTTTCATAAAGTGGGACATGAGACTTCTGTTTCACAGACGACAAACGCTGACAGAAAGACTTAGTTCCATTACTCCTTGTTGCACAGCAGAAGATGTAAATGTACTATTATAGCTATACCGGCCCTAAGCAATAAAGTATTACCGGTTCAGTAACTGTTGCGGCTTTCATCACTTTGTGAAAATGTACAGTCGGAGTTGTCCTACGAAAGTATCACTAGTTGGGCTCCCTTCACCTGGGCGTTCAGACTGGCCGTTCTGCCTCAGTGTTGAAGGGAAGGCTACGCTGCAGGGTGCCGATTCTGGGTCACACAAACTACTAAATCCAAATTTTATTCCGTCACTACTTCTTCGATGTACAGATGGAAAAGCGGAGGACAAAGGCTGCCATCCCTAATGTCCTCCATTTTCTGTCTGTACACGTGTCGGTTCTGTTAAATTTTGGCTGTTTCTAATATCGTGTATTACGTTTATTTCACAAAAAAATATTACTTTTATAGCCACACGCCCATTATATTTGTGATTGTGTTGGTTGCTCCTTCAAGGGAATGTATATCGGGATTATATTATTATGTGTTTTACCTAAAGCTCAAAATTATGTTAGCGCTAAGTTTTATTTGATGAGATGGTTTGCTGACGATGGGCAGCGAGACAGCCATTGGTGCTCGGGAGGAGCGCAATCGGATGGCTGAGGATGCTTTATTTATTTCGCCAGTTTGCCTTTGTCCTAAGGAAACGTGCCAGGATTACGCCTGTGTTAGGATTTGTGATTCAAAGCGACGATAGAAGACCAGCTGTACTGATTTCAATGGAGAAATACTTAACGTTTGTATCGAACATTGCTCATACCAGTCAAACTGTCCTGTCATAACGGACACGTAACGCATTAAGGTATCTGCAAGTCAGTTCGCAATTTGTTAAGCCGACTGCGGGAATGTGTGGCCAATTATGTTCCTTCATTGTATTCGGAACAGGTTTGATGATATTCTTCCAAAACGTCAATGGTATACATCTAGTCTAATAAATTCGACGTACTAGGTAGAATAAGAGTTTGGTGATTATTTCTCCCGATAATTTGAGATATCTGGAAGAATATTATGTATCCTGTATGCCTCATTCCAAAGCAAGTCTTTCAAAGATATGTCAAACTCTACTACTGGATGACCGACGTCTTCCAAAGCTGCACTCACGTGTTCAACAATCACGTCAATCAACAATTCCTCCCCTTCCCTGCCCCCATCTCCCCTACCCGGCCGTAGACACCGTCAATGTAGTCCTTCCATCCATCTGCCTTCAACTGTAAGTTGAATAGTGAAATTTCGTTCGCAGTGTAGACGTCCTCGTTATTAACTCCTGCGACAGTTGTTTTCACTTTCTTATACGCTTAATCTGGCATTTCGATTCCTTTCACTTCATACTGATTCTGTTGGCCAGTTGCTACTTACATTGCGGCCCATTCTTTGTTACAATATTTTCGTTTTATTTACTTCAATTGTTCATTAACTGAAATATGTCTACTGTTATGCATAACTTCTTCACAGTTACTTTACCTATATCTACATTTATTCTTACAAATTTTGTACATAGACATTTACAAATGTCAGTTTCCAATCAACTAAGCTACCTACGGTTGGTTTTGATCAACACATTGTCTACAGACTCAGAGGACATTCAGAGGGACGTCGTCATTTGCCAATAATTCAGTGTCTCTCTTCTAAACATGTTAATTCTTGCTGGCGGTTCTATTAAAAGTAAGCCTACTCATCATCATTACTTATTTACGATACTGATCTACAACTGTACTTGGACATGCTTTACAATCCAATATCTGATTTCGGGATCACCTTCGCATCGAGCAAGTACGGTATCACCCTGTGACTCCTGGCATATCCCTGAGATACCTCCTCCCTTTATCATGTATTATGTATTTGTTATTGGTAGACCATAAACAACGCAGAACTCAAATACTCTTTTTATCTCTAATTCCTCTTGCTAAATACATACTCTTTTGTGGATGTACGTTAGATTCTTTCCTCTACTAAGGCGCTCCATTCTCCGTAGTTGTTGCATTTCCACCTCCATTTACTTTTGCAATAAACCTATTGCTTAACTTTTCAGATTAACTCCATATTTGCAGTATCTTCCATTTTAGAACAAGTTCTACTTCTGGATTACTATCTTCAGAAGCTGCTAGTGTTACTTCAATAAAATCATTCTTGAGCTTTGACCGAGTCATGTGTCATAAACTACAAACCTTTCGGTTTCAATGCTATACAGACTAGATTAGGATGGACGGTACGACCTTAATTAGTCTCAGCAGCTATCTTTATGAACTTGCAGCATGCTGCAGGTGAAAATTACTTTTATAAACGAAATATGACTAAATGGTTGTAGCTCCGTCATAAGTAGAACTGAGAAGTTTCTTTCTTTTCTAGTCACCATCAAGTAATTAAAAAAATATATACTTCTCAAAACAACTTGTCAATTTTAGGAAACGAAAACCTAGTAACTGCAGTTTGCTAAATTTTACGGAAGCCACAACGGTTTCTTAGAAGTATACAGGGTGAAGCGAAATTCGCGCACCCCCCACATGCCAGCTATAAAAAAATGTCTTTTCTAACATTTCGTCCAGCGAGTACCCTCAGCAGAAATAGGACTTTAACGATTGGCAATCTGGCAACACGTTAACCACATGTGTGGTAACTGTCTATTTCAGCAACCATTACTCGTGCTGTACAGTTGGTGCAATGGACAAAGTTTTGGGTTAGCATGCAGGAGGTCGATGGTTAGATACTGGACTGAGGCACAAGTTCTTTACTTGGTAAATGTAGTGTAGGTGGTACGGTACCTGGCATAGTAATCGTAAACAGCGATTTCATCGGGTCTTCTACAAAACATGTGCACTTACATACTACAATCGTAGAAATGAAAGAAGCCTTTGTCATGTCGTGGGCGTGAATCTATTCACACCACTGCATCTACAAGATGCGAAACTTGTTTTCTTTGTACCCTCCTCCAATGGTCCCATAGATTAGTACGAACTATTATTCTTGCCTCGTTCTGGTCCATTACATTTCGTTGGGACCAACAACGTGATTTCCGCATAATGCCCAAACTCTGTTACTTCTGAAATGTGTTATCACTATGGTCCCACTAATTTTGCCTTTCGACACTGAGTCTCGTAACCGCATGCTGTTTAGTACATATCCCAATACATTGTGTTATCATTATTATTATTATTATTATTATTATTATTATTATTGTATCGATGAGATTGTGGAAACATCACGTCTATTACTGTTAGGGAAACAATGTAATTCGAAACCGAACGTTTCACAATTACCGGTTTCGGGATGAATCATGCAAAACAAAACCTGTCAGAGGGGTAATGCGCATAGGTGGAACAGCGCGCAGGAATGATGGTGTGTTTATACTATATGCGCTATCCACCAGGCAGGGACTAGTTGCAAGTGGAGTAATGCACCTGTGACAGACTGCAATTTACGTGCGTACACGTATCGAATTTTCTCATTGTAAACCTCTATACCAGTCTGGCAGACTGGCTTTGAAAATAAAATAATGCACCCAAACCCAGGATCGAACCCTGGAGCTAGGACGTACTTAGGACGTTAGTTCACAGAGCACGAGCCGTATCAGACTCAGACAGCTTATCCAACGAACTACTCCATCTACGTACCACTTTCCAACATAATGGATACTCCGAACGGAAGATTTGCGCTGCCGTACACCCGAAGCGGGTTACCCAACGTGAGGAACTGGAAGAAGGCGAAGAACAAAGGGGAATGGTCATCTTGCCATACATCGACGGTGTCTCTTCAAAAATAGGAAGATTAGTGAAGAGGCTTAAAGTTAAATGTGTCTTTCGTCCGCCGGCAAAACTCCCTTGGGCTCATCTAAGGACTGTCTTGGCCTAAGAAGACCCGGTGTTTATGAGATTCCTTGTAGCTGCGGTATGTCATACATCGGACAAACTTGTCGCACTGTAGTAGAGAGATGTACTGAACACAGACGATACACTCGTCTGGAGCAACCAAAGAAGTCTGCAGTGGCCGAGCATTGTCTCAGTACAGGTCATTGTATGAATTATCAACACACCAAAATTCTCGCATCGACGAGTTCGTACTGGGACATTGTTACTAGGGAAGCAGTGAAAATACGTAGCTCGACGTATCTTGTAAACAGAGACACAGGCATTCAGCTCAGTACAGCTTGGGATCCAGCCGTGGCCATATTGAAGTCGCATCGAACTGAGAGGGGTTACTATTGGTCATACGACGGATGACGATTCGCCAGCAACATAAAAATTCTGTTGACAATGGGAGGATATTCACGTGCCTACGCGGACGAGCATTTTTGCTTGTGGCCTCCGACAGAGGTCGCTGGGGCGGCCGATGGCAGCGCAGAGCAGCAGCAGCAGCCACCTCGCGTGCGCCGAAGTCTTTGGTTCTTCATCCTGTAGGTGGCGTTGCTGTCCATACAGCTATCGGTTGATATCGTCGCTATTGGCCATCGAACTTGGCGCCTCCACGCATGCGCACTTCCTGCCTAAGCCTGTCATAAATAGGGGGCTCTGGTCCTGCCTTAACGATTTCTATGTCACCATTTATGGCCGCCCTCGCCCCCATCTTTAAGTACCTTGGCGTCACCCTTGACCGTCGCCTCTCCTCGACCCCCCATCTCTAGACAATCCAAGCCCAGGCTCGCTCCCGACTCCGTCTCCTCAAGCTCCTTTCTGGCTGCACATGGGGTCTGGACCCCTCCACCATCCTCCACACCTATAAATCCCTCATTCACCCTATGCTCTGCTATGCCCACCCTGCCTGGATCTCCGCCCCTCCTACCTTTTACAAATCCCTTCAAATCCTAGAACGCCATGCTCTCCACCTCGCCTATAGCATCCGTCTCCCTTCCCCCGCACGGATCCTTTATGACCTTATTCCGTTCCCGCACCTCCTCCTTTTCCTCGAACGGATACGGATCCTCTACACCTCCCGTAAACTTGATCCCCCTCATCCTCTTGTCTCTCCCATCCTCTCCCACCCCCGTCCGCTGCCGTGCCTGTATTCCCACATCCCACCTGCTCTCCATATTTTCCACTCTCCATACCCTCTCCCAAGGTGGCTTCCACCAGCTCCCACTCCCTGATGTTGCTCTCATCCCCTCCATCTATCACTCCTATCAACTTTGATCCTCTACCACATCCTGTGTTTTTCCCTTAGGGCACCCTCTCTCCCTTCTCTTCCTCCTCCCTTCCTCCCACCTCCTCCACCCAGGCATCCTCTACCCCGCCATACTTTCTTTCCTTCCCCCATCTCCTCTGCCACTGGCTTCTACACTCTCCCCTCTCCCTCCTCCGCCACCTTTCCCCTTTTGTCAGGTCCCTGGACTTGCACACGTCACGTGAACATTCGCGCGCCGGAGATCATCGCCATCGGTTCTGTGTGTGTGTCGTTGTGTTATTGCTTCGGTGTTTTTCGCCGCCCACGATTTAGTGGGTTTCGTCAGGTTCTATCACTACGCAATTTTTCGGCTTGAATCTCCGTTATAAATTATAATACCAAAGCAGAAAGTACCATGACCTGATTTTCTGTGCAGCAGTGTGGTTGTGTTATGTATTCCAAAGTATCAAGGAGTCTTAGGCAAGTTTGGCGAGGAAGTTAGAGGGGGTTTATTTCATAGATGGCTTCAAATTCTATTGTAAGTTGCACCTCTTGGCTACATCAACAGTATTGCGGAGAGACTGTCACCAAGCTACAGCAAAGATAATTGTTTATTGCACTTAATCAGTTTGGTGCTAATACAAACCTCGATTAGCGAACAGTTTATAGGTTACTAGAGCCAATGAAACATAATATAAACTCAGGAGTGCAAATACCTCATATGATCTTAGCAATAAAGTTAACGTCGCTCTAGTTAAAATATAAACACTTTCTACTGTTCTCATTCGAAAGTTTGTCGTATGTGTGAACCACTAATTGTGTTAGTCAAATGTAAATGACACAGCCATGTGCGTAGAGTCACTCAGCAATGGCTCTGCAATTACGTGATATTCAAATTTTCTAAAAATCTTTCTTACATAATATCATGCAAAATCGCAAAGGATGAATAGATAGAAACGATCTATTCTCTAGCGCAACATATGCCGAAACAACATATGCAGAAATAGTGGAAGGGAGCCTTTCTCAAAATAATAATACACCTGCAGTTACATGAAGTGATAGGTGGGACCTGCCTTCATTGTATAAAGAACACTGTCCAGTCAGATTAATGCAACGACCTGCCAAAAACCTGAGTAACCACCTCCTGCTTCGCGGACAGCAGTGAGACGTGCAGGAAGAGATTCAATGAATTTATGGAAGATACCGAGGGTCGTGGAGTCATGCAGACTCAAGCCCCGTGGCCAGCTGCGCTTGGCTCAATGGTTCAAATGGCTCTGAGGACTATGGGACTTAAGTTCTGACGTCATCAGTCCCCTAGAACTTAGAACTACTTAAACCTAACTAAGCTAAGGACAGCACACACATCCATGCCCGAGGCAGCATTCGAACCTTCGACCGCAGCGGTCGCGCGGTTCCTGACTGTAGCGCCTAGAACCGCTCAGCCACTCCGGCCGGCAGCTGTGCTTGGGATCTCTGTTGAGGATCCATGACACTAACAACCCGATCGAGGCGATCCCATAGATTCTCGACTGGATTTCAATCCGGAGCGTTTGGTATCTACAGGACTAAAGTTAACTCACACTACCGCTTTTCGAAACACGAACGTACGCTGCGAACTATTTGACACGCTGCGTTGTTCTGCTGGTAGATTCCATCGTGCTGAGGAAAAACAAACTGCATCTGGGGGTGGATTTCGTCGATAGGGGTAGTTGCATACTTGTGTGAATCCATTAAGCGTTTCAGAATGACGAGGTCACTCAAGGAACGCCTCGGAAATATTCGCCAGGCCATAACGCATGCAAAGAGTTGGCTTTCAGACGACTCACACCGCAATCGCCAACGGCCACTTGTCCAATGGAGGATAAAACGTGATTCGTCGCAAAAGGCCATTGTCACCACTCACTGCACGTCCAGTTCCGGTTCTGGCGTCCCAGTTCCGATCTCCGTCGACGATGAAGAGCAGTGAATACCTGAGCCATGTGGCTGTGTCGGAGTCCAAATTTTTGAAAGGTGAAGAGTGGATCGGACGTTTTCAGATATACAGTAGATGACTGCTTGCAGTGATAGTTAAAAACGGTAACATTAAGCACACAGTTAAAACATTTAAAACACATTGCCGAAACACCAATGTTTAAGAGAAGCACCTTCCTGTCACTAGAAACTTGAAGAACGCACCAGGGGATAGGGAATCAGTTATTGAAGGGGAAAAGGCTGGCTGGTAAGGAGTCTAGGATATGCTGGTATAAGGATGGAAAACTGGTGCATAGCAGCGATGGGATAAGAGTGGCTGTTGGGACAAAAGAGGGAACGTAGTAGAGAGGGGAATTGGCGACAATAATAGCTGTTGGGAAAATAAATTTAGTTGACTAAATGGGACGGTCGTATATTGTAAAGTAGAAGTCGTGGAGACCGATGGTATGGGTGGTGCATCCGATAATTATTGCACAGGTTTTGACAGGGTTGATCTTGAGAAGCCTCTGGTTGCAGCAGGAAGTGAATTAATTGATGTGGATTGGAAAGGATAGTTGGCATTTCTGTAGTGCAGTGTAGAGAGTGAGGAATGCGGTGTCATCAGCGTACTGAAAGAGGTGCATTGGTTGAGGTGGTTTGGACATATCGGACATGTAGAGAAGATAGAAGGGAGGCAAGAGGATGGTGCCCTAAGGCACCCTGCAGCGGCATGGAAGGTGACAGTGTTGGTGTCGTTAATGGCGACAAAGGAAGTCTGCAGTAGGGCAGATATAATTTATTGGGATTGCGTAAGTTTGGCGTTTGAAAAGGATAACAGAGCGCCATACACACTTGTAGGTTTTCTTGATCGAGGCAGACAAAAAGAGCGAATTTATGAGTGCTGAGCTAGGGTTATAGGAGATGGTCGAGGTGCTGGAACTTGTCATCAGAAGAGAAGGTGGGACAGGAAAAGGAGCTGGTTCAGGTGTTGATGGATACGTAAAGAGAGGATGGATTTGAAGACATTGCTGAACTCAGAGGAGAGGTAGATGGGGCGGTAGAAGGAGAACCGGTAGAGGATTGAGGTGGTTTAAGGAAAAGTAAAAATTTTGAAATTTTCCACAGCTCAAAATGGGAAATTCTTAAGATGATAATGCTATAAAGACTTGCAAGCATGACAAAAAAGGGCAGGGAGCATTTAAGGTGTCAATAGGTGACGCGGTCATGACCAGTGGATGCGTTGCGTTTGTTGCGTTTGCTGAGGAGTACTTGATGTATGTCATGTGCTGTGATTTGTGTATTTAATTCTGTTCGTGGTATGTTGTCCAAGTGCTCGAAGCTGAGAGCCAGGGGAGGGGGAGCAGTATTAGTTCATTTCTGTATTGTAGGGAACGTTGCCACATAAGGGGTGGTTATTGCGAAAGAGCGGTTACTGACGTACAGGATTATTGCCAGTGAGTCGATGGAATGCTTTCCAGTACTCGGAAGAGTTAATGGGCAGTATAGTGTTGAGTATGGTAAATGTCAGAAGCCAGCTCCTGCGATTTTTGGCGTTTAGTAAGTTCTTGATGTGTCTCTGTATTTGCAAGTATCGAATGAGTGTATGCCGGTCGCGAAACCTTAGGAAGGAGTGGTATAGGCGACAAGATTCTCAGGGTCAGAGTAGGGCTTCTGAGGGAGAGTGAGGTGATGAGGATGTATGGCTTAGTTGCGTCCTGGGTGAATACTGCCTCCAATAAAATCTCCTGCCGAAAATCAGTGGTATGGGAGATGTTGTCAGACTGGTGCAAGATTAGAGGGTAGCTTCAAATCTATCTATTGATGCCATGGTAAGCATGGGAGTGGTTATGGATAAATTTTGGATGGAGAGTGCGATGGGTTGCATGGGAATGGGGTTGTGTGTAGGGGAAGGTGCGGAGAACAGGTGGGTGGTCATTCCAATTGGAACGAGGACTTTTGCAGTGAGGCGTCATATGAGGTTGGGATATGCGAGAAGACATATGGGATTCTGTGGATTTCAGGATGAGTGTGCCGTGAGATGAAAACAGTGTCACTATGGAGGGAGTCCATGAACTGATGCCACTGTCGGAGTTCTGCAGGGGATCTATTAAGGATGTAGAGGTCACTGGAAAAGGTATACGTGGAAAAGCTATAGTTTATGTTGGTGAGGTATTCATAGGGGATAAGATTATTAGGTTGCATGTAGACAGTAATACAGGTAACAGTTAGGTTTTTGAAAGAGTGCCTGAGGGTATGATGTTCAGTGGGAGTACTGACTAAAAGTTGTTGCCGAGCAGGGGTAGTTCTGTGGCCAAGGAAATGTGATTATCTGTACATTGGAGTGTATAGGGAGAAATTCGGATGTTTTGACGTGATTGGAGGAATGTTTCTGTGTCGTACGCCGAAACCTTCCGCGAAGTTTGGATATTTTTCGACTTTGGACCTACAAGGTAGAATCGTTGGATATGTAGCATCTCTTTGAGAGAGAGTCTTGTGGTGCAAATGTGGTCGCCGAGGTGGTGTGGCTCGGGCAGAGGAGGAGTCTTGAGTTAGCATTAACACGAGGAAGCTGGCGAGCAAATCCTTGTGCTGGGAGCAGTCCATGTATGAGCTGGAAAACGACTTGGCCGCGCCTGGAGTGACAGCGCCGCCCAGTTGTACTTGAGAGCCGTTGTTTGGGAAGCTGCAATTTGGAAAGGAGCTCCACTTTTGCAAGCACAACACTTGTGTTGCCCGATGCAGATCGGCGGTTAAAGCATAGGTTGCAGATCTTATCACGCCAAGTTAATTATGCATGTAATGTATTGCCAGGAGGTGTGCTCAACACTGACGAATGAAATATAATAAGATGGCACGATTATGGCTCTTTGAACCCACTGAGGTATCAGCGGATGAATTCTAACCGTTCTTAAGTTAAGTAATTACATTCGTAATTGAATACTTCACGCATCTTAATTGGGTGTTCATCTAAAGAAGTTTGCACCTACATTTGTTTGAAGTTGTGTTGTACTCCTGTTAAGTAAATGAGCAAATTTTAAGCTGTGGCACCAAAAAAGAAGAAGGTCCCGCAGTAATTTATGGTATATTTCAAATGCTATGGTTAAATTGGAGTTATTTGAATACAGATTTTGGATCTGAATTCCTGTCAGTTTGTTATTGTAAATTTGGTTAAAGATTACAACATGCATTTCGACATAGCTTTGGGCATTTTAAACCTTTTGTCACAAATAGTTGTCCAGCTTGACTAGAAACTTTTAATTGATGTTATAATTGCTTTGGGCTCAAAGACAATGCTTTCTAATAAGTGTTGGGTAAGAATTGTTGTTAGTAAATTTATTTTAAAGGATGTCTGAATTTAGCCCAGCAGCTTCCACCATCCATTTTCATTGAGGACGAATGTCTCAATACTGTCTAGGGACAGGTTATGCATGAAAAGGGGCTAGTTTGTGGGTAGGGAGCGAATGTTGTGTTATAGGATGATGTATTGCAGTCGCACCATGATGGGAGCTCAGGGAGTGGTTTGTGTGGGAACGGGGCGGAGCGGTTTAAATTGTAGTGTTGAGATGGGTGTTAACGAAGTAGAACTGATTTCAGGAGTAGGTGACCTGAGTATTGTAATGAAAAACAGAGTGGACGGAAGAGAAATTTGCTGAATGGTGAGTAGTCGTTGGAAGAGGTACGTATTTTGGAGGACAATGGTGATGAATCTGATGGTGTTTACGCCAGTGGGAGTTGGGCAGATTGAGTTAGTGGGATGGATAGGATAATCAGTAGGACAGACATTGTGGTTTTGCCAGGTGGGGATTTAGCCATGCGCTTGCAGGAGTAGGGAGGGTGGGTATCACTGCAGGTGGGAGGAGACGTGAGGTTGTGATATTGCGTGAGGGAGTGTTTACAGTGAGAAAAGGTGCGGGGATTTCCACATTCGAGAGTGAGTTGGTCATTATAAACAAGGCATTTTTTGCAACGTTACAACTGGAGGTGTGAGAGGGGGGGGGGGGGCGGGATTTAGAGAGTTAGACTTTACGCCAGCGGTTGTACATCAGGGCTCCCAGTGTGAGGAGCTGTTCGGCGGAGGGGGGAGACTTTGTGGAGATTCACATGAGGTATCTGGGACCTGAGTAATTGAACAGGGCTGGCTGTACGGGTGTCTATAGTAGGATTACAGCTGAGTTCAGAAACCACGGCCTCTGATATGAACTCAGGGCCAATCTTCGCTATCATTGCAACTGTGAATTAAATAAATTCTTCAGTTAGGCCTTTAATATATTCTACATGACTGTGAACCCCAACAACGAGAAATTACTGGGGGTTTATAAGTCAGAAGAAAGAAGATAGCCAGAGAAAGTGAATAAGACATCGTCCCTGAAGGAGCAACTGTGGGATTTTGCGGAAAACAGCTGTTGGGAGCAGATGCGTTCATCGACTCCATAGGCTACCTTCGTTGAGAATCTCCCTCCCCCACCCGCTCTCCCCCTCTCGCAGCAAAATAAAGTTTTTTAATCCACTTCAAAACACCTAGGAATGCAATTAAAAATTTGGTATGGATCTAGGAGATAGAGATTCATGCTAGTTGCTACAATGTATACCTAACGTGTACGACCACCATCTTGAACTGTCCTAATGGCCTTAAATTACTACAGCAGCACACTATTAAATGCTCTCCGATACACAAGTATGTTTCACATTACGACGAATGCTAAATTATTAATAATTCTGTACGAAACACGTGTAACTTTAACATTAACCCTCGGACGCCAAATAGGGGGGGGGCCTTCGTTGAACCCACAATTTTTTATGTCCCCTGCCTTTGCTCAAGTAACTTTCATACTACATATTCTCTTTGAGTTATTGTTTGTTGGCTATTTTATAAAACGTTAGTGTCAATATATTTTATAGGAAATTCCTGCTTTGAAAGAAAAAATAAATTAACTTGTTATGGGTCCAACAACCCCCCCCCCCCCCAACCTTAGGCTTCCATGCTATAGAAAATTTCCCTTAGTAGTATTTCATATTTCTCATCTCTACAACAATGCAAGTTAGTTTCTTGATGGTTGGTATTCTTGATATTCAGAACAATCCGTTTACTTCCAGAGGAAGTGATTGTTGATGTCAATCGGCTGTTATTTATCTTGTAAACTTGCAGTGAGTTAGTGCAGTTCCCTACTGTTCACAATCAGACTTAGAAATGACTGAAAGAATACGTGACTCGTCTTTAGAAAGACTTCTGAATGACATTTTAGGTGAAGATTCTGACTCAGGGAGTGAAAGTGAATATGACGATGGTGTTATGGAGTATGATTCAGATCGGGGAAGTGATGTGGATGTTAGAGAGGATGAAGATAGCGCAGCTTCAGGCAGTGACCATCAGGATGTTATTGTGGCCAAGTCTGGAAGAAGGTACGTAACCACACAGCCTAGAATTCCTTGGAGGTCTGGTGCTAATATAGTAAGAGAGCAGGCAGGAGTAACTCCAGCTGGTGTTTGCCATTCACCTAGAGAAGCCTTGAAGTTACTTCTTACGCCTGACATCATGGATGTTATAGCAAAACATTCAAATGAAGAGGCAGTTAGGCGAAATGTTACTTTGACGAATGAGAAAGAATTGTATGCCTTTATAGGAATCCTGAAACTTACGGGGGCAAATAAGGACAATTCTGTCAGTGTACAAAATCTTTTGTCAGACCTAATGGGTCGGCCAGTTTACAAGGGTATTATGGCAAGAGAAAGTTTCAAGGAACTTATTGCAATCATAAGGTTCGATGACAAAAGAACCCGCCAGCTAAGAAGGAAAGCAGACAAGTTCACAGCAATCCGTGATGTTTTCAACAAAGTGAATGATAAGTTTCCACTACTGTATAAACCAGGGGCCACGTCACCATTGATGAGATGCTCAGCTTGTTTCGTGGGCGCTGGAAATCGTGAAATTGCAGGTAGAAGAAAGATGTGCCAATGCAAGAGGGCTATCTAACCAAATTGTTCAATCAGTTCAGACTATTCTACAAAAGAAAATCAAAGAAGTGACAACAGAAGCACGTCAGTCTCCTGTAGGGAAAGGTCGGTGCCATATTTGTGTAAGACAAACTAAAACAAAGAAGCAAAAGTGGAACAATCTAAGTAAACCAAAACAATATTATGGACAGTGTCATAAACATTCAGAAAAAATTGTGAAGTGTGTCTCTTGCCTTGCAGTTGAGGACTCAGAGTAGTCTATTGTATATGAACACATCTGTATTTTGTATTGTAATATGTCAATTTTTTATGCACTCAATCCAATATTTATAACAATTAACAACATTTAAAACTGATGCCTTAGTTAAAATACATAAACCATTTTGAAAGTTGTAATTTTTCGTCATTAAACTTATTTAATACCTGTGGGTTTGCCGAACCCCCCCCCCCCCCTCCCCATAGGCATCCAAGTTAGAAGGCTTGGGCGTCCTAGGGTTAATTTACCGAAATATTCTAAAAAGCCATAGATAATTAAGACAGAGTCGTGTACCGTGGACTGCCGTACCTCCGATCGTCATTGACGGCCACCAATGCGCATGTGTTTCCTCGCCAATTTTTGCTATGAAGCCGACACCGTGAACTAGCAGTGTCCACTGACGTACACTCACCTGAAGATGGCTGGGCGGTTGCCAGCAGGAAAATTGTCGCGAGAAGCCAACATGATCCAGCTGCAATCCCGAAGCCTCATAGAATAAGTGCAGTTGTAGCAGAATTTTTAAAAGAAACTCGTATAGTATTTTAACATGGTACTGTACCTCCACATGTCTTAAATACTCCTACGAAGGTAGCCTGGTTAGAGTAAGGCATTGTAACTTTGTGAGTATACAGGATAACTCTTTACAGTGTACGACAGTGCAGTGGAGGAATTCGAGATGGTCTATCAAGGCGGGAAATAGCCTCAAACTGACCTACAAAACTCTCTTGAGGTACAGCGTATACGTACCGAACGACATTTTTAATATTCTCTCACCCTCTTATGCCGCCGGTATTCGTTAACATTAATAAGAAAACTTTTCCTGTAAGAGTAATGAAAGAAGAAGACTCTTAAACAATTTACGCAAAAGTTATTACGTTTACAGTTTGACATAAACATAACATTTACTGGCACTGTAGTCTCAAAGTGAGAATTTCAGAAAAACAAACCGAATTAATTGTTAATTTTTTGTATGATAAAAACCTAAATATTGTGAGGTAAGATTTATACAAACGTCGATTTCACAATCTGTAAGTGCAAGAAAAAGGGGTTTTTAATATTCACTGTCAGTATTAGCAAAAACCTCGTTCGGCATTTATGCGCACTAGTTTAAGTGGGTAAAACAATTTGAGATTGTTTCACAGTTGATACACCACAAGTGTCGTACAACAAATTGTTCATTTCGTCGTCCGCGACACCATTGTCGTAAGTTTTAAACAGCTATCGTTTACACCCTGCATATTTTAAATAAATATCTTATATTTGTGTATGAAGAATCAAAATATTATGTCTTTGTATCATTTTTAAATTATTAATTGTTATGTGTATGAACAAAGTGAAACTATCTTGAATAAAATACTCCTCTTGAAAACATTGCAAGAATAGACTTGTATGTAATGAAATAACGAAAGCAAACCTTACTCTGTCAGTTCGGAATGTTGCTGCTGTGAGAGTTCACAGCCTCAGCAAGTTTCAAGAAAGAAAACAGTGTTCAAGCTGCCTGCAATCAATCTATTTCTGTGCTATTAGCTAATTTCGAACGTCGCTAATTTTCAAGCACTTATCACAAGCCTCAAGCTTAGTCTAATACGCTGTGAATGTTGAAGCTTGTGATAAGTGCTTGAAAAGGACGGACGTTCGAAATTACCTACTAGCTCTGACAAATAGATTGCAGCCTGTTGGAACCACGTTTTCATTTTGTCATTTTACTTTATCGCAGAATTAAAGAACTCTGTACTGTTGTACCCATTGCTGGCTGTATGGTCAATGTTGGCTAAACCAAAAATACGTAAAAGAAAAACGCGAAACAGACATGTATTAATTCCATTCAAATCCGAGGACTTTTAAGATACTATGAAACACTCGCCACAGAATAAGTCACTTGGGGCCGGATGGGTAACCGGTAGAGTTTCATCTTAAAAATTGGCATATTATGCAGACGAGCTCACCATCGTCTATGTAGACCTGGTGCAGGGCGGTCAGATGGCAACGCAGTTCACAGACCGTTAACGTGCGTAAGAAGAAGAGAATGACGTCAGTCTCATACCTAGAAACACTAACAATAATCAAAGCAGATTTCAAGATTTTTCACCTGGTCCCACAACGCACATACCAAAGCAGTCTTACCAAATGGCCCTTATCAAAAATCGGCATCCGACATTGGTTGACAAATATGTTGGCCAACTACCGAGACTTGATGTATCTTACGTGAAGTGTCCCAACGTTTAAAGTAGTAGCATTTCTTTACTTCTAGAAAATATAATATAGGATTGATGCGGTTGCCTTTTCGGTCAAGAAATCGTATGTGTTTGCTGTGGGCGTGATAAATGTCATCCGGAACTCTCAGTACGGAACAATGACAAAATCCGGTAAATCATTTGGAAGGCGTTAGCATTTACGGAATTAAAGACGTTGTTCACTCATACGCCGATGATGTGAGCAGTGTATATGACAGTGTGGAAGAGTCATAACTACAAAGGAAGTAATCACACATTACCAGCAAACCATATGGGCAGTCCTCAACGCAGTAAAATTCATTGGGACCACCCGGTACAGCAGTCACAACGAGGCTGGTTACCCGACGGGGATTGCACATTTAGGTTTGCCCATAAGAAATGGTGCGTCGAAACAGGCGTGACAAGATGTGCACCTTACTTACAGAACAACATCTACTCATCTAACACCGGCTGCAAAAGCCCATTTGTATTAATACGTGTGCGTGCGTGCGTTTGTGTTGGCTACAATTTTCAGAGACGTTTGGTTTCACGTAATCTGAGAGACACTACTAACACATGAAAGGAAATTTAAACTAAAACTGATACCGGATATAATTTGTAATTCTTTCAACTATATAGCCGTCACTGCCCACTGCCGTCTTTGTTACTAACCCATACATATGTGAATTTGGGAACGGAAGAAGTAGGTAATGTAACAAAAAAAAATTGACTGACTGCCGGCCGGAGTGGCCGTGCGGTTCTAGGCGCTACAGTCTGGAACCGAGCGACCGCTACGGTCGCAGGTTCGAATCCTGCCTCGGGCATGTATGTGTGTGATGTCCTTAGGTTAGTTAGGTTTAATTAGTTCTAAGTTCTAGGCGACTGATGACCACAGAAGTTAAGTCGCATAGTGCTCAGAGCCATTTTGAACCAATTGGCTGACGAATATCACGACAGTATGACGGTCTTAACGGAAGTTATTCGCTCGTGAAATATACCCCAGCTAAATTTGGTTGTTTGGACAGCTCGTCTTCTAAATGTTGAAGACAATGCTATTTTCTATATAGGCATCTACCAGAAAATAGCGCTGCAAGGTGAATGATCAAGATTACGTTTCAAATATCTCACTGTAATTTCGTAATGCCCTGCGACGGGAAGAGACCAGTAAAAAAGGGTTATACTTTATGTACGTAATTTATCCTTCCTTTACTTAACTCTTTCGTAAATCCGTAATTTACGTACTTTACAATATAGATATGTTATTTGTCTTATGTCAATCTACTGAAGGACGAAGAACATGACATATATAGTGTGGATTTTCATTAACAAAATAAGGCTAAATTGTGATTATCTGAAACTGGAATGAGTAAATTAACAGCGAAGTTTTCTTAGTTGAAAGGATCATGTCGTATGCTCTACTGTTAGAAATGAGTCATGATACTTGATTTAATGTAAGTATTCAAGATTGCCACCAATAGAATTATATTTTGCGATGTATATTGATTCTGCAACTCAACAGAAAGGATATTAAGTTCACATATAGTTATTGTTGCATTGCAGGAAATCAAGAGACATAATATTTACCACTGATCGTGACATGTGCTTGAACTTTACAGATATTAGGCTATGAATAAGAAGCTTATGGTTTGACTGTTGCCATTTTGTGAACTAAGGGTATTGTTTACGTTGAACAGGAGCATTGAAAGTACTGGTCCTTACAGAGACTCTGGTTCTACAATGAGTAACATATTCAGAAACCAGTCATATACAAACAAAAACCATTAGACGTGGATTATTAACCGTAGAATGTGTTTTCTCTTTGTGGAAGAGCCGTTTCTTTAACCGCACTGCTTCCCCCTTGAACTACTTATTTCCCTTTTGGGCAATAATTCTGATGATAACACTGGACTACCGTAACGTAAATGCTGGCTGCAATTTATCGTGCCGATCTGGACTGTCCTCTGCTGTCCCACGAAATGTTTAAGGCCAAACACGTGCGGGAGTGCAACGTACCTACCTTCTGGTATTCACGTGCGACCAAAGCGAAATGTGTATGCGAGTAAATATGGCTTCTTTAATCATCTGTTCTGCTAGAAGCTAATACCGCAGGCTTTATCAAAACCAGTTCATCTGAACAGCACATGAACTGACTGATGTCGGGTCTGCGGAGTCTTGAGCTCACAACTTCATTACTGGTACGGTCCCGCTCACTGCCATACGGCGCTCGCTTAATTAAGGAGAGTAACTGTCGGGTCCACCGGCGACTCTCTTTCACCGTCGGTCGCTGCCTGCAGTGGTAATTACAATCGCGTTCATACACGCACACACACACACACACACACACACACACACACACACATACAGAGGCAGGTGGCTCTCGAAGTCATACGTTGTTTTAGAGAATCCTACTCCTTTGCAGACAACTGAGCGTTTCATATTCCTGCTGTAAATATGCCAACGGTACCGTTGCTGCTAACTGACGAAAATGGTACAATATTGCCCCAGTTATATTTTCATATGCTATATGATAACACACAACTGGAAGTGGGTGCTTTGGTTTACTTGTAACTAAGAGAAACCACGAATGCCCTAACATATGGTGAAAGTAAAACAAAATTAGCTTTGCCCATAGCATATGCTGTATTATACTTAGAGGAATGGATTTAAGCTTTAATTTATATTCCCCATTAGTGTTACTGTATTGTACGATAAAATAGTTTGCGACATTTTACCTATTCTCCGCTAAAATCAACCGTTCCTGATACTAGCCAAAGTATCTAACAATATATCATGCTGAATTTATTCTGGTCTGAATGTAATGACAAAGGGTTTAGCGATCAAACGTAATTGCGCTATCGACTCTTTCACTGAAATAATATTTAATCTGCAAACGCAAATACAATACATTGATTTAATTTATAGGGAATTTTAATGATGTGCTGTGGCAGGAAGAACAGGACTTGCAGTTAGGTCAGTACTGGTTTTCAACACAAAATCATCCGAGGATAATTCCGGAGCAGATCCAAAATCGAATAAGGAAGTAGGTATGCACGTAAGCTACTATGAGCAGCGTAGTAACGCGTTCACGGAGTTACATCCACGTCAATAGTGCGAGTTTATGTGCCGATCAGCTCCACAAATGTGGGGGCAGGTTGATTCTGGTAGTGCAAAAATGCAAAATGGTGAGACAGCATAAATAATTTTCGTTTGCCATCACTGTACAGTACCACAATCAATAACGGAATGGAGTTAACAAAGATATGATGTTGATTCTAAAGCACTTTGTTCACCAATGCACACAGAGTCTGTAAAAACATGCATAACTTATCAAGCCAACCACTCTGGATACAAGTGCTCCTAAAACTGGATAGTTGTAGAGCGGTAGCTACCACACACACACATCCTCCCCCCACTGACCATATCCTTCTCTGCCTCTCTCTAGTACCTCCAACACCCACTCTATGTTTTCAACCTGCCCACTACTGCTCTATACCTTCCACCTCCCACATGCATTTCCCCCTCATCCGTTCACTGTGTCCACTGCCACCTCTTCCTCACACTGCCCATCTAATCCTCTTTCCATCTCAACCTCTTCTCAGACACAATCACTGGGGCTTGTAGTCCCTGCCATTCAATCAATAAAGCAGGCGATACTACTCCCACAACAGGCCAGTAATACAGGACAGGCTACATATCAGGGGCTTGAAAATCATTTTAATGAACTGGCTATTATTCAAAGCAGGTTGATAAAGCAGCCTGATATCACTCAAACACATCATGCCTATCACACAGGGCTGGCTGCATTTTGGGACCTGCAACACATTTTCTTGCCGCTGACATGTAGACTGTCCTACAAAGCTGGCTGATTTGGCAGGATGATACTGTTTTCACATAGCAGGCATGTCACGCAGGGGAACCTGTGTTTCTGGGTCTGGAAAAAAGCAAATTTTTTGCCTTCATATCTGATCCTATTGCATTTGGGAGGATAAAACAGTGATGATACTCAAGAGACCTGGTGTTGACAGAAATCAATGAAGGGGTTTGGAAGGAGATCCTAGACTTATACACTGATTTACATATTCTCTATTTTAAATATGTAACAGATTTAGTCAGTATAGGCGACGAAGTATTTGAGGATGCTGTTTGAATGTGAATGGGCAAGTAAGCTGGTCCTAACGCAGGATCAATTTACAGAGAGCAGCTGCAGCAGTTCCAGTAGCCAAACTCAGTACCAATACATAAGCGCAAGAGGATACCTGGATGTGGAGTTCTTGAGCCTGTGGGGCAAGCACAAAGCAGCATAAGCGATCAGGGCACTAACCTTGAGTGGTGGAGTATTATTTATGCAGCAGCTAGACGTAATGATGTCGGAACTGCAGAGGACATTAAGCCTGGCTACTGATGCATGGACAGTAGAGAAAGAAATAGAGAAACTCGAGGAGAGTTTCAGGAAGTTACAATTCTTGATGCAAGCAGGGCGATACTGAATGACGTCCAAAGGGTATATCATTTGCCATGATCAGCTTTCACACGTTTACAGGAGCAGCTTTGCCAAATCACCGAACTGGTCTTGCAAGGTTGATACAGGTAGCAGAATCGTAGAGACAGTGTTCCGCACTGCCGACGCAGAAGACGATGAGAGAATAAACACGATACTGCAGAAGGTACAGGCACACGTTGAAGGGAATCAGGAGACACGTCAAATAGCTTGTATGTCTCGAAAAGAATGTGGTCAACAATATCCAGCAGCTGCACAACATGGTCGCCACCCTTAAGACACACTAGGTGTTTTCAGAGACCGCTTGGCAAAGTCGACTCATAGCTGACCATTGCGAGGCTTTTATGTGTTCTCCCACAAAGTATCACCAATACGCGCAATGATGACGTGGAAGTAAGTGTAGGAAGCACTCCTTCATGCCATCAGCGGCTGTCTGACCACGATAATCTTGCCAGCGAGACAGTTTCTAGAAGAGCTACGTATAACCGAGCCACGTTACGGATTTTCCTTTTTCTTTCTGTGTTTTTTTTTATGTCATCAATTTGTGACTGGTTTGATGTAATTCCGACGCGAGTTGCTCTCCTGTGCCAACCTCCTCATCTCAGAGTGACTCTTGCAATCTTCTTCTTAATTATTTGTTGGATGTACTCCAATCTCCGTCTTCTTGTTCAGTTTTTATCCTCTGCGGCTCCCTCTAGTACTTCTGAAGGTATTCTCTGATATCTTAACAGATGTCCAGTCATCCTATCCCGTCTTCTTGTCAGTGTTTTCCTTATATTCTTTCCTCTCCGATTTTCGCAGAACCTCTTCATTTCTTACATCTACATGGATACTCTACAAATCACATTTAAATGTCTGGCAGAGAGTTCATCGAACCACCTTCAGAATTCTATATTATCCCAATCTCGTGTAGCGCGCGGAAAGAACGAACACCTATATCTTTCCGTATGAGCTCTGAATTACCTTATTTTATCGCGGTGATCGTTTCTCCCTGTGTAGGTCAGTGTCAACAAAATATTTTCGCATTCGGAGGAGTAAGTTGATAGGAATTTCGTGAGAAGGTTCCGTCGCAACGAAAAACGCCTTTCTTTTAACGATGTCCAGCCCATTTCCTGTGTCATTTATATGACGCTCTCATATTTCTCGATAATACAATACGTGCAGTCCTTCTTTGAACTTCTCGATATCCTCCGCTAGTTCTATCTGGTAAGGATCCTACACCGCGCAGCAGCATTCTAAAAGAGGACGGACAAGCGTAGTGTAGGGAGTCTCCTTAGTAGATCTGTTTCATTTTCTAAGTGTCCTGCCAATAACGCGCAGCCTTTGGTTAGCCTGTCCCACAATATTTTCTGTATGTTCCTTTCAATTTAAGTTGTTCGTAACTGTAATATCTAGGCATTTAGTTGAATTTACGGCTTTTAGATTAGACTGATTTACCGTGTAACCGAAGTTTAACGAATTCCTTTTAGCACTCTTGTGGATGCCAATTTTCGCATCATTCGGATATCTTTTCTAAATCGTTTTGCAATTCTTTTTGATCTTCTGATGTCTTTATTAGTCAATAAACGACAGCGTCATCTGCAAACAACCTAAAATGGCTGCTCAGATTGTCTCCCAAGTCGTTTATATAGATAAGGAACAGCAGAGGGCCTATAACACTACCTTGGGGAACGCCACATGTCACTTCTGTTTTATTCTATGACTTTCCGTCAATTACTACGAACCGTGACCTCTCTGACAGGAAATCACAAATTCTGTCACATAACTGAAACGATATTCCATAAGAACGCAATTTCACTACAAGCCGGAAATTCAGAAATACGGAATCGATCTGAAATCTCTTGTCAATAGCACTCAACACTTCATATGAATAAATAGCTAGTTGTGTGTCACAGGAACGACATTTTCTAAACCCAGTCAATCTAATTTTGAAAAGTCTTCAGCAGCATCACATCTCAAATGTTTCGATTCTCTTCTGCTCCGCTTTTCCCATAGTCCATGTTTCATTACCACATATTGCTGTGCTACAAACGTACATTCTCTGAAATTTCTTTCTGAAATGAAGGCCGATGTTTGATACTAGTAAAATTCTCTTGTCCAAGAATGCCCTTGTTGCCATTACTAGTCTGCCTTTGATGTCCTGTTTGCTCCACCCGTCATAGTTGTTTTGCTGAGTAGGTGACAGAATTCCCTGGCTTCATCTGTTAAGTGACCATCACTCCTCATGTCAAGTTCCATGCTGTTCTCATTTTTGCTACTGCTGATTATTTTCGTCTTATTTAGATTCAGTCCCATGCCATATTCTGTAATCATTACACTGTCCACTCCATTCAGCAGATCCTGTAATTCTTCCTCATTTTCACTAAACCTTTCTTAACCATTTATTATCCGAGCCCCTCGTTCGTGGCACCTCACGCTTCTTGTTCCGTCTTGGCCCTTGTAGAAGTATTACATTAGCGTCTTTCCTATAGCACACCCATTTTCCTCAGAATTTCTAACGTCTTGCACTATTTGACATTGTCGAACGAGGCTGAACCAGACGCCTGGTGCAAATGCTGAATGATGAATGATCGTTGGGGATACGCTCTTGGTAGTCCCTTGATTCGTTAAGGCGGTAAGTTGCTCAATAGTTGGACGTCACGTCTTTTCCCTGTACACGTCTCCACTGGCGTCGTTCAACCCTGTCACCTATGGTCTGTGGTGTCCCACAGTTGCTTCGGCACTGGTTTTTGATAGACCCATTTTGCGATGCATGGTATACATTCAAAACTGCGGAACGAGACTAGTTTACAAACGTACGTGCTTCTGAAATGATTCCACCCTTCGCCCGAAAGCTAATGACCACGCCCTTCATGATGTCAGAGTACGACAACGGCAGCACTGTGCTTCGCGTCCGCCCTCCCTCTACCCCCTCCCAAAACATGCTTTATATGCCCTTACGTGCTAGTGCTGACACTAATCGTCTGTGAGAGGTTATTTCACGGTGACGTCGAACGTAGGATCTGGTCACGTCAATGTGTCTGGCAGTGCAAGTCAGACACGGTGTACTGCCAAACGTCGTTGTAGAGAACGCCAGCGCTACACCTGACTGCTGCAACCTAAGGAGTAATCCTTCGCGGTATATAGCGTACAGGAATTACGCATAATGAGTTACCATCCTAATGGGTCGCCAAATTGTTCCTGACGCTGACGTCCAATTTCTGGAACTGTGTCGTTAATGAGTCAGCCTAGATTCGGGTAAGAGAACGAGGATTTGCGGTGATACTAGCTACATTCTTAGTACGTACATATTTTCGAAAACATTTGGGGAAAACAGCTATCAATTTTGACAACTCTACTTAGAAAAGCAGTGTAGATTGCACAGGTCACATTTGTTGCTGACTGATTTCAGGCCACCAGTTAACGTGAATTGTGCGGTTTAGACTGTTTTTTTCTAAGTACAATGTTTAGTGAGGCCTGGGAACCATCAATGATGAGGAAAATGAAGGCGATGTCCCACACCACAACGACTTCGGAAGCAGGCAGAGCAAAAGCAGAGGAGCCGCCAGGTTGATTCATTGGACGCCAACCGACGACAAGGCAACTGGTCAGCAGGAGGAGTGGAAGCGGACAAGAAAGATGTTCAAATGTGTGTTAAATCTTATGGGACTTAACTGCTAAGGTTATCACTCCCTAAGCTTACACACTACTTAACCTAAATTATCCTAAGAACAAACACACACACACACACCAATGCCCGAGGGAGGACTCGAACCTCCGCCGGGACCAGCCGCACAGTCAATGACTGCAGCGCCCTAGACCGCTCGGATAATCCCGCGCGGCGGAGGCGGACACGGTGGTTGGTGAGAGCGTGGGGGTCTGAAGGTATGAGGGGTTGAAAGCATCGTGTTCGTCCCTGAGCAGTCAATTCTGCAGTGTATCTGATGACGACAATGATGACACATACCTAAATATCGTGCCCATTGGACACTGGTATCTTGCCGATCTCTCTTGAAGTAATTCATCAATAATGACTACATAATCTGCCATAGTCAGCAGTGGTATTTGTTACCTTTCCACTTTTATTTCTTCCCCATGAAACAGTTACTAAATTAATAAAAAAAATTGCAGTTTCTTAAGGGTTGATGGAAGAGAGGGGGAACTGTGATGAGTGCAACTACGCGACACCATTTCGAGTATCGAATGTAAGGTATTGAAAGAAAAAAAACTGGAAGAGATGCAATTTATAAAAGGAAGGAAAATGAATGAATCTAGTATCATTTTGGATTCCAGGCATTAAGGTGAATGCTTTTAGATATCTTCGTTGCCTGGTGAAGGAGTTAGAGATATATGGATTGGGAATTGGGGAGCAAAATCCCGGCCACACATATTGCGTTACTGCAGCGGCAAGGGAGCGTGCCAAGTGCTGCCCGAGAGGCTGCCGCGCCGCGCCGCACCCCGCCGCCGTGTCTAATTGCCGGCGGTGCCAGCTAGCGGCGCCGTTATTACAGGCCGCGCCACGCCGCCCAGCCCCTGCTCTGGAATAACAGGGCCACGCTGCGCCGCAGCTGCCTCCACCGCCTGCCTAGCTCCCACACAGGTGCCGGCATCTCCCCTCTCACTGAGCTCATTCACTTTCGGATCGTGAAGGAAAATTGGCGGTAGAAACTGACAGTGAGGCAGAACGGCACTGTGGTCTTTTCTAGATTGGAAACTGTTACGGCCTACTGTAGTGACGTAACGATGTTTCTGAACGGCCGGCCGTTGTGGCCGATCGGTTCTAGGCGCTTCAGTCGGGAACTGCGCTGCTGCTACGGTCGCAGGTTCGAATCCTGCCTCGGGCATGGATGTGTGTGATGTTTTTAGATTAGATAGGTTTAGGTAGTTCTAAGTGTAGGGGACTGATGACCTCAGATGTTAAAAGTCTCATAGTGCTCAGAGCCATTTGAACCATTCGAAAATGGCGGTTTGACCCGTTTTATCTCCAGAAACAGGAAATTTAAAGTCATCTGAGGTACCTAAATCAACGTAGGGAAGATACGTTCCTGAGGATAAGATAAATCCGGACTGCAGAGTTGACAATTCACATGGAAAATTTAAAAACGTGTTCAGTGCAGAAGAAGAAGTCAGGCTGGTAGCAACGCTCGAAGTCAATGAAGAGTATTTCAGTCCTAGCATGAAACATCTCATTGTCAGATCATTAGCCTACCAGCTAGCTGAAAGAATGGACTTACCATACAAATTTGACAAAAAAACTTGTCTAGTTGAGCAGGATTCGTTTGTACGGTTTATTACTAGGCATTATACTTTGTCTGCTCGCTACCCAGAATATACACCTGGTGCACGAGCGATGTGATTCAGTAAAGTAACGGTAACTTTTTATCAAACATCAAAAATAACTGTACATTTTTCGAAATGACATTAAAATATATTTTTGCTATTCATGATTTTTTTGAAGATTTCCTATTCCCGAGTCTAAATTGTTCATTAAAAAACTTTGTGTCTTATTTTTATGCTCACATTCCTAGTAATTTCAGCGTTTATGCAATAACTTCACAAAAAATTTGCTTAACCCAGTCTACCCTTTGGCTGGGGTAGAAATAGAAAATATAATAATTTGTTTGAAAAATGTAAAAAATGCATAACATACAGTTTTAAGCGATTATCAAGTGACGTACGTTATGTTAAACTACAAGGTGGTCTTTTTATACCTTTGAGATGTGTTTTCTTGTGTTCTATTAGTTTAAAAAATTGTTAAACCCTAAGCATTCCGTCCAGAGCTCCCCTAAATCCAAATAAACTGCCCCAAAAAAGTTTTGAACGAGCTGTTTTTCTGAGAACATGTGTGGACTTACATTCAAGAATGCTAGTAAAAGAATAAGCCCAATGAAAATACAAAATTAACTTTAATTTGTGGTAAAACTAAAAAATTAATCAAATTAAATAGTATCTGCCTTAAAGCGCATTCCTTTTGAGCCTGTTGTCAAATATCGTAAAACACCAGTGAAGTTTTAAATCTGTTGGTGCTGTGGATATATCATACTTTTAACAAAGAGTTGGAACTACACCACAGAATGCTCCCATCTGTGAGCATTCTATTTTAAAAATGACAGTCCATATTTGGTTCTTCAATGTTTTTACACTTTTTAAGGTACGTCAGTGGCTTGTCCTTTATTAATTTTGTTTCATCAAAATTCTTGTGTTATTACTTTAGGCAGTTTATGTACCAGAGAAATAGGTGCAGTATGCATGCGTAGTACGAGTGCGAACCTTCGTTTCCACTCTTGGCGAATTTATTACTTCATTGAGCTTCCTATAGATTACGATCGCTACCATCCACCCTCCACCAAAGGCGATATCTTCTAGTTGAACAAATGAAAACAACGAATATTAGTAATTTCAGATACCCCACCGATATCAAGCGGGAGTTACCTACAATTTACGCGACAAGAAGTGGCTAAACGTTACACTCTTACGTAAAATTATATTTCTAGTAGTTTACTTTGCGCTAATACTTTGAAATAGCGTATATTTTTACATAGATATTTTACCCTAACGGAAGTGTTCTCGACGTAGTTGTTGTGCACTGTCATCTTGAAACAAGAATCCGTATCCAGAATGCCGCATATAGGGCTCGACAAATGGTTACAGGCCTTACTCTCTGATGCGATGACAAGCAACCGACTTGAATGTACAGTAAGTTACTATCTCAAAACATGACACCTCCATCTCCCTCCGACAGCATTCCTGGGACGGGGATTGCTGCGTGACCGTCTCCACATTCTACGACGATCCTCGACCTCGAAAAAAATCATAAGACAATCAAAATTATGTGTGGTCCTTTGTCTTTACGGACTGCGTCTGTTGCGTACGGATACAATTTAATACACACATCAAAAGAAATTTTGCATCACCTCGGTTCCGAGAATTCCGTAATCTATAAAGAAAATTGGAATAGAGATAAACTGAAACATTATTTCCGTCCTTTATACTGCTCATGCAAACCACACATTGCATGTTGAACCACCATACAGCGAGACCTTCAGAGGTGGCGGTCCAGATTGCTGTACATGCCGGTACCTCTAATATCCAGTAGCACGTCCTCTTACATTGATATATGCCTATATTCATCGCGGCATACTATCCACAAGTTAATCAAGACACTGTTGGTCCAGATTGTTCCTAAGAGTGGTTGGTAGGTTCCAGTGCCTGGGATGGACTGAAAATGACAATTTATGATAGCACCTTCCAATCTATCCCAGGAATTTTCGATAGAGTTCATGCCTGTAAAACATGCTGACCATTCTATTCGAGCGATGCCGTTATCCTGAAGGAAGTCATTTACAAGATGTGCACGATGGGTGCGCGAATTGTCGTCCATGAATACGAATGCCTCACCAAAATACTGCCGAAATGGTTGCACTATCGGTCGGAGGATGGTATTCACTTATCATACAGCCGTTATGGCGCCTTCCATGACGACCAGCTCTGTACGTCGGCCACACATAATGCCACCCAAAAACAGCAGGGAACATTCACCTTCCTGCACAGGCTGGACAGTGTGTATAAAGCACTGAGCCTGACCGGGTTGCCTCCAAACACGTCACCGACGGTTGTCTGGCTGAAGATACATGTGACACCTGTGAAGAGAACGTGATGCCAACCCTGAGGAGTCCATTTAGCATGTTGTTGGACCCACCTGTATCGCGCTGCATGGTGTTGTGGTAGCAAAAACGGACCACGTCATGGACGTCGGGAGTGAAGTTTCGATTCATGCGGCCTATTGCGCACAGTTTGAGCCGTAACACGACGTTCTGTGGCTGCACGAAAAGCATTATTGAACATGATGGCGGTGCTGTCGGGGTCCCTCCGAACCATAATCCGTAGGCAGCGGTCATCCACTGCAGTAGTAGCCCTCGGGTGGCTTGAGCGACGCATGTCATCGACAGTTCCTGTCTCTCTGCATCTCCTCCATGCCCGAGCAACATCGCTGATTCACTGCGAGACGCCTCCACACTTCCCTTGTTGAGAGCTTTTCCTGGCACAAAATAACAACGCGGACGTGATCGAACCGCGGTATTGAGCGTCTAGGCATGGTTCAACTACAGACAACACGAGTCGTGTTCATCCTTCCTGGTGGAATGACTGGAACTGGTCGGTTGTCGGACCCCTTCGTCTGATACGCGCTGCTCATGCATGGTTGTTTGCATCTGTCGCAGGGTTTAATGATATCTCTGAACAGTCACAGGGACTGTGTGCGTGATACAATATCCACAGTCAACGTCTATCTTCAGGAGTTCTGGGAACCTGGGTGATGGAAAACTTTTTTTAATGTGTCTATTATGCACGGCGCAGAGGTGTTCCGCTTGCTCAATCGTGGTATTCTGCCGATGTTTCCTTGAGGACACGATTTACAGGATATGTTTCCGCAGAGGAGAGTGTTGCACTTTGGAACACTTTCCCCTCTGCCACTCCTGCAGTACAATATAGCTTCATATTCTATTAATGGTGATTAACCGTGATTTATTTGCAAAGAATGTCCTTAAGAATTTATTTTAATTACTAGCGATTCATCAAGAACATTAACAAATTTAATCACACTATGTAAGCGTGGAAGTAGTTGCCAGGGAGTAACTGATGAAATCATAACCAAGTTGCTATTAACAAATGGGAATTTTATTCCTAAAAACATTTTTTTTAAAGAAACAGATTTAAAATTATAATCAGAAAGCGACCTCTAAATATCAAGTTACAATTTATTCATAGGCAGAAAGAAACAGGTTTTGACTGATGAGCTTTTCGGCTGAGAACCATGCCGCTCCCTTTTTACACAGCCGTAGTTACGACCGCTCACAACAGCCTCTGGAAGACTACACTGTTGCAAATCTGCAACTAAAAGTTTTAACAATTTACACAAGCACACAAACTATGCACCCTGCAGGAGGGATGGAAATGGTACAAAACACTAGCAATTAAAATGTTAACTTTGCCACCGAAGGTGTAACTTCATTTTAGCTTCTAAGAAAAGTCTTGCTGTGAAAGGGTGGCCACTTTATATACTAAAATGATCATTTAAATAAAAGCCCATGAAATGCAGTCCGATATAAAATTCTGCAAGGTTGGCCGAACAAGTTAAGATGCTCTACAGTACACTGATACCACCTCTCTAGATCATATGCAAGATTAAAATATATATCGGGTATTAGGCCGTTACACTCCAAGCAATAAATTCGTTAACACGCCAGATCCGACAAACATGACACAGGCAGCTCCGAACGACAGACAGACACTAACTGCCTAACAAATACGGACGAGAGACAGACGAGGAAGCTGGGGACGACAGACTGACCAAGAAAACAAGTAGAATTTAACAAGTAAATGAAACAACATATACACTTCTAATAAACTGAGATTTCTGGAGAAGACCTGGCGCAGCACCCCCAAATCGCTCTCCCGCACCGTCCGCTGCCAACCGCTTCAACGGACGCAGGAAGGCGCGCTAATCTCCCGTCTCACGGCGTCGCAGTTCGCACCGATCAGACCGATGTCGTGGGTTGACTCCTGTTGCTCTCGTGTCGACCACGAAGCCACTACCCCTCGCTATACAGCGCGGCCCACTGGACTCACGTGGCGACCTCACATGCGCCGACGCTCAAGACGGACAAGTCATCTTGTGTTTCAGTGCGCGACCGACCAACCGATCGATCCAACCGCCAATGACCATTGCATGAGCAAATTCGAGTAGACTGCCGGCCCAACACTCAGACGCAGGAACTAAGCCACATCGGCGCCACCGCCAGAAACGGAGGGCGACTGCTTTACACTACGTGCTGCGGCGCGCTCTTCAAATCAGCAACTTTTACCTCGGTTCCGGTGATAATTTAAATGTACCACAGTATTTTTCCGAAATTACAAAAATACTGCGGAAATTTAATATTTTTTTTCTAAATGCTAAAACTTATTCCAACACACAACATGGTCGACTAAACAGATACAAATTTTCTATCGACATTTCAAAACGTTGCAATCCAGATAGCCTGATACCTCTACGTTTTTACTTAAATTGTTGTGTTCAACTGAACTTTCTTGAACTTCTGTGTGAAGCTGAATCTACTGTTTCTTTACTTGTTTTTATAATTACAACACTGACCTACGGAATTTTCCCTGACAAATAGGACTCAGACTTATTCTATTCATTTATTGCCCAAAATACACAAGCGCAAAGCAATCTGACTGCAAATAATTAACGGAAAGGAATGGCCCTGAATTAGAAGAAATCTTAACAATAACCCATACATTTCATGTCACTTAACTCATGGAAAATCTTCTTGACACGAACTACAGCAATAACAGCAAGCAGCAACTACAGCCAGCTAAATGAAAAGATTGTAACTAGTGGAGCCTGTAACTACTAGTAGGCATATGGCTGGCGAAAGAAAGATTTTGTTGCAGAGAAAACAATGTATTTAGCAGATTTTACCTTATTCATATGACATTCAATTGCAGAAAAGTATATAATCAACAATAATTCCACTTCCCAGACATTATAAAATACATCAGTCCTCATTTTACAATCCATATCCAACCAATACTAAATCTCCATGACGGATACACTTCCAGACCGTCCGCTTGCTCACTGCTAATCTCCAAAACTGCTAACTATTAACTCTTAACTGCGAGTCCGAGCAGCCACAGAGTCTCTTACAGAGACTTGCAGTCTCTGCCAACATATAAACACATATACAGGCTACTTACAAAACTTGTTAATATTGTACTAAATTGTCTTTCTCGTAAACTGTTAATCTACTACACAACAATAACCATTAAGTGAAACCAAACAAAGGAGAAGTTTTATCCTAAACTAGTAACACATAGTCCCAGTTTCAAGACAGATAAAATTGTTCTTCAGATGTTGAAGGAACTCATTTAATTTACAAACCACATCTTCCCTACTAAATGACTTTCTTCTGTTTCAAGCTACAAAGCGGATCACTATTGACGGGGAATGGCTCCTTAAATGTATTAAAATTATATAGCCTTTTATTCTCCATAGCAACCTTCGAAGAATTAATAATATACTTTAAATTGCTATAGGATACTTTATACAGATTTTAAATGTGTAGAAATATTTACTAATATTGCACAAAATACAAATTCACCTGTAACAAGAACAAAAACTGTAGAAAATTGAAGAAACTTCCTATGACGGTATTGTACATTACTTTACGTCATTCACAAATTATAAGGAGACTGAAATACCGGCCGAAGATAATCTCCCGTTCCAAGGTACACTATTCCCTAGGTACAACTTTGGCCCTACTTTTATTATGAGTCCCTAATAATACATGAGCTGCTAAGGAAGTGTCAAAGCAGCTAATAACACATCTAACAAGACTCAGCTCTGGTCCGCTACAAAGAGAATGAGATACCACAGTTACCATAGACATTAGAAACTAGCACCATATAAGGATGCTATAGTTGACGTTAAATGTGTTTAGGAAGACACAAATATACCATTTCTATTCGTTCGTCATAACTGATGTTTGTTTTGAATGCCTGGAGCAGTGTCATTTGTGACTTAACTAATGAAAAACTGTACCAGTTACATCACTTAAAACGCATCGACCCATACATTGACCACTGCCTTTCGCCCATAACTTTTAAATGATGTCAGTACCAGCCGTGATAGCTTACATTGTACCAATCAACTAAGTGTTTTTTTCTGTTTAGCACAAGGTGTTTAGAGAATTTATTCTGTTTTCAAGTGCATTTGTTACATAACTATTCATTTCAATACCATTTTCTTCCTCTCTTGCATGGTACTTGACTTTATGAGGTTATATTGCAATACGAAAATCGAACAAACTGGATCTTGGAATGTTTTTATATGCTAATGTTGGAAATGTTATTTTTATTTGTATATTTACAAGTATGGTTCCACCTCCGTTCCACAGGATATCACACACAGCCAAATCATCACTTACACTCTTCACTCTTGTATTCAAAACCTACTACAGAGATATTACGACACTATGGTTTCACAAAGATTTTGTATACAGAAGTGTTACATTTTCTGCGAGTTACACCACATATACAAAGTTGTCAGTTACAGAAATTTTTACCATTACTAGCAACTGGAATATCGATTACATTCTCCCTATATACGAGAAAATGTACATATTTATGAAAAATGTTACAGTTATCGTATTTTTGGTCTTAAAAACATTGATATATGAATAAATGTAACTTTTTCCAGCTGAGTAGTTGAAAAACATACAGTTATTGTAACACTGGTTAATATTACAGAAACATTATGATTTTGCAGGACTCTCTAGTTCTCAGAAAAGGTGGCTGGAAAAAAAGTGGAAAGCCTAGTTATCTTAGTATCGCCTAATCGGTGAATCTCAAAACAGCTTTTATGGTTCAAATGGCTCTGAGCACCATGGGACTTAACATCTGAGGTCTTCAGTCCCCTAGACTTAGACCTACTTAAACCTAACTAACCTAAGGACATCACACACATCCATGCCCGAGGCAGGATTCAAACCTGCGACCGTAGCAGCAGCGCGGTTACGGACTGAAGCGCCTAGAACCGCTCGGCCAGAACGTCCGGCACAGCTTATAGATATTCGCTGTGTAATGTATTCATATATTATATAGCACTGCTTGAATATGTCCACACATTCAAAACTTTTGTACGTTACCTGAGGCCATGTGTAAATCTGCATCAGTACTTACTAAATCTAAGTTATTTCCGTGGAAGGTCTATGTATTCACAGTTTTGTATGCCCGCTTCAACCTGAACCAAAGCCAACGATTAAATGGACACAAAAGTACACAGTCCGATAGCTTTGTGGCCGTAAACCAGTCTGAAATCAACATTTAAAATTTTTGTATGTTGACAGAAAGGAAATGGGTGGCTGTTATATTTGAAGTGCGTAATCGAAAACAAATTTACTGCAGCTCTGATCGAAGCGCGGCAGCTGTATTACCTCTTGCGCAAAAATGAACGCTATTTAAACGGAAGCCAGCATGTTGCAGTACAAACAGCTCACACAGTCGATTCGTCCTATGAGAGTTGCTTTGCAGTAACCGTCAGTCGACTGACGTGCAGTTGATACTGGAGGTCTCTGATATCACGGGATTTGCAAGTGAACAGTGACACTAGATGTTATATAGTGGAGTTGTAGACAATAAATTGCCCGTTAATATGGTAGTATAACTCCGAAAATACAGTTTTTGGATCTATGTAAATAACTACCGAGTGCTGTTAACCATTATTAAGGTAATATGTAATTCTCAGTAACCCATTACTCTAAATACTGCAATGGGATTAGGGAACGGTTTATCTAGAAAGTGGAGGATTCTGGTATTTTTGTTCACGAATAACAACATATCATTCCAAGTCTCCTTTTATTTTCCAGTAAGTTCTATCTATTTGTCCACAGCATTCACAGTTACGAGTAAGCTTCCTCACAATCCCAATTACTGCCCCAATTACTTTCAGAAACACGAAATCTTCAAATGGTAATTTTGTTACATGTATAATTCATAATAATAGTTACTGAACACTTAAGCACTTAAACCCAATAAAAACATGAATAAGTTAAGAGATAATAAGGTACATTAAAGCTTTTAAGATTATAAATGAATAGATTTCTTTTGATGTGACTAAAGGATAATTGATCAGGACACTGCTTAACAATAATCGATTAATGAATGAGACGATTCAGAAGACTGTCGTCTTCTGTTTCATGCACTACGAACTTCTAGATTATACTTTTGAGGATTTTCATCTTCTGGCAGGAGCTAAAATTCCGTAACGAAAACGAAGGTTAATTTAACTGCCTTTAAATTTCTGTGAAAAATACGATTTATTCTAGAATTTGTGCGAGATGCCAATCAAAATGTGATCACATAATAATTACAAAGTTATTCGAACAATAGCTCTTCTACATCCAGGTTAATTATTACAAAATAAATCGAAAAACACCTCTAAAATTGACAACATAATGATAATAATGTAATTCAAACCACAGCTCTAGCAGTGAGTAGATAATGATTACAAATTATTCTCTTGCCAGTGGACAGTGCGCTATGTTTTTGAGCACCGTTCCAACACGCTATGCACAGAAACCTAGATCATTATTGGTTGAGTACAGATATTTTCAAACAACGTGACATCCACAGATGCGACAGATGAGGCAGAATACACTTGTTGCGCACATGAAAATTCTCGCACCTTGATACCACACATCCACGCAATAATTACAAACGAAAGGCGCACTGTACTGCCGTACACGGCTGTCTCAGCCATCACGACGCCGGTAACAAACCACAAGCGCTTCCTGATGCACTGCGATGACTCTGTGGTTAGCCCTGTCTTATGCTTGTCGAGTTCGCCAATACTTTAGGCGTTGACGCGGGGAAGGAAGTAAGCCGTGAAAAGCAAATTTGACAAGAGAAGCATAACCAGGTTTGACAATATGACATACGAAATCGTATTTATAGAATAGTTACAGAGACTTATAATTAGTTTTCAATATGCTTTCACAACAATGAAGAAGTCCTAGCAGTAAATCACGCACTTTCAAGACCAAGCTGAAGAGCTTTCTCATGGCTCATTCCTTCTGTCCAGTCAAGGAACAATTAAAGAATAAGCTACTTTCTCTGTTACGTTGTTGAGAGTGTTTATTTAAACTTATAGCCTGTTGTCTACGTTTCATTTTGTCTATTATCACTCTTTTGTTATAATTATTTGTACTGACTCGTTACATGACCATGAAGACTTGCTCCTCAATTTGCTCCTGCGGAACATGACAAATAAAATATTAAAGAAATAAAAAATTTCTATGATGATAACCTTATACGCCATATTTTAATCCAAGAAGCAAAACTACTCTCCACTGGTGTTGTACGCAATGATGTATCACATAACGAGGTGAAATCATAGAAATCTTCTTCTGACATCTTTACAACATTGAAAGGTTGTACAGCCTTTGGTTCTTTAATCGTATCAGCTATTTCATCAGGAGTCATTGGTTGTGAAACATTCTTTCTCTTCTCTATTATGTCGAATCCACTGTCACAAGGCAACTACAAATGTCTCGACACTAGAAATTCCAAATTAGATTGGAGCCACTAAAACCATCCGGTTTTCATTCTGGCCGGCGCAGTTGTCGCCACACAGTCAGAGTTCTCTTTTGCGCTATACAGCATGTAAGCACCTCTAAAAGACAGGCTACCTCATTTCTTCCGCGATCAGCACTAACACAGTAGCGAGCGGTCGGTCATAGAGCAAAAACTGCTCACTAGGTGGTTTATTGACTTACTCCCATACCAGTGCCAGATCACGTGATGTTACTACAAGTGCCATCTTGCGTCGTTTGTAAGAACGCAGCCGCTCACAGAACTGACATGCTGCTACTTCTTTGCAACTGGTGGCATGTCTCACTACCTTTCGATAAAAAAATCTGAAAAATGATTGTTTGGCTTACTCCCTTTCCCATGTC
Source organism: Schistocerca piceifrons (assembly GCF_021461385.2). Taxonomy (NCBI): domain Eukaryota; kingdom Metazoa; phylum Arthropoda; class Insecta; order Orthoptera; family Acrididae; genus Schistocerca; species Schistocerca piceifrons. Next base: position 428,216,476 of record NC_060139.1, on the reverse strand, counting down.
AACGCCTCAATCTACACTTGTCTTTCACGTACTAATGTCTCGATGCTAGTTCCCTACCAAGCTGTCGTTCTACAGTTGGCCATCGCCGACCGGTAACGTTCATTCACTCTTTCCGACTGTGCATGTGCGCTTTACGCTTTCTGGCAGTAAACTGAGTCAAGGAAACAAGAGACAGATATACAGGGTGTTACAAAAAGGTACGGCCAAACTTTCAGGAAACATTCCTCACACACAAATGAAGAAAAGATGTTATGTGGACATGTGTCCGGAAACGCTTAATTTCCATGTTAGAGCTCATTTTAATTTCGTATGTACTGTACTTCCTCGATTCACCGCCAGTTGGCCTAATTGAAGGAAGGTAATTTTGACTTCGGTGCTTGTGTTGACATGCGACTCATTGCTCTACAGTACTAGCATCAAGCACATCGGTACATAGAATCAACAGGTTAGTGTTCATCACGAACGTGGTTTTGCAGTCAGTGCAATGTCTACAAATGCGGAGTTGGCTGATGCTCATTTGATTTATGGATTAGCACGGGACAATAGCCATGGCGCGGTACGTTTGTATCGAGATAGATTTCCAGAACGAAGGTGTCCCGACAGGAAGACGTTCGAAGCAATTGATCGGCGTCTTAGGGAGCACGGAACATTCCAGCCTATGACTCGCGACTGGGGAAGACCTAGAACGACGAGGACACCTGCAATGGACGAGGCAATTCTTCGTGCAGTTGACGATAACCCTAATGTCAGCATCAGAGAAGTTGCTGCTGTACAAGGTAACGTTGACCACGTCACTGTATGGAGAGTGCTACGGGAGAACCTGTTGTTTCCGTACCACGTACAGCGTGTGCAGGCACTATCAGCAGCTGATTGGCCTCCACGGATACACTTCTGTGAATGGTTCATCCAACAATGTATCAATCCTCATTTCAGTGCAAATGTTCTCTTTACGGATGAGGGTTCATTCCAACGTGATCAAATTGTAAATTTTCACAATCGACATGTGTGGGCTGACGAAAATCCGCACGCAATTGTGCAATCACGTCATCAACACAGATTTTCTGTGAACGTTTGGGCAGGCATTGTTGGTGATGTCTTGATTGGGCCCCATGTCCTTCCACCTACGCTCAATGGAGTACGTTATCATGATTTCATACGGGATACTCTACCTGTGCTGCTAGAACATGTGCCTTTACAAGTACGACACAACATGTGGTTCAAGCACGATGGAGCTCCTGCACATTTCAGTCGAAGTGTTCGAGTGCTTCTCAACAACAGATTCGGTGACCGATGGATTGGTAGAGGCGGATCAATTCCATGGCCTCCACGCTCTCCTGACCTCTTGACTTTCATTTATGGGGGCATTTGAAAGCTCTTGTCTACGCATCCCCGGTACCAAATGTAGAGACTCTTCGTGCTGGACGGCTGTGATACAACATGCCATTCTCCAGGGCTGCATCAGCGCATCAGGGATACCATGCGACGGATGGTGGATGCATGTATCCTCCCTAAAGGAGGTCATTTTGAACATTTCCTGTAACAAAGTGTTTGAAGTCACGCTGGTACGTTCTGTTGCTGTGTGTTTCCATTCCATGATGAATGTGATTCGAAGAGAAGTAATAAAATGAGCTCTAAGATGGAAAGAAAGCGTTTACGGACACATGTCCACATAACATATTTTCTTTCTTTGTGTGTGAAGAAAGTTCCCTGAAAGTTTGGCCGTACCTTTTTGTAACACCCTGTATAAATGCTAAAAATAGCTAGACAGTTCACTGACAGTTCACAGCCGCCATCTGCAGGATAACACTACGTTTGCACTTAATGGATGATGTCAAACATCTGATAACATTTGGACACCTAATGACTTAAAGGATGCAGATATCGTTAATAAGGTCTCTGCATTAGAAACAAGTGTCAAAATGAACTGACTTCTCGAAGCTGTACTGAAGATTAATATTACTGAAGTCCAAGCTAGTTAATGAAAAAATACGATAAAATTGTGGAGTGGGAGGTAGATAAAATTTTTCCAGACAACATTAAATTAAATCCTGAGAAATAAGTGCAAAAGATAGATCGAGAATAGAACCGAAAGTACATAACTGAGTAAATAACAAAATTAACTTATTGTCTGCAACTTCACAATTTTCATTGATCCAATTTGCATCTATAATTGGCCAAATTTTCTGTCATATTTGTAAAAAAATGAGCCCTACATTCTTGAATGTTATGTACCATCCCGTCTTTTGATGAAGACCTTATATAGAAAACTAGGAAACTACATTAATGTAAGATAGGACCAAATCCTCATCAGGAATTTTGAAATAAACACCCTTCTGTTTTATACCTCGGTTTCGTTTCATTGTCTGTCACATCAATAAACCATTACTCATCCTCCTTCCTGCAAATGGGGGCAACAGTTGCCTGACTGCTCCGCTACGGCGTTGCCTTGGAGATGGCAACTTGATAGCGCGCTTCGGTGGAAGTGATTAATCGAGCTGTCGATAGTCACTGCACAGGAACGTTACATTTTGCCAGCTCTGTTTCCGGAATAGTTGAGTAGCCCCGTTAGTTTGTAGATGTATTTTCAGGTACTGCTCAGGAAAGTGGATATGAAGTTTAGAAAGTTAATTTCTGCAGAGACAACACTAGCCTCTAGTTGGGCACATGGTGACTCTAAATACCTTTTAATTTTAGTATGAAATAAGTTACACATTCCCCAGTTATGAAGATGACCGTGAGTTTTTCGAAAACATTCCTTAATGTCGATGTACGAATGTGTGCTAGCTATTGTTTGTTAAAGTAATGTGCATGACATATGTACTAAATATGGAGTAAACAGTTAAGGTGAATTTTGATAGTGTTCTTCCTTCTGTATCGTTGACGGCCACTCAAAAATTAATGACTGCTTATTGATCAGTTATGAATACACATCGTGTGTGGGTACATGGACAGAACTATTTATGGCGGCTTGTATAGCCACTGTAAGCGGCTCAACGTCAACGTCTGGTTGCCAGAAGTGTATCTACGAGGTAGACGGTAGGCTTACAAGTTTCATGAAAACGTTTCCGCGACGCAGCAGCAGTAGTGTCGAGATATGAAACCCTTAGCGCGATGAGCACGTTACGCCAGAGAAACCCCTGTGTATCTCATTACGAGCCTGCAGTGCCGACTGATTAATGTGAGCCAGTTTCCAGCTGCCAGGACGCTGTGAATATATGCTTTCTGTATGCAAAAGAAAGGTGTAACTAATGAAATTTCACAACAGCTTAGGAATTACTCTCTTAACTCCACTCATAAATACAGACGCTCTCACTTCGTGCATTACTGCACAATGCTTTATGCTTCTGTCCTAAGTGTTTCCCCCAGTTTGGGTAATACTCAGTCTCTCTTGTGCTAAAAGTTTAATCCTGTTAGCTCAGCCGGTGAGTAAAGTAACGCAATGGCTGAAGAGACAGGATTCGTTTTTTGGAGCGACTTTTTTCCATCTAGTTGTGGGATGGAGTCCAACTCAAAGGATGTTTTGAGTACATTCCATCACGATTATTGTAAAGTGAGTGAATGCGGAAGTTTAGTAGCGCGATATTGAAGGGAAGTAAAATAAATAACTTCTAAAAGAATTTGGCCATGTGTAAGTCTTTTGTTAAATTTAAAGCGCCAATTTCGATTTTTTTGTTTATTTTTCTACTGACAGTAACCCTCTCTTCCATCCTGAAATTAATACGAATCGTTCGTCGTTGTTCGCAGGTGTTCGAATGCTGAGAACATGGAGTGTCACTGAAGTAATCGTCATATCCAAAAATTAAGACATTATTTGCTGGAAAATATAGTTTAGGTTTCGGAGAAAATGAGCCTAGAATGTATTAGCGTTCTTTGTAAACGAAATGAAAAATAAATGTAAAAATATACATTCGAAAGTGTTTGTTATCCTTATCATGTCTACACAACCAGAAAAGTCAAGATTTGATATCAAAATGTAAAACCGTCTCACTTTTGTTTGAATGTGAAAACACAGATAGAAGTATTGCAGTTTGGTAAAAGTGGTTACTTTATTTATGAAGTGAAAGACCGACTATTTACAGTAATGAGAAGAATGATTTTACAATAACCAAGGATTTGATTGTAGGGAAGACCATTAGTTAACTACATTTATTCCCCATGGATAGACATCTTAACATTGGGGGGAGGTTTGTGTCCCTCAATGACGCACTGAGTTGTGCTGGCAGGATCAACGCCCTTGGCAGTGTCATCCATGCCAGACGGGTAAGATGGCATTCTGGACAAATTGTAGTGCCACCTAGGGGACTTCACTTGTGAGTTTGTGGGTGGTAATCGCACGTTCCGTTAGTTATGTCTGACATTAATTCCTCGCATTTGTGTCAGCCTTATACTGTTTTTCATTTTCTGTCGGCCTCCATTGGATTGCTCTTCTTTATTTCGATCCAAACAGTATTAGGTTTCGAGGTCTGAGGGTGTCTTTCATTTTCCTTTTCCATCTCTAACGGTCTAAAGTCGGCAAAGGACCCGTGCGTCTGTATATGCTGCCGATACATGTTCAGAAACGTCCAGTGATTCAGACCTTGAAGAATTCACGGCAGCCCAGCCAACAAACGCTACCCCCACGTCCGAGAAGACATGGGTCGCGTGACGCCTGCTCAATGTTGGCGTACAGTGGCTGTACGATATACGTTGTGTAAATTATTAAAAAGGATTATATTATGATGATGCAGCACAAGAAACTGAATTTGGAACAACAGATGACAAAGGGTTAGATGAAATACTGTCTGACGAAAAGAAAATATGTTTAAACATGACTTAAGAACACAAAAGGAACAGGAAGAGATGGTCCTAATGCTGCAATGCTAAAATGTGGAGGAATGATGCTACATGTACGGCTGCTGCATCTCTTAAACGATTGTTGGAAGAGTAAGTATATACCCAAAGACTGGAAGATTGCTAGAGTGGCATCAGTTTTAAAAAAGAAGAGAAGGGCCAATGCAGTAACTACAGAGCAATAAATTTGTAACTACAGAGCAATAAGTTTGCTGGATACAGCACACAAGATACATGCTAAGATTTTAAACAAAATACTTAAAATCATAACGGAAGTAGCACTCCATGAAAATAAATGGGCCTTACGAAAGGACCCTCTACGACAGATACAGTTTTTATTTACAATGATAATAGAAAAACACAGAGCGTATAATAAAGAAACACACATCGCTTTTAACGATTTTGAAAAAGCTTTTGAAAGTGTCAACAGACAAAAATTTTGGAAGATAATAGCCAATCGTAAATATCTGAAACATCTAACACATGGTGTAAAATGTTTGTATCAGAACACGACTATAGCTCCAGATACCAACGGAAACGTGACTAAGGGTTACGACAAGGCTGTTGAGTCTCCCCAACTCTGTTTAACATTTACTAACACTGAATGATGCACATATGGAAAACAGAATTTCAAAAAGGTAGACAGGAGTACTTACTATATGCTGACTATGCAGTGATCCTAGTAGATAAAGAAGAGGACCTTCAAAAAGCAATTTACTTGTTGAAACAAATAAGTGCGGATTTTGACATGGAGATCTCAACATCGAAATCTAAGATAGTGGCCTTTACATGGGGAAAGAACACATTATAACCAAAACAGTGATAGTCAAAAAGATATTGCAGCAAGTACACAACTTCAGTTACCTAGGATGTGTGGTAACATATGGTTACAGCGAAGTTGTAGCAATCGAGCTTAGTAAATTTAGGCGGCTATGTGGAACAATTAACAGAAGCATTAAAAAATAATCTAGGGAAAAACAGCTGCAGTCCTCACACTGCTCTTAAGACGCGAGACCTGGCTGACTAGCAAAACGCAAGAAAGCCTTTTTTAGGCATGAGAAACGAAATTCCTGAGCAGCGTTAAAGTTTGCACAATGAAAGATAAGCTAAGGGATCAAGATATTAGAAAAGAACTAAATATTTTAGTCAAATTTGTGGAGTATAGCAGAAAATGGAGAACGGAGAGTGACAAACTCCCTCTGAAAGTTAGAAATTAGAAGTGCCAAGGAACAACAGATAGAGCAAGACCACAGCAACGATGGGTACGGTAGAAGGCAGTTTCGCCTAATACCTGAAGAGAAGAAGAAGAAGAACAAGTAAACATTTATTACCTACCAACAATATAGATGGTCTTATTTATCAAGGTCACCGAAATTAAGCGCTATTGGGCTTGTCTCGAACTTGTACGTGTGTGCGTCCAGATCTGTCGAGCGCTGTTAGCAAGCAGGGTGTACTCAGCTCTTATGAGACCATTTGAGGAGCTACTTGATTTAGAAGTAAAGGCTCTGGTAGCGAAAGTTGACAACGGCTGGGATAGCTCTTTTCTGAGCACATTCACGTCCATATCCACATCTAACGACCGCTGTCGGCAGAGGACGTCACGACGGTCTGTCGGTACGGTTGGGCCTTCCGAGGCATGTTCTGACTGAATTCAAGTTCGTATTTCTCAAAGAACTAGAAAATATGTCCACTGAATCGTTAATGATGGTGGTAAGGTTGAACTGCTTTTATGAATTGATTTATTCAGAAGTAACATGACTGTTTCTGGAGAGAATAGCGCAGTGTTAGCACTGTATTCACTGCGTTTAGAAATTTAGGCAATAGAAGGTTACACAGTAGCTCTTATCTTGAAGATATTAATGTTTCTTAACCACACAATACTCGAGTAATTTAAGCTTAAAATAACAGCATTGTACGAGTCAGGCGGTATGGAGCTAGGTCGAAGAGGTAAGTCGCCGGTACCCCAATGAAACAATCTAGTACACAATTCAATTCGATTTAATTTATTGCCAAGAATTTTTGACCTGTTGTCAGGAAAGTCTAAACACGCCGTACATATTCAATAACCACAGTGATATACAACGATTTATATTTGTATATAGTAATAAATTATGCTAACAGAAATCATATGCAATGTTAATGGAGAAACAAAACAGAAAATTGTAAATAAGAATCAATTAAAGAAAATAAAAATAACGTAAAATACAAGGAATTAACTCAGGTTCCATGTGAGTAATTTCCAGTTCGTATTGATAGATATGTTACTGGCAACCTCGGAATAAGTCGACATTTCTCGACTAAATGCAACTATACGTACTTCTAGACATATTGTTGCTACACAATTCCACATAGACCACACTAGTACATGCAGTCCTCGAGTCTAAGCATACCTGTGTGGGTGACCAAGCTTTTTTTCTGTCTTCTTTCCATCCTGGCAATAAAGAAAGCTAAGGCGCTGAAGATAGCTTTCGTGATTTCACCGCACCGCATGCAGTTGTAATTTATGATCAGCAGTAGCAGCAAGGGAAATCTTAAGCATAATTTTAGGCACTTTCTGAGTAAAACTTTTTAAATGTTCTAGGTAGTTTCTTTTCTCGTCTAGAAGAATGCATAAATATCAACAAATAGTGTTGTGTTTTGCTAGGATTCCATCGAGTCTTAGGGAAGGATTTCTGGCAAGAGAAAATGTTGCCTTCAGAAGTATGCACACTCCTGGAAATGGAAAAAAGAACACATTGATACCGGTGTGTCAGACCCACCATAATTGCTCCGGACACTGCGAGAGGGCTGTACAAGCAATGATCACACGCGCGGCACAGCGGACACACCAGGAACCGCGGTGTTGGCCGTCGAATGGCGCTAGCTGCGCAGCATTTGTGCACCGCCGCCGTCAGTGTCAGCCAGTTTGCTGTGGCATACGGAGCTCCATCGCAATCTTTAACACTGGTAGCATGCCGCGACAGCGTGGACGTGAACCGTATGTGCAGTTGACGGACTTTGAGCGAGGGCGTATAGTGGGCATGCGGGAGGCCGGGTGGACGTACCGCCGAATTGCTCAACACGTGGGGCGTGAGGTCTCCACAGTACATCGATGTTGTCGCCAGTGGTCGGCGGAAGGTGCACGTGCCCGTCGACCTGGGACCGGACCGCAGCGACGCACGGATGCACGCCAAGACCGTAGGATCCTACGCAGTGCCGTTGGGGACCGCACCGCCACTTCCCAGCTAATTAGGGACACTGTTGCTCCTGGGGTATCGGCGAGGACCATTCGCAACCGTCTCCATGAAGCTGGGCTACGGTCCCGCACACCGTTAGGCCGTCTTCCGCTCACGCCCCAACATCGTGCAGCCCGCCTCCAGTGGTGTCGCGACAGGCGTGAATGGAGGGACAAATGGAGACGTGTCGTCTTCAGCGATGAGAGTCGCTTCTGCCTTGGTGCCAATGATGGTCGTATGCGTGTTTGGCGCCGTGCAGGTGAGCGCCACAATCAGGACTGCATACGACCTAGGCACACAGGGCCAACACCCGGCATCATGGTGTGGGGAGCGATCTCCTACACTGGCCGTACATCACTGGTGATCGTCGAGGGGACACTGAATAGTGCACGGTACATCCAAACCGTCATCGAACCCATCGTTCTACCATTCCTAGACCGGCAAGGGAACTTGCTGTTCCAACAGGACAATGCACGTCCGCATGTATCCCGTGCCACCCAACGTGCTCTAGAAGGTCTAAGTCAACTACCCTGGCCAGCAAGATCTCCGGATCTGTCCCCCATTGAGCATGTTTGGGACTGGATGAAGCGTCGTCTCACGCGGTCTGCACGTCCAGCACGAACGCTGGTCCAACTGAGGCGCCAGGTGGAAATGGCATGGCAAGCCGTTCCACCGGACTACATCCAGCATCTCTACGATCGTCTCCATGGGAGAATAGCAGTCTGCATTGCTGCGAAAGGTGGATATACACTGTACTAGTTCCGACATTGTGCATGCTCTGTTGCCTGTGTCTATGTGCCTGTGGTTCTGTCAGTGTGATCATGTGATGTATCTGACCCCAGGAATGTGTCAGTAAAGTTTCCCCTTCCTGGGACAATGAATTCACGGTGTTCTTATTTCAATTTCCAGGAGTGTATGTTGTTTTGTGAATATTTTAGTGTTACAAATAATATAGGGTTGAAGATATAATTAAATTTTATGGGTGACTTGGCAACAAAATCAGAGATTTATTGTATTATCCTAAGAAGTCACTGTCTACATCTACATCTACATCCATACTCCGCAAGCCACCTGACGGTGTGTGGCGGAGTGTACCTTGAGTACCTCTATCGATTCTCCCTTCTATTCCAGTCCCGTATTGTTCGTGGATGGAGGATTGTCGGTATGCCTCCGTGTGGGCTCTAATCTCTCTGATTTTATCCTCATGATCTCTTCACGAGATATACGTAGGAGGGAGCAATATACTGCTTGACTCTTCGGTGAAGGTATGTTCTCTCCTGCAAACTCTTCCTCTGGAGTTTATCTATCATCTCCGTAACGCTTTCGCGAGTACTAAATAATCCTGTAACGAAGCGCGCTGCTCTCCGTTGGATATTCTCTATCTCTTCTATCAACCCAATCTGGTACGGATCCCACATTGCTGAGCAGTATTCAAGCAGTGGGATAACAAGCGTACTGTAACCTACTTCCTTTGTTTTCGGATTGCATTTCCTTAGAATTCTTCCAATGAATCTCAGTCTGGCATCTGCTTTACCGACGATCAACTTTTTATGATCATTCCATTTTAAATCACTCCTAATGAGTACTCCCAGATAATTTATGGAATTAACTGCTTCCAGCTGATGACCTACTATATTGTAGCTAAATGATAAGGGATCTTTCTTTCTATGTATTCGCAGCACATTACACTTGTCTACATTGAGATTCAATTGCCATTTCCTGCACCATGCGTCACTTCGCTGCAGATCCTCCTGCATTTCAGTACAATTTTCCATTGTTACAAACTCTCGATACACCACAGCATCATCCGCAAAAAGCGTCAGTGAACTTCCGATGCCATCCACAAGGTCATTTATGTATACTGTGAATAGTAGTGGCCCTACGACACTCCCCTGCGGCACACCTGAAATCACTCTTACTTCGGAAGACTTCTCTCAATTGAGAATGACATGCTCCGTTCTGTTATCTAGGGACTATTCAATCCAATCACACAATTGGTCTGATAGTGCACATGATCTTACTTTGTTCATTAAACGACTGTGGGGAACTGTATCTAATGCCTTGCGGAAGTCAAGAAACACGGCATCTACTGGGAACCCGTGTCTATGGCCCTCTGAGTCTCGTGGACGAATAGCGCGAGCTGGGTTTCACACGATCTTTTTCGAAACCCATGCTGATTCCTACAGGGTAGATTTCAAGTCTCCAGAAAAGTCATTATACTCGTACATAATACGCGTTCCAAAATTCTACAACTGATCGACGTTAGAGATATAGGTCTATAGTTCTGCACATCTGTTCGACGTCCGTTCTTGAAAACGGGGATGACGTTTGCCCCTTTCCAATCCTTTGGAACGCTACGCTCTTCTAGAGACCTTCGGTTCACCGCTGCAAGAAGGGGGGCAAGTTCCTGTAATGATTATTTCACCTGATAAATATTTCTTAAATACGTGATTGCATTCCTTGGAATTAGAGCGGCAGATCAGTTTATTTGAGATTGATGGGAAGCATCATTATCATTTCCGCGCGTTTTCATTACCGCGATGCAGTCATACTAGGATCGACACTAACTGACCAAAAAATTTACTAACTATAAAAGAAAAAAAAACACTACACAGTTAAAAAGGTTTGATTCAGAAATGATAGGAAAACGATAATGTTCTTCGTGCCTCAATGCTGCGTTCGGTCCATCAGCGTGATCGTAAGTTCTGGAGATATACTGATACAAAGTGAGTAACTTTCAAGTAATGAGGAGATGGAGATACTTAAGGATAATTTGTCTAAGAAAGCACACGTCATATATAACACACGTTTTTGTTGCTACGTACCTTTTTATATTACAGTTACAATGGCTGGTACGTATTAACAAAAGCTTTGCACGTAACTGGCAATACTTAAAATGAATGTCCTCTTGATGGTGCCTGTTCGTAATTAATTGCATAAAACTACATGTTTTCTGACTGAGCATACAATTAACACATTTACTGAGTATTTTTCACAAATTGTAAAATACAGATTGCGGAACGCAGCAAGTGCACGTCCACCCCTCATGGAATAGAAACAGTAAAAAGTGAAGCGCTGAAGGCCTCCTTTGTCTTGAAGCAACTGAATTCTTTTTATATCATGAATCGATACTAGTACATAGAGATTTAGAGCCGCTGCGCAGAAGCGGCAAAGATAAAGAATAATAGATTCTGTCACTGCAGTGCGAAGGTTCATTTCTTTTACATTACAATTGTTTGATAACTTCAGTCCATCAGGCGTTTACTATTGAGCGTTTGTGAGGCGAAAATTACTAATATTGCAATATGTAAAATCAGTTTGTTGCTGTTGCATAAATGCTGCATCTGAGCAAGCGCATCATTCGTCTTTACCTGAAGTCTCGCTCTGGAGTCTGTCGACACAACTACTAACATATCATCTGCGTATGCAACAACACCTTCAATAAAATTAGCCCCGTCTAACCGATGTAATAGCTGTTCAGCACTAAGATGAAAGAAAAATGGACCACTTTTGGAGCCTTGAGGACAATCCTTCGTATCCTTTTTGATAATCTTGCTCTTTCCCGCAATCCACTGGTCACTATAGACCCACAATAGTTTACGAAGCTGTTATACAGATATTTGTGATCACCATGATTTCGGAGGCGTGCAAATATCGCAGGCCATCAAAGATTATCGAATGCGTCAGCGATGTCATTTATGAGCGCGACTGCACACTTTGCTGTCAAATTTTCTACAGTATGAAGAGTGTTAACCACATCATGTATACACTTCCCTTTTCTCCAGGCATGTTGGCACGGGTCTAGACCCAAGAACTCCCCGTGTGCCTGCAACGGGTCACAGAGCTATCGTTTAGTAAGCAAAAAGGTCTATAGCTTTTGGGTAATGCCGCGTCTTTACCCTTTCCATTTTAAATCATTATTGTTCCAACCGCTTTCCATATCGGCGGAATCCTGCCCATTCGCAATGCGTCGTTTACTAATGCTGTCAGTAGCCCTACCATCCGCACTAAGTCAGGGTTAACGCCACCCGCATCGTGAGCCTTTCCAGTTTGTAGCCTTGAAATTGTGATTGCAACTTCTTGTTGAGCGAAATGTATCACCGACATCTGATTGTAGTATTCGTTACCCAGTTCACTTCAGTGTTGTGTGTTTAGTTCAGCATCTGTGTTCGTATTATAATCAGGTAGTATTTAGCTGACTCCCTCCATTAAGCCTTTATTGAGCCATCCTGTTTACGAACCGTGACATGACAGTAGGTTCCTTAACCTTTTCAGTCTATATGTGTGTGAATTCCTAAGGGACGAAACTGCTGAGGTCATCGGTCCCTAGACTTACACATTACTTAAACAAACTTATGTTAAGAACCATGAACACACCCAGGCCGGAGGGAGGACTCGAACCTCCGGCGGGAGAGACCACTCAGTCCGTGACATGGCGTCTCAAACCGCGCTGCCACTCCGCACGGATTTTCAGTGAATAACTTATAAGATTTTTCACACAGGTCAAATTGAAGTTGCCTTTGTAAAAACTTCTTCCAGTTTAGGCTTTTACATTCCTGAAGCAATGTTTTGTAAATATCTTGATTGTCCTGTATTCATGGAGCCTGGCAGTGCGCTCTGATTGCCCTAATACATTTTTTAAGCTGTTCTTCTTGATCTTAACCTTCGCCTCAGCGTGGAACGTTGGGTTCTCCAAGGGATTGTAGGCTGACTTTTTACGACTTTATTAGGGATATAAGTGTCTGCGATCTTTACAAGAGTTCAGTTAGTAACTGCGTACAGGGTCTACATGTAACGGAAGTGATTCCATTAACATGCTGCAGTGTGAGCAACTAAGCCATCCCAATCCGTTTTCCTGTTGTGTAACCACATAATGAATTCCTCCACTTGCGTCTCTCTATTATTGCCACTGTCACTTCCAGTTTCATTATGGTCAATGGATGTTAGGTACTGCAGGACTTCCCAATTACAGGTTGATACAGAAATGAGTAGTGGCAGCCATGGGAAGGTGACAGCACTGAGGGTTCGTGACAGTTAGCGAGTAAACAGTCCGTCATTTCAGTAATCATGGATCAGTGGAACGGACAACAGCGTGCGTTAGCCATGAAAATGTTTTATAAAAACAATAATAGTTTCGTAGCTGCGCAGAGTGAGTTTCGGTGTTTTTATAATTTAGGACGTCATGATGCCGTTCCGTCGAAACACACGATAAAATGTTTGATTAATAACTTTGAAGAGACTGTATCTGCCCTCAAGAAGAAACCAACAGAACGACAAAGAAATGTGCGTTCTCCTGCGAACATTGATTTTGTACGCGAATCTGTCTTACGGAACCCACGGCGTTCGATTAGTAAGCAAGCACCAGTGGTTGGGATGTCCCGGGAGAGTGTTCGCAGAATTCTTCATCTTGATTTAAAATTTCATCCGTACAAACTACAGCTGGTGCAGCAACTGAAGGGCAACGATTACCGGTTACGATTAGGATTTTTTCAACAAATGATAACAACAATAAGAAATTACGATAAATTTCTAAACAAGTTGTGGATGTCAGATGAGGTACATTTTCATCTCACAGGACATATGAATAAACAGATCTATCGTTACTGGGCAAACAAAAATCATAATGACGTTTATGAGCGCCCATTACACGCTAGTAAGGTGACAGTACGTGTGCTGTTTCATCACATGGGATTATCGGACTCTATTTTTTCGCAAATGAACAGGGAAATACAATAACTGTAAACGTGTATCGTTACGTGGAGATGTTACCAACTTTCGTTACACCTGCATTGAACAACTTTCTAAACGTTGAAGGAACCTAGTTTAAAGAGAACGGAGCGACATCACGCAGTGCACGCCCATCAGTGGCATATGTGCGAGAATTATTCGGCAACTGTGTGGTCTTACGATTCGGTAACATTCCCTGATACCCTAGATCGCCAAATTTATCCGTTTGTAACTTTTTTCTTGTGGGGCTACCTTAAGAGCAAAGTCTACACTTCTCGACCAAGAACCCTGGATGAGTTAAAACATAGAATTCGGGATGCAGTTCACAATATCTCAGCTGAGATGTTGCAGCGGTCAATGAGGAATCGTAACAGCAGATTTCGTGAATGTATTCGTACAGGAGGACGCCATCTAAATGGTGTAACTTTTAAAAAATGATAAATGCCATCAGTGTTTCGTAAGTGGCAAGGTTGTAAGGTTTTAATTACTGTGAACGCAATTTCTTTCCTTCATCACTTCTATCTTTATTGGATTGTGAAAGTGTTCCCGTTTTTCTGTGTCACCCTGTATTAATCTTAGCTGTTGCCATGCGGTTTGCTAAAGCGGTATCTATGTTAGTGGCTACACTTGTTCATGTCTCAAATATACTCCGCTGGCCTTCTACATTTAAAACAATGTGGTCCAGTTCCTGTACTGCGTCTTCTAGTATCTCAACTCGTTCGTCAGTTTGCCTGCTGTGTTACAGAGAGGTTTTTTCATTCACATCAGTTGCCACAAGGAAACACGCACTCAAGTCATAAAGGGCTACTGCCCTGAGTTTATCTACATAAGGTACGATGAGGTAGGAATACTGCGTGCATATGCTTACTACAATCCACTTTGTCTATCCGCCCTTCACTTCTACTCTAGTCACGTGCTTGTCAAACAGCTGAGCTACCTTAGTCACGTTACTATAATAACAATGGCAACATTTCATTATCGTTGCCAGTAACTGTTAACATATCTGCAGATACTTATTGTTTATTTATTTTTTATTTTTCTTCGTAATTACAGCCTACTATCACAAACGCTAAAATAGGAGATCAAATCATTTTTCCTTGTATAAGTTATACGAAGTTATTAAACAAACTCGATACTTTGACAAATTACAGAGATTCGTGATTAAACCATTTTGCATGACACACTACTCGCAGCCAATCGAAGCTTAGCAAAATTTAACTGTACTCAATACGGTAACGTCATAAAGCAAAGATTACTCATACTTCAGAGATCAACAGGAGCGGCTGCTTTAAAACTTTACACTAAGACAGACATTCAGTTAAATTCAAATTTGATGAATTAATTTGTCAAATGAAAGAAAAAAAATTAATTGAAATAAAATTAAGATTATAATATTTAAGGGATTCAGAAGTACACGCCTGACAACTACTCCATGAACCCTGTTAAATTGGAGATTTCTGCTGGGATCGACTGACTGGTTTGTTTTCATAGAATGTCTTTGGCGGTATGGAGGAGGCGTGCAAGGCCTACGAGAGGGCAAAGCGTTGGCGGGCAAGGATGGCAGCTGACTCTGCGCCCGCGGGAGGAGATTGGGAGCGTAACGGCCAGCGAGTACACGTGCTGTGGTGAGGCTTCTGATTGTAGAGAAGCGTGCATTTGTGAAGGGAGGCACATGCACAGAATTTCGCTAGTTCCGAGAAAGAAGACCCCATGGTAGCTATCTTGTGTAGAACGATGGTATGTCGCTTTTGTAACTTTTGAAACTTTTGGTCACTTATAACGAGGCGACTGGTTCCGGTTTCACCCGATGAAGTGATCTTGTTCTAGAACCTCGTATAACTGTGTTGTGAATCTGGTCTTCTAATAGGGTTAGAAATATGATCTCTAATCCTATTCAAACCCCATTCATGAATTTGATGAAATGGGCAGCATTGTTCCTATCATTAGTGTTGATAGGAAGAGAAGTTTTGTAGAGCCCGCTGACAAATAAGTTGATTCGGTTTGGTAGAAAGAAGGCTCGAACTTTAACGTGCGTTATTGGTCAAGAAGAACTTTTTTCTAGTAGTCAGGCCTGAGAAGTATGGTACGAGTAGTACAAAGGGGCCACTGGGCCAAGGGGAGGGTAGATGTTAATTAATTTTAAGTAAGGTTGGTCTGTACATGGCACTTCGAGAAAGGATGTCTTCTGTTACTGTAACTGTGTACGGTTATATAGTAGATTGGAATTTTTCTTGTCTGAGGGCTGTGTGTATTGGCGCAGTGTAGTAATTACCGGAAATAGTGGAGAGCTCTCAGGTTAATATGTTGTCAGTCGTTCTTGGTACACTGACTTTTATAAATTGCGTTTCCTTTGGTTAACTAAATGTAAATGGTCGCGTGAGAGCTTAAGCTGGTTTTTTCTGCATGAGCTTTGGTTAAATTATTTATTATCAAGCACTCTCGTGAATGCTTTTGGTGTACTGATATAAATTGCGGAAATTTAACAGTAAGTGTCCCCTGGAATTGTTAGTTTGTATAGTGTTGTAAAGAAAACTGTCTCAGTTGAAGTAGTCGACATGCGATAACTTTGAGGAATAACTCATTGTTATGTGACATGATTCTTAATAGTCAAAAATTGTTAGTTGCCCTAGCCACATTGAGTTGTTTTTGCTTTCGGTATTTTCTTTAATTTCAGCTTAAGGCATTGAAATGCAACTTTATTCAATGGATGTTGTTTTAAAAAATTGTTTTGCTATTATTGTTTAAATTTTTAGGATATTGTCTTTGTATAAGCTCCTGTAAGTGAATGTTAGGAAAAAAGAAGGATTTCAGTGTAAGATGAAACTGATTAACTAATGATTGTCGAATCTTAAATAAAAGAAGAGTCTATCACATGCCTTCCAGAAAATAAATGAAATGGTAAGGCACAGTACTGAATGTTCAGCCAGTGTGTAGAAAAGGTTGTAGGGCTACTGAAAACTAACAACCTTTTGTAATAAGCAGTGTCCGACTTTCGGTGTATAATCAGTCCACTCCACTTCACATCTAAATCCGTTTCTCTGCCTTTCACTCCAAAATTTACATCAGACTTGTAGTCCAAAGAATTAATAACATAGCAACCATTACCAAATGTTTACTAGCTGAATAAACAACAAAATCAGAATTTCATAATGAACAATAATGGAGAAGATCTATACAAGTAAATTTTGTCAGAAACAGATGCTTTAGGCCTGCCAGCTCAGAATAGGTAACACAGCCAAGATGATTAATTAGAGAACCTGAAATCACTGAAACTCTGAAATGCTCGTTCCGTGAGACAATTTCAAGTTACAATTCAGTACCCAAACTCATGACAAGTCACTCAGCTCTGACTGCTCAATTTATTATTTAACACAGACGTGTTTAACCGTTGGGGAGGATCCACCAAAATGTATGAAATGGGAAAGCCAAAACACACCAAGTCTCAAAAGCAATTAATCTTGTACTCAGAATGTAACGAAACACTTTGCTGATACAGAGATTAAAACAGTGAACCAAAAAATATACTTTTTATCTCACAGGATATTACGATGTATAACCAATTTTTATTCTCTCTCAGATTCATGCCATTTAGGTAATCAAACATCAGCCCCAAGGCAACAGCCTACCTTAGTGCATTTAAAACAACTGGGCCAGAACATAAGATCCAGTCTGTAATACGATCAGCAAATTGACGCTTTTGCCGGCCGTTGTGGCCGAGCGGTTCTAGGCGCTTCAGTCTGGAATCGCACGACTGCTACGGTCGCAGATTCGAATCCTGCCTCGGGCATGGATGTGTGTGATGTCTTTAGGTTAGTTAGGTTTAAGTACTTCTAAGTTCTAGGGGAATGATGACCTCAGATGTTAAGTCCCATAGTGGTCAGAGCCATTTGAACCATTTTTTGAACGAATTCCTTTCCCGTGTGTAGGGCAACCGAAGCAAATACGAGTCACATCTTGTCTATCACGTAGGCGCCAAGTGCTACGGACGTCATAGATTCGTACTCCTCTCTGGTAACAGGTTTCCTGACGATTTCATGTATGAGACCGGCAAGTGGCGGGGCAGATCTTCGTTAGCTTATGAAGTTACTCCACTAATTAATCGTAGTAAGTCATTTCTCTGGGTTCAATAATTGTGACAGAGAAGAAAAATTAGAATTCAGTTCATCTCGAACCCTTAGCGTGATTTATTTCTGGATGTCCGGATGTACTGAAGCTTGTCACTGACAGTGTACCTAAATGAAATGCATAAACAACGGTTTGTTCTTGAGTAAGTGAACGGTCTTAACAAATATGACATTACATCGGGAACGTGTAGCAAGGTAATGCGTTAACTCTTTACAATTATGAAATATTTTTGAATTAAAAGACTTAATTTGTTAACATATCTACCCAGCCGTATTTCCCTAATTAATATGGAGCCACCGTGTTAAGTTTTCTGGTATCATACATCGATACCACCCTATTAGCATCTTTAAACTGGCAACAGACTTGCTAGTTAACGCTGATAGCAGTCGCACGGTATTAGGCATACCCAGTGGTGTGTGTCCACTCAGCCACGCCTCCAGTTGCCCTGGACTAGGAGCGCCCTCTGCTGCCCCTACACGTGATGGTCGGTAGCAGCTGCAGAGCCCACTTGCACTTGGAGGCTCCTCGCTACGAGTCTCTTCCGTACTGACACTGTGACACCTTGACTGAGTTCCTTGCTGCATTATTTGTAATGAGTCTTCGTACACTTGGAGAAAAAGAAGTTATGTGAATCTTTACTGTGCTATCTTGTCCGCTGATCATTTCTCCTCCTGCCCAGCGTTCCTAAGACGACAGGTGCTGCACCACACTGTAGCTCACTTCTGCTAACCGTTGTTTACGAAATTTTACAATTCGTACATGAACATGAGGTCTAGCACCTACGTGTGGCCGTCTTCAAGTCTTCAAATTACTTCCTTCTGTTTCGTCGTCTTTTTGTTTGATTTAAACTATCCTTGCTTGTCTTCTGGGTAGCCTGTGTTCACTTTTCTTGTTTCGGAGTTTTTAGTTATTCCATCCTCTCTCTCTCTCTCTCTCTCTCTCTCTCTGCTAGTTCTGATTTTCGCCGTTTGTATTTGTCCATTGCTTAGCAAAGTATGACTAAAATACAGCAATCGCCTGCTGCACCTCCTGCAGTTGATCTAACACAGTTTATTCAGTTTTAGAGTCAACAAATGACGCAACTGCTTCAAGTCGCTTCATGACGGCTCAGATTACAAGCTGCGAGACCCAACGGTAGCGCTACCACCTTCACAGATTGCTTATGTGCCGCCGTTCCACGAGTTTGATGACTCGAGAGAAGTCTGAACAGAGTACCTCTCACAATTCAAGGTACCCATCGTAGTGTATCAAATACAGGGTGCTGACAAACATTCTTATTTCTTGGCCTCGATGTAAGTGACTATTTATCGGTTCTGTGCGAAACATTTTCCCATGAGGACCTACTGCAGGTGCTTACAAAATATTATGAGGACAGCGCACGAATAGAGGATGCCTGCTATAAATTACTTAGGTTGCGTAAGCAACAAGAATAGTGAGTGACTGAATTGCAGCGCCATACTAGACAACGTAGATCCAAATGTGACTGTTGCAAATATTACAGTGATACCTTCACGCAAAGTGTGAATTCGGTACAAGATTCTTAGATAATCGGATCCTCCCTTGGAGCAGGTTCTGGAGGTTCTAGACTACCACGATTCCTTCGAAAGGGAAGCAGACAGTTTTGGGGTAGCACCTGTTTGTTCTGCCATAGCCACGACAAACTTCCCTCGCAGGCGGCTCGCAAACAGCGACCCTGCCTGCCACAGCCACAGCGCTTACATAAACGCGTTTCACGGTCAGCACGAAGTGAAATTGTCTCTTCGCTGTAATATGGCATATGTTCGCCATTCTTGCCCGTCGCTTAAGACAAATTGCTTTTTCTTCTTTTTGGCAAACGGAGAGATGTACAGTCTCTGTGCTTACAACAGTATAACACACCCCGTTCTACTACTGTTTCGGTCAAGACTAAGTCGCTAACAGCGTGTAGTGTGTTGTGTTTTCAAAAGCTACAGTGTCGTTAGTGCAAAACAACAGTGCAATAGCCGTTCAGGAAAGGCTCACAACTAATTTGAAGTCGTACGTGAAAACAACAAACCTTTTTGTCGTTTAATATTGCTGGACATTCAGTCCGTTTGCAACTTAACACGAGAGCGTCAGGGACTTTGCTCAACCGCAGCACTTACGAATTGCTTGGTACACATACGTTATGCACATAGCGCCGTACGCTGACGGCTTATAACGGCCAGGACATTCCTGTCTTGGGCACTTGTAGCCTTCCTGCAACTTTCCGAAATTTAACGAAAGCAGTGATACTTACAATGCCTTCCTCCCGGGACACCTCTGATCTGTTTGGGTTAATCATTCAGGACGATGTTGATACCTCACAACGAGGGTTGGGATAATTTTAAGGTAAAACTCATGCAAAGTAGACCCACATATTTTGTTATTTGTTACTTCATCGAATACACCTTATTGCTTAACAACAATATTATAAAAGAATAACAACGCTCACAATAATTTAAAGCACTTGAACAGGCTCAATTCATTAATAACAAACTTTAACAATTGATACCTTTACGAACAGGGTTTGAATCCAGGAGTATACAGTCCCCAAATACAAGTAAGAATTCACAGCAAGTAGGACTGGCTGCAAGCGGGTTCAACTAACTGAGTTTTATCAGTGAAATGAATCACAAATGACATCCACAGTACGTTAAACAGTTGGTTAACACCCCTTAACAATATAGAAACGATAACAAGTCAAGCCACTGACTGTGGCTGTTGGAAAGCCCTTAACAACGTGTAAGCCTTAATAAAATCCCTTAAACAATAAAATATACAATCCCCCAAACTACAAGCAAAGCTGGGAAGGTATAAAATGTAAATGTGACTCCCAGCTGGTACACGCCAATAGAAACATTGTAAATGACCCTTAATTAAATATACAATTCTCCAAAATACATGGTAAGTTGGGAAGACATGCTATTTAAATGTGACTGCCGACTGTTACTCACCAGCCAAAAACATTCACAATGACTATTAAGTAAACGTTCAATTGCTGAGAATAGAAGATAAGCTCGGAAATACTGCAAGCGGCTATCACAGACAACAGGGAACAAGGAGGCAAGTTTCACAATGAATAGAGTTAGCTGATGACTGTGGATGAAAGGATAGTTCACATTTATAAGTATACGGCATTAAAACATAACATTCTCTGGAAGAAGCAATAAAGGTGCAACGTTTAAACGAGTAGGTAAAGAGCAGCTACGCTGGGGAGGAACTTCAGGCTTGCCAAACACGTTTTAAACTTCACGAGCTTACTGAATTCACCAAATTGGATAGATTGATACTTCCCGATTAATTGGTGACACTCTACCGTGGCAAGTACCAAACAATGAACTTTACTTCACATGATCCAACACGATGAGGCTGGTAGAGGCACAAGATTGCCGACCAACCGGTTCTAGGAGCTTCAGTCTGGAACTGGAACCGCGCGACCGCTACGGTCGCAGGTTCGAATCGTGCCTCGGGCATGGATGTGTGTGATGTCCTTAGGTTAGTTAGGTTTAAGTGGTTCTAAGTTCTAGAGGACTGATGACCTCAGATGTCAAGTTCCATAGTGCTCAGAGCCATTTGAACCATTTTTTTTTTTTTTTTTTTTTTTTTTTTTTTTTTTTTTTTTTTTTTTTTTTTTTTTTTTTGCGGACCAACCCAGACGTGCGACGACGGAGGTGCGCCGCACCAGAAAGAAAACACGTCTCTCCTCTGGGCCCAGGAAACGGGAACACGTCTCTGCTGCCAAAACCACCCCGCCAACACACATCAGAATAGAACAGTAATCTGCAGAAATAAGGCTACAGACGAGAAAGTATAAGATGTAAAGAATATAATAGCAGAAGCGACTACGCATACGAATTACAAACCTGACACTCATTAGAACATTGAAATTACTTGGATATTACAAGCGAAATATCAGCGCCTGCTGAGGCAATGACTAGGGCATACTCATCTACAAGGGCGCCTTGTCTCTGACACAGTCTGTGTTACAAATTTAATTTCATCAATTCAGTTTATAAGTGGGAATACTTGTACACTTGTACAGAATATGGCCTGGGACAAGAAATTACCCATCAGTTATACTGACCGATTATCATACACACAATCTCTCAGAGGCACATTAATATAACAAGTGCAATTCCACAGACATGGCCTTACGATAACAAGTACCCAGACAACAAATAAAAAAAAAACACTTAAATACACTCAGGTGTGAAGAAGCCGTGACATCCAGGATATCAAGCTGGGGTGTTATAGCCTTCAATCCGTACAGGCGGTCTTTGAGGCGCCGTAAAATTTAAGTTTGCAGAGTAGGCCGGGAACTTGCCGATAAGTTTGCGTGCTAAGTCCACAACTCTTCGCGCAGCTCGCCGCTATCAATCCTTAAGCGACCCGGTAAGACTTGCTTCCGACCGATTTAACCACTTGTGGTTTCTCGAGGTCCGTGCCAGACATCAGGAGCCCCCAAAAACAACAACTTGCCAGCCACGTGCCTGCCAGCTAACTCACTGTACCCTCTAAACCAACAATACACGCCTCGATCTCAGACGCTAGCTGCCGACATATAATCTGATCGAAATCGGCATCCCAAGTAGTTGGTGACGCCAGCTGAGTGTCATGCCAGCCAAAATTGAAGCAGCCACGGCGCAGATGTATTTTCTGTTTCTTTATTTAATCCTCATAACAGTGATGCTAAGATATGTGCAGAATTTCAGGATTTCTTTTCTGAGGGTTTAGGCAAACCCAAAACCAAAGCACATGTTACTGCGAAGAGAAATTCGCAGCCAGGTTTTGCTAGAGCTCGTCCTGTTCCTTGAGCTCTTCGAGAACGGGTCGCTCAGGAAGCTACTGCTTTTCAAAACAATGAGGTCGTAGCACCCATAACATCCGGTCAGTGTCCCCTCGTATCAGTCTAAAAATCCGTCTGGCAGCATCTGGTTTGAGGCGTGGATCAGCGGGTGCGGAGTATTGGGTCCTACACATCCCGCGCGACGACTGTCGCTGACTGAGGGGAAACTGCAACTGCGTTAACAACTCAAAGACGCCAATAGGGTGGTATAGATAGGAGATACCACATCCCGACCCACAATACCTCCACACCGCCATCGTGTAGTGTAAGTGAATAAACGATGAACAGGGGAGGGCTGGATGCATGTGGCAACGAGGAGACGAGAGCCGAAGCAGGCGGATCTGAGTTCCTGCACATCCCCAGGCATACACCCTGCGCCCGCCTAGGAGCACACCAAATAACTGGAAAGAGGGCGCAAGCCCACATCCAAAGGTGGAGCAGAGCTAAGACAGCGGCATCTCAGTGACTGCAGGAGACCCGAGGCTGCATGTGGGACAGCCGCCGGCAGAGGGGCTTATCACCAGACGGTGGCTGGTTAGACGTGAAACGGCGTCGACTACCTTCAGCTCTGGAATCAGCTCCGATGGCGTGGGTCATGCAGGAGGATGTACTGAGAGCTGCTGCACCGTGACAGGCACGGAATTTGAAACCACATTTCACGTGGACGAATTAGATTCTGGTGGCGTAGCAGCAATCCCCTCAGTCCCTACAGCAAGAACACTGGACGCCCAATCTACCTCACAGTGGTGTCTCGCTCCCAGCGATTCCATCCACCACACAGTCTCTAAAAGACGTAATGTTTTGTGTCGTACTTTGCATGTCTGGTCGGAGTGGTCGCTCCCGCCATGGTGTTTGCAACAACTGAAGAAAGGTACGATGGCGCCATCCATATAAGAACGGCGTCAGCGTTGGCCTGTCGCGTGGCTAGGAACAGTCGGAAGACAAGAAGTGAAAGACGGCCCGATCCCGTGTGTAGAAAGCATCTCATTAACACCATCTTTTGGCCCTTATGCTCTCCATGTATAGTCATATATATTGATATGTGCCTAACTAGAGACTTTAATATCTGGACCCTGTGATTTCGTTTATGGAATCTTTACATCTAAGACATTACAACAACTCGTATTGTCCCACTTAGAAGAAACTACTTACTCTCGTAGATGGTTACACAGTATTATTCCTTAATTGTATCAGTCATGAAGTAATGTCTCCTCACCATAATGAAATGGAGACATCATACCGCCTTATCCTGCACCCGGATTGTATAACGTAGATAGTAGTTACATTAGAATGTCTTGTCAACAAACCGTCACTTCTGTCTTTGTTGACACAAACGGTTTCCTTAGGCTACGTTTGATCGCTGCTAAAACTCACGGCTATCACCGTGATTAGGCAGATATCTAACCTAACCGTGAGTCAGACCCTGTGGTGTAATGATACATATCAAAAGCTAATATAAAGTGAAATTTTCAGGCAGCAGGCGTACATCTACATCTGCCACTGTAGCTACACCCACATACAAGAAGAAAAAAACCGACTCCTGTTTGATAATTACGCTTCTGCCTACACCTTGAATAGCTCTGACGAATTATGACCGTGATCTAAGGTTGTGTCAAGTCTCGACTGTGTTCTTTTACTTGGAAGAATGTTTGGCGAGAGCTATTGACAATATATTACATAGCGTCCTTCGTAGGTGTAAGGTTCCACTCGCTTCTGTACAATAAAACATTCCGACATGACCATAATTGATCTTTCTTATACTGTTGTATGCAGCTGAATATGAATGGTCATTATTCAAAACAGATGTTATAATAAAAGAATATTTGTGACGGTTGGAAAGTGAGTTCTAAATCCACAGACGCAACCGACCGTACGAGATTATATTCATAACGGCTTATTGGTATTCATCTGAGTATAATACTTACACCGACAACTGTTCACTATAAGATGAAGTGCTACATTTAAATTCCTACTTGTTTACGATATTTTTGTGTGCCTGGATCATTCGGTTCCCACAAATATACAATACCGCTGGCCATTGAAGGGCATCAACATGAATACCATAGGCAACAAAGCATGAAGTGTAGTACCCTTTTGTATATACAGTTTCAGTGCAACTGCACAAAGGAGTAACACATACGTTAGAAAAACAAATATGCATCTGATTTCTAATTCTGAAGTCACATCCGAAAGTCGTTCGTTCGTGAGAAGATCTTGCTATGACTTACATAAGTTGGCTGTGTATTATGTAGGGTGATTCAGCTGCCCCTACCGTAAGTCACGCGAGAGATTTTCGTTCTCTCTCGCTCACCAAGCGCAGAGTATAAGTGCTATATAAAAATGAACAGACTCCTTTTGTGGGAAATTAGTATAGTCAAATATTTTAGTGGGGTACGTTTCCTCTGGAGGTCACGGGGTTAGAGTTTTTCAACTCGCCCTTCGGCAGTCAGGATTTTTAGTATGTTGCTAGCGACACTCGCTCCTGCCAGCGTGAAAAAATTTCCGTCTACACAGTTATCCTCGATATTCGACCTTTCTTGGTCTCTATTGATTTGGTAATTACGCCACCAGCGTAGTCAGCTATTTCATTAACATTATTTTAGTTAAACGTGGCAATGAGTGTAATAAAATAAAAATACAGCTTCTGAAAACGTCAATAAAAAGCTAAATACATTCACAATTGGTCCCAACTTAACCATTAGAAGCACAGTAGTTTTATAGTGAGAATTCCTGAGGCGCACAACGATATAACTATTATTTTTTTGCTGTTTAAATTCACAAAATTGTCAGCTAAAGTTTACACAAACGTCAGTTTTACAATTTGCTCAACTAAGGCATTCTAAGGCCAGCCAATGAAGACCAAACAAGGTCGAATGTGGGAAATAATCTGGGCAGTCGCAAATACGAGTATTTGTACAGTGGTAAGAGGCAGCGCCACGAACTACGTACTAGAAAACCTGACCGGTGGAGGCTGAGTATAAAAGTGTCGAAGCGTTTGTTGAATAACTTGAAATCTACGGCCTTTAGTGAAAACTTATCCCAGTAAAAAAATTTTGATACAGTAAATTTCCTATAAGAAGGTTCTCTTCATTTTTGCTGTAGGGCAAGTAGTTTGCTCGTAGAGAGTGATGGAGTATGCAGTTGTCTCGCTTGGTTTATGAAGGACAGAATTACCGTTGTAGGGGAAGCTGCTTCATTCTGTATAAATAGCGGAAACATCTGCCAGCACATTTAGAATCTTGGCAGTAGAAGCATCAGAGTCCAGAGAGAATGCTGCTCTCATGTATCGGGGATGTTATCTTTGTTTATGAAAATATTGAGTAGATGGTTTCTAGAGGGGAATGGCGAACGCGATGCAGGATCTCAGATACTCTGGAGACTGGAGCCCAAGAGGCTGTGCAATGTCATACAGCTATGTCAAGTGTGAAGTGCACCAGTTGACTTTCGCTTAATGAATGCTTTTGTTATACTTGCAGATTACAATGCGTATCGCCGTAATGGTATACACTGTTTACTATGTTACAACGGGCTAGCTTGCTGACACATAGGTATCCAGACGTAGAATGAGACTATCTCAACATCACCATTCCTGTCAGCACGTTGACTATAGCTGCGGCGTGATAACAGAAGGCGTCCGGAGCTGTTGCACCCTATGACAGCAGGGGCACAACAATGTCTGGTTCATTGTCAGAATCACACTTTAAATATTTTGCTAGCTTCCAGTGAGAAGGAACGTAGCCAGCCTTTATTCGTCACACAGGTCTAACATCTGGCGTGATGGTATGGGCTGTCTTTGGCTACACAACATAAACACCTCTGCTTTTTATACCGGGTAATTTCGACAGCATCCGTTGTGACCGATGACTATCCCCCGTCATCGACGTTTCTGTGACGCTACCTTTCAACAAGATAATGTAAAGTCCCATGATGTCCCTTGCTTTTATGATCTACTTCAATACACAAAGTGGTCAGCTGTTGTCCTGGGCCGGCCGGAAAGGCCGTGAGGTTCTTGGCGCTGCAGTCTGGAACCGAGCAACCGCTACGGTCGCAGGTTCGAATCCTGCCTCGGGCATGGATGTGTGTGATGTGCTTAGGTTAGGTAGGTTTAATTAGTTCTAAGTTCTAGGCTACTGATGACCTCAGAAATTAAGCCGCATAGTGCTCAGAACCATTTGAACCATGTTTTTGATGTCCTGGCCAGCGCCTTCTTCAGATCTCCCACTCACTAAAAATATTTTTATCTTGGTCTACCGAGAGACTGGCGTTGGACGTCTCACCATTTATAACGTCTGATTAACTACAGGACATGTTTTAAGTAGTATGCAGTGACGTACCTATATCTGGCATCCAAGCTCAGCTCAACTCACTGCTGAGCCAGGGCTGAATCGTCCTTGCTGCCAGTGGTGACTGCTCTGTAAGAAATTTTGCGTTTTGTACATCAGAAAATCACGTACAGTTTCAATACAGTTTCAACCATTTACTATTGATGAAAAATTATACAGTATTGGCTGCAAAACAGGATTTTTTATTTTGTTTATCCTCCAATGCCGCTTTTCTACTTATGCAGGGAATCTTTAGATTCGCTGGCACGTAATTTTGTTTTCAATTTCAAGATACCTTGTATAAGGCGAAATGCAACATTGCAGGATAAAGAAAATAAAAAATTCCAGTTTTTCAATCAATACCGTTTGCTCTTTCATGTTGTTACCAGTCACACAGTCGTAGATTGGAAACTGTTTATTTATTTTTACTACTGAACTATACGTACACAGTACGCAAAATTTCGCTATTTCGTATCCTTCCTCGGGTTGCAGTTTTAATGACCAGATGCGCAATATGCTTTGGCTACAGCTGTTCACATGTTGATCCTTATCTTTACACTGACGCTTTTTTTCTAGATCACTTGTTTGTCGCAAATGTATTTTCACTTCATTGGTATCCCTTCTGCAAAAGATGGAAATAATGGTGGTGGCTGAGTGAAAGATGAACTATTACAGACTCTGGAGTCCTGTGGAGAATGCAGCAGCAGCAGCAGCAACAGCAGGCGAAGACCACTCAGGTGTCTGCCTAAGGAAGAGGCGGCAACCAGCGGTACGAAGGCGCTGCGCGGGTGGCTGGCATGCCGGGGGCATCGCCTGAGCGGCGGCACTCTGTCTCGGCCCGTGTAGCTGCAGGGCCGCTCGACGTGGCGTGGCCTCGCCCCATCCGATGCTGTAAACAGACGGGGACGAGCCCCCGCAACTCTTTGCTCTGCCGCCAACACGAGAGATCGTTTGCAGCTCTGACGATCCTTTACGTCAAATGGACAAAAGGCGAGTAGCTGGCGCTTCACTGGCATGTTGTATGATCGAGAGGTACGGATGCCTTGGACAGCCGTCACAAAATAGAAACGCACCTATTGGTCGAAAAGCGATTGGTTTGAAAAAGCGAACATACACCAGTGATGTAATTGAATCGTTCAGCTTAGAAGGGAAGAACCGGGATACGTTCCAGCAATTCTAGACCTAGAGAAAACCATCAAATCGAGATTAAGCCTGTCGTAATCCATAGAAGACTGGCGCTAATGTACATCTTAAAAATACTTTTAAGGCTACGAAATGTGGGCATAACAAACGTGGAAGGACAAAAGTGACAAGTTTGTGATGTGGAAGTTGTAAGGCAGTATTATAATAGAATCGGAGAACTGTGAAAGGAAAATAGAAACGAGTACTAAAACGTAAAATTCCGGGAGAAACCTTCCGATAAATTATGTCAAATGCGAGTGTAAGAGCTAAAAATGACAACAGCAAAAGAAGTACGGGCTTTAACAAGTCATAATAAAGGGAACGAAGACCACAACATAACATAAATACAATTAAATCACTGAGTAACACAATATATTGCCATTCTCAAACTTAAATATGACGAAAAACAGAAAAATTGAAAATATTTCGTAGTAGTGACAAGCCTTACAATTTATAATAGATATAATATTAACAGCGTACCAACTAATAGCTTCATGTAAGGAATGTGAACGAATATGTGACAGTACTGTTCTCAAATTTAGTATCCTATACCACAGTCTTCAAACACACCGACAGTAAAGAACATACAGTGCGTCAAGTAAGTGGCACGTGTCTTTAATTGCATTACATATGTAAGCTAATGTAAAACTTTCGACGCGTAAGAATTGCCACTCTGTACGTGCAAATACCTTTGTGCTAAATATTTACGTAACCAACACAAGAGTTTAAGATTTAAAAATAATAATCAGAAAGGAAATTCCAAAGAAAATTGCATACGAATTGTTGAAATATATTTTGATAATTATAAAACAGTATATCGTATAATGTGCAATTACTGTGCTGTAGATATTAAATTTTTCAGATGACATAGCCATTCCGACCACATAAAATACTTACATCTGTATTACGGCGTGTTCAACATGTTTAACCCCGAATATCGCTTAAGAATAAACAAAAGTAAAATAAAGGTCACGAAGGGCACTAAACACAAAGATAATGGCTTTGTTAATAGCCATTTCGAAACAGTCGTGGAAGAGACGAAAAATATCTGTGTAAAAAGCAATATGAGGCTGGAGAGAAGAAATAGAAAACACGATCAGAAGCACACTGCAGTAGGAGAAGAAAGTTTTCTTCATTTAAAGAACACTACTGCTATCATATATTGTTATACACTGAAGAGCCAAAGACACTGGTTCACATGCTTCATATCGTGTAGGGCCCCGCGAGCACACAGAAGTGCCGCAATACGAAGTGGCATGAACACGACTAATGTCTGAAGTAATGTTGGATGGAATTGATACCATGAATCCCGCAGAGAACGAGGGGGTGGAGATCCCTGCTGAACAGTACGTTGCAAGGCATCCCAGATATACTTGATAATGTTCATGTCTGGAGCGTTTGGTGGCGAGCAGAAGAGTTTAAACTCTGAAGGGTATTCCTGAAGCTACTCTATAGCAATTATGGACGTGTGAGTGTCGCATTGTTCTCCTGGAATTCCCCAAGTCCGTCGGAATGCCAAATGGACACGAATGGATGCAGGTGATCAGACAGGATGCTTACGTACTTGGCACCTGTCAGAGACGTATATAGACGTATCAGGAGCACCATATCATTCCAACTGCACATACCCCACACCATTACAGAGCCTCCACCAGGTTAAACAGTCCCCCGCTGACATGTGGGGTCCATGGTTTCATGAGTCTGTCTCCATACCCGTTCACGTCCATCTGCTCGATACAATTTGAAACGAGACTCGTCCCACCAGGCAACATGTTTCCAGTCATCCACAGTCCAATGTCGGTGTTAACGGGCCCAGGCGAGGCGTAAAGCTTTGTGTTGGGCTGCAAAAGCCAGTATTGATGATGCTTCTTAGAAAGGTACTCACGATGACACTTGTTGATGGCCCAGCATTGAAATCTGCAGCAGTTTGCTGTAGGGTAGCACTTTTGTCACGTTGAGCGATTCTCGTTATTCATCCTTAGTCCCGTTCTCGCAGGATGTTTTTCCGGCCTCAGCGATGTCGGAGTTTTGATATTTTACCAGATTCCTGGTATTCATAGTAGACTCTTGGAATGCTCGTACGAGAAAATCCCCATTTCATCGCTACCACGGAGATGCTGTGTCCAGTCACTCGTGCGTCGACCATAACACCACGTTCAGATTCACTTAAATCTTGATAACCTGCCATTGTAGCAGCAGTAACCGATCTAGCAACTGCAGCACACACTTTTTGGCTTATATTGGCGTTGCTGACCCCAGCGCCGTATTCAGCCTGTTTACATTTCACTGTACTTGATACGTATGTCTTTACCAGTTTCTTTAGCTCTTGAGTGTAAGTCAGGAAGATGTCTCGAAATGCTTATGTGTGGACCTCAGTTTTGTAGTTGGAATAAAAAGAAATCAGAGAAGAGAAACTGGGAAAATCGGAACATGATCTCATTGCAAAATATTAAGTTGGCGCGTGAACAGTTAAAGGGGGAAGAGCTACAAAGAAAGCTCCTTGGAAGACCCTTACCAGAAGGAGCAATCCAGACATAATTAATTTGGTGCTGAAAGACCATTAGAGAGAAAGAAAGAGACACAGATAATGATTAGAATATTCAAAACAGATAATACAAAATGCCAGCGTGACTGTTCCCTAAGGATGAAAAAATTAGCGGAGTTCAGTTAATGACTAGTAACTTGTAGAGAAACAGCTGCATAGCATTTAGTAGCTTCTAAAAGTTCTGAAATGTGCCTGAACAACATTCAGATTTTATGTGAGTAATTTGTATTTCAAAATTACTCTTTTATATATCGATATATAATAGTAGTTTAAGTAGCCCTTGCAAAGCTTGTAGTAAATTGAGTTTCTCCATACATCTATCAGTACTTGTAGATATCAGCGTTCAATATTTCGCATACGCACTAGACGTGTGAAACTCTATGTGATCCCTCATTTATTACTAAACATCCATGAAGCCGTTACACAGACAAAATATTCAAAGCTTTCTTCCTCTACTTCCATCCCTGGCGTTACCGGTGCAGTGCAGAATTTCCCCTATCACCTTGATCCGAGTTCTCTGCTTAACCCTTTGGAGGAATTAAATTACATATAAACAGGAATTGAATTTACTATCGTCAGCATGGCTGGCATACACGATGAGATCTGCAACTTAGTTTGCCTCAATTTTTTGTCATTTACTGTTAGGCGATGGAAATATCGGAAAGCGCTTACAGCTTTTGAGGCATAGTTTCCCCAACGCCGATACGTTAGCTGAAAAAACTTCGGCACTTTTACGTAGAACTCCTTCACTTTCTGATAGGATGTATTGTCAGCAGTCAGTCGTTTTTCATCGCGAACGCAATGTGAACCACTGTGGGAAATGTGCTGCGGGTCTCAGCTGGATAAAATCGCCAAGAAACGAACAGTGTACCGTTACTGCCGTCTTTAGTGAACCCAGACAAATGCCAGTTAATTTAATGTTGTAGGAACAGAAAGTCTTCATGACACAGTTAGTATCAAAACCTTGGCGGTTGCGAAACGCTGAACGAGAAAACACATCTCTACGGAATACCAAACTGAAATCAGAAGAACAGATTCAGTCAGAATGTGCAAAAAATTAAAAAAAAGGTTTAATACGTATGCAGATAAAGTACTACACATTTTTGCACTTTATAGTAACAACATTTTCCACAAAATCATAATTGCACTTTATTTCGTTCAGGAATGTACTGAAACATGATTAATCGAAAAACATAAAATGAATTTGAATTTCGTCTTATTGATCACTTAACTAAATTTGATTGTTGGTTACTAGGTGTTCCAACTAAATACAATCCTTTTTACATTATCCGGCAATCTATGGTGTAGGGGTTGCGTCTTAGATTACTAACAAAAACGTTCTCGATCCGGGGCTAGAACATTCTGACCGCTTAAATTTTGAGTAAAAATCATCAGCTGTGATGGCGGAGGACTTCCGCAATAAGAAGTCACCCTCATTCTGCCAACGGCTTTGTCAAAGAGGGCGAAGGAGCGGATGAAAGTTCAAAGCACTCTCTTGCATTTGGGGAAGGAAACTGCCCCTGAAGGCGGAAAAACCAACAAAGATCAACGACATGAGGATGCAGAAGGCAATGGAAACCACTTCATTAAAGACACACACGGTTTATCCACAGGATATCTGGCCTGTAATTGAAACATTTCATGATGATCTCCTTACTGACAAAACATTCCAGAATAGTCACCCACTCGTATCTCCGGAAGGGGCTGCAAAGGAGGATATGACCATGAGAAAAAGACTGAATAACTAACGAATAAATAATTCTCTACGGGTCGGAGCATAGTACGTCAAAAGTTTGAACGCAGTAGGGACACAAGAAAATCTGAAGAGGCGTATGATAAGACTTGGTGTAGATGGAATTGGGGGTCAGTGAAGTGAAATAGAAAGAAAACAAGGATTTCTGGTCAGATGACTATAGATTACATAACAACATCAGAAAGTGGTATAAGGGGAGTAGGGTTCCTAGCGAATTTGAAGGTAGGTTGCAGAATGAGGTATGGAGATCAGCTCAGTGACAGGGATATTCTCATCAGAAATGACAGCCAACACACGAGATAGCAATACTTCGTCTATGCCCGTATATGCCGACATCACAACCAAAAGAAGTTATAGAGAAAGTATATGAGGATTGTATTGTATTGTATGGAACTGGGGACCTAGAAACAACGGAGAGGCTTCGTCCCCACCTTAGCTCTCAGTGATTCACAACACTACAACAGGCTACAGCAGTCCACTCACCCCTCCGCCGTCCCACACTGAACTCAGAGTTATTGTGTGGTTTGGCCTACAGTGGACCCCCGGGAATGTTTCGCA
This sequence comes from Schistocerca piceifrons, assembly GCF_021461385.2. Classification (NCBI taxonomy): domain Eukaryota; kingdom Metazoa; phylum Arthropoda; class Insecta; order Orthoptera; family Acrididae; genus Schistocerca; species Schistocerca piceifrons. The sequence goes on along the minus strand of NC_060139.1, from coordinate 428,183,373 downwards.
CCAGACGAGTGTAGCTCCAGTGTTTGTGTGGTAGAGTAATTATGGTGTACACGTACTTGGAGATAGTGTTTGCTCAGCAATCACCGACATGGTGTAACTGAGGTGGAATAAGTGGAACCACCCCACATTTACCGAGGCAAATGGAAAACCGCCTTAAAATCCATCCACAAACTGGTTGGCACACCGGACCTTGACACTAATCCGCCGGGCAGATTCGAGCCGGGGACCGTCACGTCTTCCTTCCCGGAAAGCAGTGCGTTAGATCGCACAGCTAACCGGTCTGGCTATATGAGGATACTGAACTGGTAATTCATTATGTAAGGAAGATGAAAATCTAATAATCACGCGGAATTGAAATGTGGGTGTAGGGGAAGGAATAGAAGGAACGGTTACGGGTGAATATGGGCTTGGTACTAGGAATGAGAGAGAGATTAATTGAGTTCTGCCATAAATTTCAGCTGGTAATAGTAAATACTTTGTTCAAGAATCACAAGAGGAAAAGGGCTATTTAGAAAACCTAGTAGGAACGGAAGCATTTGAACTAGGTTACATCATGATCAGACAGAGATTCCGAAATAAAATACTGGTTTGTAAGGCGTACTCAGGAGCAGATACAGACTCAGATAACAATTTAATAGTGCTGAAGAGTAAGTTGAAGTTTACGGCACTAGTCAGGAAGGATCAGTAAGCAAAGACGTGGGACACGGAAGTACTAAGGACTGAAGAGGTACACTTGATGTTCTCTAAGGCTATAGATAGTACGATAAGAATTAGCTCAGTAGGCAGCTCAGTTGAGCATGAATGGCCATCTCTGGAAAGAGCAATCACAGAAGTTGAAAAGGAAATCGCGGGTACAAAAGAAGGTAACTGCAAAGATACCATGTGTAGTAGAAGAAATACTTCAGTTGATCGATGGATTAAAAGAGTACAAAAATAAGTAGAGAAATTCAGGAATACAGAAATACAAGTCACATAGGAATGAAATAAATAGGAAGAGCGGGGAAGCTAAGGCGAAATGGCTGCATGAAAAATGTGAAGAAATCTAAAAGGAAATGATTGTCGAACAGACTGACTCAGCACATATTAAAGTCAAAATAATCTTGTGTTAAATTAAAAGCCAGGGTGGTAACATTAAGAGTGCAATGGGAATTCATCTGTTAAATGCAGAGAAGATATCGGTTAGATGGATAAAGTACACTGAAGGGATTTTTACGAAGGGAATAGCCCGTCCGATAACTTGATTGGAGAAGTAGCATGAGTCGATATAGAAAAGAAAGGGAATAGATTATTTGAATCAGTATTTAAAACAAATTTGGTGGACTTACGGTTGAATAAGGCAGATTGGACGGGCAACATTGCATTGGAATTTATAAAACCGTGATGCGACGTGGCCAAGAAACGACTATGCTCATCGGTGAGCAGAATGTATGAGACTGGCGATATCTCATCAAGCTTTCGAAAAACCGTCGTCCACACAATTGCAACGACATCAAAAGCCGACAAGTGCGTGGAGTACCGCACAATCAGCTTAAAAGCTGATGAAAAAAAAAATAAGAAAAGGAAATGAGCGTATTGTGACGCTACAACGCAGTCCTTGCTATGAATTTTTTCGCTTACACATGAAACTATTTGTATACGATGAATTGTCTAGTGTAAATATGTATTGTAAAGACTATGTTTAAGTTATTTAATATTTATCACTGGCAAGTCAGGGCATATTTAGTTAACGTTGAAGTCAGAGAGATTGTTTTGTCGAGCCGCTGGGCGCGGGAGCACGCCAGCGGACAGTAGTAGCAGTGACGCCGTGCTCGGAATAAGACGGACAGTCGAGTGCTGCTATTCCTAGCTGTGATACATCTAATGGCTAGCGTGTGGAACTAACTACGACGGGAAAGTAATGGTCAGCATATCTGGAAGCATGGCCGGGCAAGTTCTTATGGATTAATGGGCATAGTGCTGAAGACACGAGGGCTTAAATGTGAAGACCACTGTGGGCCCAAGTCGCAACAGTAAGAGCCCGCTGCCATATTGTGTCGCCACCGAGGACTTCCGTCGATCCACCGACAACGAGGGAAGTAAGATCCAAGTAATTTTCCAAGGAGATCGAAACTTATTCATATTATAAAAAGAAGTTTGCTATTGTGACGCTGTAATAAAGTTGTTTCAAACTCTAGTGTTTGTCGTTGCATGGAACTAATCAGCCTCCAAGTGTCATCTAGAGGAATTTCTTGCCGTGCCTCAAACATATACTGAGTCACACCACGAAGACTTCTGGCTGAAAGCTGCTACGAAGCATACGAGTTAAAGTCGCAACTAAGAGAAGCTCTGTGGCTGAAAATTACAGGACGAGCAGCCCCCCGTTTGGAGCATGCAGTGTCCTGCTTTGCGTTCCGTCCTGGAATGTACCATGACAAAAAGGCTTACCATACTGATCTCACGCTGGTGGGACATTCGGGCTCTCTACAAGAAATTAACACATTAATACTGCTGACACTCAGTGACCAAGTTGATTCTATCTGTAGGCCGGACATCTCTGTTACATGATGGCAGCGGTTAACGACACAGGGAACGTCGAGGTAAGAGCACAGATTCTAGCAATTTGTTCTGGATGTTTCGTGGTGAAGCTCTGCCTGACCGTTTTTCAAATGTTATCATCCATCTACTCGATAGAGCCAGTCCAATAAGACCATGATCTTCTCGTTTTGTAGTCCTTCTGAAAGAATTTCCTGACTTTGTTCATGTCGCACCGCTGTTGTGAATCCATTCTGTCACCAGTCGTTCTCTATTCCGATTGGAAAGACGGAGATAAGAAGCACATGCACATCCACTGGACTTGATATGATGCAATCTCCGTCTAAAAAGTTTCAGTAAAGCTGGGAATAGTTCAGTGTCAGCGTTGTTCTCATCAAAGTCGACAGGAAACGAGCACCAGAAACTTCTGTCTCTATGCTGTTCATTTTTGGAACACAACCTACGACCATCTTAGAGACAGAAGTGATGACAATTTCATCAGGACCTGGCCATCATTTTGCGGGACAATGCTCAAGCACGTACAGTGCAAAGTGTTACTGGTTTGTTTGACTGATGGCGCTGCTAAGTGCTCTATGCCACCTACTTCACTCCCCTGATCTAAGCCCTCGTGAGTTCAACTCGATTTCTAAACTGAAGGAAACACTTCACGGCATTCGCTTAAGAACTGCCACAAATTCGTCTGGCAATAGTCCGCGCTGCCCGAACTGTGAATGCAACTGTCACTTCTTAGAGTATCCTACGACTTCCACATCGCTGGCAACGGTTTATAAACAATGTTGGTGACTACTTTGAAGATCAGTAAAACTTTGAAACACGTATCTATTTTGTACGAGCTGTAAATAAGTAGTTGCCACTATTAAATTTCCAACCCTCGTACATGGTAGCATGCATGGTGAAGAGTGTTAGCAGAAAAGTAGCAAAATGTATGTGAGAATATAGCCGCATTTTTCAACATACTTTATAAAAGGAAATTGTCCGAACATGTTAGACATTTGAAACTTCCTGGTAGATTAAAAATGTGTGCCAGACTGAGACTCGAACTCGGGACCTTTGCCTTTCGCGGACAAGTGCTCTACCTGCTGAGCTCTCCAAGCACGACCCACGCCCCGTCCTTACAGCTATACTTCTGCCAGTACCTCGTCTCCTACTTTCCAAACTTTACAGAAGCTCTCCTGCGAACCATGCAGAACTAGCACTCCTGAAAGAAAGTTAATCGCGGATATATAGATAGATAGATATTTACCATCCGCACTGATACCGTTCCTAGAATTATCAAAATGTTGTGTTCACATTAAACTAAGAACAGATCTTTACACGAAATTTTTCTTTCAGAATGGTATACTAACCTGAAGAAATATTCTCCCGTTTACATTAAGCGAGGTGTAGCTGATATAGTCTTTTACCCAAATGGTTATTTCTTGCCAAAACGGTTTGAGGATAAAGCACATCTTGCAGCCATGATGTACCGATATAGCTCGTGTTGAGGACACTTTTCTTCAAGTTCGTAACCCGTAGTTCTGTCGGAGACACAAGGTACGGACTTTGGTGTTGACCGTTATTTGCAAGAGGACAGCAGCAGGACGCAATGAATAAATTTTGAGTTGGATGGAGAATATACCTTTAGTTTCACCGTTGTTGACTGTGGAGTGTAGAGTGTGAAATCCGTGTAGCGTCAATGCGATGAGCTCAGAGCAGTGGTGATGTCGCCGGCCAGCATATCTGAATGGAACCATGAGAACAGCTCAGGGAATGTTGGCAGGATTTTGAAATCATGAGCGAATATTCCGAAACTTGATTCCGATATCCATCTACTGAGAATTCTGGATGACTATCGCGTAGAAAGTGATCGAAGAATGGTTACATCATACGATAATTGATTTGGTTCTTCACTGATGACATCATAGTCACTGGAAGCTTTTTTCAGGCGAAATCCTGAGATTTATACTTCGTGAATTTTTCCTTAATCACTTCTGCTGAGATGTCCACAATGTTTTTCAACAAACCACGGGGATATCTCTGCTTATCTCGTCCAAAAAGCTGTCACTATGCCTTTAAAATGATGAAAGAAGCCTTGACTTTCCTCTAGCCCGTCAATGTAATGAGTACAGTATTAGAAATCAACTTTGATGAAAAAATAAGTGTCGTGAAATGAAGGTAACATCCGAATTTCTATGCCACCGTATGTACTGAAATACAAGACTAAGTCATAAAGTGTAATTCATGCCATCACCATATTTCGTGCCCCGCAGTTAATATTCATGAGCGCGACAGGTGAGCAGGTAGTTAAATATTTTGTGCCTCTCTCCTGCTACTGCGCACCAGAGTAAAATATTTTTAATGGCATCATGTTCATCGTCGAATTTTGTTATCTATTATAATTTACATGTTGACAGTTTGTAGCTTCGCACATTATCAAACAGCAGTTATCAACATTATTAGAATGAGTCACTTGAAGCAGTTTAATCTCAATCCTCTGATACTGCTTGCCTGGCAAAGTACTCTAAGCAACTGTAAATAATAGTCATTTGGCTGATCTTGTAAATACTTAATTTAACGACTGGTTTCATAGCCTAAAAGCCACATTATCGCGTAGGATCTTTGAAATTAGAAAAAAAATGTACGCTATAATTGTGGTTTAGTTATAATTACAAAAAATAATGAGGAACAGAGTCAATTACTTCCTGATTAAATCAAAAGATTAGGTTTGCAACATGGATGGGACCATTAACGAACATTCAGGCATTCGTAGACAAGGAGTTTTTTTGTTCCGTCCATGCCACAAGTCTAATTTCATGATTGAATATATAAATAACTGTCTCACTATTGACTGTAACGATAATTAGACCAAAACTATAGCTATCACTCTTCTTCTACTTGAAGAGACGTAACCTGGTGATGTGGCCAATATGTTAAGAAACCCGTCGTTAAATAAATTGTGTACAAGAGCAGCAAAGTGGTTATTATTCAAAATATCTAATTATAGCTGCAGTTGCCTCTCATACAAGATACTGTGTTACGAAGTTGTATTTTGTTTCGGATCACAGATTCGAAGAATTTTATAACTGTGTAAAATAGCGCCCAGCCAGGCACACACACAGGTTGCTATACAAGAGGATGCAGATTAAACTACTCAAAGTGAATCATTTTATTAATGTTGGCAGCTGCCGTTTTAGCACCTTAACATCTGATAGCGAACTAATGCCGAGACTGTAATAATACAGCTTGTAATACATTATATTGTCGATGACGAGCATGCTGTCGATTATAGGATTCTAGAAGAATGTGAGTCTAAACTAAATGTAATTGTGTAAAATGATATTGGATTTCTCATAGTAATTTATACATTCCTTTAAACACATATACAGGATATTCTCTGTAGAGAAAAAGCTCTTATTTACTTTAATGTGCTGCATACCTATAGTGTGAATCCAAACTAACTTTCATTTACGTAAATGAGAACGCTTTTTTCTGCTTACAGCAGACGGAGATTCGCGGTCCGCGTATCAGCTCTGGAAGGTAGTTGTACCATCGCCAGCCTTTCTTAACTAACATATTTTGGCCTCTAAATTTTCTGAGAGAACGCTTTGCAGCTGAAACGTAATATGAACAGCCGATGCACAACGGAAACAACAAGAGTCCACATGAAATTATATTCTGCTTATACTCGTATTTGTCGCACAGGATCCATATTCTGAAACCTTACTGCAGCTCAATCTTCGCTAGTGTTCTAGGTGTTGTATCATATTTAGTTATAAGGTTGATCTCTTATTACGGAAATTTATCTGTCTGTTTCCCCGACATGGTCTGATTCACTGTGACATAACTACCTCGCATGATGAATCAATAGGAGCAATATGCTTTTGTGTGCTGGGGATTTTGTGTGTGTGTGTGTGTGTGTGTGTGTGTGTGTGTGTGTGCATGTAATATAAAACGAAGCAAGTACGAGAAATGATTTTCCGTATTGTACTAAATGACAAACGTGAATATTCTTTAATAGGATTTTGGCGGAATAGCAGTACTATGTAATTTCTGTAAAAGTTACACGCAGCAAAAGAAAGCCTGTCTGTGAAGCGGTTTTGTACAGGTTAATGGACAAATATGTACTTTCCTAAATGAGATTTTCACTCTGCAGCGGAGTGCGCTGATATGAAACTTCCTGGCAGATTAAAATTGTGTTCCGGACCAAGACTCGAACTCGGGACCTTTGCCTTTCGCTGGCAAGTGCTCTACCATCAGGAGTACTGATAGACAAATCACTACGGAAATAAATAATGATAAAGTCTAGGGAATGTAAGCGAAATGGCTACATGAAAAATGTGATGATATCCAAAAAAGAAACTACTGTTGAAAGGACTGGATTTGCGTGTAGAAAAGTCAAAAGAACCTTCGGTGAATGTAAAAGCAAGGCTGGTAACATTAAAACTGCTAAAATAATTCCAGTGTTAAATGCAGAAGATAGAGCGGGTAGCTGGAAGTTCTCTGTGATAAGGAAGTCTTATCTCATGACGTGATGTAAGAAGAAACAGTAGTCAGTATAGTAGTGATTGGGGATACAGTATTAGAATCATAATTCAAAAGACCTTTGGAACACTTACGATCGAATAAGGCAGAAGGTTTGGATAACATTCCACCAGAATTTCTAAAATCACTGGGGGACATGGTGATAAAACGACCAATTATGTTGGCGTGTAGAATGTATGAGTCTAGCGATGTATATATGTAACTTTCGGAAAAATATGAATCAGACGATTCCAAAGATAGCAAGATCCGACAAGTGCAAGAACTATCGCACAGACAGCTTAAAGGCCCATGCATCCAAGTAGGTGACAAAAATATTACACTGAAGAATGGACAATCAAGTTAAAGAGTAGTTAGGTGACGATCAGTTTGGCTTTAGGAAAGGTAAAGGCACTAGACAAGCAGTTCTGACATTGCGGTTGTTAATGGAAGAGAAACTAAAGAAAAATGAAGACACGTTCATAGGATTTGTCGACGTGGAAAAAACGTTCGACAGAAAGTGAAGAAGTAATGCAGCATCATCTGAATGGAATTAACAATGTAATGAGAACAGAAGATGCACTGAAAGTAAATAGAATAAAGACGAAAGTAATGAGTACTATCAGAAATAAGAACGGTGAGAAACATTACATCAAGAGTGTTGATCACGAAGGAAATGAATTAAGGAGTTCTTCTACCTATACAGCAAGCTAAACCATGAGTGACGGAGCACGGATGACATCAAAAGCAGAGAAGCACTGGCAAAAAGGGCATTCCTGGGCAAGAGAATTCTACTAATATCAAACATGGGCTATGATTTGAGAAAGAAACTACTGAGGATGTACGTTTGGTACAGAGCACTGTATGATACTAAGACACGGACTGTCGGAAAACAGGTACAGAAGAGAAGCGGAGCATTTGAGAGGTGGTGCCACAGAAGAATGTTGTAAATTGTGTGGACTGATGAAGTACGGAACGAGGAGGTTCGGCGGAGGATAGGTATGCAAAGGAATGTATGAAAAACTGTGACACTAAAAAGGGACAGGATGGTAGGACATTTGTTAAGACATCACGGAATTAATTCCTTGGTTCTAGAGATAGCTGCAGAATGTAAAAGTTGTAGAGGAAGACAGAGATTGGGACATGTCCAGCAAATATGAGGACGCAGGTTGCAAGTGCTACTTTGAGATAGGATCATGGCACGGCAGAGAAATTCTTCACCAGACTAGCTGATTCTACTAATCAGGCGTGCTGCAGGCTTCCTAGCCCAGTAAGTAGAGTGATTTTCAACAAGGAAATCTTAAGAATGGGTGGAAGTGGAGAAAGATATTTTAGAAGTGAATATCTGTATTTAATTTTAGTGGCTCCCGCCTTTTATACAAAGCAGATGACTGTAGTATAGGCAACACGCAAAGCTTGTACACGCCACAGAGTGCCTCCGTCCTGGTGCATCACATTTTGGTTGGTTGATTTAGTGGAGGGGACCAAACAGCGATGTCATCGGGCCCATCTTATTACGAACCATCCGGGCATTTGCCTGTAGCGACTTAGGGAAGTCACGGAAAAGTTAAATCACAATGGCCAGACATGGATTTGTGTGCATTTCAGGGGCATAATCGCTACAAAAAGACGCCTAGCGTCGCCAGGTAGCGTCTTCGAAAATTTTATATGTGACAAAAGTTATTCCTTATGATGCGATGTACCATCATAATGCATGTGTTGCAAAAACACCCTGTATACTTTCCATTTTGAGGAGTAACTTTTGTTGAATCGTTTTACGTTGGAACTACAGCTATGTCTGTGTTTCACTTTCCATCTCACTTAGATGTTTTTCTTCCCCTCCCTGGTGACCTCTGACAGTCATTCATTGACATGTTTCTTTCTGCATAGAATGTCGTGTTATTGTATTTTTAAGGGCTCCATGCCACAGTCGGTAAAAAGGAACTTTTAGGACCTTTGTTGGCTGTTCGTTGACTGTCTCCGAGCCTCTCTGTTCGACTATTGAAAACACCTTTTCTCAGTAACGGGTAGACGTACCAATTTGAGATTTATGTCACGTACTAAGGGCTATGGGTACACGGTCGCATAATAGATGCTAGCTTCTAATTCAGTGCAAACAAAAGATACGGCCATTTATGTCATATATTTCGATACACGTTAACTCGCTGATTAAAACCTGTAGTGTACTTCACGTTGACGTAGAAGCTTGAAATTTGGCAAAACGGAAGGTTCACACTACAACCTAAACAAAAAGTCATAAAAATATTAATATGTAGTTACATCACACGATAAAAAGGTTTCTTTATCATTCGATATACGACATCAGCCTTGAAATTAAGATATTCAGGAAAGACTTGGAATTTGTGGGAACGATATCTTGCGAGCATGAATATCGATAACAAGCCAAAACGGCAAAGATTCTTGTTCCCCAGAACGGATAGACTGTTTACATACATAAAGAAGTCTGTGCAAGCGGCCGCGGTGGTCGAGCGGTTCTAGGCGCTTCAGTCCGGAACCGCGCGACTGCTACGGTCGCAGGTTCGAATCCTGCCTCGGCCATGGATGTGTGTGATGTCCTTAGGTTAGTTAGGTTTAAGTAGTTCTAAGTACTAGGGAACTGATGACCTCAGATGTTAAGTCGCATAGTGCTCAGAGCGATTCGAACAATTACTTTTTTTTAAAAAAAATCTGTGCGGAACCCTCAGTGATAGAGTCCTATTCGCACCTGTCAAGTTACTTATTGTATGGAAAGTTTTCCATCCATTGTTTTTGTTATCATCCACTTTCTCCTATTACACAAGATACAGAAATGGTTATCTTGGTTTTCCTTTAGTTATCATGCTACTCAGTCAAATAACAGTGCCTAATGGTAATATTACAATGAATACTGCCTCATAATACTACAGCTCATCTTCAGTACTTGGAGACTTTTTATTTCTTATTGAGCTTCAAGTCTTCTGTATCATACTATGAACTCTAGAAATTGCTGAAGTAGTTCGCTCTTTTCCGTTACAATTCCAGAATTCTGGTTTTGTATTTATGCCTTTGCAAGGGATATTTTATTATTCACTTTAGTGAAATTTTGCTACTGTATGAATTGACACCAACAGTTACTTTAGAGGCTCACAACTAACTAGATTTGCCAGTCAAGTATCTGAACTTTATCCCCCTCAGATAACCATGTAATTTTTTAGATTCGTACTGAGTCGTACACTTCCGGTTAGTTTCAAAGGGAATAGCTGGTGCTGTCTTTATCCACTTCTACAATACTGCAAAAATAATCACAGATTGTTCCATGACTAAGTGCGTAACTCGCCTGCATCATCTCCCTACGTGTTACAAAATGGCAAGCTCAAAAATGGCTCAAATGGGTCTGAGCACTATGGAAATGGCAATCATTAGAGTAGCAAAATGCGCTTGACGTCCAACGTGTAACGATTTTGGCCCCAAATACTTGCCTGGCAGCTATTAACGTTTGCGGGAAGTGCTGCCATTGCTCAGGCGTCTGTGCCGAGCAGACACTGGGGCTATCCGTCTGCCAGCTTGTGTCACTGTTAACGCAGACGCTGACAGACGGGCGGTCTGCTGGAACAAAGGCAAGCCAGGGCGCAAACAGACGATAGCGGGCCGCGCTGCCCGAAGCTTCCAGCGTCAACGAGCCCCACTCCCATCTAGCTACTGGGTGACAGCCTCGCACGAGGATTTATGTACGGGCTGGACTGTGTGTGTGGATCCACCTTTCTAGAAAAGCAGGTGGACAAATAAAAATTTAATTTCAGTGTTTTCTTATGCCATCAGTCTTCTGAATGTTATGATACGGACCGCCACGATTTCCACTCCTGTGCCATCCTCTTCATCTCAGAGTAACACTTGCAACTTCTTGTCGTAGTCTTCAGTCCGAAGACTAGTTTGATGCAGCTCTTCATGCTACTACCCGATTCTGTGTAGGCCTCTTCATCTCCGAGTAACGACGGAATCCTACAACGCTATGAATCTGCTATCTATATTCATAGCTTCATCTTCCTCTACGATGGCCGGCCGCGGTGGCCGTGCGGTTCTAGGCACTTCAGTCCGGAACCGCGTGACTGCTACGGTCGCAGGTTCGAATCCTGCCTCGGGCATGGATGAGTGTGATGTCCATAGGTTAGTTAGGTTTAAGTAGTTCTAAGTTCTAGGGGACTGATGACCTCCGATGCTAAGTCCCAGAGCGCCCAGAGCCATTTGAACCTCTACGATGTTTACCCCACGACACTTCCCTCCAGTACTAAATTGGTGAATCCCTGATACCTGGGAATATGTCCTACTAACCGTTCCCCTATTCCATTCTGGTAAGGCCCAATTTTTTTTTCTTCCCAAGTTCTATTCTGTACTTCCTCATTAGTTAGATGGTCTACCCATCTAATCGTCAGGATTCTTTTGTATCACCATATTGGAAAAGCTCCTGTTCACGTCTTGTCTAAACTGTTTACGTCCATGTTTCATTCCCATACATGGCTACACTCCATAAAAATACTTTCAGAATAGGCTTGCTGACACTTAAATCTATATTTGATGTTAACAAATTTTTCTTGTTCATAAACGAATTTCTTTCCGTTACCAAGCTACATTTTATATCCTCTCTACTTCGGCCACTATTGGTTATTTTGCTACCCAAATTGCTTAACTCAAGTACTACATTCACTGTCTCATTTCCTAATCTAATTCCCTCGACATCACCTGACTTAATTCGACTACATTCCATTATCTTCGTTTTGCTTTTGTTGATGTTCATCTTTCAAGACGTTGTCTATTCCGTTCAGTTGCTCTTTCAAGACCTTTGCTATCTCTGAGGGAATTGCAATGTCATTGGCAAATCTCAGAGTTTTTATTTCTTCTCCCTGGACTTTTAATTCCTGTTCCAAATTTTTCTTTGTTTTCCTTTACTGCTTGCTCAGTGTATAGATTGAATAACATCGGGTATAAGTTACAACCCTGTCTCACTCACTTCTCAACCACTACCTGCCTTTCATGCCCCTGCTCTCTTTTTTCTGCACAAGTTGTTAATAGCCTTTCACTTCCCGCATTTTGCCCTTGCTACCCTCAGAAATTCGAAGAGAGTATTCCAGTTACAATGTCAAAAACTTTTTTTTAAGTCTACAAAATCTATAAACGTGGGCTTTCCATTCCTTAGTGTGTCTTATATGAGAACTCTTAGGGTCAGTATTGCCTCGCGTGTTGCAACCATGACTTATCAAACTAAGAGTTCGGTGATATTCACATCTCTCAGCACCTGCTGTCTTTGGAATCGGAATTATTATATTATTTTTGAAAGATGAGGGTATTTCACCTGTCTCATACAAATTGCTCACCAGAAGGAACCATTTTTCATGGCAAGCTTTCCCAATGCTATCAGTAGTCCTAACGGAATGTCGTCTAATCCCTGAGCCTTCTTTCGACTTAGGTCTTACAGTGCTCTGTCAGAATTATTTTCGCAATATCAAATCACCCGTCTGATCTTCATCTACGTCTTCTTCCATTTCTATAATGCTGCCCTCTATATACATCTTCCACCTTTCTACCTTCCCTTCCTTGCTTAGGACTGGTTTTCCACCTGAGCTCTTGATTATCATACGGGTGGTTCTCTGTCCTCCAAACGCTTCTTTAATTTTCATGTCCGTTGTATCTATCTTAACTCAGTGATACACTATGTGATCAAAAGTATCCGGACACCACCAGAAATATATGCTTTTCATATTAGGTGCATTGTGCTACCACCTACTGCCAGGTACTCCACATCAGCGACTTCAGTAGTCATTAGACATCGTGAGAGAGCAGAATAAGGCGCTCTGCGAAACTTTCGGACTTTGAACGTGGTTAGGTGATTGGGTGTCACTTGTGTCATACACCTGCACGCGTGATTTCCACACTCCTAAACAACCATAGGTCTACTGTTTCCGATGTGATAGTGAAGTTGAAACGTGAAAGGACACGTACAGAATAAAAGCGCACGCACCGACCTCGTCTGGTGACTGACAGAGATCATCACAGGAATTCCAAACTGCATCAGGATCCACTGCAAGTAGTATGATAGTTAGACGGGAGGTGAAAGAACTTGGATTTCATGGTCTAGCGGCTGCTCATAAGCCACACATCAAGCCGGTAAATATCAAACGACGGCAGTAAAATTCGGAGACAATGGTGTTATGGTGTGGTCGTGTTTTTCTTGAAGGGAGCTTGCATGTTCGTTTGCGTGCCACTGTCACAGCACAGGCCTACACTGATCTTTTAAGCACCTTCTTGCTTCCCACTGTTAAAGAGAAATTCGGGAATGGCGATTTCATCTTTCATCTTGATCGAACACCTGTTCATAATGCACGGCCGGTGGCGGAGTGATCCCCACGACAATAACATCCCTGTAATAGACTGGCCTGCACGGAGTCCTGACCTTAAGCCTGTAGAACACCTTTGGGTTGTTTTGGAACGCCGACTTCGTGCCAGGCCTCACCGACCGACATCGATACCTCTCCTCAGTGCTGCACTCCGTGAAGAATGCGTTGCGATTATCCAAGAAACCGTCCGGCACTTGCCTGAACGTATACCTGCGAGAGTGGAAGCTGTCATCGAGGCTAAGGGTAAGCCGACACCATACCGAATTCCAGAATTACCGATGGAAGACACCACGAACTTTTAAGTAATTTTCCGCCAGACGACCGGATACTTTTGATCACATAGTGTATATGCTTCTCAATCCCTGAATTTGTCCTCGAGCTATTCCTGTTTAGCCACTTTTCACTTCCTGTCAGTTTCATAATTTTAAACGTTTGTACAGTCTTTTGCCTTCTTTAGTCACTGGATTTTTATATTTTCGCCTTTCATCAATTAAGTTCAATACATCTTGTGTTACCCAAGTATTTCTATTAGGTCTTGTCTGTTACCTATTTGATCCTCAACTGATCTTACTACTTCATCTCACAAAGTTACCCATTCGAGTTGTAGTGTATGTCTTGTTAATTGTTCCCTAATGCTCATAATCTTCAGTTTATTACCAATTGATTGTGGTCAGAGACCCAATTTGTCCCTGGAGATATCTTAAAAAGTAAAATCTGGAGCCGAAATCTCTGTCTTACCATTACATAATCAATCTGAAAGTTCCGTTTTCTCCTGGTCTCTTCCACATATACAGCCTTCCTTCATGATTATTATGATTAAACTGCGCTCTGCGTAAAATTCTACCAGGTGGCTTCCTTTTTCATTCCTTATCCTCAGTCCATACTCACCTATTACTTTTTCTTCTCTTCCTTTCCCTACTATCGAATTCCAGTCACCCATCACTATTAAATTTTCGTCTTCTTGAACTATATGAATAACTTTTTTTCTCTCTTCATACATGAGTTCAATCTCTTCATCATCGGCGGATCTAGCTGATAAGTAAACTAGCACTATTGTGGTGGTTGTAGGTTTCGTGTCTTTCATTGCTATAACAATGCGTTCACTATGCTACTCTTATTCGCTTAGCCACTTTCCTATTTTCTTATTCATGATTAAACTGATACCTGCATTATCCCTATTTGATATTGTGTTTATAGCGCCGCATTCACCTGACCAGAAGTCTTGTTCGTCCTCTCATCGAATTTCACTAATCCCCACTACATCGAAATTTAGCCTCGCCATTTCCCCAATTCCCTTTTCAACGATCTGAGATTCCACACTACGATACGTAGAATGCCTGTTTTGTTTCTCCTAATGGAATCGTCCAGTATTTTACACAAGAGCGTACCATAATCATTTAACCACACAACAGAGCTTCACGCCATAGGGAAAAATTTCGGCTGTTTTTACCGTGATGTCTAAACAGGTCTTCCTTTCCTCTCTGATTCTGCGTAGAATCTCCCTTATTCTTTACCCCGAGTCCACCCAGTTTTCTACCTCCTTCTGTACCATCTCAAGTGCTTAGATTCTCTTCTTTTCCGGATTTCCCACGTTACATGAATGACTCTCACACAGTGCTGTGCTCCAAACGTACATTCTCAGAAATTTCTCACCCAAATTAAGACGAATATTTGACATTAGTAGACTTCTTTTGGCCAGGCATGCCCTTTTTGCCAGTGCTTGTCTGCTTTTCATGTTCGCCTTGTTTCGTCCGTCATGGTTTATTATACTGCCTAGATAGCAGAACTGCTTCGTCTACTTCGTGATCCCCAATCATGATATTAAGATTATTGCTTCCAGAATGAGATTTTCACTCTCCAGCGGAGTGTGCGCTGATATGAAACTTCCTGGAAGATTAAAACTGTGTGCACGACCGAGACTCGATCTTGGGACCTTTGCCTTTCGCGGGCAAGTGCTCTACCATCTGAGCTACCGAAGCACGACTCACGCCCGGTCTCACAGCTTTACTTCTGCCAGTATCTCGTCTCCTACCTTCCAAACTTACAGATTATAACTGTGTGCCCGACCGAGACTCGAACTCGGGACCTTTGCTGCGAAAGGCAAAGGTCCCGAGTTCGAGTCTCGGTCGGGCACACAGTTTTAATCTGCCAGGAAGTTTCATATCAGCGCACACTCCGCTGCAGAGTGAAAATTCTAGGAGCTTTATTTCCGTCATAGCTTATTTGACGTAAAGACTGAACAGTAGGGGCGAAAGACTGTATCTCTGCCTTATACCATTTTCAATCCGAACACATCGTTTTTGGTCTTCCACTATTAGCTTTTCCTCTCCGCTCTTGTACTGATAGTACATTACCCTCTTTCGCTGTAGCTTATCCATATTTTTCTCAGAATTTCGAACAAGTTGTCTCACAGAAAACAGGTAGACCCTCACGAATAACTCTCTCATTTAAGTAACCAAGAGTTTGAAATGCCTCCTCGCAAGGGATGTACCAGGGGGCTTATTCGCAAGTAGCACAAAACTACACCAAATAGGGAGGCCAAGATAGGTTACAACGACACGAACGGCCTTCCAAGGCCATTTTCGTTGGGTCAGACCGGCAAAAGAAATATTAACAAAGCGAGTTTAATTGCGTGAACGTAACAATAAGTAGCCAAACGGTATACCTGCGCCATTGCAAGATACCACCTCTACAAAGACGGCGAAACGCCTGAAAGAAAATTAGGCTGCCAAATCCATTTACATAGCTTCCAAAGATTTGGAGAAAAACCATAATAGTGGCTCTTTTGAAACCTGGAAAACGGCCCACAGAACCCAAAAACTTCCGGTCGATATCACTTCTGTGACATCTTTATAAAGTCCTAGAAAGAATGATACTTAATCGCATCTCAGCACATATTGACCAAACACTGATAAGAGAACAGGCGCGCTTCCGTCCAGGGAAGTGTTGTTGTGGACTGATCTTGAATTTGACACAATATGTAGAAGACGGTTATAATCGCAAACAGATAACTGGTCTTGCATTCGTCGATCTCACTACCGCCTATGACACCATCAACCATAAGAAATTATTACGAAAGACCTATGCTCTTACGAAAGACTATCATGTGACGCAATTTATGAGATGTCTATTAGAAAACAGACGCTTCTTTGTTACTCCACATAACAAAAGAAGATGTAGGATACAGAATAATGGCATTCCACAAGGAAGTTTGTTAGCCCCATTGTTATATAATATGTATACCAATGACCAACAAAGTGAACCTGACACAAGATCTTTCATCTATTCAGATGATACAGCAATTGCTGCCCAAGGAAGAACCTTTGAGGAGGTGAAAGAAAAACTAACTACAGATCTTCAAACACCATCTGCCTATTAGGATCACAATTACCTGAAACCAAATCACTATAAACACAAGGGCGTGCTTTCCAATTACGGAACAGAGTGGCTAGAAGTTACCTAACATAACCTGGAGATCATAACAACTGACACTGCGATACCCTAAATACCTAGGAGTAAAGACCGTTCCCTCACCTTCAGAGTCCACTGCAAGGACACAAAAATGAAAGTATCTGCTGGAATAACGTAATTCAGAAACTGACAGGTAACAATTGGGGCGCACAACAGCATGACCTTCACACATCTGCACTGTCCTTATGCTTCTCCGCTGCTGAATACGCAGCACCCGTGTGGCAGAACTCCAACCATGCAAAACAAGTGGACATTTCCCTTAAGGAAACAGGAGGCAATGTCACTGGCTGCTTGCGGGAAACTCCTATTAATAAAATATATCATCTCATGGGCATAGCACCTCCACATATCAGAAGAAGAACAGCAGTAGAGAAAGAGAAGCAGAAACAGGAGACAGATCCAAGAAACACATTGTTCCGATGTGAATACCAACATCCAAAATTAAAAGGAAGAAAGAGTTTCCTCCGTTCAACAGAACCACTCTTAACGTCACCTGCAAATCGTCGAATAAAGCTTTGGCGTAACTCACCATCAGAGATGTACTGGAACAACCCTAAAGAAGAGCTTGTTAAAGGTCATTACCTCCCATAATATAAAACATGGAAGGTTCAAATGGTTCAAATGGCTCTGAGCACTATGGGACTTAACAGCTGTGGTCATCAGTCAAAACATGGAAGGTACTCAACAGGCTGAGAACTGGTGTATTCCGATGCAAGGTCAATTTGAAGAAATGGTGTTTCTCTCCAGGAGATGAACTATGCGAATGTGGCGAACAGCAAGATCATCAACACCTGCTCAACTGTAGAAACCTCCCAGCCCCATGCCCTATGGACGATCTGGTTATCGCCAAGGAAACAGCAGTTCAAACAGCGGAATTTTGGATGTCATATGGAATTTAATCATGTACTTATATTGTTTGTATATTGCTGTCTATCATCTATATACGTATGTCATGTTCTGGGCACTAGTAAATAAAAATAAATTACAAATTTGGAGACCAAGGCACCTCCTAAGCTAATATCATTAACAGAGAGATGACGTCTGTAATGCCCTAAGGTATCTCGAAACCGGCAGCTGGCCATATTATGAGAGAAAGGGACTTATCTGGTGTTCGAAGACGTCTATCAGGGAGGTCGGGGAAAATTCAACCATCCAGGTACCGCGTGACTACTCTGGGGAGGGGTGAAGGGGGGGGGGGGGGGTTCAACAGGCTCTGAGCACTATGGGACTTAACATCCATGGTCATCAGTCCCCTAGAACTTAGAACTACTTAAATCTAACTAACCTAAGGACAGCACACAACACCCAGCCATCACGAGGCAGAGAAAATCCCTGACCCCGCCGGGAATCGAACCCGGGAACCCGGGCGTGGGAAGCGAGAACGCTACCGCACGACCACGAGATGCGGGCGGGGGGGGGGGGGGGGATCCATACACTTCATAGAAGAAATACGTTAACGCTCGGGCTCAGAAAACTCCTCCAGCTCACACAGCTCCTGTTAACAAACAACAAAGGCCAGAACCGACTCAGAAAAAGTCACAATTCAAGGAACCAACTGGTGGTGAGTAGATTAGCTAAGAAATCGTAATGATCATAACAGACCTATAGGTATCAATAAGAAAATAACAGTTAAGGCCTCAAGGTCCAAAACTTATCAGAAGTACATGAATCGAAGCTGACCATGCCTATTCCAAAAGGGACCCAGAATTCAGAACAGTGTAACTGGCTTCAACTCACTCGTTTGTGTGGTCCGTCCCACAGCTGGCTGGCCAGGCTACGCATGAAGACGGCACTCGACGTCAGCCACAGATTCACATCGGCCCACAAATATGCTCAGCAACCACTCGCTGGACTCCATGTCCAAGAGACTTGAGCAAGTGCTCGCCTTACGACGGGCTGACTTCTCACACCGTCCTCCTCCCTCCGTTACCATTTCACAACGCGCCATGCCACAACACACCCTGTCCCCATCAACTCCCTCGAGCAACGATCTCAGTCGCCTCAAACCAGAGGGACATTACTCGTCAGGAATTCGAAAGGCGACGCCACCAACCCTACCACGGCTCAATCTGTCTCCCCATCCTTAAACCAATGAATCCTGCCCTAGCCTGCAGAAGAAGAAGAAGAAGAAGAAGGGGAAGGTTAATTGAAGGACTTAAGTTGGTTAAGGTACACCTGGAGGACCTTACCACTGGCCTGATGCCTCACAAGCGAGGTAACCGGACCCAGAATTTTGATGGTAGATTATGGACCTATGAAAAGTGGAGCTCGACGTAAACCCTCACCCTACCAACATTGTTCATCACGAGATCTTCATCTCCTACCTAGCCCTGAAAGGAACTGCTATTCCTATTAAATCGCCGCACCCAGCGGCGGTGAGCTAACCTAATGTTACGGCTGGCCATTTGTCAGTATTCCCTAACATCTTCTGGAGTAACGAGCGAAGGCGGGAAGTCGTTGACATCCCAAGTTCGACAGTGGAGAATCGATGGGGCACGCAAAGAAGAGAGTGGCAGGAACTGCCTTGGATGCTTCGTCTTGTGCAGCGTTAAATGCACAATTGACTCAAGGCAAGGTCGTATGCCACTTACTCGGAGAATTATGATATTAAATGATAAAATCTGACTCAATGTTGCGATTCACTCTCTCGGCAAAAGATGCCTGGGAATGATATGGCGTGGTGGTCAGGTGCTTAACAGCGTTTCGAAAGTAAACCTGCTTAAACCGCTAGGAAACAAATGCCGGACCGTTATCGTTGACAAGAGCCTTAGGGGAACCAAAAAAGCTAAAGGTACTGGTCAGATATGCAACGGCAATGGCCGCCGTGTCCCCACCACTAAGGATTAACCATACAAATCTGGAAAATACGTCAGCAAGCCCCAGAATATTGTGTTTCCCTTCTTGGCAGGAGAAGAGTTTGTCCACAGGGTACACCATGCTCTCGGATTGTAACAACCGCTTTGGAGGACTGTTAATGGGTTTAGCCTTCTTATAGGCTTCACACTCCCGACTAATCCCCGATATCATTATACAATACGGGCCAAGTGAGGTGAGCCTTAATCTTTTACACTAAAGAATTATGAAAATAATGAAAAACGGGAGGCAGCAGCTCCTGAGGCAAAGAAATTTTAAAGTCCCCGGGCTCATTAACGCGTTTTCATAGTACGCCATTCATGATGCAGTAGTCACTCACCTCACCACCGGATAAGAGTTGCTTTCTTAACGGACCCGACAACGGATCTAGATTCTGTTTTGTTTTAAAATCCACAAACAAATGAGAAACTGGAGTTAAAACGGTACACACAACCGGGTGAGACTCACAAATGCCTTTATTCTCGACAGCTCCTTCTTCCTGAAACATGCGAATGAAGGCGTC
Organism: Schistocerca piceifrons; assembly: GCF_021461385.2. Taxonomy (NCBI): domain Eukaryota; kingdom Metazoa; phylum Arthropoda; class Insecta; order Orthoptera; family Acrididae; genus Schistocerca; species Schistocerca piceifrons. Next base: position 428,163,129 of record NC_060139.1, on the reverse strand, counting down.
GGCGAATTGGTTGTCAGATCTTTCTCTGTGTCGCACCTTTAAATGAAATGCGGATATGTAGACCACCCATACTACCAGTTTTCCTGGAACGAGCTAACTCCAACTTAGGGTCTGATTGTCCATCTCGGGATCAAACTCCTTATGCTCAAGATAGAACTGAAATTTCTCTAAGGCGAAAAGCACAGCTAGCGCCTTGCACTCATAAATAGAGTAGTTCTTCTCGGGACCAGACAACCTTCTAGACTCGAAAGATAATGGGCGTCTTTTATCTTGATCCTCTTGCTACAACACAGCAGCAATAGTAGTAGTGAAGGCATCAGTTTGAACGTTAAATCATTTGGCGACATCCGGGATGGCTAAGACCAGTGGGGTGGTGATAGAGGTCTTGACAGCTTGAAAAGTTGCCTGTTGGCTCTCATCCTAGACAATTGTATTCCTCTTCCGATGTAGTTTGTTCAGGGGAGCCGCCATCTGGCCAGAATCAGGGACGAAACCGCGAAAATAATTCGGCATCACCAATAAATCTGGCTATCATCTTCCTATTTCAAGCCTGAGGAAATTTCTTCAGCACTGTTGTGTACATAGTTCTGCGTGGTCAGCGCGTACACAACTTTCCCAATAGAGCGCGCCCCACTAAGCACAACAGCACAGGCGCAGCGATCGTCCGTCTCCGCACTACGAGATGGTGCTGTCTTAGAGACGGACCAAACTCTGCTTCCGCCGATCTGCGTATTAATATGTAACGCAGCCAATGAGATTGCTGCTAATGTAGAACCTTTTCTCCTCGTGGATCACACTCGCGCAGTGATACCTGAGCGCTCGAGGTATCATAACGAGTGTACAGACCTCCGATTCGTCAGTCTGCATTTGTCTGCACCAGTTTGCATTAGTCTGCATTAGTCTGTAGTCAAGTTCCAGTCTGCACCTAATAAGATTATCATATTTCTGTACAAAGCCATGAAGATAAATGAATAGATACTTTGTCAAGTATCAGAGATATGTGAGAATAGGATTAACGTCCCAAGACCAAAGGAACTTCCGATTGTCAATTGTAAATAGCATCCAGAATCAAGTTAAGAAAGGTTTATGATTGTTATTATTTTAATAAATGTGTGTGAAAATTAATCAAGTTCTGTTTAAAGTTGGTCACCATCAATCTTCTACTCTAAGCGTAGAAGTGGCATTTCTATCGTCTGACCTAACGGCAGAAGATAAACACGCCACGAGAAGACCACGAGACATATTGCTGACACTCGCCTACTTCGTTAGAGCGAAAAGTCAAATAATATGATGGTGTGTATACCGCAGGTCTTACAGTACGCACACCACAAACACCTTGGTTCTTTCTTGGTCAGTCCTAATGCCGTCCCGGAAATTAAATGGTACAAAAAAGACACCTCCTTCCTAGCAAGTGTAATCTTGGTCGGCTTAACGTTCACTCCGCATCCTGAAACTAGGAGACCTCGTAGATATAGGAAATTTGATCCTCGAACGACTCACTATAAATGACAACCTCATCAAGGTAACTAAGGACACAAGAATACTTGAAGTTGCCCAGGATATGACCTAACAAACGAGACAAATCGCCCGCCCCCGTGGACAAGCCGAACATCACCCGGTTGAACTCATAAAGGTTCCAATCAGTGCTGAGCGTGGTGGCATGTTTAGATTGCTCGGTAAGACGAATGTGATAATACACTTGGTTGGGATTAAGTACCACGAACCACCTGGCCACAGAAAACCAGATAAAGCAGTTGTGAAGATCCGGCAAGGGGACAGATTCTAAGATAACCTTTTTGTTGAGGAGCCTATAATCAACAACCCCGAGGAACGAGAAAAATCGGTGACGATTAGGGACATGTAGACGGTGTAATGACAACCTCCTTAAATATACTTGCCGATTTCTGTGTCAAGATTTTCATTGTAGGTGATGAAAGGCAATAAGGGGACTGTCGCATCGGTATATCGTCAGTCAAGCGTATGTGTTACTGTATGACGCTAGGGAATTCCAACTTATTAGAGAGAACTTCGGGAAACCTCCCTAATAATTTCAACGATTTCACTGCCTTACCCGGTTGAAGATGGGCCACATAAAAGTTACCAGAGTTGCAATTTACCGAATCTCCCACACTTGCGCAACGGCGAGCGGAAAAAACTATCGTTCCACTAGGCGAAAACCTAAAAGAGAAGGTGTGGTTCACAAAGTCGAGAACTAATCCAGTATTTTGAAAAACATGACACCCGAACAACAAGCTGAGCGGTGGATCTTTAACAAACAAGAGCGTAACGGACCATGAGAAATTACAAATGGACAAACTACAGCGCACCTCGCCGATCATTGGCAACTCTTGTCCATTGGCCACACGTCATCTCCGAGGGCAGGGGCGCACTGAAGATAATTTACACAAATAACTCCAAAAATTAATTACAGTTCCACAAGGACACGAAGCTACTAGAATCCAGCAGCGCGCAAGGTTCTTCTTATAGTCTGGCACAGACAAAAAGGAGGGCAGAACCGGAAGGAGTTGAATACGCGCCTCATGACATACAGATCCTACGGAAACAATGAAACAATTCCCCCCCCCCCCCCCCCATTTTCACCTGGCGTCATTTGCCTGTGAAGGAGCTCGTGCTACGGGACAGTCGCTCACTATGTGATCGCGGGTGCCGCACTGAAAAGAATCTTTCCCAGGCAATGTATTGAATGTTTGAGGAGTCCTTTTAATTCTCAAGGTGTGGGGAGGAGTTTCGAAGTGCTCCTCGTTGGTAAATGACAAGGATACCGCTTCAGATATAAAATCTCTCAGAGTATCTATCCCCAAGGTGTGAAATAATGAACATGCTGAGCCGTCCCCAAGGCATCTGCATGAAATTCATATCGCACCAATAGCCAAAAAAACTGCTGGACTTGGCCCAAGGTACTGAATGAATCATCTCAAATACCGCTGAGTAGTCACATAATTTTGTTGGGTAGTCTAGCTAAATGATTAGCCGGAGGGCTACCTAACCTTGGGCTGCAGATGCCTGATAATAGAACTGATTCCCGAGGATACCTGCTGAACTTGTTCCCGCGTCCTGACTTTCCTAGCTTAAGGACACTGTGTGGACCTGAAAATCCCTAGCTCGGCCACTCAATTGTTCAACTCTGGTGACTTCAAGCTGGCTGAGTTGCAAGTAGGTAATGTCCCTCAAACGTTTCCCCAAATGTGCCAAGTGGTCCTGAATATTACTAATTTGCCTAGCTGTGGGTTGACTGTCCTGCAGAAAGGACAGGTTCCGCTGCACCTCATTTAACGCCGAGGAAACGTCTGCTTCTCCAATGGTGGTCACCGAAACGCAAAGTGTGTCGCCCAACACTGCACGCAATGCTCCCTCTTTAGACGACCGGTTCTGGGGCAGTCACTTGGATCCTAATCAAGCTAACTCCCTGCGAGCAACGGAATTAATTACTGCAATGATCGACAGACAGTAAGGGATCCTTATGCACTAAGGAAATGGTCGCAGGAAATGACAAATGACCAGAGACAGGGTTTCGTTTGTCTTCTTATTTTGTCATCAGTTTTCTAACTGGTTTGATGCGACCCCCCCCCCCCCCCCCCAAATTCCTCTCCTGTGCCAAACTGTTCATCTCAGAGTAGTACTTGCAACCTACGTTCTCAGTTATTTGGTGGATGTATTCCATCCTCTGTCTTCCTCTATAATTTTGGACCTCTTCAGCTCCCTCTAGTACCATGGAAGTCATTCCCTGATGTCTTAACAGTCTTAGCAGATGTCCTATCATCCTGTCCCTTCTCCTCGTTAGTGTTTTCCACATATTCCTTTCCTCTCTGGTTCTGCCAAGAACCTCCTCATTCCTTACTATATCACACCACCTATTCTTGAACATTCGTAAGTGCCACCACATCTCAAATGCTTTGACTATTCACTTCCGGTTTTCCCGCAGTCCATGTTTCACTACTATACAATGCTGTGCTCCAAACGTACATTCTCAGAAATTTCTTCTTCAAATTAATGCCTATGTTTGACACCTTCTCTCTGCCAGAAATGCACTTTTCGTCAGTGCTAGTCTGCCTTTGACACCCTTGTTCCGTCCATATTTCTTATTTTGCTGCATCGGTAGAAGAATTCCTTAACTTCATTTACTTCTATGACCATCATCTCTGAAGTTGTTTCTCCCTATTCTCATTTCTGCTACTTCTCATTACTTTCGTTTTTCTTCGATTTACTCTCAATCCAAATTCCGCAGTCATCATACTGTTCATTCCATTCAGCAGATCACGTAAATCTTCTTCACTTTCACTCAGGATAACAAAATGGCTCTGAGCACTATGGGACTTAACATCTATGGTCATCAGTCCCCTAGAACTACTTAAACCTAACTAACCTAAGGATAACACACAACACCCAGCCATCACGAGGCAGAGAAAATCCCTGACCCCGCCGGGAATCGAACCCGGGAACCCGGGCGTGGGAAGCGAGAACGCTACCGCACGACCATGAGATGCGGGCTCAGGATAACAATGTCAACAGTGAATCATATCTTTGATATCCCTTTACCTTCAGTTTTAATTCCACTCCTAAAACTTTCCTTTAGGGTACAAAATTCTAAAACACGTCCATGCCAACAGAACGCAACCACGCCCTGTGAATACCAGTTGAAAACCTGCAGTTAGCGATAAAGGGATGTAAAGCGAAAGCTTAGGGCCCATGTACCATCATGTGTCATTTCCTGTTACTAATTAACATAAACACCACTGAACAGGTAGGCCTTTGGCAATCACAATTTTGGTTAATTACATCAAAGATATCAATAATAGGGCATTAAAAATCGGTAGGCCTTCATTAATAACGGTTTCAGCTAACCCAAATTATAAAATAGCTCTTAATTAAAAGGGAACAGGCTGGCTTTTAGTAATAACAGCTTCAGTTAAGTAAAATTACCAATTAGAAAACAGACAGACCTACAATAATAACATCTTCAGCTAAGTGAGACTGTGAAATAGAAAACAAGTAGGCAGTCATGAATAACTGCTTCAGTTAAGTAACCAAGAGTTTGAATTGCTTCCTCTCAAGGTGTGCACCAGGAGGCTTAAACGCAAAGAGCACAAGAATACACCAAATAGGAAGGCAAAGAGAGGCTACAACGACAGGTACTGCCTTCCAAGGCTATTTTCGTTGGGTACAGACCGGCAAAGGAAATATTAACACTGAAAGATTAACTATGTAAAAGCAAGATTAAGTAGCCAAACAGTATACGCACGTCGCTGTAAGATACCACCTCTACAGCAACGTCGAAACGCCGGAGCTGTGCAGAAACGGCTGTATCCCAGAGCGCCAACGACACCGCGCCTGTATGGATTGCCCAAGATTCACAAAGATGGGGTGCCTCTACGGACGATTCTGGACACTATCAACTCGGACAGTTATGGATTGGCCAAATACCTGGCGACACTATTGAAACCACTGGTGGGACACTGCAGTCATCACGTGAAAAACTCCGCAGATTTCGTTAGAATACTGAAGGACATTCGAATACAGAGTGATGACCTACTCGTGAGCTTCGACGTCACCTCCTTGTTCACGAAAGTACCGCTACAAGACGCCTTGGCGCTCCTTCATCAGCACTTCGAGCCTGAAACAGTGAAGCTCTTTGGATATGCACTTACGACCACCTACTTCAAGTGCAATGGAGAGCATTATGAAGAAGTGGATGGAGTGGCCATGGGATCTCCCCTTGCTCCAGGGATCGCGAATCTTTATATGGAACACTTTGAGGAGGTGACACTACAAACTGCTCACCGTAAACCCAGGCACTTCATCCACTATGTGGACGACACTTTCGTGATTTGGCAGCATGGCAGGCAGGCACTGGAGGAGTTTATGGACCACCTAAACGGCATACATAAGAATATCACCTTCACGATGGAACTAGAAGAGAATGGCTGTATTCCATTCCTGGACATACTGATCAGGAAGAAAGTGGATGGCACGCTGGGCCATTCAGTACATAGAAAAAAGACGCACACAGACCTGTACCTCCATGCAACCAGATGCCACCATCCGGCGCAACGCCAGTCAGTACTGATCACCTTGGTACATAGGGCGCACGTCATTTGTGACAAAGAAAGCCTCTCAGACGAATTGCACCACCTAAGAGAGGTATTTCGGAAAAACGGGTACAGTGAAACACAGATTGGCAGGGCCTTCAAGAGGAGACAGGATGACAAATTTCAGGAAGAGGAAGAGGAAGTTAACAAGAGACTCGCCTTTCTTCCATATTTGGGGCCCACATCAGCCAAAATCGGGAGGCTATTAAGAAAATCACACATAAATGCCGTCTTCCAACCACCGCCGAAGACAAAAGAGCTGCTGGGCTCAGCTAAAGACCCACTCAAACCAAACACACCTGGTATATACAGCATTGCCTGCGAATGTGGTGTGCAGTACATTGGTCAAACGCAGCGCTGCATCTCTAAAAGGTGCGAGAAACACATCAGGCATGTTCGACTTGGACAGATAGAGAAATATGCTATAGCTCAACATAGCATCAAAGAAAACCGCACCTTTGAATTCGAAAACACCAGGGTGCTATTGGGATAGCGTCATTAAAGAATCAATAGAAATACGGGTCCACGAGAACCTTGTGAACAGGGACGAAGGCTATCAACTGAGCGCGGCCTCGAATCCAGCATTACCCGCAATACGCCAGGAACGCAACAAGAACCGTCCAACTCACGAGACGCGATCAGAATGCTCTGACGGAGACACGAAGGGCGCATCCGCTTCCCCCTCCACCCCGCCCGCCGGCTCCGCTGGACCCAGCCTCCCGCGGCTAGGTGGTGGGGGGCAAACCGCAGGTATAAAGGGACCGGCATCCGCAAGGTCTCGGCACTTCGCCACAAGATGATGAGTATGTCACTCGTTGAAACGCCGCTGTTTGCAGACACCGCCATCCGGCTGGAAGGCCGAGCACTCTTCGCCTTATTTACATGTGGACGTTTGAAGATTCGTGACGTTAGCTCAATGGTCGTCAATTGATTTAAATGTATTTCCCGGCTGACTCTCAATTCAGTTACAGCCACGGGGGTGAGGAGAAAGAACACATCCTGGTGGGACCAGCTATGTGCATATTTAGATGTTCGATTAATCTGAATGGTTTGCAATGTTCCAGTGATTCAATACGAACCCTATGCTGATGTAACGACAAGGACCATTTTCACAGATAAACATGCAAGTACGTAATGGATGTTCAGTTTCTCAATATAGTTCGTCGCACTCACAGATTATACATCCGATTTAAGAACAATTTCATATATTTACATTTTTGGTGCCCCACAATATTGGTTGGCTAAATATTATGACGATAAGTTGCATACAACTTCCACAGATACTGTTTATCATGTAGGCAACACTACGTAATGAAGCCAAAATCGTGGTTAAAATTGAAATGTAGTTTCTTTATTACACTTCTCTTTTCACTAATTAAGTATGAAATATGAATCGGGATTGTAGATGATGATCCTATCCTTTTTTAGTATTTTAGGTCCCCGTTAATTAATATCGGGTAGTTAATAAGTGAACTATTTTTTATGCTGGCGCGTTGCTTGTATCAGTTACCCCCGCAACCGTCCAAGGATAAGATTCTCTTAATGTTCCGCACACACCCGTTTCACCATTTTATAAATGCAGAATTACATAAACTATAGCTTTCCGTTGCGCACAACTTCCGTGGGTTCCACAACCATAATAGTTTCCCAAGAGTATTTTTCCCAGCTAACACAAAGTTCGAATTATGTTGTCGGTTTCATTTTCACTCCACCCGACAATAAACGACTGTGATCACTTCGTCACACGTAATGTATTTTAAACGTGCTTGAAGTGTCTTTAAATAATCTCCTTAACGAATTTCATCGACTTGCCCGATCGCGATAACTGATGGAAGAGAGCTCAATAATGTGTTACATGTTCTATTATATGTATTAAAAAACAAACGCGCCTCTATATCTTTCTGTCCCGCTTGATCTTTGCTACTTTCCTTATTATTACTTTTCATTATATTGCTTCTTAGTAATACTGTGCAGTTATTAAAGTTACGTATTACTTTCCCCTTTTTTATTCTTTCCCGATTTTAGTTAATATGATGCTAATTGACACGCCTGCCCGCAAAGTACCGTTATACCACCCCCCTAGAATGTTGGCAGATTTCTTGTATAGACAATCGGACAACATTCTGGCTCACTATTGACTTGTTCTTGCTTTAGAGCTGTTAAGTTGGTATAACACTGTTTTTTGGTGATATGACTTGGATCTTTCTTTTCGTTTTATTTTTGGGTTTGGACTTGCCTTCTTAGACTCAGATTTTTCATTGGGGAATGAGGTAGGGACAACATCATATTTAGTGCTTAGTTTTCCTTTTCTTTGGGTTAGTGGTTTCTTTTTTCATTGGGGTTTGTTGTATCCTGCGAGGCGAGAGCAGCCTCTTACATTTTGCTTCGTTGGCACCGAAGTGCTGATCAATGATGATGTTTGTCGAATGTGATTTATGGAATGATACATCAAGTTATACATCGAATAATACATGTCTCAATATCATTTCTGTTCTCAACGCACTACTCCTTAGGTTCGAATTAGATTAGCACTGAAATATTTCATTTTTGGCCTACTTTGCAGCATAAGTCCGCTTATCATGATAAGAAGTCAATTTTACAATCTTCTTTGAGACTTCTTCCTGTCGTATCAGCTGCCGATGACCCTTGGCGCCGAACTCCAACCCACCGAACTGCATCTTCTTTACGCCCTAATTCTTGCAGATCTTCGCCTCCTAACCCGCCGAACAGCGACATCCTCAGCGACTCATCTTCTTCTCTGACAGTTAACAAGTCACCTCTTGAATGGCTAGTGACTTCACTATGGTGAACCTCGTCCTCAGTTGTCAGATACGTTCATTTATTCAAGCCACCTCTTCTATAGCTTGTGACTTGCAGCAATCTGGATCATCTGGACGATTTGGTGACATTAACATCGACTGAATGTTCTGGTGCTCACCTCTTCTTATAATTTGCGAACCACCGAGACAATCAGTCCCGAACGTATCTAGAGAATGTTATTCGAACATGACGATAAGATCTCTGACAACTTCTGCTCTCGCTGAGATGTCCGCCAGGTGTGCGTGGTTCACCATACTGCCAGATGTTGATCTCCGACCACTGGATTGGTAGGCTCCAGGTGTCGAAGATGTCAGCGCTGCTGTAAGTGATGCCGCTTGCCCCATCGGGTGGGTTATGCCGCGACAGCATGATCCAGCATCACGTAGCAAGTGGCCGTTCATACCACTCAGCAACACAGCACATCATGAAACAAAATTGAGAGCATCGGCTTCTGCAAGACACGTACATTGTTTCGACACTCCTCTCCTTGAACATTGGTCACCTCCCACCTGCTACGGAACTTCCACTTTTCTTACACTATATTATGACTTTTGAACACTACTAAGGTAAATACATTGTTTGTTCTCTATCAAAATCTTTCATTTGCTAACTATGCCTATCAGTAGTTAGTGCCTTCCGTAGTTTGAATCTTTCATTTAGCTGGCAGTAGTGGCGCTCGCTGTATTGCAGTAGTTCGAGTAACGAAGGAACGGAGATTTTTGTGAGGTAAGTGATTTGTGAAAGGTATAGGTTAATGTTAGTCAGGGCCATTCTTTTGTAGGGATTATTGAAAGTCAGATTGCGTTGCGCTAAAAATATTGTGTGTCAGTTTAAGCACAGTCGTATATAATTTTTCTAAGGGGACGTTTCATATGTCGACCCTTAGCCGAGGATACCTCACTGGAATCTTCGATTTTTTCTTGTAGTTTGTGTAATTAGTGTAGCTTTTGTTTATTGCTAGCGTGTAATTGTAGAAAGAATCTCCTTTGTAGTTGCAGTCTTTCGCTGTTGTACAGTAAAACAATTGTGGCATGCATGTAGATTTGCACCAAGTATTTCGCAGCTGCGCTTGCAATTAACTAGATATTATTTTCAGCGCTATGTTAATCTGTTCTCTTATTTTTGCTCTTCAAATTGTGCTTTTCTGTGTTATCGTGTGAAATATTGTGACAATAATGGCGTGTGAAAAACATAACACTAGGCTCCAAAGTAAACTGAGAAATAATAGTGACGACGAGCGTAGCTTACCAACACCACTATGTAATGAATTAACAGACATTCAAAGTAGCAATTTGGTAACTGTGCATAGGGAAATGGAGCGGGCGTCAAATAATGGTGTACACAGTGAAACAGGTGGTGAACAGGGAAGCGTTATCGATCGGTCGGTCGGCAACAGCTCGCCTCAGGAATCTAGAATGACAGAGCACAATATTGCAAATACTGTAGACTCAGGTTTTGGGTTCTCACCGTTTTCTCAAATGAGTCAAGACACATTTTCCGCTTGTCAAAATGTGAATGTTGCCGGTGCAAATTCACTGCTGAAAAGCACTGAGGAACATGTTTCAGACACCTGTGCATTGTTATTACAATTAATGCAACAAATGGGACAAAAGCTTCAAAAGTTAGGCACAACGGAAAAAAATCAGAGATAAACACAGCAAAAGCTTCAAAAGTTAGACACAATGGAACAAATTCTTCAAAAGTTAGACACAATGGAACAAAATCTTCGGAAGTTAGACACCACGCCTGAACAAACACATGAAGATTTAACTACTGAGTTACATAACATTGAATCGAAATGTCAAAAAGTCTGTAAACACACAAATTTGTGAGCATTTTCAACCTATTTTTTTCGCGGCTTGAAAATGCATTACAGAATCACGAAGCAGTCATAAAAGAACTGCAAACTATTGTTCATGAAAATCATGAGACCTTGCAAGCTAAAATTGACTCAGTTACATCTACCGATTCGGTTATGCAACTTGCAAAACCTCAGAAAAACTTAAAGGACACAGTAAATACTCTGAAAATTGGTTCAGAAAGACACATGGAGGAAATTAGTTCATTATCAGAGAAAGTAGTCGAACTTTCGGATCAGCTAAATAATTTATCTACAAAGGTAGATAATGAGCTGAATGACACAAGACCTGTAGCCTTCACTGACACTGAAGAGTATGAACAAATTAGAAAATTCAATCAAAATCAAAATCAAATCAGTACACAGTACAAAAGAGAAATGCGGGAAGTACAAGGTCAGTTGGCACAAGTAATAAAAGAATTACATATTTCACAGGACACTCGCGCTCCAACACGGTAAGAGAAACTTAGAAACACGGAAAAGTCACAAAATTATAACACAGGGCATTTCGGAAATTATGAAAGAAATTGGCAAGGTGCACCGAATTTTGAGATGGAACCGCCGACACGACGTAACAATGACCGATATGCGACTCGCCGACATGATGATTTTGACTATAAGCTGTTTATTACTACACGTAAATTCAAAACATTTAAGAATTCCAGCAACAACATTCATCCACAAGCGTGGCTTCATCAATTCTCTCATTGTTTTCCTCCCAACTGGTCATTAGAGCACAGATTAGAATTTATGTGTGGCTATTTAGAGAATGAACCAGCTGTAAGAATGCGATCGGTCATTCACGATTGCCACAGTGAAGGAGAATTTTATCATGCCTTCCTGTCAGCATATTGGTCTCAAGCTACACAAGACCGAGTAAAACATAGCATCATAATGATGAAATATTTCGAACAATCTGAATTCTCCAGTCTTGTGAAGTATTTTGAAGACATGTTGCACAAGAATCAGTACCTGTCAAACCCATACAGCCCCTCAGAACTCATCCGCATTTGCTTGATCAAATTACCTGAATATTTACGACATATTTTGGCAGGACGTTGCAAAGACCACATTGAAGCTTTTCAAGGACTCTTACAAGAATTAGAAATTGACACTGACAATCGAGGAACGCGGAAACATGAACACAACAATTACAGGTCACATCCGTCACAACTCTGCGATGAAAGATATAATAACTGGACACGACAAGGCTATTCTCACAACACAAATCGTGACCAAAACTGACACCACCTGTATGATAACCGTTGGCAGAGTAGTAATAATTACAGGGAAAGAACACCTCTCCGCAGAAGTGACTATCACAGAGACAATCAGAGAAACAATTATATCAGAGAAATAATTATTATCAAGGGAGACAGAATAACTTTAGACGTAACGGTCCAGCGCACAGTTACGATTCTGGGAGAAATTCTCCACCACGTGACCGACAAGAAAGAAACTATGGAATCTACCGACATTACGACAGACGATATCGTAACGACAGACCTGAATTGCATCAGAACTGGCGAAATTCAGACAGGGCAGGGCCCTCTCGACAAGGTAAATTTGTAGAAGTTAGGTCTCTAAATCCCAATAACGACGCGCGCCAACAAAGACAATAGGCAATGACTCATACCGCTGGCAGCCACAAAACGTACTTCTGAAACTGACGACGCAGTTGCCGTAGTTAGTAATTACGTAAAAATGGAAGACATTAGGGACATCTTACTCCAGGAACACGACGTAAAACATAACAACATTGCATATCCTGTGATTCACATTACAGTAAATGACGTAAAATTTACGGCAGTACTTCACTCTGGCAGTCTCATTTCAGTAATTAGTGAAACAGCCCTTAGCAAATGCAACCAATCGAACGATTGCCCCCCACTTCCGTCACGTAGGATTAAATTACAAGGTGCAATTTTTGGAAAAAGTGTAGATGTACGCCAACAAACCAACTTAGAATTCTTTTGTCAAAGCCACAGCTTCTCTATGAACTTTCTTATTGTTCCATTATTGCCGACGGAAATTATATTGGAAGTAGACTTTTTGAATGAATACAAAGCAATCTTAAACTTTCACGATGCTGAAATAAGTTTAGAGAGAGAAGATAAGTCAGTAACTTTGAAATTTAAAGATTGGCCCTCAAGCCATGACGAAGAAATCAATCGGCTTTACCTCCTGTCAGACAACAGTTCGGAATTTTCGACGGAAATTGACACTAACAATCACTCTGCAAGTACTGACAGGGATAATATCGACGGCGCATTTGATACTAATGAGTTGATTCAGAATAAAATTCAAACAATTGAGAATTGTAATGACACTGATAGGCAGGACCTTTTTGAGATTTTACAAGTACATTCCACAGTTTTTACTCACAAAACAGGAACAATCAAGGGATTTCAATAACAATTTCGTGTTCGTGAGCATACTAGATTTTGTGTTAGACCATACGTCATTCCGGCACATTATAGGGACCGTGTTAGAACAGAAATACAATCTATGCTTGACGAGGGCATTATGAGCCTGCAGTAAGCTCATACAACAATCCATTACATGTTGTTGAGAAGAAAAATGGATCGATCAGGCTTGTCATAGATTCGAGACAAATCAATACTATCATCATTCCTGAAACAGACAGGCCGCAAACGTTGGAAGAAGTTCTTCAAAATTTTAATGGTGTAATAGTGTTGTCTTCTATTGATCTCAGATCCAGCTTTTATCAGATCGAACTTCATCCAGAATGTAGAAAATACACAGCTTTCCTTTGTTTCGGCGTTTGTTATCAATTTCAGAAACTTCCTTTTGGTTTAACATTTGTGCGGCAGCGTTCATTCGCGGGCTAAATTCCATATTACCTGAGTTCTTAAAACGTCACATCACCTTATATGTGGACGATATTCTGATAGCAGAAGCCTCATGGGAACAACATAGTCGTATCGTCAACAGTGTGTTACATATTTTTGCAGAATCTGGAATTACAGTTAACTTGGAAAAGTCTGAGTTCGGTAGGATAAAGGTGAAGTTTTTGGGACATATTATTTCTTCTGAAGGGATTCAGCTGGATCCCGAAAAGTTAGAAGCAATGAGAGCCATTCCAGTTCCATCCACAAAAAAACAAGTCCGAAGTTTTCTAGGTCTCGTAAATTTTTATTGTCGTTTTCTGAATACGCAAATTCTAGTTACACCAAAACTTTGTTCTCTCACTGGAAAAAATACTATTTGGAACTGGGACGAACAAGCACAGTTGGAATTCAATTCTTTGAAAGAAGCGTTACTTAACGCACCAATACTAGCTCATCCAGATCTGTCACAAGATTTCTGCCTTAGCACGGATTCTTCTAAAGTCGGTCTTGGTGCCCATTTATTTCAAGAAACCACAGAATATGACTCTACTGTTCAGAAAACCATTGCTTTTGCTAGCCGAGTGCCAACAAAATCAGAAAAAAAATGTTCCGTTACTGAAATAGAAGCTTTAGCTATCGTTTGGGCATTTAACAAATTCCGTTTCTTTCTTTCTGGTAAGCACGTAAAAGTATACAGTGATCATCGTGCATTACAATTTCTTATGTCTTCAAAATTAAATCATGACAGGTTAAAACGTTGGGCATTGTTTCTGCAAGAATTCCACTTCACAATAGTCTACATTCCCGGCAAGGAGAACATTGTTGCGGACGCACTGTCACGCGCACCGGCTGGGCTTGAGAAAAGTAACACAGAAGGCAACCTCGAGAAAAATTTCAGTATTCTTTACATTGAGAAAGTCTGCTTTGAAAACTTCATCACCACATCTTTAAAGGACATTGCTCATGAACAAGATAAAGATCCGATTTGGAAAGACATCAAAAGTAAATGGCATGAAAAGACACACACGCAGATTCGGCATTATTATCTTGTTAGAAACAACATACTCTTCAAACGCTGCACTGTTGATGACAAGCTATGGGTACTTTGCGTTCCAGACGATTTTGTTAATAAGCTCATTTGGTACATTCATTTCAGCTACGCACATTTTGGTCCACGAAAATGTTATCATATTCTTCGAACGACTTGTTATTTTAACAATATGTAAAAGAGAATTCGAAGAGTCTTGTCTATTTGTAAACTTTGTCAAAACGCTAAACCATCTACTGTCTCACATCGTGCTCCGTTGATTCCTATTATTCCTTCCAAATTAAAATAATTTGCTGCTGTTGATCTCTTGGGACCCCTTGTCAGAACATCGAATGGATTTTCGTACGTTCTAGTCGCTGTTGAACTTACTTCAAAATTTGTTTCTTTCACTCCGTTACATAAAGCCACTGGACAGTCTGTATCCTACGCCTTCGTTCAAAATTTCTTAAGTGAAGTTGGCCACGTTGCTAAAGTCATTTCAGATAACGGACCGCAATTCAGATCTGCTGTTTGGTCACGCATGCTTCGGAATCATAAAATCAAACCTGTTTTTATTTCATTGTACTCACCACATTGTAACCTGTCTGAACGAATTATGAAAGAAATCAATAAGCTTTGCTGACTTTATTGTCACAGAAAGCATCAGCATTGGGACAGATATTTACACTTATTTCAAAATGTGCTTAATGAAATGCCTCATGACTCCACTGTGTTACCACCTACTCTTGTACTGAAGAATGAAGAACCACCGAACAGAATCAGAGAGCTTGTACCTTTCCCGAATACACGTAAACTTCGACACAAAGACATAATTGATTTGGCTCTTAAAAATATAAAATCTTCAGCAGACAAAAGGAGAAAACTACTCGGTAAAGCATATGCAAAGATATTATACATTGGTCAGGAAGTTCTCATTAAAGCTCATTCATTGTCACATAAGAAGAAACACTTGAGCCACAAATTCTTTCTAGTTTACAATGAACCTTACAGAATCCGACGTATACCACATGATAATTGCGTTGAAGTTGAAACTCTACATACTAGGAAGAGTAAAGGATTGCACCACATTTCACATGTAAAACCGTTTATTGAGAGAATCTGTTTTTTTTAACTTAGTCTTTGCTATAAAATTTTTCACTTTACATTACTAGTATGCTTTGTCAGACTTAGAATCTGTTAACATGCAACAATGTTTGAAGTTAAATATCCAGTCAGGAACCAAGAGAACTTATTTAAACAGAAATTACGAATGCATTGTTATAGTGAACAGATGTCACAGTGTTATTGTGTGTTCACATTCTTGCTTGTTAGTTGCACAATTACGTAACAACTGTAAGACTTACATACTTAGAACATATACTGGTACTGCTAATGAGATTTTCATGCAACATTTTGGTTTACTTGAAAATATATTCTGGATTTAAAGTACTTTCTGAGAGATACCAGGTGACACAGTGGTTAGTTTATGTGACAGCTACACGATTTTATCACGATGCTACGAATGAGTGACCATTTACAATGTTGCGTTTGCGGTGTTTCTGTTTTATGTCAGCACAGTTTTATGTATTATTCTGGAAAGTAAAACATGTTTTAGTAGTAACTTTTGTGGTATAGCTACAATGAGACAGCCTTTTCCGTAGCACAACAATACGTTACATTGTAGTACTTTCTTGATTACGGTAAGGTACGTAATAACTACGATATCTATATGCAAAGAATTTCACTTTTGTTTATCATGAGGTAAGTACATTGACTTTTGCAGAACTTAACTTTTGGAGGACGATAATTACAACACTTCCACAGAGATTATCTTACAACAAGAGCACAGTTTAGCGTTACAGGACACGCATTTGAGTGATTAATTTTGTACTTAAGACATTTACTTTTAAAGATTTTTGAATTACAAAGAAAGTTTTCCGTGATACATTTCATTCCATTGCTGTATTCTGTAACACCTGAGGGTATAATTACATTAATCCTCAGCGGGGTACATGCTTACTTTGTGTACCATGTGTTTGGCAAGCACAAGGAGCCCTAGCTAATATGGTATTTGCTTATACAACTTTAAACATCGGTACCATATTTCTCTAACACATAAATTACACAGCTATCTGATCATTTTACTGAGAGAGACAAACATTTTTTTTTTACTACGTCAGTGACAGATGTTTACGCAATTACACAGCTGGATAACTTCACGCTTATGAAATTGTATTTTGTCTGTACTGTGTGAACCCTTCGTATTTTTCGGAACCATTGTGATACTATGAGAGCTTTGAATGATGTATTTGGTATGGGATCATTATTTTTAAAGTACGTTTGAGGTAGATGACACTATTTAAATGAGCAGAGAATTTTTTTTTTAGGTTTTGAAATTATTGGAGGAAGCTACCTAGATTTTGAGATTTGACTGAGGTGTTATGACGTTATTATTACGATGACGATGTGTATTATGCTGTTGAGGTATGTTTATGATCAATAAGATGATGCTATGTATTTATTATGATGAAAGGATGTTGGAAACCAAGAATCGTACTTTAAGAGTTATGAAATGTGTGTAAATGCGTGAATGTATCACAATGCCGACGAAAACTTATTGAACACTGTTATATTCATAGGATTTTGTTTCTACACATTTGCAACGCAAATTCTCGACCTGTTAAATTTTTTATATGAGACTGTCACTGTAATGCAAACTGGTGTCGTAAATACTTCAGTAAGAAAGTTAAGTGACCACCTTCACGTAATGAGTTGTGGGCACCGAGCTGTGCGACAGTCGCCTGGAAAAAAGCCATTAGTATGTGACTTTCAGAGGCACAGGTGGAGAAAAAAAAGGGGCCATTAACCTCGCTATTGACATTCCTTTGTAGAAAGCATCGTAAATACGACACGCTCAAACTTGAAAACATATGATAACACTGTGGAGCTCTTAATTTATAATATTTACTAAAATTCCTAATGAAATGATGAGAAACATTTTTACATCTATTGTCTTTCTAGTTGAGAGATTGCTCAATTTGTTTAATATCTAGTTTCTAGCTGCACTGCAGCATTGGTTGTTATAAAATTTAATAGATGTACTAATATCACTCTTGAGAGCACAAATAGACATTTCCCTACACAGGAATTGCATAAATAATTTTTTAATGACTTGGTAACCTTCTTGCAGAGTAAGGTTTGTGATGCATCACCCTAGTGTTAAGACGTGACATAGGTATTAGACATGGCCATTTTAGTGTAATATTTTTTCTGCTTGGACTTTGTCATGTTTAGGTATAAGTTATTTCATTTGCTGCTGCTGTTTGCCAGGCATAGTGTTACTGAATTTGACTTTGTATTACTCTGTTAAGCCAGTTTTACTACTGATTTATTTTTATTGTTTGCTGCACATTGCCTTATATCAGTTGTAACATTGCAATTGCTCTGCTAATTTATTTTAGTGCTGCTTGCTTTGCCAATTTCCATTTTTTTTGTCATTGCTGTTTGTGTTAATTGTTTTGTGTTGCTGCATTGCTTCGTCCCTTAGTTTAGCATCTGAGCTCAGTAGATTTAAGTTAGCTTAAGAGGGGGTAGACTATATAAGAGAATGAGTTGCGATGAATTGGAAGAAATGCATTGAGAAGTTATACGAAAAAAGTACAGAAAGTAGGTATAGATAGGACTTTTTGGGAATAATGATGAACGAAGGGAGATCTCCAAGAAAAAAAAGGTTTTGTTTGCAAAATACTGAGTACCAAATGTTACACTGAAAAAAACCCTGTTCTTTTCCTTTGTGTTATCCCACTATGTGTTTGTGTACCCTTGTGCATTTGTTTTCTTCCTGTCTCTGTGTACTGTTTCATACAATTTTTTCTCTTCTAATACTAAGCTATATTCACTATGATGAGGAATACTGTTATCCTCAAATATAATTTGCATTCATAATATGTTACTTACTTTGTAAAGATGTTCAGACATTATTTATTTTGTTTTGTTTCAATGCTCATATGGGAAATTAATGTTTCGAAAACTATTCTCATTATTTTATATATTTACTTATGTCATAATTCTTATAACATTGATGTACGTGTTTATTTCTATTGTTTTGTAAACCCTGTTTTACTACAGATGTTATCTGTATTGTTACGTTCTTTAATGATGTATTTTGTACCTTTGTTATTGTATTCTCATGTTATAATCTTGTAATTGACACCGGTTCATCAAACGTGTGTTGATAATTCAGCAAGGGACTGGTTAACAGCATTGCTGGTTCTAAGGACAATTCCAAAAATTTTGTGAGTGCACAAGTGGTGGTTTATGGACTTGCTATATTGTCTGCAAGACTCTTCGATGGTGATTTTGCACCTGCACAGTCGCAACAGATGGTTGCTGGCCGTCTCTACAAGGACTGCAGTGGGTCTGCATCTCTGGTGGCCCACCAATACCATTATTTCTACAAGGACTGCAGTGGGTCTGCACCTCTGGTGGCCCACCAATACCACAATCTCTACCAGGACTACAGTGGGTCTGCTCTGTGATGACCTACCTTCCAGTGTTCTTCAAAACTTCGACTGACTCTCCTGTGGGTTTGCTCTGTTGTGGCCCATTACCTGTCTGCATGTCAAGAGTCAGCACTGTCTTTCCGTTGGAAGGACAACACTACTTCTTCAAGACTGCATTGAAATCCACTACTTCCGTGGTCATTTCCTTTTACTGCTCAGACTTTAAGAAAAAAAAGCACTGCAATTTTACTGTGATGAATGATCAAGACTGTCTTTATGGACTGTGAGAAAATTTTAGCGTTTGACCAACATTGTATCAATAAGTGCGTGCATTTGATTCCTTTATTATTGTAATTATCAAATTTTTTTTCAAATCTGTATTGGCCACTGCCCAAAACAATTTGTAAAATTTTTTGTGGGGAGCTTGTAAGTAGGCTGTTTAGGTTTCTTTATTGGTAACGCCACGTAGCGCTCTGTATGAAAATCACTGGCTGTGCTGTGTGCAGTCTGTGGCTGGTTTGCATTGTTGTTGGCTATTGTAGTGTTGGGCAGCTGGATGTTAACAGCGTGTAGCGTTGCGCAGTTGGAGGTGAGCCGCCAGCAGTGGTGGATGTGGGGAGAGAAATGGCGGAGTTTTGAAATTTGTAAGACTGGATGTCATGAACTGCTATATATGTTATGACTTTGGCCGGCCGGAGTGGCCGAGCGGTTAAAGGCGCTACAGTCTGGAACCGCACGACCGCTACGGTCGCAGGTTCGAATCCTGCCTCGGGCATGGATGTGTGTGATGTCCTTAGGTTAGTTAGGTTTAAGTAGTTCTAAGTTCTAGGGGACTTATGACCACAGCAGTTGAGTCCCATAGTGCTCAGAGCCTGTACCTGCCCTGTTATGACTTTTGAACACTATTAAGGTAAATACATTGTTTGTTCTCTATCAAAATCTTTCATTTGCTATCAGTAGTTAGTGCCTTCCGTAGTTTGAATCTTTTATTTAGCTGGCAGTAGTGGCGCTCGCTGTATTGCAGTAGTTCGAGTAACGAAGATTTTTGTGAGGTAAGTGATTTGTGAAAGGTATAGGTTAATGTTAGTCAGGGCCATTCTTTTGTAGGGATTATTGAAAGTCAGATTGCGTTGCGCTAAAAATATTGTGTGTTAGTTTAAGGACAGTCATGTATAATTGTTCAAAGGGGACGTTTCACTCATAACGATGACTATCAGGAACACATCATATATCCTACTCGAACACAATAACATCGAAGCAATATACATACCTCGAACTTTTTCATTTTGTTCATTTGCATTACACGTAGAAATTAGACATTCTTATATACTGCGTTCTATTGTACTAATACTAAATAACGTCATTCACTTTCCTCAATTCCACAATTAGGCTCACTCATAAAATCTCTTCAAGTCTTTATGCGGATAGAATCCACCTGTTTTATAGTCTCCACATACATCTCGTAACAAATAACTCCCGGCATGTGGTATGTCGATTATTTCGAATGGACCCACGTACAAATGTTGCCACTTTTTGTTAATCTTCATTACAGATGACGACTTTACATGCTTTCTCAACAGGACCTTATCGTAAATTTTATAAACACACACTCTAGATAACTTCTTATCATATTTTCGTTTTCTTAACCCTGCTTTTTTATTTAAAGCCACTTGGTCGTGTTCAATGACATCTGCGTAGTCCGTCTTATAATCTAAGATACGTGGTACACCTTCAATCCAGTTACAACTAGGTTCTCGTTGAAACATAACTTCAACTGGAGAAAAAACAGTCGAGGAATGAGGTATTTCATTACGTATCGTTTCAAAGACTCTCACATAATTAATCTCTCGTGCATCGAGCACCAATCTCAAACTATCATCAGCCTTACCCACAACAACTAACGGACTACAATAGGGCGAAGTCGAGGGTTCAATTATGCCCCAATTTAACATTTTACTTATTTCCACGGCCACCCTCTCCTTCTGGGCTCACGGTAAGGAATAAGCTGCCTTACAGTAAGTTTGGTGGGGGTATACTTCCATTGATATACATGATCTTTGATAAAGCCAGGCTTAACATCAAACACTTGTACAAATTCATTTACTACAGATTCTAGTTCCCATTTCTGTTCTTCCAGCAAATACTCAGACTTGGTTGAAATTAATTCTCGCATCTCAGACACGGGATTGCAATCTGAGGAGTACAGACAGCTATTTTGACTTAAATACAAAACTTTTGCATTCCGTTTAGTATAACTTACTTTGCTAATGAGGTTCGGCTGATACTCTAACTTCCGGATTAACGGTATGGTAATTGTCTTTCCAAAATTGCTTAAGATACATTGACCGCCGGCGAAGTCGAGCATTGCGCCTCGTACCCGCAAAAAAATCACTACCCCAGATACAATTATGTGACAGGTGGGGAGCTAGCAACAAGGCACATTCTATTAACTCTCCTTGTACTTCCACCTGCGCTAGTACTTGAGACTTAGTCACGACGGACTTTGTTCCCAATGCTCCTGATAGCGTACAATTAGACACCGGTAAAACTGGCAATTTCTCCTCAGTCATTAAGTATTTATATAACCCAACACTCATAACACTAAAAGCTGTTCCTGTGTCCAACAAAATCTCAATTTCCTCGCCACAGATACATACATTCATTACGGCCTGCACAACATCCTCCAAGCTACCCTGAATTTTTCCTGGATTGTCCAATAACTCGTGGCGTATATCTTCCCCTTCGTAATATCTCAATACGCTTATTCTATTATCATTCGAGCCTCCCCAAACTTCCACAGCCACGCCGGGAAGGCGTAGAGTAGCTGGTTGTAGTTTGTTGCATTACTACCGTTGTGTGCCGTGCCACTTTCATCAAGCACCACAGCTCTTGCCCCCGATCCTTGCCAACGAAAATCAGAGACAATATTATCACCTCGCTCTTCCTGTCTAGGGAGCACATTAGTTGGTACATACTCTGGATTAGCAATAATTGCGTTCGTCGTTGCCCCCCCAGCGTGCAGTTCGTTGACTTTCCCAATTTCTATCGCGTTCGTACGTTGTCTTGTTCCCAATACAATGTTCATCAAGCTTTCTTTATCGATTCGCTTCTTCCATATTATTCATATGTGTACGTGAAACATCACTACTATCTCGCTCATATCGGCAATTCCTATTGTTGTTTTTTCGCATTACATTATTCCCATTTGGCACGAAATGTCCCTTTTCCATTGCATTATGATTATTATTACGCTCGTAATAATTCTCCGTCCTGTTTCGCTTAGCATAATTTACATTACTCTTTGGATTTCCATTAGCGTTATCTCCGTTAGTATGATAATCACATCCTCTTCCATTATTGAAATAATGATTTCCCATGCTTTTAGCATCTTCCATTACAACATCTAACGAATCAATAACCGCTAAAATGATCTACATCATCTGCGGGAACATTAATTAATTTCTCACGTAAATGGATGGGCAACTTCCCCGTTAATATTCTTAATACTTCACAAGAGCTCATAGGATTGTTCCAATAACGTGTTTTGTTAATATATTTACCAAAATATCTCCTAAGCGTGCCTTTTTTCGGGTTGAAATACTCAGGCGTATAGATCTGATTTCGTAACCTATCACGTTTACTCTTTGACCAGTACTTTCCTACAAATAGTTGTTCAAATTCGTGGCATGATCGACACTTTTCAGCGATTTCAAACGCCCACAACCCTACTTCTCCACTGGTTTTTGACACAATAAACTGTATTTTGTCCCGTTCCCTCCATGAACAGGGAAATACGTTTTTGAAACTATTTATGAATACCATAGGGTGTACCGAGTTACGCTCATTAGAAAATACCTGAAATTGTCTTGACTTAAAAATACTGAGCTCTATTTTAGCTGATTCTACAGCACCTCTAACTGTACAACTTCTCTCGTTATCCCATTTCTCCTTATTATTAGTGTTCATTCCCATTCCATTCACCGTACAATTACGATTCCGGTCAGGTGATAACGGTGGACAACTGCCTTCACACATTTCATCTCTATAATAAGGGTGACTTACGGGACTATTACTTGTAGTTAACGGTTTATCTACACTCTCCTGCCACATGGGTAAGTCAGACATTACTTTATCTTTCATTGTATTAAATTCTTCTTTAAACTTACTCACTAAGTCTGATTCTATTGACTGTGAGGCATCAAGTCTACGTTGTTGTACAGCAGTACTGACAGCCTCAATAACCTCCGTTTGAATTTCCCCCGCTTTTACCTTGATCCATTCAGATATTTCTTCCTCAAACTCTTTTGTTTGCTTATGCAAATAATCATCTACGTAATTTTGCCCCGATATTTCCAAGTTCTTTACTTGCTCACAAACCTGTGCCAACTGTGTGTTCAATTGATTCTGTTCATTATTAAAAGCTTCTACCTTATTCTCTAAACCGCTCACAGATGTCTTTAAGGTGCTCACTTGCTTATTATTAGTCTCGACACTTAAATCTAAGTTCTCCACTTTATCAGACAACAACTTATAACTATCCTTACTTCCCTTTTCGCACATAACAACCAAATCTCTCATCTCTTTCTTATATTCATTAAACTGTTCATCAATTTCTGCAAACCTTAATTCTAACTTTCTATCTACTAATTCCGCCATAGCTCGAGTTTGTTCTGCCATGGCTTGAGCTTGTTCTACTTTTTCTTCTGCGAACCTTATATCTAGGGTCTTATTAAATTCTGCTCTAGCTTGAGCTTGTTCTACTTTTGCTTCTGCTCTAGCTTGAGCTTGTTCTGTTTTGGATTCGTCAAGCCTTTTATTTAAAAATTGTAATATTAATCCAAGGTCAACTGGAGCTGAAAACTCTGTACGTGCCTCAGATTAAGTATGTGTTCTAGGCACCACTGTTACATGTAAACTATCATTATTACTAAGGACACTCGAATCATCAGTCACTGCGTTATTATTAGGAATAAAACTAGTTCCAACTGATTCCATAGTATTATTACCTCCAGTCTCTTCCAATCGACCAACATCACTCGATAATTCAGTAGGTTCACCCATCGACGAGGTGTCATTGGCAGATCCCAATCAGTAGTTACGTTTCATGGTTCTAACTTTAACCTCGCAATCTACGCAGACAAATGACTATTAAAATTCACTCGACACTTCCTTGCTATCTCTAGTTTAACCACTATCCTATTGAGCTAAGTACAATGAGAATCAGGATCTCGAACCAGCTGTACTCGATTTATAATACAAAGCCCTCACAACGAGAATAAAGTTAGTTAGTTCCTACCTCCTTGCCTCTGCGCGTGATGTGTTGTAGCGATGTCTCGAATGGCTGCAGCGCGTCGTCAGCTACCTCTCGCAGAGACGACAGCGCCAACTGTGACCTGCGCGCCGGACGATGTCTCCAGGCCCGCGACGTGAAGTCGCCGTTGTAGAACACCGACTGATGTGATGATGATGGCACGTCTCCGCCGTCGGAGTGGCGTAGATCTCTGCTTCGACGGTTTTTTCCCGAAGTATGGCCCTTGAGTGACCACACTGACGCATACGACTTTTCCTCGTAAGACTTCACTTTCTTCCCGACTTCGCGCACTTTATTACTTCGTCTGACTTTCTTCTGATTCGAGCCCCACGAAGGGCGCCACTTTCTTTCTCCTTTCTTCGTGTGTAAACGCTAAATGCCATTCAATACGATCACGGCGACACCCCTCGATCGACGTTAACACTCGTGGTGTCACTCGCCTTCATACATGGCAGTGGACGTTTGAAGATTCGTGACGCTAGCTCAATGGTCGTCAATTGATTTAAAGGTATTTCCCTGCTGACTCTTAATTTAATTACTGCCACGGGGTTGAGGAGAAAGAACACATCCTGGTGGTACCAGCATTAAGGGTATTTAGATGTTCGATTAATCTGAATGGTTTGCAATGTTCCAGAGATTCTATTCGAACTCATATGCTAATGTACCGACAAGGACTATTTTCGCCCGGTTCTAGGCGCTTCAGTCTGGAACCGCGTGACCACTAGGGTCGCAGGTTCGAATCCTGCCTGGGGCATGGATATGTGTGATGTCCTTATGTTAGTTAGGTTTAAGTAGTTCTAAGTTTTAGGGGACTAATGACCTCAGATGTTAATTCCCATACTGCTCAGAGCCATTTGAACCATTTGAACCATTTTCGCAGATAAACATGCAAGTGTGTAATGGATGTTCAGTTTCTCAATATAGTTCGTCGCACTCACACATTATACATCCGCTGTAAGAACGATTTCATGCATTTACAGTTTTGGTGTTGGCTAAATATTATGACGATAAGTTGCATACGACTTCCACAGATATTGTTTATCACGTAGCCAAGAGTACGTAATGGAGCCAAAGTCGTGGATAAAATTGAAATGTAGTTTCTTTATTACACTTCTCTTTTCACTAATTAAATATGAAATAGGAATCAGGATTGGAGTGATATCCTATCCTTCTTTTTTAGTATTTTAGGTCCCCGTTAGTTAATATCCGGTAGTTAATAAGCGAACTATATTCTATGCTGGCGCGTTGTTTGTATCATTTACCCTCGCAACCGTCCAAGGATAAGATTCTATTAATGTTCCGCGCACACCCGTTTCACCATTTTATAAAATGTAGAATTACGTAAACTATAGCTTTCCGTTGCGCACAACTTCCGTGGGTTCCACAACCATAATAGTTTCCCAAGAGTATTTTTCCCGGCTAACACAAAGTTCGAATTATGTTGTCGGATTCACTTTCACTCCACCCGACAATAAACGACTCTGATCACTTCGTCGCACGTAATGTGTTTTAAATGTGCTTGAAGAGTCTTTAAATAATCTCCTTAACGAATTTCGCAGTCGCGTACCACTTTTTCATCGACTAGCCCGATCGCGATAACTGAAGGTAGAGAGGTGTTACTTGTTCTTTTATATGTATTTAAAAAAAACGCGCCCCTATATCTTTCTGTCCCGCTTGGTCTTTTCTACTTTGCTTTTTATTACTTTTCATTATACTGCTTCTTAGTAATACTGTGCAGATATTTAAGTTTCGTATTACTTTCCCCTTTTTAATTCATCCCCGATTTCAATTAATATGACGCTAATTGACACGCCTGCCGCAAAGTACCATTATACACTGTAACTATCCGCTCTAGAACCAAAATACGCCGAAGGTATCCCTCAACAACCTGTGAAGGTTTGTCGGTGGGTTTCTGAAACACCTTGTACATGTCATGTAGTGACATTTTCCTTCCCTCCTTGTCCAGTATTGCACTTTTGCTGCAGTTTGATTCGTAGCAGGACTGCTGATATACTTCAGCCACAAACTATCGCTCTTCCTCGTCCCATAACCACGTATCCAGGCAAACATCGTCAGAGAGCCAGCTACATTGTCAGACTACGCTCACGTCACAAAAAAGTGATAACTGTATAGCAAAACGCCCTTTCTGCAACCATTTTTGGTGTTCGAAGGAAGCTGAAGGACTTTGCCAGGAAAACTAACAGCTCTCAGTTCTCTTTACCAGAGTTCCCTTAGCAACGGAGCAGTGCTGTAGCCCCTATGACCTCCCTGTTCCCTTCCTTAGGTCACTGAGGAAGCCTTTCTGTTGTCCTGGGTCCACAGTATACCAGTAGCAGCAGCAGCAGTAGGAACTGCACCTGCGTCACCGTTCCCGCCTTGTGCCAAGTCCCTGTGGACTTGCGCCTCAGGTGGGCGCTTTTTATGTCCTGACAATAATTAAAGTACAGTCAGTGCAGTTCGTAGAAGTTCGCTCGTTTGTTGCAATATTTCCTCGAAGCGCCGTAGCTTTATTCTCTTCCTCCGTGGACTACATATGTCCCTGTGGAAGTAACAATGAAGCTTAATTGTCTTATGTACTTTCTGTAGATGTCACGTAGTATAATGCGCCTAAGAAGGAGAACTGTAATTAAACTGGTGTGGTGCTTACGACACACCTAAAAACGTTTGTTACTTTTTCTCTGATAACTCCTTTACATACAACGATACAACGCGTACCTGAGATATTACACTTGTTCGGAAGATTATTCGCCGTCTAAAAGTATAGTGTACTGCTTATATTAATTATTTTTTTCAGTCCTCAGAATTCCTCTGTTATGTTTACATTTTCATCTCAGAGTAGCAATTGCAACGTATGTCTTAAATTATCTGCTGGATATATTCCAGACTCTGTCTTCCTCTAAAGTTTTTACCACCTGGAAATCTTTCTAATGCCATGGAAGTTATTCCCTGAAGTCTTAACAGATGTCCTATCATGCTGGCGCTACCTCTTGTCAGTGTTATCCATATATTCTTATATTTTCCTTGCCTCGAAGGTTCTCCGGAGTACCTCGTTTTTCCTTACCTTATCAGCACCACTAAATTTCAAAATCCTCCTGTGGCTACACTTCTCAAATGATTCATCTGCTCCGTCTTTCCCGCTGTTCGTGAATCACTACCATAGAGTGCTGTCTTACAAACGTACAGTTTCAGAAATTTCTTCCACAAATTCAGTGCTATGTGTGGTATTAGTAGACATCTCTTGGCCAGGAATGCCCTTCTTTGTTAGTACTAGCCTTCTTTTTATGTCCTTCTTGCACTGTCGATCACGAGTTATTATGAGCCTAGGTGGTAGAATTCCGTAACTTCGCCTATTTCGTGATCCTCAATTCTGTGGTTAAGTTTCTCTTTGTTCTCATTTGTTACTTCTAATTACTTTCGCATTTCTTCTTCGATTTACTCTCCGTCTCCTTTCTGCAGTCATTATACTGTTCATTTCTTTTGTTACATCCTATAATTAGTTTTCATTTTCACTGTGGATAGCAATGCCATCAGTGAATCATTTCATTGATATCCTTTTACCCTGAATTTTATACCCATTGTGGAATCTCTCTTTTATTTCCTCCATTTATTCTTCGATGTGAGACTGAATATTAGGACTATATCACTATCTTATACCCCTTTTAATCCGAGAAATTCCAGTCTTCGAAATTCCTCTTGGTTCTTGTACATACCGTATGTTACCCTCTTTGTCTATACCTTACCCCTATTTTTTCCTGAAATTTGAACAATTATTACCATTTTACATTGCCGAACGCTTTCCAGAGCTTATGAATGTGTCTTGTTTTTTCATCAGTCTTGTTTCTACTATCAACTGTAACGTCAAAACTGCCTCTCTGGTATCTGTACTCTACCTAACATATTTTCAGACTTCTTTTCCATTCTTCTGTATATAATTATTGTTAGGAATATTCACCGTGCCGGCCGCGGTGGTCTAGCGGTTCTAGGCGCTCAGTCCGGAGCCGCGCGACTTCTACGGTCGCAGGTTCGAATCCTGCCTCGGGCATGGATGTGTGTGATGTCCTTAGGTTAGTTAGGTTTAAGTAGTTCTAAGTTCTAGGGGGCTGATGACCATAGATGTTAAGTCCCATAGTGCTCAGAGCCATTTGAACCATTTGAACCAATATTCACCGTCTCCTCTGATGTAACAGTTGAATTCCCAACGCCCTAGTAATGTTACCACCACTGCTTTTTAATTGCATTGAGAGTTGTTTTGATATTACTATAAGTTGAGTCTTCCCTTCCAAACATTTTTATTTTTCGATTTTTTGACATTTCCATGCAGCCATGTAGCCTCATGTTCCCTGTGTTTCCAACTTATTTCGTTCCTACGTGACTTGTATTTCCATCTTCCTGAATTTTCCTGCAGATCCTTGTACTTCGCTGTTTAGTCCCTAAGTGAAGTGTTTCTTCTGTGCACATGGTTTCATCGCGGTTACATTCTTTATACCTACGCTTTCCTCTCCGTCTTCTGTGACTGCCCTTTTTATAGATGTCCATTCCTCTTCAACTGTACTGCTTATTGTTTTTTTTTTTTATCGCTGTACCTATAGCCTTAGAAAATTTCAAGCGTATCTCTTCATTCCTTAGTACTTCCGTATCCCGCTTGATTGATTCTTCCTGATTTGTCCCTTAAACTTCAGGGTACTGTTCATCACAGCTAATTTGCAATCTGAGTCTGTATCTGCTCCTGCGTTCACCTTATATGACTGAAATCTTCCCTTATCTCCCGGCCTTTCGAAGCATACCTTCTCCCCTTCTGATCCTTGAACAGAGTATTCGCTATTACTAGCTAAAATTTACTACAGAACTCAATTAGTCTTTCTCTTCTCTCATTACCACTAGCAAGCGCATCTTCTTCCGTAACTCTTTCCTCTATTCCTTCCCCTACAACCCCATTACAATCTCTCAAAGCTATTAGATATTCATCCCCTTGTACATACTGAATTATGCGTTATATATGCTGTCTCAATCCCTTCATTTTCTGTTTGCGACTTCGGCATGTACACCTGAACTATCGTTGTCGACGTTGATTTGGGGTGTAATCTGATGATAACTACACATAGTGGTTCACACTCTGGTCGACCTTCCTAATCAAACGTATGCTACTACCTTTATACCGTAGTTTGCAGCCGTTAAAATTAACCTACATTCGTTTGATCATAGATCCTTATCTTTATTCTTTTTCATTTGATTGATCCCCATTTCCCCCCAGCCGGCCGCTGTGACCAAGTGGTTCTAGGTGCTTCAGTCCGAAACCGCGGGACCGCTACCGTCGCAGGTTCGAATCCTGCCTCGGGCATGGATGTGTGTGATGTCCGTAGGTTAGTTACGTTTAAGTAGTTCTAAGTTCTAGGGTGCTGATGACCTCAGATGTTAAGTCCCATAGTGCTCAGAAGCATTTGAACCCCCCCCCCCCCCAACTCCCCCTATAGAATGAACATTTGGAAATCATTCAGATATTTTAGATTTACAACTACTTTCAGACTTTGTTATTCCTCAATCCGAATTACATTATTTTATTCCTTCGTGGGTTATTCCGTCGCTTCCAAATTGTCCCCATTCATAGTCTCATCCCTAAGATTCGAAATGGTATTCCAGAATCTTTGGTCACCGGAGACATCAAGATGACGCTTTTTCAGTTACATGCCACATGTTCTGTGGATGCAGTTGTTTCCATTCCCTTCTGCATCCTTATACATTTGATCATCGCCGAATCTCTCTCCTTCTAAGATCAGTGACCTACCCCCAGGGAAAGAGAGTACCATGAAACTCTGTCTGCTCTTCCGCCCTCTTTGACAAGACCTTTGCAAAAACGAGAGTCACGTCGTATTCCGTAAGTCTTCTGCTGCCATTCCTGACGATTTCTATTCAAAATTTAATCTGTCGCTGAGTTCGAACTTCGACTTAGAACTTTCTGCTTAGTGGTCAAAGATTCTACCCGTACTCTGCGGGTACATTGTTCATGCAGCAGGAATAAAAGCTGTCTCGAAATTTCTTGGCCGGACCCGGAAAAGCACGCATGCACGCACGTCGACTAATCTTGTCAATACAGTATCAAGCTGACACAGATCTTGGTGTAAAGAAAAAGTAACTCCACCATGAAGCTATGACAGTTACGTTTGTGCACAATTTTCTCAACGTTCGATCGCCAAGTGGACTATACACCATAAAGACAGCTTCACTTAAGTAACATTTTTTCTATTATATATTTTTAATTTACTCCGAATACCAATTTACTACATAACTAAGTCGTTCACAACATAAACGGGAGATCCCACAGAGTGCCAGTCCACGGATGCAGAACACATCTACAAGTTGTTGATGAAAATCGATTGCCATGTAAAAGACTCTGCTGGAAACACAATCTTATATTATAAAAATAATATTAGATTATGGTACTGTTGCTGCCTATTACACAATAGCATTTGATCAAGCAACACGAATCTCATATAAGGTTTTATGTAGAAAGCAAATAAAAATCTGAAAAGATATTAAAATCTCTTGCATTTCGATTAATATCAAAGAAAATATCAGTTTACATTGAAACGTCCCCTTAGAAAAATTAGTGAATTACTGTGCTGGTAAACCCCTTACGTTATTTGATTTTCAAACAGCTGAGCAAAACTGAACGTACTCAGACATTTCTCTCTTTACTTATTCTGATCAACACTAAATTGACACACAATATTTTTAGCGCAACGCAATCTGACTTTCAAAAATCCCTACAAAATAATGGCCCTGACTAACAATAACCTATACGTTTCATGAATCACTTACCTCACAAAAATCTTCGTTACTCGAACTACCGCAATACAGCGAGCGTCACTACTGCCAGCTAAATCAAAGATTCTATCTACTGAAGAGACTAACTACTGATAGGCATAGTTAGCAAATTAAAGATTTTGATAAAGAACAAACAATGTACACTCCTGGAAATGGAAAAAAGAACACATTGACACCGGTGTGTCAGACCCACCATACTTGCTCTGGACACTGCGAGAGGGCTGTACAAGCAATGATCACACGCACGGCACAGCGGACACACCAGGAACCGCGGTGTTGGCCGTCGAATGGCGCTAGCTGCGCAGCATTTGTGCACCGCCGCCGTCAGTGTCAGCCAGTTTGCCGTGGCATACGGAGCTCCATCGCAGTCTTTAACACTGGTAGCATGCCGCGACAGCGTGGACGTGAACCGTATGTGCAGTTGACGGACTTTGAGCGAGGGCGTATAGTGGGCATGCGGGAGGCCGGGTGGACGTACCGCCGAATTGCTCAACACGTGGGGCGTGAGGTCTCCACAGTACATTGATGTTGTCGCCAGTGGTCGGCGGAAGGTGCACGTGCTCGTCGACCTGGGACCGGACCGCAGCGACGCACGGATGCACGCCAAGACCGTAGGATCCTACGCAGTGCCGTAGGGGACCGCACCACCACTTCCCAGCAAATTAGGGACACTGTTGCTCCTGGGGTATCGGCGAGGACCATTCGCAACCGTCTCCATGAAGCTGGGCTACGGTCCCGCACACTGTTAGGCCGTCTTCCGCTCACGCCCCAACATCGTGCAGCCCGCCTCCAGTGGTGTCGCGACAGGCGTGAATGGAGGGACGAATGGAGACGTGTCGTCTTCAGCGATGAGAGTCGCTTCTGCCTTGGTGCCAATGATGGTCGTATGCGTGTTTGGCGCCGTGCAGGTGAGCGCCACAATCAGGACTCCATACGACCGAGGCACACAGGGCCAACACCCGGCATCATGGTGTGGGGAGCGATCTCCTACACTGGCCGTACACCACTGGTGATCGTCGAGGGGACACTGAATAGCGCACGGTACATCCAAACCGTCATCGAACCCATCGTTCTACCATTCCTAGACCGGCAAGGGAACTTGCTGTTCCAACAGGACAATGCACGTCCGCATGTATCCCGTGCCACCCAACGTGCTCTAGATGGTGTAAGTCAACTACCCTGGCCACCAAGATCTCCGGATCTGTCCCCCATTGAGCATGTTTGGGACTGGATGAAGCGTCGTCTCACGCGGTCTGCACGTCCAGCACGAACGCTGGTCCAACTGAGGCGCCAGGTGGAAATGGCATGGCAAGCCGTTCCACAGGACTACATCCAGCATCTCTACGATCGTCTCCATGGGAGAATAGCAGCCTGCATTGCTGCGAAAGGTGGATATACACTGTACTAGTGCCGACATTGTGCATGCTCTGTTGCCAGTGTCTATGTGCCTGTGGTTCTGTCAGTGTGATCATGTGATGTATCTGACCCCAGGAATGTGTCAATAAAGTTTCCCCTTCCTGGGACAATGAATTCACGGTGTTCTTATTTCAATTTCCAGGAGTGTATATACTTAATAGTGTTCAAAAGTCGTAATATATATATATATATATATATATATATATATATATATATATATATATATATACACTACAATAGCAAATTCCAACAATAGAAACCAGCCATAGACTGCACACAGCACAGTCAGTCATTTTGATATAGAGCGCTATATGGCGTTACCAACATAAAAACCTAAGCAGCCTACTTACAACATGTGAAATTAGTTGTCAGAATAGAGAACTCTTCCTTCAGTTGACACTGTTGATTTTAAAATGTATTTAAAAAGAGATGCCATAGTATCAAGCTTAGAGGTGTATCTCTTGCGAAGCAAATCCAATGAAATTTATTGCTTCTTGCCGAATAAAAGATGGTTCTGGCCGCAAACAGAAAGGAGTCTTAGATATTTTTTAATAATTATCTCAATAAAAATATTTTTAGTAAAACATTTTTATAACGTACTAAAAAGTATAGATTAATTTCCTCAAGCCCTATATAGATTCATAGCACCTTATAGATACTGCTGAAAATATGTGCTTGCGAATTTCCAACAGCCATTGCAATACTAGTAAACAATAAAATAAAAATGTGGAGCGCATGAAATAAATAGTGAATACATAAATGGTTCACCTACGTCACAGTATTGTTCCACTGTAAATCATATGAACTGTTGATTGAATTTTTACGGTGACTCCCATTCTCTACAGTTCTTACCATTATTGGTTGCATGCGCTCCACCATTATCGTTTGTAAAGTTTATAAGTGTTGTCACAGCTGTAAATAATTCAGAAGAGTAAATTTTTAGTATTTTCTCTCTGGAGTAATGTATCTATATAGAAGTAGCTGAAATTATGTTATACTTTTTAGTCAGTTTTAAAATAGGTTTATATTAAAAAGTTTAGTATTTAGATAATTATCCTCCGCTTTTTAGTCTTGCATGTGTGAAATTCTTCAATCGATTAAAAACCCTTCAGTGAGATTGCAACGGACATGTGGTAAGTTTCAGGTTTATATCAGTTTCTCTTCACTTGAGTCAAGATTCCATTGTTATCCTGTTCAGATTTATTTTGAAAGATTCATATCTCTAGCTCATCGGGAACTTAGTTTGAAATCAGTTGTAAAATTTATACCGGACAAAGACACGATAGCGAGCTACTAAAAACGTGTTAAACAGTAAACTGAAACGAAAAGGTGTAATACGTTGGAAGCTGAGGTAAGAAGCTAAATTAATATTTTTGAAGGGATTGCTATGTACCGAAAGTGGAAGTTTGGAGGAAGTCGTGGCTGTATCAGAATAAGGTTTTCGGTAGTGAATCTTAAGTTAGTGAAACAATGAGTCTTTACGCATTAGCTATGAGGTGTGACGCCATCGTGCTGAGAGAAAGCTGGTAATGGCCCGTCTTCTGACCACAGCAATAACAGGACATGTTTCCCTGGTAACAACAAATAGCCGTCTGCTGAATGAAGAACTGCCCAACAAAATGAGAACAATATATTCCACACCAACTACAATATTCACCAACTACACGCACGAAATACATTCGGTGGATCCATCCAGTGAGGGATATTCCAGCATCCGTGATTCTGTTTATTTATCTCTTCATTAACATTCAAATTAGATTATGCGGCGAGTACTGATCTCTGAACCCTTGAATAACGATACCGGAACGGCAGTTGATGTAGCTTAATCTGTTGCCATTGTCGATTGTGAAGCCTCTGGTATGTGTGTGACAAAGGCACTTTCAAGGAATTATGCGACAAGGTTTACGACCGAAATGTGGATAATGGATGGCCAGTCTGTTGGTTGTAATCCTTTGTGACAACAGGGCCGTCTCAATGCCCTCGAATTGTGTTAACGCTATCAGCGTTCACATCACCTACGGGCAAGGAACGTCATTCATAACTCGAAAGTGAGTAAAGCTATGTCCAAACCAAAATCACGCTTTTTTTCTCGTGTGAGTCTCAACCTGTCTGATATGTCACATGACTCCCTTCCCACATTAAAGTGACAAGTTGAATCAAAGACAGTGTCTAGCACAATGGCTGACATTTTGGTAACGTTGCTGCATAGGTTCTCTCCCGGTCGCTCCTCAAACTACACTGTCCAGTGATGTTACTGTGACCAGCTGTCTAAAGCTTGAATAATTTGTTATCAGTCACAAGTATTACCAAATTGTTGTTGAGGGTTAATTAAGTAAACGAGGTAATCTACAAAGTCAGCCTCCTTATTTAAAACGATTCCTACTGGTGTGAAAACTCTTTCAGCAAAAGCACACACATTCTTGGAATAAGAACTAAATTGGCATCGTGCTAATTTTAGAACTTTATCTTCCGAGATTCTGAAAGCAGCTGAATCTCCGCACCACACTCGTCATTACTCAGCTTTCTGCAAGTTTTTCTCTGCTCGGTCCTTTTTTTAAAAAAAATAAGATTTCGAAAACCTTAAAATCTGTCGTTTCATGTAGGGTGGTAACTAACCCCGTAGACGAAACTGTAGCGGTATTTTCAAACTGTGGTGTAATGCTCAGCTGCGGATGTTCCTCAAACAGGATAGTTTTTTGAAATATCAATTGTTGAGGGCTAGTTTATGTCTACTTTCGTGTTCGTGACTAGTTGTCTCCGATAGCTAGTGATAGCAGTTTTATTCACATTATTGAAAGTTGCTGAAAGACTAAAACTGCGTGCCGGACGGGAACTCGAACACATGATCTTCGCCTTTTGCAGGATAGTGGTTACCAACTGAGCTACCCAATCACAAATGACGGGCCATCATTCTGTCACTACCATATCTCCTACCTTCCAGACGCCTCAAAGTTCTCCCGCAGAACTTACGGGGTTTACACTCCTGGAAGGAACTGTAATGATGAGTAGCCACACCGGGGGGGACTGTTTCTTGAATGAATTTTCACCCAGCAACAGAGCAAGCGGTGATATAAAACTTATATATATATATACATAGGGCGCCGAGAGGAACAGCGCAGCATTCGTCAGGAACCACCTGAAGATGGCAGCGTGTACGTCTACCGAAATATTGTGGAGAAATTACGACGCTACCTGGTTGGATACCCGAGAACTGTTCAAATTCGAAATACGCCGGGAAAACTTCAGATCGGATATAGAACTTCCTGGTAGATTATCCTGACGTAAACAATGCTTCCGGGCCCGTGTCCCTGTGCGGTATTCAGTTTTAATCTGCCAAGAAGTTTGATATCAGTGTTCACTCCGCTGCAGAGTGAAAATTCATTCTGGATCCACATTACTGTTCGGCCTCAGGTATGCATTGAGTGCTGCTCAGTTCTGTATCGTAATTATTTTTCAGGCAGTGTTAGGTTTAACTCACACTTTAAAAAGCCTTGGCGGCGGTGTAGTCCAGTTCCTTGCAAATGATAGTAATTAGTTGTAAAGTTATTGTATTAGCAAATTCTTCGGCCTTCTTCATCTATCAGGTCATCAGATTAAGTGGGTGAATTAACTTTAATGTCAGTATATTAATCAGTTTAATAAAGTCACAAGAATGGTGTAAACTGGGAAAAGACGGGGCTGTTGCTTTCAAGTCTTGGTCGTAGACAGAGCAGTGTGGAAAGTGACGGTCTTCTGGCGCCACCAAAGTGTGCCCAGTGCAAGCGCCTGGGCGTCTTCCTGTCCCTCTGACAAAGTCTCGGAAACGGTCAACGCCGATTTCCCGGTGAGACAGTTACAAGAATTACTTTTTCTTACAGCAAGCACCCCACTGTTCCTGTGTGGTCTTTCAGAGACCATAAAATCACAACCTAAAGTTATCGCCATAGGAGCATCGTAAGAAAATGCAGGGCCGGCCGCGGTGGTCTCGCGGTTCTAGGCGCGCAGTCCGGAACCGTGCGACTACTACGGTCGCAGGTTCGAATCCTGCCTCTGGCATGGATGTGTGTGATGTCCTTAGGTTAGTTAGTAGTTCTAAGTTCTAGGGGACTGATGACCACAGCTGTTAAGTCCCATAGTGCTCAGAGCCATTTGAACCATTTTTGAAGAAAATGAAGGAAACATGTGTCAAAATATCCCTGTGGTTAAAAGGACGGCATCTCTCTTAAAATGTGAATTAATAGAAGATAATGGTGACAACAGTGAGACAAAAGGCGGCGGTGTCAGACTACAAGATTAGAGATAAACCTATTAAGCGGCTCACATTGTAGTGTAAAAGAGCGATATCAAATGGGAAATTCACGTAAAGTCTTTCTTACGGAAGACTCTCTGCAGAGATTGTTTCATTGTATTTTTCAAAGGACGGTAGTCTTTTCCAGGTATGCATGACAAAAGGTTCCAATGACTTCAGATACCGGAAGCTATGATATCACGCATAGGGACCACCAGAATAAACTAGGAGAGAACAGTGTATGTGCAGAGACATGTAAAGAACGATATTACCTCATTCTATCCGTGTATGGTTAGGAAGCAAAACCAATAACACTGATAGTAAGTACCCCGTACCGAGCACTGTACAATGGCTTGTTGAGTATACATGTTGTTGCAGAATCCCTCTTAATATCATATTTTTCTCTTCTCATATTATTTGGTAATAAGAAGAGCAGTAGGTACAAAAACTGCAAGATGTTATTGAACAATGTGATTTATTCGACAAAGGAGATACGAAATATTATGTTGTATTACACTCTAAACGCTGCTGCTATTAAAATTTTTGCATCCATATTTAATGATGTTTTTTAATTTTATACTGGCGATCACTGAGCGCTTTTAGCTGAGAACCGTCTCTCACGATCCCCACATGTAGCCTGTGTGTACCAGTGGCGAGGCTCACAGATTTCCGCATTTCAAGTTTCCCTAAGCAACTTCCATATTTTTAATTTTATTTATGCACCATTTCTCATCTTTCCGAACACTTACTATCCTGGTTCTATCACGGACAGCATTACCATGTATCTTAACTTAATAATCGTTAAAAATTCTAGAAAAATTTTGGAAATTATAGTTATTTCTTCATACTGCGAGAGTTTATCATGGAATTTTGAAGTTCCTTTACTATGCAAAACGGTCTCATAAGGCAGTAAAGTCCATCTCACTTTAATTATCAATTTATTTAACAAGGTATGTTTCGGGCCATTGGTTCTATCTTACCTCTGACCAGGCATCTATGTATATTACTGAAAGGGCACGACCCTACTTCTAGGCTGCCAGTCTAACGCCATCAAGGGACAACAAAGAATTCATTTCCAAAACCTCACACAGTGATTGACCAAACTGAAGAATTTAAAATGCTGCCGTAATCAACTCATTAAGAGCTACAAATTTCTGTAAATGATTTGACACAATAAGCCAAGTATTAAGGTTATAAACTTTTTTATACATCATGAGCACACTGGACTCATTCTGGAAACATTCCCCAGGCCGTGGCTAAGCCATGGCTCCGTAATATCCTTTCTTGCAGAAGTGCTAGTTCTGCAAGTTATGCAAGTGAGCTCCTCTGAAGCATGGAAGTATGGAGACGAGTTACTGGCGGAAATAAAGCTGTGAGGACGGGTCGTGCTTCGTACTTGGGTAGCTCAAATTGATACAGCACTTGCCGGCGAAAGGCAAAAGTCTCGAGTTCGAGTCTCTGTCCGGCACACAGTTTTAAACTGCCAACAAATTTCAAGAGTTATATTCACAGGACATGACGTTAGTATTTCTGCAGGGATGATTAGCATTTCAGTCGCCCCTGCTCAGCAGGTGTTCTGTTGCCTAGCAGGCAAAGGGTCCGCCATGGGCCCTGATAAATTGTTCGATGCGTGATAGCATCGACTCGTATAAGGCGCGAATGGCGTCCTGCGGTATAACCATCCATGATTCGTTCACCTGTTTCCAAAGTTCATCCGTGGCGGCTGGTACTGGGTCACCATTCTGCAGATACGCGTTGTTGTTGTTGATGTGGTCTTTAGTCCTGAGACTGGTTTGTTGCAGCTCTCCATGCTACTCTATCCTGTGCAAGCTTCTTCATCTTCCCGTAACTACTGCAACCTACATCCTTCTGAATCTGCTTAGTATATTCATCCCTTTGTCTCCTTCTACGATTTTTACCCTCCACGCTGCCCTTCAATACTAAATTGGTGATCCCTTGATGCCTCAGAGCATGTCCTACCAACCGATCCCTTCTTCTAGTCGTGCCACAAACTTCTCCCCAATCCTATTCAATACCTCCTCATTAGTTACGTGATCTACCCATCTAACCATCAGCATTCTTCTGTAGCACCACATTTCAAAAGCTTCTATTCCCTTCTTGTCCTAACTATTTATCGTCCTTGTTTGACTTCAATAGATGGCTACACTCCATAAAAATACTTTCAGAAACGACTTCCTGACACTTAAATCTATACTCGATGTTAAAAAATTTCTCTTCTTCAGAAACGCTTTCCTTGCCATTGCCAGTCTACATTTTATGTCCTCTCTACTTCGACCATCGTCAGTTATTTTGCTCACCAAATAGCAAAACTCCTTTACTGCTTTAAGTATCTCATCTCCCAATCTAATTCCCTCAACATCATCCGACGTAGTTCGACTACATTCCATTATCCTCATTTTGCTTTTGTTGATGTTCATCTTATAACCTCCTTTCAAGACACTATCCATTCCATTCAACTGCTCTTCCAAGTCCTTTGCAGTCTCTGACAGAATTACAATGTCATCAGCGAACCTCAAAGTTTTTGTTTCTTTTCCATGGAATTTAATACCTACTCCAAATTTTTCTTTTGTTTCCTTCACTGCTTGCTCAATATACAGATTGAATAACATCGGGGAGAGGCTACAACCCTGTCTCACTCCCTTCGCAACCACAGCTTTCCTTTCGTGTCCCTCGACGCTTATAACTGCCTTCTGGTTTCCGTATAAATTGTAAATAGCCTTTCACTCCCTGTATTTTACCCCTGCCACCTTCATAATTTGAAAGAGAGTAGTCCAGTCAACATTGTCAAAGGTTTCTCTAAGTCTAAAAATCCTACAAACGTAGGTTTGCCTTTCCTTAATCTAGCTTCTAAGATGAGTCGTAGGGTCAGTATTGCCTCACGTGTTCCGATATTTCTACGGAATCCAAACTGATCTTCCTGGAAGTTGGTTTCTACCAGTTTTTCCATTCGTCTGTAAATAATTCGCGTTAGTATCTTCCAGCCGTGACTTACGAAACTGATAGTTCGGTAATTTTCGCATCTGTCATCACCTGTTTTCTTTGGGATTGGAATTATTGTATTCTTCTTGAAGTCTGAGGGTATTTCGCCTGTCTCATACATCTTGCTCACCAGATGGTAGAGTTTTATCATGACTGGCTCTCCCAGGGCTGTCAGTAGTTCCAATGGAATGTTGTCTACTCCTGGAGCCTTGTTTCCACTCAGGTCTTTCAGTGCTCTGTCAAACTCTTTACGCAGTATCATATCTCCCATTTCATCTTCATCTGCATCCTCTTCCATTTCAATAATATTGTCCTCAAGTACATCGCCCTCGTATAGACCCTCTATATACTCCTTACGCGTAGTACGGCCGAAACGCTTCGTCACACATGAGCAGCAATTTCGCAAATGGATGCATCCCATTCTCTCATTGCGTCCTCTTTCAAACTCACTTCGCGCATTCGTCTGCGAGGCATCCTTCACGTCTGCTCGTGTCGCACCGATCCATTACCTTCAATTTATAGCGACAACGAGACCCGCAGGCAAATTTTAGCATTAGGTGATGTTGCGCTGCGATATCGATGTAGACCTCGAATACGCTGGCCGACATCGTTATATTAATCATTTCTGAAGAACGTACTAATGTACATTTCCTCTGAATATGAACGTCCTGTCTCTAGTCGTTAAAGGTTTTCTACTTTTTTTTAACATGAGTTTACGTGGGCGTCCGATTTTTTTAAAGACTCAGGGGTAGGGGTTTACTGGTTATCATATTTTACACATTCATATATTGCGATAAGCTGGTCGTAAATTACCTCTGATATGGAATACTATAATGAGAAAGTACAATAACGCAGGGGTAAAACTCACAGTTTACATTTGTTGACGAGAAGTACAAAAATAAATTCAAATAACATGGTGATATAATGAGATTTTCACTCTGCAGCGGAGTGTGCGCTGATATGAAACTTCCTGGCAGATTAAAACTGTGTGCCCGACCGAGACTCGAACTCGGGACCTTTGCCTTTCGCAGGCAAGTGCTCTACCATTTTTTTTTTTTTTTTGAGTGGGGGTTTTTATTTATTTATTTTCTATGAAGGAAGGTAGGAGAAACAGAAACCTTTATTATTCACAAAATAAACATAGTACGTCCTGACACATGCAATTGTTCTGGACGGAACCTCGCTGTCGTCCTGCCATGCAGCATGAAATAACAACAAAATCGAAGTGGGGCCACCTCCGGCACCCTAAAGAAAAGTATTTTGGATATGAAAACAAAATTTGAAGTACATCTACACTCCTGGAAATGGAAAAAAGAACACATTGACACCGGTGTGTCAGACCCACCATACTTGCTCCGGACACTGCGAGAGGGCTGTACAAGCAATGATCACACGCACGGCACAGCGGACACACCAGGAACCGCGGTGTTGGCCGTCGAATGGCGCTAGCTGCGCAGCATTTGTGCACCGCCGCCGTCAGTGTCAGCCAGTTTGCCGTGGCATACGGAGCTCCATCGCAGTCTTTAACACAGGGTAGCATGCCGCGACCGCGTGGACGTGAACCGTATGTGCAGTTGACGGACTTTGAGCGAGGGCGTATAGTGGGCATGCGGGAGGCCGGGTGGACGTACCGCCGAATTGCTCAACACGTGGGGCGTGAGGTCTCCACAGTACATCGATGTTGTCGCCAGTGGTCGGCGGAAGGTGCACGTGCCCGTCGACCTGGGACAGGACCGCAACGACGCACGGATGCACGCCAAGACCGTAGGATCCTACGCAGTGCCGTAGGGGACCGCACCGCCACTTCCCAGCAAATTAGGGACACTGTTGCTCCTGGGGTATCGGCGAGGACCATTCGCAACCGTCTCCATGAAGCTGGGCTACGGTCCCGCACACCGTTAGGCCGTCTTCCGCTCACGCCCCAACATCGTGCAGCCCGCCTCCAGTGGTGTCGCGACAGGCGTGTATGGAGGGACGAATAGAGACGTGTCGTCTTCAGCGATGAGAGTCGCTTCTGCCTTGGTGCCAATGATGGTCGTATGCGTGTTTGGCGCCGTGCAGGTGAGCGCCACAATCAGGACTGCATACGACCTAGGCATACAGGGCCAACACCCGGCATCATGGTGTGGGGAGCGATCTCCTACACTGGCCGTACACCACTGGTGATCGTCGATGGGACACTGAATAGTGCACGGTACATCCAAACCGTCATCGAACCCATCGTTCTACCATTCCTAGACCGGCAAGGGAACTTGCTGTTCCAACAGGACAATGCACGTCCGCATGTATCCCGTGCCACCCAACGTGCTCTAGAAGGTGTAAGTCAACTACCCTGGCCACCAAGATCTCCGGATCTGTCCCCCATTGAGCATGTTTGGGACTGGATGAAGCGTCGTCTCACGCGGTCTGCACGTCCAGCACGAACGCTGGTCCAACTGAGGCGCCAGGTGGAAATGGCATGGCAAGCCGTTCCACAGGACTACATCCAGCATCTCTACGATCGTCTCCATGGGAGAATAGCAGCCTGCATTGCTGCGAAAGGTGGATATACACTGTACTAGTGCCGACATTGTGCATGCTCTGTTGCCTGTGTCTATGTGCCTGTGGTTCTGTCAGTGTGATCATGTGATGTATCTGACCCCAGGAATGTGTCAATAAAGTTTCCCCTTCCTGGGACAATGAATTCACGGTGTTCTTATTTCAATTTCCAGGAGTGTATTTGCTAACTGTTCAAGCGTGAGTTTTTCGTAGGTCGCATACTCGCATAGTGTTCTTAGTCGATCACATTACTTGGTCGGTTTCACAACGAAAGCACCGCCTCCCATCTTTGCGCACCCGGCACACCCCAAGTATATGGCGGGTCCGCAAAAACCGTTACTAGGAAATTGGCATACCAATCCTTGTACTTTTGTAGCCATAATAGTTTTGTGTGTCCATCTTGCAAGTATTGCCAGTAATCCAGGACGTTCAGTAAGTTCGTACGTGTATCTCTATAGATGTAATTGACCGTCATACCTGTGATCCACGCCACTGCGTTCGTCTTATGACGCGGAAAATACGTTTCCTCTGGCAAAAATACTATGTCAGAACAGACTGCTGTATAGATAGTGCGACGCATGAACGCTATCAATACCTCGCCGCAGACCAGCCGATGGTCGTCCGTATCCAGCACGCCGCATTGCTGACACAAGGGCGAATCCGCTAAATGTATTGCGTACTTTTTATCATTTGTAGGGTATTTTCGGTTGACGACAATGTAGCATGTTGATCTGGCTGACGTAGGTAGGTGGGGGTGGTGGACCGTGCGCCACACCACGTGCCAATTAACAGCTGGATGTTTGCGTTCCACCCTATTCCGGGCGATCTGCCGAAGAAGCAGATGGTACACGTCCTTCGATGTCGACTGTCGGGTCGTCGGTAAACACTCTCGAACGTAACTGTGTTCCACGATGAACGTGCGCACATACGTTAAAGGGGGCGATATATGGCCGACACTGACTAGAGGAAGATGCGATGTTGATACGAGTTCTTCGATGATCGTCCCCGTAAGCGAGTGGTTCCTGTTGCGCCACCGTTTGAGCATAGTATTAATATACATGGCACGCGCCTTCTCGTGCACGTTCGCTAAACCAACGCCCCCCTCTGGGAGGGTAAGCGTGGTGTACTGTACCTTAAAGAGTTGTCCCAGGCACACATAATACCCAAAAGCCGCCTGAATCCTCATAGCCATCGTGCGCGTCAAGGGGAGAAGATGTGTCAGATGACACATCATGGGAGCGAGATAAAGGTTGACGAGTAACAATCGCTGCAGCATATCCATCGACCGTAGGGCGTTTAGTCGTACTGCCGTGCGGACTCTGAGTAACAGTCTTCGGTAGTTGTCTGCAGCCGTTCTCGCTGTCTCTTTATGAAAGATGATACCCAAACGGCGGAGGGTTTCCACCGCAGGTAAGGGTCCTTCCGTTCCTGGTGCTAGTCCACGCCCCACATGCATGAATTGTGATTTTCGGTAGTTGACCACACTTCCAGCTGCCATCCCATACGGCTGTAGCCAATCCAGTGCTGTGTGAGCCTCCCTCTCATTCCGTACGAGGAACACAATATCATCCGCGTATGCTCTGCATTTGAATGATAAATGCCGTATGGAGATCCCGGTAAGACGGCGGCGAAGGCCTGCGAGACACGGTTCTAAGGCGATCGCAATAAAGGAGGATCGACGAGGGGCAACCCTGTCTCACTGATCTTAAGATCTTAAAATACTCAGTTTTTTTTTAAACATCCATGGTCATCAGTCCCCTAGAACTTAGAACTACCTAAACCTAACTAACCTAAGGACATCACACAACGCTCTACCATCTGAGCTACCGAAGCACGACTCAAGCCCGGTACTCACAGCTTTAACATGGTGATAGATTTAAAGTGTGAGCGCTAGCTGCATCGGAAATGCGAGACGGAGTGAAGGAGAGAAAGAGGGCCTTCATAAAAGGCAATGAAGACAGAGCAAAAGGTGTAGTGACTGAGAAATGAAAGAAAGAAGTGTTACTTTAAAAAAAGAAAAATGTGAACGTTTGCTCAACTGTTTGACAAAGAGAACTTTGCTCTCATACGTGAGTACTTTGGGAAACGTTATGAGTGTGATTGGAGAGCTTCAGTGTGTTTTAAAATACAACAGGGCACTGAATGATACACAGAGAGCATGGCATTTTGTTGCAAAGGTGAACGGCAGCAACAGAGGACAGCCCCAATGTTTTTGATTTATGGATCTGCACAGGTAGGGTAATAGATAAGTGAGGCCTTATTACAGACGAAAATCTCTGAGGTCTGATGTGCGATACTGGGGAGCATGTCAAGTGAGAACCCGATGAAGTAAACGTAGCTTAGAACTG
Source organism: Schistocerca piceifrons (assembly GCF_021461385.2). Taxonomy (NCBI): domain Eukaryota; kingdom Metazoa; phylum Arthropoda; class Insecta; order Orthoptera; family Acrididae; genus Schistocerca; species Schistocerca piceifrons. The sequence goes on along the minus strand of NC_060139.1, from coordinate 428,118,261 downwards.
GCAGTCTCAGGCACTGACAAGTTGAAAGAGACGTATGTTGTAGATATCTGGTGTTCTTGCTACACGTTTCGTGTTCGATTTTGTAGCAATAGTGGAGGTCCTATAGAACGAGTGATTCCACAAGTTTACATTTCATGCTCTGTTGAAATATGTTTCGAAACGTTATGAGGGCATAGAGGTAAGCGAAAGACTTCGTAAGTGTGGCGTCGGCATTTGCTGCACAGTTGAGATGTTCATCCGAGCTACTCACAGTTTTTTGGTTTGGTACTGGCATACTGTTGAGTACAGTTAGAAGGAGGTGCTCACGGGTCGATATGTTATTATCTTATGATGGAATACTAACCTGGAGTTTTTCACCTTTAGTTTAAGTTCCAAATTTTGCACACATCTTACGACTGAAGACAAACGTCAATCATCTGAACGATTGAAATATTTATGCCTTTCAGTCTGGCTCTTAGGTACAACTGGAGGTCGTTGCAACAGAAACGATATTTTCATGCCGACGGAACCGAAGAAATGTCATGTTGACATACAAGGGAAACCTTAGTGGTCCCAGAAACTATGGTTTAGAGGAGATACAGGAGGACGGCTTTTGGCGATAATATTTGCTTCTGTTTAAACTAGTGGTTCAAGGAATCAAAATAATACTGGTGACATTCGTCAAACTCTAAAGAAACTCTATACAGGGTCTCTCAAACGTTTGATATTAAATTCAAGAAGTTGATGGTGGAACCATAATCGATTATAATGACACAAGCAACCAACTGTCGTAAAAGCATATTTATTGTGTTATGGAATAAACAGCGTACACCGCATAACAACAGATTAGCTCATGTAAACTGTACATAGCGATGATAACCAGTTTCAATGAACGTATGGCAACGTCGCATGAAGTTCTGTCTCACACTCTCGAAAGTCCCTGGCGTTTGTTTTACTAGGTGACAGGCAGTGTAGACCCTAGCAAGCATGTATTCATCCCTTTCCATAGGGCTTCGTACACCAATGTTCTGAAGCAATCGCAGAAGAAAAAGTCCAGAACTGTGAAATCCGACGATTGTTCTGGCCAAGGGACAGGACCTCCCCTTCCAATCCACTGTTGATGGTACGTGTTGTTCAGGTGCCCCCGGACGTAAACAGCAATGTGGGCTGGTGCACTGTTGTGTAGGAGCCGCATGCATTCGCAGACCACAGAGGATTCAGTCTCCAAGAACTGCGGCACCAAGCCTCCACCAACTAACGTGGACCGGGCAAACGAAGGTAGAAAATGAGGTACTATTAGGTGACCGCGAGAAATGTCCGCCCATACGTTGATAGAGAATCACTGATGGTGGCCGCTGATGTCATTCCTGCGGCTGTTGAAAACACCGGGGGTCATGGGTGAATGTGACGTAATCCGTGACCAACAGAAATTGTTCTGGAGTGTGCGTTGTTTATCACCAGCTCTATATTCCAGTGTACAACTGACGCCCGCGATCTCTGTGGGAGTGCGACAGAACTGCGTGCTCCATTGCAATACATGCACTGAGACCGGCGGTCAGTGCTTTTAAAAGTTATTATGAGCTATGTTGTTGTTACACGGTGTACGCTGTATGTGTCCATAACACAACAAATATGTTTCCAATCACTGGTTCCATATCTCATTATAATAACTTGTGGACCTACTACCACCTGTTTCAATTTAAACCGTAAGTTTGAGACACACTGTACGTCATGGAAAGACAATAAGCTATCGCATGAGGCACCCCCCCCCCCCCCCCCCCTTATTTTGAAAGTTTTAGCAAATGGACATTAATTTGCTTGTTCAATTATCGAATTATCAATTAAGAACACGAGGAAACATTGATTTTTTTTCATCTGAGTTTGCGGGCACTGCTCATTCCATTTTTCCGGTTTGGCTCTCGTCCTTCCATGCGAGTGTGATCATTCCAAAGAATTGAAGAGAAGTTGCTTGAAATGTTATTTTCCCAATAACTTCAGGTCCTTTCTAGGTTTCCACCACGTGGGAATTTAAATTATTTCATAGTACAGGTATTACCTGTTGCATATTAGCGAGATAAAAAAGTATATATGACCAAAAATAATTTTTTGTTCTTCTGTTAATTGTGTAGCCGTGAATTTACAAATTGTATGCGTTACAAACTTACCAAAAGTACCAGAGAGTGAAAGGGAGAAATTATTGTTATTTGTAGTACACGAATGATAATTACAAAACCAAGTAACAAATCTAGATTATGACTTAGTCCATATTTATTATTTGTGATTCATGAAAGTACTTTTAGGATCGGTTGCTTTTATGCCGAAATGGTGAATCGGGTAAGTCTTTCCAACAGAGAAACTTCTGCCATCTTGAATAATTTGACTCAGTTCGTGTTTTGCTGAAATAATACATTCTGAAGCTCTCTTCCGTCACGCAAGCAGATTCCGCTTGTGTATTAAGCGGATAGCTCCGGTTTTGCGGTGACGATGAGGCTTTGTGCAATTAAGCGGGAGTGGTGCAGTTACCGACGATTAATTCGGAACAAAAGCTGGCCTACCATATGTGACCTCGTTTGCAGACTGTATCTGCATTCCGGACCGAACGGCATTTGAAATGACAACACCAAATCCTGGCTGATTATCGCCTCTATCGCAGACATTTACATTAGGGAGTCTCTCATTAAATTGAAATCATTTTTGGCATCATTTTTATACTTTCAGGCTTGTCCTAGCAGACCAAATAAATGAAATGAAATACTTTACTCAACTTATTGTTTACTTTTACTGAGCAAAAAATGATAGATAATGAGTGATTTAAACAACTGTAAGAAATAATTTGACATTTAGATGGTCTGTTCTAGTTACCTTCTATGACGCCGTTTTCAGGTTTGATAGTTTTAAAGCCGGGCGAAGCGGCCGAGCGGTTCTAGGCGCTTCAGTCTGGAACAGCGCGACCGCTACGGTCGCAGGTTCGAATCCTGCCTTGGGCATGGATGTGTGTGATGTCCTTAGGTTAGTTAGGTTTCAGGAGTTCTAAGTCTAGGGGACTGATGACCTCAGAAGTTAAGTCCCATAGTGCTCAGAGCCATTTAAACCATTTGATAGTTTTAAACATGAGGCAAGAGTTCTTTCTCACAGATCGGATTTTAAGAATCTATAATTTAGTCAGCTATGTCTTCACAATATGAATTTCTGAGCTGTAATTATTGGAAATTAATGTTTGCCACACTATTTTTAAGTCTGATTCTTTTTCCAGGAAGTATGGATCCACACGCCGGTGGTTCTCCGTCCATATGCTGTCAACCGGCCTCACAACAAGGTCAATGAACTGAAACTCGCTGAAGTTCAGTAAATGTTGCTATTCACAGAGGACCAGTGTATGCTGTTAATTATTGCATGGCAGCGAAACTTGGTAGATACTCTCACACGTAAGAAATTAATTCCAGTTCGGGCCACCAGGTTCAAACCTGGCGCTGTGAATAAAAGACGTATTTTATGGATTAGGGACGGTATGGGCACAAATGATCAAATAAGTGAGAAAGAAATAATGTTAATATTATTATTAACCATTGCTTATACAATTGTATCAATATGAGCACTGAAGCCGTCGACTAGTTGCCTGGCAGCCAATAAATTTGTTCCAGCATAAATTGGCCCCACATTAACGAATTAGAGTATCTACTAAGTGTCGCTGCCATACAGTAATTATAGCCCACACTGGAACTCAATGAGTAGCTGCATTTTAGTTGCAACCAGTCGGTACCACCCACCCTCCGTCGTCAAATATGAGTATACACGGACGGAGCAGCTTCACAGTTCTCCATGCAAGTACATGTCGTGTTAAATACCACGTGACCTAGTCGTCATATACAATTTGCCCCCCTGTTCCAACACCTCTCTTTTCTTTTCGAAGTGGCATTTCAAAATCCTCGTATTCTTCCAGCGTCTAATGAGGTTTCAGCTACTGAGAATTCTCCCGTGTTGTATGGCCGTGGTCCATGGAACTCTTCAATCCCTGACGTTTCGTCCAAGGCTACGTTGGACATCTTCGGAGGTGCTCCTGTTTGTGCTGAGTCTTGCGACTGACGAGTCGGATATCGAAGAGCGGCCTAAATACCGTGGGAAGTGGGCATGGTCTGGATTTCACGTGATAGCATAGATAAACCTTGTCAAAGATAAAAATGTTTAACTACCGATCATAGTACGTCAAAGACAAAAACTTCTCATCGACTCTGTAGCGCCATAGTCCATATATAACTTAAGTTTCATGGCTTCTTCTTTTCTGTTGAAATCATTCCCATGTTTATATATTTCGATGGCTTTTCTGTATAGCCGTGGATAATAGTTCGTCATAGCGCATAAAACTTCAGTTTCAGACAATTTCACTACGTGATCACCTGATTGAAGAGCATGTTCCACCATGGCTGATTTGTCTGTTTTCCCTAGTCGGCAAAGACTTATGTACCTTCAACCGCGTATTCACTCTTCTCTTTGTAGTTCCAATGTAGACCTAGCCACACGTACACGGAATCTTATATACACCACTTGTACACAGAGTGGGACGTTTATCCTTAATGGAACAAAGTGCTTGACATATTGTGAAACATAAAGTCTTTCGGAAGGTAGACATCCTGACAGATACTTGCATAAGGATTCCAATCATCATCCACAATAGAAAAGAGGTGTAATTCAGAGTCTAGTGGACAGAGCTAAAAGGGTTTGTACGCCGCAACACCTGGACACCGAGTTCGAACATCTAGAGCAGGCTTTTGAGAAGAATGGGTACTCTAGTAAGGAAATAAATAGAGTTTTGCGACCGAATAACAGGAGGCCTAAGGACAACGATAGGACACAGCGATAGAAGAACACGGTTTCTCTACCCTTCATCAAAAAAGTAAGGGATCAAATCTTCAAGATTCTAAGGAAGCATGACGTTTGACCGATTTTCAACCAACTAAGAAAATAGGCCAAGCAATTCGTTCCATTCAGGATAAACGTTCCCCTCTGTCTGCAAGTGGTGTATATAAGATTCTGTGTACGTGTGACAAGGTCTACATTGGAACTACAAAGAGAAGTGTGAATACACGGTTGAAGGTACACAAAAGTCCTTGCCGACTAGGGAAAACAGACAAATCAGCCGTGGCGGGACATGCTCTTCAATCAGGTGATCACGTAGTGAAAATTTCGGGAACTTAATTTTTATGTACTATGACGAACTATTATCCACGGCTATATAGGGAAGCCATCGAAATATATAAACATGTGGACAATTTTAACAGAAGAGTAGAAGCCATGAGACTTAGTGATATGTGGACTGTGGCGCTACAGAGTCGATGACAAGTTTTTGTCTTTGACGTACTATGATCGATAGTTAGAAACATTTTGTCTTTGACAAGATTTATCTCAGCTATCACGTGAAATCCAAACTACACCCACATTCTGTAGTAACCAAAACCAACCGTGGGAACGCGTTGTGCTGCGGATCGGAGGGGCCAGGCGGGGAAGCCGCTGGCGGTAGAGCACGCACCACCGGGTAAACACAAGGACGAGTCGGACGGCAGACCAACAACAACCGACAACAGCCGACAATGACCGACATAATAAGGAAGAGATAAACAACGGACGCTTTTAGAAACCACAACACCAAACACCTACAGTAAATCCACTCGGAACCAGAGCCAGGCAAACGTCAACAACGAGCAATGACCAGAACGCAGTACCGCCGAGATATAGAAGAAATCCAGAGCGAGTACCAGTCTGACTGGACTAGTTTTTTTTTCTTTCTTGTGATTTCATTCCCCTGCGCCATATGGGCAGGGGACAGCTGTCAGTGACACAATCCGCCGCTCTTCAACCGAGTGACATAACAACTTAAAATATGAATAAAATGTTACATACATAAGGCGATAAAGGGGAACTTAGAATAACGAGAGAAAATGGAGGTAAAAAATAGACTAACACGGAGATGTTCATGGAGGACAGGTAAAAATAAAAGTCACCGGAAAGTTAAAAAACACAGTTGGTGATCTTTCATAACTCGGAGAAGACACTGAATGGACATGCACACGTTAAAAGTCGGCCACAGTAGTGAAATCACTCCGGAACAACACACTTAAAACCCACTTGGAGCACACACGACGAAGAATAAAACTGCCAGGCGGGACCTGCCGAGGGAAAGGGCAGAGAGGATGGAAAAGTAGGGGAGAGCAAGGGGCAGCAGGGGAAGCGGCGGGATGAAGATAGGAGGAGCATCAGTGGGTACACGAAGAGGCAGAAGACACGTGGGGCGTGAGATGAAGAGGAAAGACAAGGCAGGAGGGAGTGCAGAGACACTGAAAGGAGGCACAAGAGATGGAGGGGGAGTAGGAGGGGGAAGACGCTCAGGAGGAGGGAGGGGGGAAGAGGGAGTCCTGAGGAGGAGGCAGGAAGATAGGGTTAGATTTGGTAGGAAGGGTAGATCTCAGGGCAAAGCTCATCATCCGGGAGGGGTAGACGGTGGACGTTGCGTGGGGGAAGGAGATGGAGGGTGTGGAGATGGAGAGAGGGTGGGACACAACAGTAAAGTGCGTCAACTGGTTGGGGGTGGAGAGGAAGGGAAAAACCAGGGGGTGAGGGGGGATCAAGGCGGCGGACAATATATAGTGTGCAGACGTGGTCATGGAATAGGAGAAGGCGGGGGAAGGGGATGAGGTCGTACTGGACTAGGGTAGAGCGGGTCCCTATATACGAAACCTGAGGGAGCGGCTATTGGCTACTGTCTGCACGTGGCGTATCGGTGGCGCTCTCGCTGCGCGAGAGCTGCTGCGCGGAATAGCCGCCGCGGACGAGGAGCCCTCTATGGGCTGACCACGTCCATTTGTTCTGGCGCGTGTTCGACTTCCGCGGCGGGAGGTACTAGACTTTCCACGGCATTTAGGCCGCTTTCCACGTCCGACTCGTCAGTCGGCAAGACTCAGCATAGCCAGGAGCACCTCCGAAGATGTCCCACGCAGCCTTGGACGAAACGTCAGGGATTGAAGAATTCCGTGGACCATGCCCATACAACCCAGAAGAATTCTCAGCAGCTGAAACATCCGGTCGTGAAAGCCTTCATTGTCGAATGAGGCTCTGGCGATGCCTGGGCATATTTGCTAGAGTGCTGCAGAATTTTCTTTAAGGATGTCAAGCTTGTAATGAATGTGGAGGTCGCCTTTTTGAACACCTTATAGCACTGATGAGTAAACAGTACATTACCTCAATTCAGCTTAACGTGCATGTACATTGATTCACTAATTGTTCCTGAAGTTTCAAAGCTTTCACAGACTCAGGAACTTCGATAACATACAATATTTTTCTATGGTTCTATTTTCACACTTATGTCACCTCGTCCTATTTGTGTGAAACCTTTTGAATGAATCTGTACCGTCTCACAGCACGCTGACCTACAGATAGCGACGTTATTTACTCGTCAGTGGGTATTGTATCAGCCTACCCATTTAGTTCATTCAACTTTTTCCAACAAAGCGATAATTTCTACATGTATTTCTAGGAATCTGCGAGCACCTACTTCAGAACTACAGTTCAATTAATGTCAATGGATCCACAAGCTCAAAATTAAATTATGTGGTTTATGTCTCGGCAAAAATACGTAACTATTATAGCTATTAAATACTGAATACGTATTAAATAAATTATGCGAACGGATATGCTGCATGTCTAAAATCGGGTATGGTAGATACAGTGTTTCTGGCTGCGGCTCTAGCACGTTAGTTCACCAATCTTTTACAGAACACTATGCTATATGATATAAAACTTTTCCCCACAATATTTCTACTTGTAAAACCTAACTTTCCTTTGATGTATGGTAAAAATATTAGTGTATGACAACATTAATGAACCCTGATCGTTTTGAGAGAGAACATGAAATGTTTGACGATATCATTCACCAGTTGAGGGTATTAATTAAATGTTAGAGAATTATAATAATTTAAAGACAGGTGTCAGGTTACGCTCTTCACAAATAACTGAGAGTTGTATCGGAGCTAACATTAGCAAGCTCTAATATACAGTACGTATGAACTTAGGTGGTTCTTTGCGAAAGGAGATTTGCAAGACAACAGCACGAACAGAGGCAACACCTGCAAATTTAAAAAAGGCTTTGAATTCGTCTGAGTCACACAGAAACACGTTTAAAACTATAATAAATACTATGTTTATCGTATGAGGAAGAAGATGTAGGGTTGTCAAATTGATTGAATCAGTCTGCTACTGTACGGAGTGTGATTTTCTGAACACTATTACTTCCTTAAGAACTGAATTATGCAATACACAGATGTAACGATATAATTTATTCGAGACGATCCTCTAACGAAATTTACCGTTACAGCTGAGTATTGTATAATGCAGTACCTAACATTAATTAAAACTGTACATTATATTATATCCATCGGTGTACATAAACTGGTACAGATACGGACTGGAAATCGTACATACCAAAGAGAAGTATTTGCATAACAAATATATATTGTCCTTCGTCTCAGTGAACATTTATAGCTATGCTATAACTCGAGGTAAGTGAAACACAAATGTCAATAAGGATAAGTGTCATGTAATCCATTAGTGGCAAGAGGAGTTTTAAATGGTACTTCTCTGTCTATGATTGCCACTGAGGAGAGAACGACATGATAACATACGCTCGTTTACAACAGCCAGACGTTTAGGTTTCGCCTATGCAACTTTTTTTCTACTTCGTTCAGTCGAATCAATTGTATACACTTGGAATTCTGCGATTTTTACTTTCTCTTTGGTTCCACTACACCTTGCTTTATGTGTGATACATTGAATTATATTTTGCATTCATCTAGCAAGCTCTGTGTGATGCAGGTTGAGGGGTGGCGCCTTATATCGCTCCTGTCTGGAGCCTCTGTATCAGGAGAATGACTCATGCGTGCATAGTGACAGATGGTCTGAAGCGGGTTCAGTGGAGTGCGTAGTTCTAATTTTCATCTGCTAGAGGACAGTAGTAAACAATCCGGTAGGTTAGCCACGAGCGCTAATGCGCTGCTTCCTGGACTCGGGTAGGCGCACCGGGCCCGCATGGAATCCGCTCGGTGGATTACCGACGTCGGCCGGTGTGCCGGCCAGTCTGGATTTTCCGCCTCAGTTACACGACTCGCAGACATCTGAATGTGTTAGCACTATTCCATGGATTTCACTAGACGCAGACAGCTGGGGTACATTGATTCCGTCCTAGGAAGCGTGAGGTGGTGGCAGGAAGGGCATCCGGCCACCCCTTAAAATTAACCTTGCCAAATCCATCCTAACCATGCCGACCATGCGAATCAGCGAGACAACGCACCAGTAAAAGAAAGAAAAGAAATACGACTGTAGCAGACAATACTAAACATAAAGACCTATAACGTAGTTAAAAATTTTGACCATCATAGTTCAGTAGTGCACAGAGACATTCAAGAAACAGGCCAAGAGAATGTTTTGGTGAATAGTTTCGTTTATTTCTTTTAGGCTTTTTTGTTTATTTATGTTTGTACAGTTTTGTGTATACTTTCAGTAGCATAATTATGCGTAAATGTGGTCTAAAGGAAACATGTAGATCATGGCTCTAGTGGTGAATGCTGTAGGAACTACTGCGAGAAAGTTTCAAGACAATGTGAATGCAAACGACGAGGAATTTTGTATCATGTTAAGTAAGTTTATGGTCAAGGGAAAGCTAATTCGAGTGCCAAAAAGTTAGTTAAAAACGTATAGTATAAACAAAATATCAAAATGTTAAATATTTATTTCGGGAAAAAGTACAGTTCGAAAGTTTGTTATTTGTCGATTGGTTAGTGGCTCAAATGGCTCTTAGCACTATGGGACTTAACATCCGAGGTCATCAGTCCCCTAGACTTAGAACTACTTAAACCTAACTAACCTGCCCTAAGCAGGATTCGAACCATCGACCGTACCAGCAGCGCGGTTCCGGACTGAAGCGCCTAGAACCACTCGGCCACAGCGACCGGCTGATTGGTTAGTCATGAAAAGCGCGGACTAACGCGGGAGAATAATATTTTTCTATTGGCCTTAAAGAAAACTGCCCAGTCAGAACGGAGTATTCTTCCCGCGTCCTTTCTCTTGGAGATACAGAATGCTTACAGCAGTCTACAGTAGTTGAAGCCCAGCCTTTCAGTGGTACTTTCGTGTGTAGTATTAGCTCCGGAAGTTATAATCTGCAGGTTTTAGTTGTGCTTCACGTTTCAAAAGTTTCTTAAAGTGGAGGCATATCTATTCCGTTGTGTTTTTAGAATGTACAGATTTTTAAATGATTTTGTCTATGAAAAGACAGTAATTCCGGGTGGCATATTGAGCAGGTCGTTGACTACAAGCATGAGTGCGTTACACAGCTATAAACTTAATAGTGTTGCGAGTATTTTCATTTAAGAAAAATCCGTGTTTAGTAGCTGTTCAGATTTCGGGAAACACGTTACCATTAAATTGCTAATGTGAATGAAAGGGTTTGTGCATGACTGTTGAGATTAGCACCTGCTTTGCAGTGAACGTATACTTCTCAAGTCCATAATATGCCGTAGTTTTGACAGTATTTCCTCGTTTCACTCAAAATTAAGATCTTTTTCCGATTCTTGGAATAGTTACGTTGCATGCAGCCTGGTGCGAATTGCAGTACGGTAGGTTTCTGCTCGGCTTTCCTAACGGAACATCTTCTGTAACAAGTTCACAGGTAAGGGCAGGTAATAAACGAAAGAAACCGCGCCACCGTAAGCTGGACGGCTATAATGTCACGTAGTCAAGAGCTGTAATACTGCCGTCGATTACTTCTACTCCCACAGCACAACGGGCTTAGTCCTTTCTTGCGGTGCAATCTTCGATCAGGCGTTGGGTTGGATGCCGGAATATCGGGAGATGTAAAAAGAAACCTATTTTTCTGTGGTCCAAGGTTCAATCTCGATAATCCCACGCCCTCAGCAATCATAACTGACGACGTCGTTGGATGAACAGGGTAGCACGTAGCGATCGCCTGCCGCGAAGCCACATGTTCACCTGTGTGTGCTTGTGCCTGAATCAGCATTTCACTCTCGTCAGATATGGCGCTAATAGCCACTTATGTGGCTCCAGAAATCGGATGAGCCTCCTACCATCAAGTTCTATGTTGAAGATCGACATCCGATACTTTGTCACCTGCTTACAGTTTCATCGTCTTTTAAATATTCTCTAATAACGTTCCAAACAGAGGACAGCCTTCCAGATTCGCCGTTTCGAGAGTTACCAAGTATCCGGCCGATCGATCTGCAGTTTCGATGTCACGGTGCCTGTGTTAATTCAGAAGCCGATGCAATGCTCCTTCTAGCATGTATACATGCCTGAAGGAAGAGGCACTGCGGCGACTACAGCCGTTATGAAATACATGAAGTATATTCGCAATTGCGAATATGGACAACCATCAATGACAACAATGAAAATTTGTGTAGAACCAGGAATCTAATCCGGAGTTTTTACCTTTTGCGAACAATCGCCTTATCATTAGGCTATCCCAGCACGACGCACAAATAGATCCAAAATTACATGCATACATGTCCAAATAAAAATTGCATAATACCTCTGAAACACTACAGCCACTGCAATATCGTATATAACTGCCGACACCGGGCAAGCGACATTCATTCCCTCTACTGGAATACACATAGTGAATGTACAATTGCAGGCTGTAGTCTCATGGCTGGCGACACATGGAAGGCAAGGTTTCTTCTAGGCGTGACTCGTGTTCGGGCAGCCTAATGGGACAGTGACCGCTCGCGATAAGCAGGATATCCTGGTTTAATTCCTGGTCCGGCACAAATTTTCGTTGTCGTTATTCCACTATACAGCAGATGATTGTCAACATTCGAACATACGAATACATTTCATGAATCTGCCCTTTGTCAAAGGTACTTAGGTCAGTGGGTTTCCCAATGTACGTCCTGTATCGTCACCAGAATGATTCCAAATTCGCCTCTGCTCCACTTACATTCTTTGAAAGTTGTTGTTAAATAGCCCCTTTCAGCGTTCAATTATGTTATTGCTGAAGTAATTCTAAGAGGGTTCTCTGTACCTAGAAACGAATTCATTTTGTTCGCTTGTGTACTCTTTGAAACTTACGGGGCGTCGTGAGTTTGGTTCCGGTGCAGGAAGGAAATCACATAGCTGCCTGCTGAAGGAAGAGCTCTGTGTTAGGTTTCGAATAAATCTTTCGTGTAGTGGTCGACGTACAGGTGTGGCGTACCGGGCTGAAGGCAGCCGGTCGCTGTGTTTGACTGCTGGTGAAGTAGTTTGTTTTCTTGGGGTTATCCACAGGCACTGCCTATCTGCAAACCAATTTCGTTAAGTATTTATCAGGTGTCTCCGTTTCACTATTACATATATGAGAAGCGTAGTTGCTATAAACAAAAGCAATAGAATTACGTTCGAAGTGTCGTTGCTAGTTCTTCGCCGTATGAGGTCAACAACCATGAGGTTTCGCACATAATTCGATTGGAGACATTTAACCCGAAGAAAAATACAGTCAACTAAGTCTGTTTTCATTTCAGTTTCGCCTCTTAAGCGGTTTGATTCATTTCATATTTGCATATTTGGCTTCCTTCACATACGTCTTTGCTCTGCTAAGATGTCAAATGTACTCTACACACTAGATTTTAAAATTAATTCTGTTATGTGTAATCACATGTAGCAAAAATGCAACCTACACATGCGATAACTGAAACATTTGGTAATTTTCGTCTAACATGTCATATGAAAGATAGCATCCCCTATTGTAAACATTATACGTTCAAGTTCTCTGCATATTTTTACAGCAATAAAGGAGGTCTCGACGTTGATGAAACCTGGAGGGAAACTATAGGTGATCGTACAGAAGTTAATACGTCCAGTGTGTCATATTTACTTCCTTAGTCACAAACTTTGCTGCCTAAAATATGAGGTACTAGAAGAAAGGAAATTATATTGCTGTAAATGTTCCCAACAATTCTTTCAGATTCCAAGCAAAATTATAAATGAAATAGTTCGAAAATTTAGAGTATAATTTTATTGAAGGGAAAAGTAGGTTTCCGAAAGGAAAGTCATGGTCAGTCTAGCACCCACTGATGGAAAAAACGGGAATAGCTAACCATCGATCGAAATCGCAAAAGACCTATGTATGAGAAACGAATTAGAACTGACACGGCTAAAGAAATAACACCCGAAATACAAACAAATCAAGAGGTAAAAAGAGGCAGTAGCTTGTCACAAACATCATTCAATATCCGTATAGCTGACATCAGATTTAGAAATGACACATGTAAAGAGACAACACGCGAAATACAAACAAATCAAGAAGTGAAACAAGAGACTAGCTTGTCACCAACATTATTAAGTATCTATATGTTTGGCATGATCAGTAACGGAAGAATAGACGACCACTGGGCATAAGTAGTGGGAGGAATAACCATACCAACACGACGATATTCGCGAGTGACCACGTTATGATACAAGAGAGCGAAGATAAATGACAAATTGCCTTACGTAAAGTACATGAAATATGCGCAAGATACAAATTACTACTTTATGTCTCTAAATAAATCAAAATTCACGGAAATTTTGTATTCACCCAGTATGAAGAAAAATATTCGGTAACAATGAACCGATGGAACAGGTAACCCGCATCTAATATTGAGTATTCGACATATCATATGAACAAGCTGTGTATATACAGAAGAAGACGAATACTTACCAGTGTGTATGTGGCCCAAAAGAACACTTAAGAGTACAACAAGGAAACAAACGCAACTGAAATTTTATGGAGTTACGGCAGACTACACTGTATCACGTGTTACGTAAAGCTGTGTGCTGACAAACAAAAATTTATGAATACTGGAAGCATCAGAAATTTGAAAGGGCTAGAAAAGCCCGCAATAGGGAAGGCAAAATTATAAATAAATTAATAAGGGAAGGATCATGGATGCCACGAGTAACCCAAAATCCAAGCCAATACAAAAAATGAAGCTAACACAAACTTCGTATGCCGCTAAAAAGACTTCCTAAACTAACAGTGAAATATGAACCGTGGTGCAAGAGGAGTTTGGGAAGACCGAGGAAGAGATGTTGAGACCGGAATTTTACCTGGGCCTAACGCTGGAGTGGCAGAAGAAGAAAGACGATGAAGTGGGGTTTACATCCCCAGTGCACCCCAACTGACTGTGAGTTGCTAACATTGAATGACTATTGCTGTAATTTTGAAAATTACTTTCATGGTCATTTGTGTGTAATTTACCGATGCAGCGTCTGCTATTTTACCGTTTCACTGTTGGCATAAGTATATTATACGCAATTAACTTTCGTTTGTCAAGTTGTAGTCAGTTTGCTGTCATTAAGTAATTGTAATGTTCATTACTTTGTCTATCGTAAGATGTAGTTACTTCCAGACAGGGAATTTTGTGTTTCACATAACTAGTGAAAAAACTAATAAAGAGCAGACCGCCTACAAATTGTACAACCTTGCAAGATGTGTTTAACTGTGACACTGATACTTCCACACGTAAGAAAACATGTGCAATATTCATCAAAAACCTGTAGTTATATCATGTCCTTGCCAGTTGAAGAAACAGAAATTGTGCTTGATAGTTGAACTGATATTGCTGGCGTTCACATTTATCTTACTGAACGAGTTTTGCCTTGAAATTATTTTCTAATGATTTCTAGGCGAGTTAGAGTGTTTAGTGCGAGCTATATTCTCCCTGTTTGTATCTAACGCCGTGTCGCATTCTTTAGGACTCTGGACGTGTATTGAGGAGGTCGACAGTTAAAATTCACCTCCGACCATGCAGATTTAGATTTTCCATGATTTTCCTAAATCGCTCCAGGTGAATTCCAGGATTGTTCCTTTGTAAGGACACAGTCGACTTCCTTCTAAGCCCTTGAATCATACGGAGCTTGAGCTCCATCTGTAATGACTTCGATGTTGGTGGGAAATTAAACCCTAATAATCCTTCCTTCGCTCTTTCTGCTCCTTTGCTGTCAGGACAATGTGAGAAAGGTTTCATGCATTAGGGCAGATTCTTGCTAGAAATACAGTGTTTCATTCTTAAATTCCATGTTCTTCTTCCTTGCTTCTACCTCTGCGTGATGAATATTATTCACGTTTTGCTAGCACTGTTTGGTTTTGCAACAGTTAGATGCATGTGCTGTTGCTGAGAAAGTCGATGTTAACTTGCTTTTAATGGTAACTGAGTGGAATTTCTCTAACGTGAAAGAGGACTTACCAACTAATTTCTCATTGTTGCATTTCCTCGAGTGAATTAACGAGGATGCCTTTTATTAGAACCAACGTAATGAACTGTGGTGATTGTTTATCGAGCGAGCCATTGACAAGTATTGGACATCCATTTCTGTGGGTACCCTTGCATTGTCTGACAAAGAAAGACTGCACTACGACGACACTTTAAAGGAGCTGGGCCTTTTTCGGTGTAAACGCATTCTGTCTTACTACTGTGTTGAACTTAGAATCATTTTCTTGTGCTGTTGGATACAGCATTACACAAAATATATTTCTTAAC
Source organism: Schistocerca piceifrons (assembly GCF_021461385.2). Taxonomy (NCBI): domain Eukaryota; kingdom Metazoa; phylum Arthropoda; class Insecta; order Orthoptera; family Acrididae; genus Schistocerca; species Schistocerca piceifrons. The sequence continues at coordinate 428,102,728 of NC_060139.1, read as the reverse complement.
ATGCTAATGAGTGCGTTAATAGTGAGAACTGGTTGCAAATATGTTACGTGTTTGACGAGGTTAAGTTGGTGTGTTTTTGTTGCAACTATATTAGTTTACTTAACCGTTTTGATTTTCTTGTACTTAAACTGGGTGCGCTTCTTTTATCTTATTTTAATTATTATTGCTGGAGGGGAATATTTTTATTGGTCTTGTGTTTGAATAGAAATTGAGAATGTATTATTCTTCTTGCAGAAATAGTAAACAGCTAATCAATTGCAAAATGGAACGTTTAAAACAAAACCCTTTACCATGGTTTTAAAGTTAACAAAAAGGACTTCTTCAGAAGGAAATACTGACAAATACATTACGTGTTGTGGCATTTTATATTTGACTGATGCATTTCGGTTATATTTACACATACCACTACCGCAACACGTAATCTACTTCACAATATTTCCTTTATGAAGAGAATGTTTTTATAATCGTTGAAATCATAGTAAAGAGGTTTTAACAAACCTTCCGTTTTGTAACAGATCGTCTGCTTACTATTTCTACGAGAAGATTTCATCCCTCGATTGCTGTTCCAGCCATGAGCAAAGTTTTGAAATCATTATTTTTGGGTGTGTCACTGTGACGAGGATTTATGACTTATATGTTGTGTTTGGAGGCATAATGGAGCCAGCGTAGTTACAGTCTGCTATAATACTGCTTGTGCAAGTGGAACCGTTTTGGTCAATTAGCGAAATCATTTTGCATCTTGACGTCGAGGAAAACATTGTTAAAATACTGTGATAGTGTAAAATTATGTTTCTGTCTAGAATTACAATGTCCTGGCCACGTTTTCTCATCAGGTGAACATATTAATAGTAAGTCTGTCTGTCTAATCAGCATGCCTTTCTTTGATGTTCATTCCATGAGTAGAATATTTTGCTGACAGATGTACTGAAGTGTCAATAAACAGTGTTCTATGTACTACCCTTTATTCTGCTTGGGGTGTGTAGTACTCTTGTTGCACTTTCATGTATCTATTTTTGTGCGACATTGGACTCAGAGTCTTATCAACCACTCATTGGACATGGGCCTGGTGTGTTGAATACAGCAGTCAATTTGTAAACTACTTATGACCAGTCACTGATTCAAGTATATTTAATGTAATGCATTTTTCGTGTTCTTTTGGGTCGTTACAGCAAGTAATATCATTGTTGTGGAAAGCTGGAAGTGATTTGACTTTTTCATACAGTGGCTGTAATTTAAAATGTCAAGTGAAGATTTCTCCTCTTCTGCATGTGTAGGAACGGAGTGAGACGTAGAGCACAGTTGAGGGTTGAATCCTTGTCATATATCAGGGAGGTGCTGAATGCATTGTAATACAAAGTTTTACATTTTTTTACAATTTATGTAACTAGTATTATTGGGTTTTGGACTTCGAAAAATTCTCTGTCTGGAGCGATCATGAAGCATTAATGAACATTTTGTGGTGTGATATGAACTGTTTCATGTTTATGAAATTATGTGTTCGTAGTACTTGATAAATGGTAAGTCCATGTGAAGTGATTATTTAACTGTTTGACTCATATCTGTGGAGAACTTTGAATATTTTGTTAACATACTTAATTTTCGTTATTGTTGAATTCCAAGGCTTGGAGAGGAATGTAGAGTATTTCATTCGTGATGTGACATATAGAGAATTCGATGGATTCACGCAAGGTTAATTTTGTCTTGTATCAGCTGTTGGATTTGTGATTTATCTTTGAATATCAGTGGCCTGAGGTGTTACTCTGATGGAGATGACCATTCTCGTGGTTCTGTTACGATACATTACAAATTGAAGAAGTCTATTGCGACTAGAAGTGGAATCTTTGGCAGAATTTCAGATAGACGTTAAATGTTTAGTGCAGTGGAGCTGTTACCAACTATTGGCGTGAGGCTGCCTGAGGGTGCAGGCGCGCGCCAAATAAGCACTGAACATCACTTGAATCAAGATTTTTGTATACACTCCTCGGCAAAAATAGGTTTACCAATTAGGTCAACAGGACCTTAACTTATTAAGCCAAAAGTATTCACAACTTTAATAACAATTACTGATAATCGATCGACAAAGTTATCCAATGTTTCAGTGCGATCAAATAACAAGAGGTTTGTGTTAATTCAGATACTTGTTGTCAGTTTTCCAAAAGTGATTCATGGGAAGATGATGCATGAAATTTTAAACTTAACAAGAAATATTATTCTCTTTCCATAGATAAACGAAATCTCTATGCTTTTGGTTACTATTGTCGAAATATTTAGAGTGAACTCCAATAAGAGAAGACAGGTGATATTTCACCAATTAAAGTTACATAACTATCATTTCGAAGGTTCTAAGAAAAGTCTGGCCAGAAACAGGAATACGGAACAACAACAGGTGGCCCAACCGAGTCTGATATAGAAGCAGCAGGGTACAAACATCTCATGGCATGGGAAAGAATTTAATTTCTATACAAAAAAATCCGTTTTTTCAGACAGTTTTTAAATAATTTTACGTTGTTGTAAGCCATAAAAAGGGGCGTGCTAAATTAATGGTTCAGAAAATTATTCAGGGAATAGAGAGGAGATGCAAAAGACTGTTATGAGAATGGCTGAATTAGCTACTGTTTAGGTCAGTAATTGCAGAGAAGAGTGTATTTTGATGGATGAATGAGTTATTATGACAGGCATTATGATCCTGATGAAAGTGTTGAATTGGGTGGCAAAGATGTCCCAGATAATAGACCACGAAATGTAAGGAGATGTAAACATCGTAGCTGAGATCCTGTCAGTTGTCAACAGGAGAATCGTGAAGGGATGTCATTATTCTATTATTACTGTTTCTTCCCAATGCATATAATTCGGGTGTTTAGGAACACATGAAATAATATTCATTCTCGTGTTTCGTTAGCGAAATTTCACTTTCCACTTTCTGCCACTTGGTCCACCAGTCACTAAATTGAATTTGTCAGGTTATTTAGAAGGCGAACCTGCAATGCATAAATTTAGATTATATACTAATTATGAGTCATAGATGGAATTTTGTTACTTGTCTCCGTTATGTGAATCATCAGCCTTCTGACTTTTCTGATCCAACATAACATGAATCCTCTCCTTTAGAGTACCATGTGCACTACAATTCCTCAATTACTTGTTAGATGCAGTCAAATATTTGTCTCCTTCTTCATTTTTACCATCTACTGCTCCCTCTAGTACTATGGAAATTATTCTCTAATGTCTTAACAGGTGTCCTATCATCGTATCACTTCTATCTGTCAGTGTTTTCCATATGTTTCTTCCTTCACCGATTTTACTGAGAGCATCCTAATTTGTGATGTTATCTTTCCGATTTTAAACTTTCTTCTGTAGCACCATGTCTCAAATGCTGGGACTGTGCTTCACTTCAGTTTCTCACGGCCTATGATTCAATACCATACAGTGCTGTGCTTCAAACGAACAAACTCAGAAATTTCTTCTTTTAATAATTGTACCCTAGCAGTACGAAGGCATTTGCCATAACGTGCATTACCAAGGGGACGTTATGTCTATCTAAAAAATTTAAAAAAAGAACAAAATTCGTAAATGTCATGACTCCTACGTGTTTGGGCCATTAAATGATGGCATTCGTGGAAACATTTTGAGGATGAATAAGACGTGATTCAGACAGCGAAGAAACGACCACATGACCAGAACATAGGGTGGTACTGACAGGGCATATGTGGTCTTGCGTTTTGATGGAGAAAGGCCATACAACAGGTAGGAGCTCAGGTGGAAAAATAAGTAGTGCAGAGGAAATATCATTCTTTCTTATGCGTACGTATCACTGTGTTCAATTAATAATTGTAGAAGACTCCGTGATTCTCCTGTATATTGTCAGTCTAATTTGTGCCTATTACGCTCAATTACACAGTCGATACCTGCCACTTCCCACAAGACGAATACAGTGTACTACCAACATCAGCATGAAATGGTATAACAGGAGTACAATTCATTACTAATGGGAAAGTAGGGCAGAAAGCGAGCTATAGCGAACAGTTCACTGAAAGGGTTGTTCTCAGCAGATGCGACAGCAAACAAACACCGACGTCTATACTTTTTATACCTGAGACTCATGGTCATGTAGAACTTTATAAAAGACGTCATATTTACGCCAGTGACTGTGGCACTTTCATTATTTCACGAATTCAATTTCGGCCTTAAGCCATTATCAAGTGCAGATTTTTGTGGATTTTAAGTTGACATGGCACACAGCCACAAAAATCTGCACTTGATAATGGCCTGAGGCCGAAATTGCAATCGTGAAATAAAGAAAGTGTTACAGTCACTTGCGTATATATGATGTCTTTTTACCAACAACTACAGTTCCGGTATTCATGCCAACATTGCAGACAGGAGATGAAGATAGGAAATATTCAAACGGGTAGTTCAGTATGTAGTGGGATGTGGAAACCTCATAGTTGTAGGGAATTTAGCGCAGTTGTAAGGGACGTAAATGGAAGAATGGCTTAAGGGGAACTACAGGGTGTTTCAAAAATGACCGGTATATTTGAAACGGCAATAAAAACTAAACGAGCAGCGATAGAAATACACCGTTTGTTGCAATATGCTTGGGACAACAGTACATTTTCAGGCAGACAAACTTTCGAAATTACAGTAGTTTCAATTTTCAACAACAGATGGCGCTGCAAGTGATGTGAAAGATATAGAAGACAACGCAGTCTGTGGGTGTGCCATTCTGTACGTCGTCTTTCTGCTGTAAGCGTGTGCTGTTCACAACGTGCAAGTGTGCTGTAGACAACATGGTTTATTCCTTAGAACAGAGGATTTTTCTGGTGTTGTAATTCCACCACCTAGAACACAGTGTTGTGGCAACAAGACGAAGTTTTCAACGGAGGTTTAATGTAACCGAAGGACCGAAAAGCGATACAATAAAGGATCTGTTTGAACAATTTCAACGGACTGGGAACGTGACGGATGAACGTGCTGGAAAGGTAGGGCAACCGCGTACGGCAACCACAGAGGGCAATGCGCAGCTAGTGCAGCAGGTGATCCAACAGCGGCCTCGGGTTTCCGTTCGCCGTGTTGCAGCTGCGGTCCAAATGACGCCAACGTCCACGTACCGTCTCATGCGCCAGAGTTTACACCTCTATCCATACAAAATTCAAACGCGGCAACCCCTCAGCGCCGCTACCATTGCTGCACGAGAGACATTCGCTAACGATATAGTGCACAGGATTGATGACGGCAATATGCATGTGGCAGCATTTGGTTTACTGACGAAGCTTACTTTTACCTGGACGGCTTCGTCAATAAACAGAACTGGCGCATATGGGGAACCGAAAAGCCCCATGTTGCAGTCCCATCGTCCCTGCATCCTCAAAAAGTACTGGTCTGGGCCGCCATGTCTTCCAAAGGAATCATCGGCCCATTTTTCAGATCCGAAACGATTACTGCATCACGCTGTCTGGACATTCTTCGTGAATTTGTGGCGGTACAAACTGTCTTAGACGACACTGCGAACACCTCGTGGTTTATGCAAGATGGTGCCCGGCCACATCGCACGGCCGACGTCTTTAATTTCCTGAATGAATATTTCGATGATCGTGTGATTGCTTTGGGCTATCCGAAACATACAGGAGGCGGCGTGGATTGGCCTCCCTATTCGCCAGACATGAACCCCTGTGACTTCTTTCTGTGGGGACACTTGAAAGACCAGGTGTACCGCCAGAATCCAGAAACAATTGAACAGCTGAAGCAGTACATCTCATCTGCATGTGAAGCCATTCCGCCAGACACGTTGTCAAAGGTTTCGGGTAATTTCATTCAGAGACTACGCCATATTATTGCTACGCATGGTGGATATGTGGAAAATATCGTACTATAGAGTTTCCCAGACCGCAGCGCCATCTGTTGTTGAAAATTGTAACTACTGTAATTTCGAAAGTTTGTCTGCCTGAAAATGTACTGTTGTCCCAAGCATATTGCAACAAACGGTGTATTTCTATCGCTGCTCGTTTAGTTTTTATTGCCGTTCCAAATATACCGGTCATTTTTGAAACACCCTGTATGTACTTCTTTCCATTTCACTTGACTGTCAAATTTCTGCATCTAGACTGAGCTTCCACATTCCCGTTTTCAGAGTTCCTTACTTTCCTACTGCGTTCAAACTTCTGACATTAAATGCTCCGTCTAGTGGAGTGTCGTCCTGTCGTTGTTTATTCCATCTTTTCCCATGGTCTTATCCTCCTTGGCAGTCCCCTCTCGGAGATCCCAATGGGGACTAATAAGGAATCATTCAATAATTTAGAGATCATCATCCTTCTTATTTCAGTTTCACGTCACATGTCCCGTGGATTCATATGGTGTGTCTATAAGGCAATATTTTCTATTGGCTTTTGAATACTCATGCCGTTGATCATTACTGGATCTTCCATGTGCAGTTTCTCACCACAAGAGTAAGAGAGAGTCCTGAACCTCGTTTCTTTGAAAAGACCGTCATTGCTGACGAATATATTCAAAATTTAAGCTATGGCGATATTCGAACCTGGGACCGAGGACCTTTTGAACCAGTAGTCAAACAATCTACCCCTACACATATTGAGGATAGGTGTGGGAAGGGGAGAGAGAAAGGGATGTGACGTGCCATATGATAGATAATGAGGGCGTGGTTTGTCAGTGGATAGTCCAGTGTGGTCTGTGACGTCACAGTTGACGATGCTATAGTGATTCTAGCCAACTTGCTGTTTCACCACACTACCGACTGGTGATGTACATGGATCCACTGTCTATTCAGCTGAATTATGTTCTAAGCAGGGTGTCATAAAGCGACTTCTAACTAGGTATTATGACACAAAAACACATATCCTGTATGAAAGCATATCCAGTATGCAAGAAGACTTATTCAGTACAGTGACATCACTGAACACACTGGCAAGCGCTTCTGAAAATCAGGTCAGTGACACATTACATCGCTGACAGGCTCCTGTAGGACAAAATCGGGGAGATATGTGTCATGGCTGACCAGTCACTATGCCCAGCAACTGTGGCACAGTGTGAATTAGGGCCAAGCGTGCTGCCGTTTGAGAAGCAAATGCCTGCCCGGCTCATATACAGTTGTCACCTAGAAAGTTATTTACTGCATTTCTTTCCTCAGTCACCAACAGTTGTACAAATTTCAATCTTTAGGTACGCTTTATTTGAAGCTTCCAGAGTAGGTGCGCAAATTTTCCGTTTTCTGCAACCGATAGCGTAGCTACAACGGTGTCTTAAAGTAGCATCTGTGAATCATGAAAGTTACAAGCAGTTTGTCGTCAATGAATTTCTCACTGTGGAAAAAAACTGTTGGGAACATTCACAAACGTCTGTGCACAGTTTATGGAGCATTTGCATTCGACAGAAGTGCCGCTAATTACTGGGCAGAGATGGTGAGGTTGTTACTAAAAGGTGGTTCGACAGAGATTCAAGATTTGCAGAGTGACAAGATGGCAGGGAGTCCATTCATGGCTGTCACTCCTGACAAGATATTGCTTCCCAGTGTTTTTACCCGTGACGCCAAGAAGCACAATCATTAATTATGAGGCATACGTGAAGATATTGACTAAAGTGGAGAAGCACTTGCAGTGACCTTGGCGCCACAACAGCTCAGGTGACTCTTTGGGGGCTTCAAAACACATCACTAGCGTATGTTGGAGTGTGTTGCCCAATCCATCCAAGAGACCTAACCTAGTTCCTTGAGACTCCCACTTGTTTGGGCCGTTAAACGGTGGCATTCATGGAAACATCTTGAGGATGAGTAAGATGTGATTCAGACAGCGAAAAAACGAGTACATGACCCGAACAAAGAGTGGTACTGACAGGGCATATGCGGTCTTGAGTTTTGTTGGAGATAGGTCATACAACAGGTAGGAGCTCAGGTGGAAAACAGGTAGTGCAGAGGAAATATTCTTCCTAATGCGTACGTTCCACTGTATTCAATTAATATTTGTTGAAGAATCACTGATTCTCGTGTATATTGTCAGTCTAATTTGTACTTATTACACTCAATTACACAGTCGATACCTGCCACTACTCACAAGAAAAGATCCACGTCAGCTGAATATGGAAGATTAAACAATAAGTTGCCGGCGTCAGAGTTTGCAGCTGTTAGCAACAAGCGTGTCCTACCGTCTGCTCAAGACCACGTTTCTGGTCGACCATGGATCTGAGTCTAGGCCATATAGTTACAGAGTCACCATAGCCGAAGTGGGCTTCACTTGCTAGTGTAGAGGTCGTGCACGTGGCCTCTACATTTTGGTATCAAATGTGGTCACCGCAGCGTCTACAGCTGCTTTTGCTGTCTCAGGTTGGGCACACCCCATTGTCATCAGCCATGCAATGGGCCGCCGCTGGATCCTGCCTGCCCCAGCATGTTACCTACCCACAACGCTGCAGAAGTTCACGAGTAGCCATGGCCACTTACAACTGTTCGTCACTGTAGCCACTGCCATTTTGAACAAGAAACTCTACTGTTGTGCTGAGAGTAGCTCCTCGCCATCAGCCACCACTGCCCCTGAGTACAGGCTGTATGCCCTGCTCATGGACTGCTGCTGTCACCTGCACCTTTGGCATGGGAGACTTTGACTGCAACTTTAACTCCGACACCACCACAGTAATTTCTAAGGAGTAAAAGACTTATTCGACTAGAAATGTTTTCATGGAGGGTCACTGTCCAACTGCCACCTCACCACTGCAACCAGACGTTGGAAAGTGAACTGGACTGCATCCCAACATATCACAGCCAGCTTCCCTTGCCAGTGTAGACGTCGTGCACCACGACCTCTACATTTTCGTATCGAATGTGGTCACTGCAGTGTCGACAGCTGCCCCCCATAGAGAAGAAGAGATTCCTGACTGCTCAACATTCTGACGTCAGAAGTCATGACTGCTACGAAAGACTGCATTGTGGACTCTTGAAGTTTCGACGACGCAGTATGGTCAGTGGAATACCGGTTTCATTTCTCTCTCCTGTTCATGTTTACGAGGGTCTATGGGAAAACAGATTGCCACAGAAATTTAAATGGGCATTTTGTGAAAAATTGAGGAATACGTGGATCTCTGTCGATTCAGAGTTCATACTAGGCAAGATTATGCTGTCATCCAGCCAGTGACATCAGACAGTGCAGCCTATTTGCTCACAGCACACTTTGTCCATATTAAGAGTCTGTTAAGTGTACTATTTGTTGGAAATATGGTCGGTGCCGCGGTTATTATCCCAAGCAATGCACAGAGTCAATGTGGTCGAAGCACAAAAGCCCAGAGCATTGTATTGTTAGTTGTCATTGTGTGATTTGGTGGGTAAGGTTTCCGCAGTGCAAGGGTCAAAAATACTAGGGCCCACCACTCACGAGGCAATACAGCCTGTAGAGGATCAGGTAACCCAGCTAAGGGCAGATAACACGTGGATCTTCAGGGAATGAACTGAAGCGTGAGAATGAAAAGTTTCATCAATAACCGCGTATCTAATAGATTTAAATGCTGACAGTAGGATTATCTCGTTTTCGGACAGGACAGCGGATGATGGTTCATAGGTTACAAGGAAGCAGCCACAAGACAGGGTGTCTCGACGGACGAAAGGTTACTGAGGATGGCGAAACTACACTTAGGAAGTGACCCAATGTCATACGTGGTATACGACGTAGATTTGTAGAAAGCATTTACATTTCAGCAGCTGAAGGAAGGGCTTTTGCAGAGCGATGAGATATAGTGCACTGGAAATGCAGTGTGGATAGGGCCTCCCGTCGGATACACCGTTCACCTGGTGCAAGTCTTTCGAGTTGATGCCACTTCGGTGACTTGCGTGTAGATGGGGATAAAATAATGATGAGGACAACACAACACCCATTCCCTGAGCGGAGAAAATCTTCGACGCAGCCGGGAATCGAACCCGGGCTGTTGGGTATGACATTCTATCGCGCTGACCACTCAGCTACCAGGGTCGGACAATAGTACAATGTTCTTCTGGGAGCAGCCTGGTGGAGCGTCTCGAAGGCGGCATGAATCAATGGAAATTTTACTGAGTAGGATAAGGAATACAATGCTCGTCTATTAACTGACAGATAGTAGCGAGGCGATAAAGGCTATTTTTCAGGAAGGAGAGGATACACATTTTCTAAGGGGGCTCCACCAAAAGTGGCTAGGAGGGCAGATATGGAAAACCCAAAGGATATGGCCACCACTATCAGGGTAGCCAAGGAGTCAGAGGAGGAGGAATAGCGACGGTGATAGTTTTTTCCACAGACATTGTAGATGTGGGCACCCAAGCCACAAAATGAAGCAATGTCGTCCAGCACAATGTAATAAGTGCTGGTTACTTGGGCAAGGCAATCAGGAATGTAGGAATAGAGAGCCTTATGTATAAGAACGTAATAATTGGACGTTTAACGTCTACAGGAACTCCAGATCGACCAGATGGTGTTCCCAATGAACATCACTGATATGTATATGCATGCAGAGGCGGAGAGTTGTCTAGTTTATGTGACAAATGAAAAAGAAACTTACTTTGTTAGTAGGCTCAGGGTCTAACTTGTCAGTGCGCGTCTGAAACTCTTGGGTAGAAAGAGATTACGTGGAAGAGGAAATAATGAAGTGCCTGAGGTGTGTCTGTACGCATATATATTCTGACCACTCGTTGAACTTATTTGACCTTCATTTCTTAGTGATTCCTTCCCTCGCATCTCGTTAAGAGGCAGCCTTGTGGATCTTTATAGGTATTGTAGTCGCATGCGCAACTCTTTCCAGAGTATTGTCTTGCTGGCTGCTCAGGATGCTAACAGTGGACGCTCGCCAAGGAGAGATTACCAAGGATTTCAATCCACACTAAAAGCACAGCCACTAGCAGGAGCTGCAAAAAAACGTCAGTGACCAGGGCTCAGCAAGAAATAGGGTTCCAATCCACGAACACTAAGATAGAGGGAACGCCTCATTATCCAAATGGCATAAGTTATTTTATCCCACGTAAGAGCTCAAACTGACGTCATTTTCTTTGCTACCTATTCGTGCCTTTATCTCACTTTACCTGACTGTAAGTATTAAATCCGAAATATTTTGTATATGATATACAGTCAGCGCAATGTTCATCATCATATAAATTTAGACATTTATTTTCCCTCTCTAAGCAAAGGTTTATCCAATTCGTTCTCTTTACCTTCAGTGTAAGTTTGCAGAATGACGACCAGTTATAAATACTTTTAGCGCTGCATTTGCTTTCGCTACTAGTAATTTTGCTGATAAACGAGTGAAAAAAATGTTGTTGTCAGCAAAAATACCTTTTCGCTATGTTTAAAACTGTCTGAACGCTCATTGGTATAGACCAAAAATAATGTTGGTCTCTCCATGTCAGTATATTACGTATATGATAAATGTTTCAAATGGTTTTATTTGGGGACTGTTTCTCACGTATGATCCGAGTCAATCATTGGCACTTCCACTTATTTCTGATGGTGGTGACCTTTATGGGCAACAGTAACGAAGGTCTTCGGTATACAGAAAAATTCACCTGTAACACTCTTATCCTTGTTTTGAATGTTTAGTACCCCGTTTGTATATTCTGTTATTAGTTATTCTCTACTTCTAATACTCCAGCAACCAAATTATGCTTCACTGAGGACGCTATAGTTATTCAAGTACTTGGTCACTAATATTGGATTCATCATTTCTGTGAATATTGAGAGCAGATATTAGTTCTATATATCTTCCGCGTCATCTGTCTTTAGTACAGTTACAATCCTGGCCTCTTCCACATACGCCAGAAGGTTACTAGTGCTGAAGAAATAATTTATAAAGCCAGTTATTATCCTGTGTCTCCGTTCGGATAGTATTCAGTGACTGTGATCTATGATGTAAAAACCATTTCAGTTGCATTCGTCTATGTGACCCTGTTTTCACAATTATTAGTATTGTTTCCAAGTTTGTTGTCTCGACATGATGTCATTGTTGTGAACGTGAAGATGGTAGGCAGACTTTCAAACCTACACAGATCTCCTGTAGCGAATTTGCTTGACAGCAACCAATTGAGAATAGTTATAATGGATAATGCCTTAGCCACACTCCAAGGGTTTCTTCCACAGTGGAACTTTCAATCTGCAGAGTTTTCAATCTACCGATGTGTTTGATGTGGGCCTTCACGAATTCGTCTACTCTACTAACCTTTTCTTGTCAGAGCAACTCTTGTAACCTACGTCCTCTGTTTTTTGCTGGATGTATTCCAGTCTTCCTCTACAGTTTTTACCCTCAACAGCTCCCCCTGTACTATGGAAGTTAGTCCCGACGTCTTCACAGAAGTCCTGTCTTCCTGTGCCTTTTTATTGTCACTGTTCTCCATAAATTCCTTTTCTTACAATTTTTGCGGAAAACCACCTCATTCCTTATCTTCCACCTAATTTGAAATATTCTTCTGTAGTACCACACCTCAATTACACGATTCTCTTGTGTTCCAGTTTTCCCACAGTCGATGTTCGCCTAACATACAATGTCGTGCTCCAGACGTACATTCTCAGAAACTTCATCATCATATTAAAGCTTATGTTTGATATTAGTAGACTTTTTTTCACCAGTAATACTACTTTCGCCAGTGCTAGTTGACTTATATGTCCTTTCCGCTCTGTGCGTCACGGGCTACATTGCTGCCTAGGTTGTAAAATTCCTTAACATCATGTACTTCGTGATCACCAATTACTATGTTAATTTTCTCGCTGTTCTCTTTTCTGCTACTTCTCATTATTTTCGTCTCTCTCCGATTTGCTCTTCCGTATTCTGTACTCATTAAGCTATTCATTTCACTCGAAAGAACGGATAATTTTCTTCACTTTCACTCAGGATGGCAAAGTCATCATGTCTTCAAGTGACACATTTATTGACTACTTTCAATTTGTGATTATTTTCGCATCAATCACTGTTCACAAAAGATGTGTGAATTTGTGTATGACTTCACGACGTTCGTACTGAAGTGAAAAGTAGACATTTTTCATTCTTAAATATTTTCAACATTTCGCGGCCCTGTCAGCAACTGTATAAATATTAATTTAATAATCAACAGCCTCATTTGCACCGTTTACCTACAATTTACCTAGGTTTCAGTCGAGATAACCCAACCTTCTTCAGAATAACGGTAACTATCATTTGTCCATATTGGACATCGTCAAGCTAAAACTTCAAATCCATAAGTAATCGTCAGACTGTAAAAACCTATCTGAAACTGCCTCGGCCCCACTTCGAGACCGCCATGCGGCAGCCACGAGTGCTGTACTGGAGCAGACTGATACCTAGGTAAAGTCAAGGTAAACGGTGCAACTGAGGCTGTTGATTATTAAAATTAAAATTAATTTTTATTGTGTCTGCAGTGTATATTTTAAATAACTTTCCTTCTTTTGTTGAGAGACAGATCTTTTCTCTCTTTATGAAAGACAAAGTGAGCAGCCAAAATTGTAGCGACAGAGATATAACTGAAATGGTATCTTCAGGTGTTCTCACAACTCTTGCGTTCGAATCTTGGAGGATGGTTTAAGTTAATTCATTTTGCTATTTTATTTGTGCACAAGAGCTGCGATTAAAATAATCAAGAATTTAAATGTATCCTGCAATGCTTCAATATTTCTATTCACTCTTAGTGGGGTACTCTGTCAATGTAGAATATTGTCCCCCACGATAACAAGAATAAATCAATCCCATCAGCAGAGGTCTGTCGATTCTTTAGGAGACGTGATGTAGGCAACAGGCTCTGCAGGACGCTTAGCTATCTGTATTCTGTAATGCTTCGCAATTAGAGAACGTGTGAATTCAGGCTGAAGTTATTTTGCATACTGGCTATAATCAATTTGGTGGACGAAACCTTTAGCCAGATGTTCTTTTTGCCGTCGGAGAACTTCCACTTCCTAACCACAGAGAGCATTCTTCAGTAGATGCGGAGGACGTGTACTGCGGGCAGCAGAGGCTCGTGCCTTGTGGGTGCAGTGCTCGTAGCAACAGCGGATGTCAGTGAGGACAGGTTCCGTGAAAGCAGCGACTGGTCTCGCTGCCGAAACAAAAGCTCCGTCCGACGGTGAGTAATGGCTTCGACGTATTTGCTTGCAGAAAGAAGCCGGCTACTGTTTACTCTGTCTCTGACAGAGTAATGAAACGTCAATCAGCCTCAGGGGGCCCTGCAGCCGGCCGCGTGCGGTATCTGTGGCCGCCAACTGTCTGCGCGCGGACGGCAGACTGCGGAAACCAGAAGAGCCAGGCAAACTCGCCGGCCGTTGAGATATCGCGCCGCGCGGATGGTTGTCGGGTTAGCGTCAGAAAGCAGGCATCTTTCCTTGTAGCTGGATGTGCACTTATTATCACAGCTGACTGGATTGTAGGCTCCCGTACCTTCATAATACAAAACAATGTACATCCTGTCCATGTAAAGTCACTCTCCATATAACGTTTAATCATTTTTGCCCTTATGTGTTTTAATCATTAAAAACGAAAAGTGAGTGTTTTCACTACCTTCCAAAGCTATTCCTTCATCGTTGTAACACGAGATGTCATTAATGGTTCAGTAAAAGATACTGCCAGGCACAGAAAATGGAAGGAGAGTATAAAATTTGTTTATGTGCATTAAATGAAATCTCCATTTGTCCTGACTGACACCTCGAAAATTCGTCTGCTTATACTGTTTACGGGCAATATACCAGTATTGTCCTTTAGAAATTAGACTCCGTTAAACATTGCATGTGAAGAGTATCATTATTTCAGCGTACAGGGATAGTCCTGTTAACGTCACTCACGTGGTTTGATGCAGAACGAAGTGCAAATATCATTTAATTTTCCCACAAATATTTACACAAGCACCAAAGGTAAGTCTGTAATGGCTCAATAGTACATCTTTGATAGGCGTTTCATAACGTTGTTGGTGTAAACAGTAATCTTTCACTAATGCTAAAATATATATGTTCGTTGTAGAAGCACTTCACAATGGGTACAAAAGCGAATTTGGAATAGTGTAACCACAAGCAAATAATTAACCGTGCATTCAGTAAGCATTACTGTTTGCACGTTACCGTAGGACATCTAGTACCACGGAAAGGATAATCATACTTGCCGCCTCTATGACGCAGAACACATCGGAACCTCGGATTACGCGTTCTTTTCCCGTAGACTTTGGGATGCTAGTTCCCACCGTCTTGAAGTAATTGCTGAAACAGTCAATAGTGCCTAGGCTGTGAACAATATTACATTGGCTTTCTCATCGCTACGGCTTGGAATCAAAGGAGAAGGTAGGGTTAAGTCTCCAGTTATGATCGATGGAGAAAAGAAATTTTCTGCCTCACGTGGTATAAAACTTTTCGCTTTTTTTCCATTTCTCGTCAATTTGTGCAGCACATATCGGAAACTAATTTTCGACCAACGTAAAACAATGGATTTATTAATAAGGAAAACAGGATTTCCCTATTTGAGTCTGGATTCATAGTGAATTTTACGAATAATTACATCCGTATTCTAAACTGAATTAGTTGGATTTTCATTTTTGAAGTTCAAAGTGTCGAGGTTGTGGCAACAGCCTCTGCCTGCTGGCAGCTGCCACTGCGATTCGGTCCGATGTTGCAAACCTTACAAAAATCTCAAAATCCCGCACAGGTTTCTATCGTGCCTTAAAGCTTGTCAAAAATCAGTTCTTAGTATTTATTGGGCCAAAATTACATCAATTATCTTCAACTAGTAGAAATTTTGCTGTCTGCGGAACAGTTTTTAGCCACAATTTACAGGCGACCGGCGGAACTCTGCAACTGATCCTGCACAACAAGATCGTTAAGCACCATTAATTACTGTTTCCAAGTTCTCGGCAGCGACTGTTCAGTTTTCAGTGACATACGGGAACGAGTGTAATCAGTAGCATTGAAGGCAGTGAGGAGAGTAGGTAATTTCTCTAAATGAAGACCTTCCCCGTCGCGAAATAGTTTAATTTCAAGACGATTGCTTATTAGCGAACTTCATAAAAGTTACTTCAATTGATTATTTCCTTCAGCAGTAGGAATAGTGAAACAAGTAACAACAGTTACTTATTTATCTAATCCTTCGACCACATTTGAATTAAAATTAAACGTATGTTCAGTGGCTAGCACGTGACTGGACTAGTAGTTAGCGTACCACTTGTCATTGTTACTACTAATTACAACATTACTATGAATGAGATTTTCGCTCTGCAGCGAAGTGTGCGCTCATATGAAACTTCCTGGCAGATTAAAACCGTGTGCAGAACCGAGACACGAACTCGGGACGTTTGCCTTTCGCGGGCAAGTGCTTTACCAAATGAGTTATCCAAGCACGATTCACGACCCGTCCTCACAGCTCCAGTACCTCGTCTCATACCTTCCAAACTTCACATAAGCTCTCCTGCGAAACTTTCAGAACTAGCACTCCAGGAATGAAGGATAATGGGGAGACATGGCTTTGCCACGGCCTGGGGGATGTTTCAAGAATGAAATGTTCACTCTGCAGCGGAGCGTGCGCTGATATGAAACTTCCTGGCAGATTAAAACCCTGTTAACATTACTATTATCCTTGTACCCGATTAGTATATATGTTAATCCTGGCGTTTAAGGCGTTGCGTGTTTATTCGTTGGAGAGAGTTAACTTATATAAACCGCAGCCGAGCAGAGCAGCCAGACAGCCATAGTAATGCGAGTCCTTCACAAATGAATTTCAACTAACTTCGGCATTAAGGCAAGCACAAGATAAACATTATAGTTCATTGCTACGCCACTGCGGTCTATGTGGAAGTTGTATGAAATTGTAGGATCTTGTTTCAATTTCCATTTCTGATACTTACCAGACAGAAAGTGATAAATATAAATCCTTGTTTTGAAACATATTTAGGTAATGTATTTAGAGTTTTATGTATTCATCGAACAGGGAAGAACGACTAAGTGAATTCTTTTTGTGTTACAGTATATACGCGAGCATACTACAAGACGTAAAGAGAACAGAAAGCAAACGTGCAGACTGGCAGTGAGAAACCCAGTGTAGCGCAAGCTGCAGCGATGAGTCAGGTTGAGGGTAACGATGTTTTCGTTTCGGGGCACTCAACTGCGCTGTCATCAACGCCCATACTAAGTCCTAATTTTTAAACAGTCCAATTTTTTACACAGTTCAATCCAGCCACTATCACGAATTATGATGATGATGAAATGATGAGTACAACATACACACTCAGTCCCTGGGAAATGATGAGTGCAACATACACACTCAGTCCCTGGGCAGAGAAAATCCCCAGCCCGGCCGTGAATCGAACCCGGGACCCCGTGATCCAGAGGCAACAACGCTAACCACTACACCACGAGCTGCATACAGCTGAGCTTTTAAAATAGACTAGACTTTTAATCACCCAATTACGAATGTAGCTAATGAACAGGCGAATTTGCTAGTCGCAGTTAATACCGTGTGCATCTAACACTCGAACATGGCTACCTAGCGGTCGAACATATCGGCCACTGCAAGCAGTATAGCTACAGAGAAAGCAAACATCTCGGCCACTGTAGCAAATTTGTCAACTATGGTAAATAATCTGGTTACGGGACAAACAGAACTGTCCGCAAAAGTGAATAATTTGTCGGTAATAGTGGAAAGACTATCACCTGAGGAAGATTTTGCTAAGGTCGTAGGTAATGTTAGTACGTTATCCAAAAGCTAGTAGAGATGTCCAAGAAAAGACAAACAGTAGGAGATCGAGATAAATGTACAGATGATTTCCACAATGTTGTAGGAACTGGTGCACGGGGCAATCGAAATGGTAAAAATGATCATAGAGAAGAGTAGAGACAACGAACACCGAGTAATGGGTTACTATGCTATTACACAAGTGTGAATTAGTACAAGAGTAGCAGTCCAAATGAACAGGCTTACGGATATCTGTCATCTATTAATGTCTGTGGTAACATATTGATGGAGGAAAAATCGTTAAAGCACAGACAATTTGGGACCTCCTCTCCTGATAAAAGAACCATGAATCCTGTTGTGTGTTTTTGTAGTTTCCGTGTAGTACTACGACGAGCAAGGACAGAATATCAGAGAATCAGCTATGTATCTGGATACATGCAAGGAAATGATAGTTTATGGTCATTATGGATACGTGGGAAACGTATGGCGAATCTCAGGAGGAGTTTCTAAACCGTTAAGAAAGAGGTCTATAGCTCCAAACCATTTTCATACAGGAAGAGCAATTCAAGATGGTACTTCGAGAGATATCTGAATACAGCACGGTATTGCGATGGAGAGATCAAATTTAACTATATTTTAAGAATATTGCATGCCACGTTGCCTTTGGAAATAAGTTAGAAACTATTACCTGTCTCAGAAGAGGATTTAGAAGATGTCTTTAAGACACTAACGTTGTCTTAAAGAAGCATATGAGAAACAGAACAATCAATAACAAATTTAATCCACCTGATAGTTGGCAATCGAATTACAATGACAATCAGGGTAGAAAAAACGGAAGGGGGATCAGCGATGGTTGTGTTGTGCCGAGGGATAACAATGGACAGTACGCAGGACAAAGAGCGCTGAACGAGAATAACAGTTTTATACAAAACTCGAATAAACAAAGAAGATATAGTAGAAGAAAAAATGGTTCAAATGGCTCTGAGCACTATGGGACTTAACTTCTATGGTCATCAGTCCCCTAGAACTTAGAACTACTTAAACCTAACTAACCTAAGGACATCACACAACACCCAGCCATCACGAGGCAGAGAAAATCCCTGACCCCGCCGGGAATCGAACCCGGGAACCCGGGCGTGGGAAGCGAGAACGCTACCGCACGACCACGAGATGCGGACTATAGTAGAAGATATAACCCAGAATACACCATTAATAATAACCAGTAAACTTTAACCAGAAGCCGGCTGGGATGTCCTTGCGGTTCTAAGCGCTACAGTCTGGAACCGCTACGGTCGCAGGTTCGAATCATGCCTCGGGCATGGCTGTGTGCGATGTCCTTAGGTTAGTTACGTTTAAGTAGTTCTAAGTTCTAGGGGACTGATGACCGCAGAAGTTAAGTCCCATAGTGCTCAGAACCTTTCTTTCTTTTTAACCAGAATTTACTCGAACCAGGACATACAGGTAAAAAAGGTTGGAGAAAACAAGAGCCAATAATCTCAGAGGCAGAAGAGGACAATAATTCAGTCGGGCATAGACGTTTAAACTAGGGATGACCGAATACTGCCCTAGAGGTTCGGTTGAGAGACGAGCTGCGAGGGGCTATCATCCACAAGGCCATTGCTTTAGGCACAATGATAGAATGGGTACGGTTGAAGAAATAACAGGGGATGTAAATCCATGTGCACAAGTATATCCAACATTACCACTGTCGTCTATATGCACCAAAGTATTAGGTGTTCCTATAAAAGTAATATTTGATACTGGAGCGTCTGTAAATGTGATACATCAGAAGACAGAACTCCCAACATTTCCCTTCCATTCCTGCACGAGCTATTGGTACGAGATCGCAAAACGTCTCAATAAAAACCATGCTGGAGCTTAAAACAGGATATGCAGCTTTGGTATGCATATTCCTTGTAATTCATAAATTAATCGAAGACTGTATCATCGAATTACGTGGTACAAGAGGGAAGGAATTAAAAATAGGCTTCTCGACGGGTAAAATTAGTTTTTGCACCGATGGAACCGTAGTCCAAATAGATCTCATCAGGGAGAAAAAGGGTAATGGAAGATATATGGAAATGGAATACAACTTATAGTAAATACGTGCTCGGGACTTCGGAAAAGGTGCAAGACCAATCCAAAGAAACTGATGGTCTCGACCTAGAACAAAGGAAAGAATTGGTCAACGTTTTAGAGGAATAATGGATGTTTTCGGAGGATTTACCGGCGATCCAGAAGTACTTCCACGTGCAACATATTGCAATGAGCGCTATCCTATTCCTTGGAGAAAGAGGCAGCCAGTAAATGAAGAAATAGTGACGATGATAAATTGAAACTGAATTGAACCATGAATGAGTCTATATTGCTGCCCTCATGTTTAAACCAGGAACAAAAGTGAGATTAGTGTTAGATGCCGAAATTATAAATACAATGATAGTTCCAGTTAGAGTTCATCTGGAAAACATAGACTAACTGATACAGAAATTTCATGGGACCAAGTACATTACAAGTATAGACTTTCACACCTCACACTGACAGATTTCTAATTAAAGATACTACCATTTGGCCTCAATAGAAGTGAATGCATATTCATAATGGCTCATGATGCAGTTTTGGGACTATAACTGAGAAGTCAGCTTAAGTTACTAGTCGACGACATACTAATAGCAACAGTGACAAGGGAAGCACCATTAGAACTGATAAATCGACTACTGAAAACCTTCCAGACATCGGTAATAATGACCTGTCAGCATATTTTGGGAAAAGAAGATAAAATGCATACGCCATCTCGTCTACATAAAAGGCATTCTGTATAATACAATGAGCAATGAAGTGTTTTCCGGAGTCCAAAAGCAAGAAACAGCTAAAGGATTTTTTAGGGTTAGTCTTATTTTTTCTTCGTTTCATAAAGAACCAGTCCATGATTGTAGAACCATTAGTCCGTCTACTTGACACTGGAGACAAGAATGTCAGGACAATACAACATGTCATGACTAACGTCCAAAAAGTGCATCACCCAGAAAGCTGGAATTTGGATTAATGACGGACTCATCTAGAGAGGACTTTGGCGTCAACTTGTTACAAACCAAGATAATTGAAGGCCAACCAATTTTTTGCCTGAATGCATTCTCAGGAGAGGTATAATGTAGTTGTGAAATGTCGAATACATCTACTGAATTAGAAGCGTTGTCTGTTATACGGGCGTTCAAAAAATGCTACAAGTATGTATATGGTGCACGAACTGTAATGTAGTATGATCAACAAGCTTTTTGCAAATGTGCAAACTGTTTACATCGAGATTGTCACAATGGGCATTATTATTGCAGGAATATAAATTTCATATAGAATATCTCAAGGTAAAGGGAAACCTAACTCTGGACGCCCTGTCACGCCTGCCGGAAGGACTGGGATGGTAAGAGCAGTCAGATGAGCAACTAGGAGAATTCCTGATATTACTGATGAAAGTGCAAACAGCAAGACAGAATTATGCAGAACTACAGCACAGCTACAAAGAGGAGATCCAAGATGGCTCGAAATACAGTAGAGATTAGAAAAACTGAGATACGACAGACTAAACCAGTACTTTAAGATGGTCAAGAAAGTGCTTGTCCATGTCTGTGATAATAGGAAAAGTAATTGGTGTGTGTGTGCAATTCCTAGGGACATGAAACAAATATACGCATATTGCTTAGGGATATTTTGGAGTTATTAAATGCGTGGACAACTCAGATTATATCGCTATTCCTCCAACCTGCTTAGAAAGGTCCAGTAGTTATTAAGATCATGCATTGTGTGTCATGAAAACAGGTCAAATAACAAAGACAGCTGTAAGTTACTATATTCAATCTTGCCAGAAGAATCCTTGATCCTAATATAAATAGATATATATGGACCATTGTCCAGAATTCGTGGTGGATGTAAATATATAGTAGGTTTTTTTAATTTCTTCGTGAAATATGTGAAACTGCGTCCCATTATAACAGCTAGAAGTAGAGCTATTATTCGCAAATTGGTCAACGATTATATTCCACAGACGGGCAAGCCACAGGCGATTTTATTCGACAACTCAGCAAACTTAAGGTATTATGCCTGATATTAAACAAACATTAGTATCAAGCCATTGTCCCGAGGCAAGTTTGATAGAGAAAGTATTTTTCAGAGCTGTACAGGTTCATGACGGTATATGGTCCAAAGCGCCAGTCTCAGTGGCTTGATTACTTCCAAGATCTTTAGTAAATTATTAACAATCGGTCATATACATCAACAAAGTTCACTCCTTCAGAGCTCACGTTGTGTCGTGTAGTGTACTTTAGTGGAATGCAAAGTGGTGTAGCATTCCATTTGATTACACTGTGGGCAGCGACCCGTAATGTGATGCAAATGAATGCTGCAGAGTACATATTTAGATAATTGCAGAAATTTTTGCAAACACGTAACCTCTTCTTCTACGAGGAGATACAAAGTACTGTTTTAGTTCATGAGCAGGAGTCCTAAAACGACGTTTGTAATAAATCAGGTCTCTCAGTCTTGTGTTTCATTTATCACAGTCACACAGAATTATTTTAAATTTCATATCTGATGCATTTCGTTGTAAACTACTAGCATTGTTTTAAAGAGTTCATTCACACAGTGAATCCAATTAGGACACTGCATTGTACGGGAACAACGACGACTGAAGGTTATCCTTCAACGTGATAGAAGTGCAACCCTTGCCTAGATTTCATTGCTGGGCCATCAACATGTCAGCTTTCAAACCATTCAACGAAACATCATCGGTATGGAATTTCGAAGCGGAAGACACACCGTTGATAACTGAACGACACAAAGCTTTACGCCTCACCTGAGCCTGTCAACACCGACGTTGGACTGTTGATGACAGGAAACCTGTTGCTTGGTCAGACGAGTCTCGTTTAAAGTTGTATCGAGCGGATGGACATTTACAGGTATGGTTACAACTCATGGACGCATGCCTCCATGGACCCTGTGCGTCTAGAGAGGCCTTTTCAAGTTGGTGGAGGCTCTGTAATGGTGTGGGGCGAGTGCCGTTCGAGTTATATGGGGACCCTGATGCGTCTATTCTGACAGGTGACACTTAAGTAAGCGTCCTGTCTGATCACCCGCATCCATTCATGTCAGTTGTGCATTCCGATTTGGGCTACTCCAGCAGGACAATGCGTCACCCGACATGTCCAAAATTGCTAGAGAGCGGGTCCAGAAACAATCTTCTGAGTTTCAACACTTCAGGTGACCACCAAACTCCCCAGACATGAACGCTATTGAGCAAGTCTGGGATTCGTTGCAACCAACCCTTTTTACGGACTTATGGACAGCCCTGTAGGATTCATGGTGTCAGTTCCCTTCAGCTCCACTTCAGACATTTCAGACATTATTCGAGTCCATGCCACGTCGTGTTGTGGCACTTCTGCGTGTTCGGGGTGGGGTGGGGGGTGGGGGGGTACTACTTGATATTAGGCAGGTGTGCCAGTTTCTTTGGCTCTTCAGAGTATTTAGTTATCAATAACATAACTCAGAAAAGGCAATCTAATTATCACAACCAGACATATACCAGAAAAAATTTTCTTGGGTTTCCCGCTGATACACTTGCAGTTTAAAAATCTCATCAGACACTTTTGTTACGAAACATAAACGGAAAAACACAACTGGAGCAACGTACAGGGATGTGCCAAAACTTTATAACTACCGACTTACTTGATTTTTGTTCGTCTTTGGAGCGAAATACATCACTAATGCTGCGAACCAGGGATCCGACAGTTTTTGGTAGGTTTCTGGAGGTATGTGGCATTAGATGTCTACGTAACGTAATTCGTGTAAATAACAGGCCGCTAATTTGCGTACGAAGTGATGGTTCCAGATAACGACCCAGATGGGTTGAATAGGATGTACATCAGGCGAGTTTGACGGCAAAGTCCTCAACAGGAGTTCACTATAATGCTCCTCAATCCACTACAGCACGGTTCTAGCTCCGAGACACGGAGAATTACGCTCCGGAAAGACAACATCATCACCGGGGAATATATGAAGCATGAAGGGATGCACGTGGTTCGCAGTTGTCAGCGTGCCACAGCTCCCATGAAAGAGCAGGAGATTGTCTCACAAAGGATAATACTGCTCCCACAAGCCAGCGTTCGTGGCGCACTACATGTTTCGAGTCGCCGTTCACATCGATGACGACTCTTTTGGATACGACCAACGACCTGGTGCAGCAACAACGTGATTCACCCGAAGAGTGGACATGTCTCCATTGATCGACGTTCGAATCCCGGTGGAGCCATGGCCAAAACACTGGTTTGCTGCAGAGCACCATGTTCATTAAAGTACGACGAACGGAGTGCTTCGAAATACTTGTGTGTGCACCAGAATTGTGTTCTGTCGGCACACATGCCACAGATCACCATGTATCCAACTTCACAGAGAAGACAAGCCTCTGAATCTAACGTACTATGAAGACTTCACAGTCTCTTGGTAATAATGATCTGCCCTTTGTCCAAGTCGTTTGCCCCAATTGATTTCTTCATTTACAGCCCATACCTTTGCTAGTGTGATCCCCCGTTCGTTTTTGCTCCGCATACACACTTTTGTTACCGCGTCAGTTGCCCGCAACGCCACCAGTAGGCAGCCAACGTCACGTTGGGCACTGATCATAACCAATGTATATTATTTAGTTCTGATGTGATCCTTGTCCAACGTTGCTGAACAGATGCGAAAGAGGGGTTCTTAAATTTTTAACCACATTCATCACGAAAAATTTATATTAATAATTGTGAAAGTATTTATAGTTGTAAACGAAGCTATACAGTGCAAGACCTGCGTTTCTTCCGGGGTGTAAAATGTTCAAACAACTTACGGAAACGTAAACCACAGCCAAAATTTCGATAGGAACACACCCTGTCATATCCAGGATGATTCCTTCGCTTGCTTAATACTTAGCTTATACACTGATCAGTCAGAACCTTGTGACCACCGACCTACTGTCGATATAAAAATGTCCAAGCGATACCAGCGTCACACGGCGAGAAATGACAAACGCACGGTGTATGTAGTATCAGTGATCCTATTCTCCATTTGACACGTCGCAAGAATTTTTGAAACTGCACCACTTGTCGGGTGTTCGAGGAGTGTTGTGGTGAGTGTCTTCAACACGTGTCGAACCTAAGGAGAAACCATGAGAAACCATGTTCAGAGGTGGTGGGGCTGGACGGCCATCCCTCACTACAGATGTCGGATGGTGTAGGATGGGCACTCTGGTAAAACAGGACAGACGGCAAACTGTGGTGGAAATAACATCAGACTTTAATGGCACAGAACAAGTATGTCTGAACACACAACGCACCGAACACTCCTACGATGGGCTTCCGCATCCGAAGACCCATGCATATGCCAACGTTAACACAACGACATCGGAAACTACGACTGAAATGGGCACGTGACAACGGCACAGGACATTGGCACAGTGGCAGAGGGTTCCATGGTCTGATGAATTACGTCGGTACCAATGATGTGTGTCACTTTGGCTCAGAAGAGACTCTTCCTGGTTTCGAGAGGCTGACAGAAGTGGTAAAGGCTGCTAATCTTGCCTGCGAGATGAAAACCGAGCTGACCATTTGCAGCATTGTCGACAGAACCGATTGCGGACGTCTGGTACAGGGCCGAGTGGAGGGTCTGAATCAGACGCTCAAACGGCTACGTGACATTGTAGGCTGCAGATTCCTCCACTTGCGCCAAAGGGAGGTTGGGTTTCGGGCTTCGCTGAATAGGTCAGGAGTACGCAAGAGGCGGCTACATGGAAAGCAGGGACTGTGTGACGTAAGCTGTGTTCGAACATTATGAATTACCAAGAAAAAAACAAACGGTATATTGACACACAGTCAACATGGATTCAGGAAACATCGTTCTTGTGAAACACGACTAGCTCTTTACACACACCAAGTGATGAGTGCTATTGACAAGGGATTTCAGAATTGATTCCGTATTTCTGGATTTCGGGAAGGCGTTTGACACTGTACAACACGAACGGCCCGTAGTGAAATTGTGTGCTCATAGATTATCGTCTCACTTATGTGACTGGATTCGTGATTTCCTGTCAGAGAGGTCACAGTTGGCAGTAACTGACAGAAGGTCATCGAATGAAACATATCTGATTTCTAGCCCCAAAGTAGTGTTACAGGCCCTTTGCTGTTCCTTATCTATAGAAATGATTTTGGAGACAATCTGAGAAGCCGTCGTACGATGTTTGCAGATCAAACTGTCGTTTATCGACTAATGAAGTCATCAGGAGATCAAA
This sequence comes from Schistocerca piceifrons, assembly GCF_021461385.2. NCBI lineage: Eukaryota > Metazoa > Arthropoda > Insecta > Orthoptera > Acrididae > Schistocerca > Schistocerca piceifrons. Next base: position 428,076,780 of record NC_060139.1, on the reverse strand, counting down.
ACAAGCTGCAATAAGATTAAGACAAGATATCTGTATTGTGCGAAAATTGGCAGTTGACCCTAAATAACGAAACGTGTGAGGTCATCCACATGAGTGATAAAAGGAATCCGTTAAACTTCGGTTACACGATAAATCAGTCAAACCTAAAAGCCTTAAATTCAACTAAATATGTAGCCATTACAAACACGGACAACTTAAACTGGAGGAACACACAGAAAATGTTGGGGAATGCAGACCAAAGACTGAGTTTTATTGGCAGGACACTTAGAAAATGTAACAGATCTACTAAGGAGACTGGCCGGCCGCGGTGGCCGAGCGGTTCTAGGCGCTTCAGTCCGGAACCACGCGACTGCTACGGTCGCAGGTTCGAATCCTGCCTCGGGGTTGGGTGTGTGTGATGTCCTTAGGTTAAGTTCGGTTTAAGTAGTTCTTAGTTCTAGGGGACTGATAACCTCAAATGTTAAGTCCCATAGTGCTCAGATCCATTTGAACCATTTTACGAAGGAGACTGCCTGCAATATGTTAGTCGCCTTTTAGAAGGCTGCTGCGAGCTGTGGCATCCCTTACCAGATAGGATTGGCGGAGCACATCGAAAAAGGGCAGCGCGTTTTGTTTTATCACGAAATAGGGGAGAGAGTGTCACTGGAATTATACAGGATTGCAATGGACATCATTAAAACAAAGGCGTTTTTCTTTGCAGCTGAGTCTTCTCACGTAATTCCAATCACCAACTTTCTCCTCCAAATATGAAAATATTTTGTTGACACCGACCTACGTATCAATCAGCAAGATAAAATAAGGGTAATCAGAGCTCTTACGGACAGATGCTTGTGTTCGCTCTTTCCTCGCACTATACGAGATTGGCCTAATAGAGAATTTTGAAGATAGTTCTATGAACTCTGTGCCATTCACTTAAATGTGATTTGCAGAATATTCATGCAGACGAAGATGTAGAATGCCGATGCCTTGTTCGTCACGCCGATGAAAGGGCGCGAATCTGGCGTCTACCAGGGGAACAGCTCGTTGACAACTGTACCACGGGAAGGAGAGAAGCTCGCTGCGGCTCCATTATGCCCTGGGGAACATTAAAGTGGGCATCCATGGGTCCAGTGTAGCTCGTGAAAGGCACCATGACGGCCAGGATGTATCGTACATTGGTTGCCCCTCATAATGCTCATGTTTTCCGACGGCATTGGCTTTTTTCAGCAAGATAATGAGCCTTATCACAAGGCCAGTAATGTGAGCGACTGGTTCGAGAAACACAGTGACGAGTTTCAGTTGATGTGCTGGCCTTCCAGCTCGCCATATCTGAACCCGATGCAAAACGTCAGGGATGTGATAGAACGAGCCCTCACAGCTCAACGCCCCGCTTCCCGGAATCTAAGGGCGTTAGGTGGCTTGTGTGTGCAGATGTGGTTCCAACTCTCTCCAGTGACCTACCAAAGCCTCTTTGGTTCCACGGCCACAGCTCGTCGCTACAGTTATCCGTGCCAAAGATGGACATATCGTCTATTAGGTAGGTGGCCATAATGTTGTGGCTGATCAGTGTTTTTTCCAGGGGCCTCCATACATTTTCTCCAGTGTCCTTTCCTTTCTGCGAAGTTGACCAGTCTTCTTCCCTGCTTCCTTTGCAATTTAATATTATTATTCCACCAATGTACAGTCCTGTATGTGCACTTCTTGTTGACCGTACAGTTTCTTAAGTACATGGCCATTATGGCAGATGTCATTTCATCTGCCTTTTCCTCTAAATCTACTGGATCTTTTGTCGAAGTTTTGACTTCAGATGAGAGTAAGTTTTGGTGTGCCCTATGTAAGTCCCAGTCTGTTACTCTAGGATTCCTATAAGCAATGGCCTGTATAAGAACCATTTCAAACTTAATATACCTGTTGAAAAACTTCTGTTTATGTAGAACGTCGTATTTTGTATTAATATATCACGTCAGTTATCTTTGTAATACGTCATGCGTATTTACTATGGTCAGGTTCGATTAATTGATGTATGCAACGGTTGGAGACAGATTGCCTTTATCTAGTAGTGACCTGTGCTGGCGTGGGGATACTATATGAATAAGGATTTCAATGAGGCCCTTTCAGTTACTTGTCATGATGAAACTTATTTATAGTAGCCAAGTTATATTGGCGTCATTTTGCCTCGATTACTTGGCAATTACGATTAGCACAGTGTCATTGAGCGTTCTAGAATGGAAACTTGACGGTTGCTCATACTTAGGTGAATGGAAGCTGATCACAGCGCATTATAATTTCACTTCATCATACCGTAATTTCAGAGTTGTCACCATCATCTGAACTTTGAAGTAGTTTTTGCTTTGCTCAAGATCGTGAACTTGGAACGTGATGTTCACTCCAGTACCTGTTGCGTTGCATGCCCTCGTGGGATTGTGAATTACTTAACTGTGTTGAGTAAGAATATATTCCGGTATTACTAAACTTATTTCTGATTTACTTCGATATATAACGCATCAGCCTTTGTTATGAACATATAACTTCGTGCGGCGTTGCACGGCCACCATGTTGTACAATGTGGCTTCGTCTCATGACCGATGAACGTTATGACGGATCGGCAGTTACACACTGAGTTACAGTCACGAGACATTAGCGGTAATAACGTTTTCTTTGACTGCTTTTAGGTTTCAGATGTTGGTGGGGTAAGTCGACGGGGACTGTTCATTTTTAAATATCATATGGAGTGATCTTGCACATTACGATGACGTAGGTAAAAGTGGTATTCAGGGTTTATAAGTTCATTCAGGTGGTTCTATGATTATTCGTATGTGAAGCTAACCGTTGCAAAACGAGTCGACGTCCTCACAGCGCAGAAGGCTGACACTTGCTCAGATTGGTTAACTTTCTTTATGAATCACAACTAACCGTGTAATATTAAAATATTAGCTATGTAATCCAATTTCTTAGATGCACAGGATTATGAAAGTGCTTACGTGTGTGTGTGCATTTATGTTATACTTTTCACGTCAGATATAAAAAAAAAGGAACACCGTCCAAAAAGGCCCAATGGAATCCACCGGCTGCCGTGTCATCCTCAACCCTTACGATTTACAGGCAGTGGATATGGAAGGACATGTGGTCAGCACTCTGCTCTCCCAGTAGTTGTCAGTTTCCGTGACCGGAGCCGCTTCTTCTCAATACGTAACTCCTCAATTAGCCTCACAATGGCTGAGGGCTACCCGATTCCAAACAGCACTTGGCAGATCAGGACAGTGACCCACCCAATTGCTTGCAGAGTCCGTCAGAGCTTAACTTCGGTGATCTGACGGCAACTGCTGTTACCATGGCGGCACGGCCGTTGGCTTCAAGTCAGGTAGCGTTTCCAAACTATTTTCTTGGTCATAAGAATTACACCTTTTATGCAATTTCAGGGCTAAACTATCACTACTTATGTTGGTTGTTGGTGCTTTTTATTAGAAAAATGACAGCATCAACATAAGCCGCTGTTTCACGTAATTATTTCTAAGGAGGACGAAAAAGTAACGTCAGTTACTTATTCCATTCTTCTAGTTATAACAGTAGTATCTTTACGTCTATTCAACATCTATAGGTTGCTCCCCAGTAGATATTCGTGTAGGGACGTCACTCTACTGTTGGTGTCGCTGCCACCCTACATGTCTGGTTGTGGGTATTGACATCCAACCAACTAGCAGTGATCCTTTCAGCTGTGAGCAGCCTGTCCTCTCACTCCCTGAGAAGATAGAGCACAGTCCTCGTAATGAAGGTGTCCTCCTGATGGTAATAAGGTTCCTGGAAGAAGAATAAAACCTCATTCAGTATATAAATGAATGTTCTGGAATTTTCTTGGTGTAGCATCAATCAGTTTACCTGCGCTGCGGTTCCTTTGAGAACTGAAACTTCCCTTTTAGAAAAATAAGGTTGCTAGAACAAGGTCACACCGACCTCGTCTTTTCCCAAAAGACCACTCAAGGCGGTAGTAGCCCCATTACTCTGCAACGGTACCAGCTGTCAGCTTGCCCCCATTGCCGAGACATATCCATAATGATCTTGACAGTAAGCTGCGACAATCCTAAATACAGTTTTCGATCCTGCTCTCGCTCTGCTTTCAGTGATTTCTGACCGACTTCCAGCACGTAAGTTTGGCCGTCAGATGTCACCTTTAGGCTAGTTATCCTACTACCATCTGTCAAGGCTTTGTGGTTTCGTTCCCATACATTGTTCAGCAGGATCTATGAAGGATGGTCCTTAAGTAGTTTTGGTACCCATGTTGATAACTGCCTGGTTTTGAAGAGCTACTCTGATACCTTCACAAGAAGCTAAATCAACTCCTAAGAAGAAATCTTAGACGTCATTTCCTTCAGCCAACTGACCGTTTCCATCCACTCACAGTCAAAGATTAGAGCACGTTCGTACAGATGTATCCTTCTGAAATCGGGGCCTGAACTTGTGTCTTTCCCAGTCTTTTCAACGCAAGTCATTTGAAGAAGTTTCTTCTTGTGTAAGATGATGTTAACGATATTCTTGTTATTACCACTATCCTAAAAACCGAGACTGCACTAATATATCTCTGTTTCTCTTATATCTGCTTCGCCTTTTTATGGACCAGTTTTTTTAAACGAGGTGGTAGTAAAGGACTCCTTCCTCATTCTGCTATTGTCTCGTAAATAGGAGGGGTCGGTTTAGCTCCTTTACTTTCCATTGAGGTTCTGGGTGTATGGCCTTTAAATTCCATCCCTTTGCAATCCGGAAGTCATTCTTTGCTTTCCCTTTCTGTCTCCCCTGTGATCCAGACTAGACTTCATTCTTGATTTGATCCACGAGCTGAGTGCCGTTCACCACCTCTTGAAGGTTGTGGAAGCAGCTTCTATCGGATCGGTATTTGAGCTATCGCCAAGTCCTTTATTTTATAAAATGGTTTCTATGTTCTGCATTTGGTCCCACGAGAGTGGAGGACACCTGTGAAGCCTCAGTCGGTGTAAGGATAATTTCTTAGAGAGGCCGTCCGGTATCACTAAAGCTCCGTTCACGATCCGTCTTCCCATGTGACACGCACACTGCGGCACGGATCCTCACAAACTTAGGTTCGGCAACTTGGGCGTTGGGAGATGCAATATGAAAACGTTGGAAGAGACGAGATATTGTTGTACACGCTTCGACAGTTCATGCGTTGACACCTGCCCATCTTTGGAGAACCTCCCGGTGCTACACTGCCGCCGACGTACCTCTCGGCTCCAAGCCAACACTCGAACGACTCCATCCGCACAGTCAGTGCTACAACAAATAGGTGTCCCCTGGAGAGGTTGTTTAACTAAGGCAGCCGCTTCGCATTTCCACTTCACTGTTAAACCACCAACAGTCAACTTGGAAACCTGTAGAAGGGTTGAAATATTCCTGGTGGCTTTGTTACTCAAGTGATATCAAATGACTTGTCCACGTTCTGCTGCTGCTCCTTCTCATCATTAGGAGACAGCGTGGATAGCAGAAGGTCAGCTGGACAGATGCGGCAAACCGCAGCGTAAATAGTGAGGCAAACACGGCGTGCCAGTCGGTTACAGTCAGTCACCGCCGCCATTCAAAGCTGCGCCCAGGATGTGGCCTTGTGCATATTTTATGACGCTGCCTGCTAGCAGCCTCTGCCTCCCAGATGAAAGGGGCTGAGCGGGTGCGTAATTTAGGATACGCGTCACTAATTTGGATCAGCGCTGTTCGAAACAGAAGACTACTAATTTTCAAATATGTTTGTGTAAGCTCCACTATTATAAATAGTGGCAAACATCTACTCATCCACTTATCTCTTATTCATGCGAATCAATTCGCTGGAGTTGGGACGGCAATTTTAGTGCACGCAAGGGGTAGTTTAACGGTATCTAGTGTCAGAAAACCTTGCTATGCGCTCGTCACACCTACAGCCAACGTTCGGTGTTCACAAACAGTTTTCAGTGCGACACTGCAACTTTTGTGTGTGTGTGTGTGTGTGTGTGTGTCATCAGTCTTCTGACTTGGATCGATGCGGCCCGCCACGAATTTCTCTCATGGGCCGACTTTCTCATCTCTGAGTAGCACTTGCAACGTACTTTCTCTATTATTTAGTGAATGTAGCCCACTTTCTTCCCCTACAGTTTTTACCGTCTACAGCTCTGCCTAATACCACGAAAGCTATTCCCTGACGTCTTCACACTTGTCCTGTCTTGTCAGTGCTTCCTATATATTCCTTTCCTCACCGATTCTGCGGAGAACGTCCTCATTCCTTATCAGTCTACCTAGTTTTCAACAATATGCTGGATAACCATATTTCAGATTCTTGTATTCTCTTCTGTCCCGTCCGCAGCTCGTGGTCGTGCGGTTGCGTTCTCGCTTCCCGCGCCCGGGTTCCCGGGTTCGATTCCCGGCGGGGTCAGGGATTTTCTCTGCCTCGTGATGACTGGGTGTTGTGTGCTGTCCTAGGCTTAGTTAGGTTTAAGTAGTTCTAAGTTCTAGGGGACTGATGACCATAGATGTTAAGTCCCATAGTGCTCAGAGCCATCTGAACCATTTGAATCTTCTGTCCTGACTTTCCCACAATCTTCGTCTCACTGTCATACAATGCTGTGCTCCAAAGTACGTACTCATTAATTTCTTCCTCAAATTCAGACCTGTGTTTCAGACTAATAGACCTCTTTTACCCTGAAATGCCGTTTTTGCCAGTGCTAACCTACTTTATATGTCCTCCTCGCGCCGTCCGTCATGGGTTATTTTGCTGTCTAGGTCGCGGAATTTCTTAACTTCGTCTACTTCGTGATCACCGATTATGATCTTAAGTGTCCACTGCTCCAATTTCTGCTACTTGTCATTACGTTCGAGTTCCTTCGTCTCACTCTCAGCCCACATTCTGTGCTCACTGGACGGTTCATTCCATTCAGCAGGCCTCGTAATTCTTCTTCACTTTCAATGAGGATAGCAATGTTGTCAGTTAACCTTAACATTGATATCCTTTCACCTTGAAATTTTAACTTCACTCTTGAACCTTTCTTTTATTTCCGTCGTTGCTCCTCCAACGTACAGACAATAGCAGAGGCGAAAGCCATTATCTCTCTCTTACACTACGTACGTATGAGTTAAAAGTAACGAACATGACACCTTAATGCACCGCATCTGGGAAACTACGTTGTGAAATGAATGTGTAAGCTCCGTTTCTGTTTAGGAGCAGCTGCTTCGGGAATGAGAAACAATCCCTAACAAAGATTCCAGAAACCTCTGATTATCAACGGGCCTATGATTAACGTGACGCGGAAAGCACATTATTGTACATTCCTTGAAAACAAAATATTCTTCTTACGTCGCTTCCTCTGAAGAAAAATACTTCCTCTTAGTGATCTTTGAGGATGGCTCAGTACATTATGTGGGCGAGAATAAGTGACGGAACGTTCAATATACCTGAGAGTTAGAGTGAAATGTTGGAAATATGAATTTTGCAGGAAGTATGGACAATCTGAGAAGGCAAATAAGACTAAATTCATTTATATCATGGGAATGCGATGTGAATGGAAGTAATTGGAGGGCATGGATCCTTTAAACAAAAACAAAATTTTAGTAATAAGTATTGCAATTGAATAGGCAGGCAGATAGAAAGTGTGTCAAAACGAGGAACTCTGCCTTCCGACTTTTGACTTGAAGTCTGCGTCACTCATGTTCGTCCTGAATTAGATGCGCGAGCCACAAGCTGATGACCGAGCAAGTGATAACATTTGCGAAGGGCATTGAGAATATTATAGTCCTAAGTGACTGCATTTCTGCTGCAGAAGAAAGAAGGCAGAATTGTAACTGCATTGAGGCCGGAGAAAGAAACGAGAGCAGCAAAAATTTTTCAAAAATAGCAATATCCACTATATTGATTCAGATGGATTATCAAACAGTAAGGTGAGGATTATACTATCAACTACTAGATGTAAAATATGCCAAAGGGGATTTACACTGTTTTCCACCTATCTGTGACATCTCAGAAACGAGGTTCATTATGATGCGATAAGAAAATTATTTAATTTGTTTGCTTCCTAAAACCTGACTCGTTATACTACAATTCTACGGTTTGCCACCTTACGTCAATTCTGTGACTTGAAATCACTGTATCACAGCTATCGAGGTAGTGTTCCGCTGTTTGCTGCTGTTTGACTGCTAATTGGTTTCTCAGAGATATCAAATGGTTGTAAGGACATAGTCCAGTTGAATAAAATATTGCATAAAACAAAACGGTCACTGACACATATTAAATTTATTTTTTACATTGCACTGGAATAACAAATCTGTGTCAGACAAGCTCAGTGACGTAATGCTTCTGCAGTTCTGATGAAAGACGATACTGATTAGTAACACATTGAGTGTCAGGATTTTTCGTGGTGTTGTTGCACTCATAGTTCGGCATGCCGGACGGAAGCCTACGGCAGTCTCAACATATGGGGCCGAAATGTGGTCACATTCAGTTGTCCTTCACAACTTCTGTGATGACTGGTGAAGTATTCCATCAGTCATTGTTGATTTTAGGAGGCTACTGGTTACATCCCATAACCGTGACTAAATCTCCTTCCTTGGTCCTTATCTAGAAAGCACTTATGACTGTTCGTGTTACCACTTGTTGTGTAACGACGTAAGTTTTGTATAAATGATTTTCTTTTGACCTATGACCATGTGCAGACTTTGTCACCTACGTCAGTTACAACACACCTCAAAATTATTTAGATTCTTTTTAAACTGTCTCTAAATGGTTCTTGAACGGAACTGTAAAACATCATCATTTGAGTCGTATGTGCAGAATTACGTCACTCAGTCCAATTGGTTTTCGCAAACTTTTTCAATTTAGATGTCGTTTGTTTCTTCTCAGAAATTATATAAATGCAAGTGATCTGCTTTAATAAATATTAGAACCACATTGAATAAACTTTCGAGATTCAAACTCGCGATGAACGTTGTAAAAAATTAATAATCTTGTCAAATAAATTACGTAACACAATTCTTCATAAATAAATTCTAGGAACACGTATTTAAACTTTAGTGGCATCCACTAGTTTATTATCTTCCTACATATAGACGTGAAACTGAGCCTTGACAAGATGGAAATGAACATTTTCAACATGATTAAACTTTCTATGACGTCATTGTTGTAGAAACATTACAAATTCTTAATTTTCAATTTTTAGAAGCACGGCGCAACAACTCGGTTTCAGGATCTTCTGTTGCTCTTTGGCTGTCGACCCGCGACGTATAGTGGCCAGCAATTTTCCCTCTGGTCCCGGCAGTGAAGATGCTGTCTCCGTTCGCTGCGCCGCCCTCTCCGTACATGAAACATAAAAAATAAATACTAACTTTAGACAATTCACAACCATTACAAATATTACAAAAAATACATAAACAAAACTAAATTAAACTTATATTCACCTGCAAACTGGGCTGACACTGGTCGATGGGTGACGCTTCAATTTCGCGTCCCACTACACACTTCCTTCGCCATTGCCATTGTTGTACAAGTCACTTACAGCGGGATATTGTGATGTTCTCCCACCCCTGTTTGGGTACTGTCCATTGTTAAGAGTAAAATGAGTCTGTGACAGTTGTTCTGATTACTTCTGATTACTAGAGCTAGCCTGATGGTGAGATTCTCCATTCGATGGTCCATTCGACTTCTAGACCTTGTCGAAATGTCACGAACTCTTTCACATTCAAGCCATTCACCCGTATCCGTCTTTCCTTGATTTCACGTGGCAGCTTGGCCTTGACAATCAGTAGTAAATATTTATTTGCTGTTAGTTCCGCCCAATATTTGGTTTATTAATATGTTTTCAAAGTACTTGCATAAACTGGCTGTACGAGCATTAAATGTTCAGAATCAAATATTTTCTTACGCAAAAGCTCCTGTATCGCATGTAACCAATATTTCGCAATAAAAGCTTCCTAGAATTGTTCGTAGCTGTGGCATGACTCAGCTGCAACGTCTTCCCAAAGTGCACTATTAGTCCAGTGAAACTGCCAGAAAAAAGCCTGCACCTTGCAAAAGGTGGGGTAGAGGATTTTATTTTTTTAATTAGTTCATATTGTTGGAAAGGCTAGAAAACCAAGTTTTGCCAACAAAATTTCTCTTGGGAAAACTTTCTGCAGTCAAAAAACTTCGAAAATTTCGGACTTTTTTCAGTTTTTTCAGTTTTTTCAAAATATCTCAGTTTCATTTGCTCCTATCGCTTTAACGTCTATTTTCTTTTTTAAAGAGCACAAAATTCTCTACAAATTTTATGTTTACCATTTTTTCTACTCACAATATCTAAGGCGCTACAGAGAGTCAATAAATACCAATTTTTCAAATTTCGAGCAAAGTGGCAAATTACCTAATTTTGGAACACTGTTATTTCAGTTTCTATTTGTGTGGTATAAACATATTGCTCATAATGTTATTCACTGGAATTTACCATCTCACTCTGCTGCAGGGCCAGGACAAACAGCATCATATTCAGTAACTACGAACACATTCACGTCGGATTGCGTGAAGTTTATTTGTGTTACAATATGTAATACGATTGCATGCAGGTGCCGTACATTTTCTGCAGTTGATTGACGTTAATGATCAGTTATAAGAAAAAGTATGTAGGAATTGTTCTTTAGCGGACAAAAGCGTATTTATTCTTTGGCGGGCGGAAGGCAATTATCTCAAGTGATTGTTCACAGCGCGCTGACAGCTATTAGCACACAACAATAAGGGTCCTACAGTTTGGAGTCGCTTCCATTCAGTATACGTTGTGGTGCTGAAAATGAGAATGTCTGACATGTATTTGTGTTTCATTTGCGAAAAAACTGTGGTGAGTGGTGGATGCAATGTGAAAAAGAAAGGACTGAGCACATTTATCGATTGTAGTGCTAAACGCAGGGAATCTGCTCACACCCGTTTTTTGAAAACGCTCTGTGAAGTGATGGTGCATGAAGCATGCAACAAGAAGTACATTAGTGAGAGAATGATAGCTGCTAGCCTTCGACATCCTCAGGAACCAACAGGAGTGCTACGTCGGTCGCAGGAAAAAGGTCAGTTCAAGTTCAAAGAGAAATGCTTCTTATGTGCAAAAGGGAATTCTGATGACTTTTTAACCAAGCAGTTAAGACTGCCATATGCCAAACGAAATTTTGATGGAGGGTACCTTATCCACAAAGTGACTTGGACTCGAAATGTTTGCTTCAAGTCAATAGCCCAATGCTATGTTTCTTACCCGCAACGTCAATTTGGATCTCGATTTGCTATTGTATTTGATGGGTATCCATGCGAGGGAGACAAATGTATCACAAAGAGTGCTGAAAGGATTCGTAGGTCCAAAAAACATTCTTCGGTTGACGTTGTGGTTGAATCAGAGATGGCGAACCAAGTCCCTCAGGACAAGTTCTTGTACAACGAACGAAACGAGATGCGTTTGATCACACTTCTTAAAAAGGAATTTTTGGAGTGTAGCGTTGAAGTGCACCAGGCACAAGAAGATGCTGACGTTATGATTGTAACACCTGTCATTTCAAAAACCAAAGATTTTGGAAGTGTTGTCATTGTGGGAGAAGATGTTGACCTGCTTGTGCTCATGACTGGTTTGGGGCAATGCATTGAAAACCTATTTTTCTTAAAGCCAGGAAGAGGAAATGCAGAAGACAAGTTGTTTTCCACTGCATCTTACAAGTTTGACAGTGAATATATTCTGTTCACTCACGCCTTTAGCGGATGTGATACGACATCCGCTTTTTTGGTCAAGGAAAAATTAAGTGCTGCAATATTGTTGCGGAAAGGGAACATCTAACCTCAGCGCTTTGCACGTTCAATAAACCACATGCTACCTGTGAAGAAATAATATCAGCAACAGAGCAGGTTACTATCGCATTGAATAGTGGAGGTGTCAGCAATTCCCACACACAAGACCATCTGCGGTACCAGCTATTCGCCAAGTCCTGCCACAAAAAGCAAACTGAATCTTGCACGGTTGCCACCTACACTAGATGCTGCACAACATCATTCGTTGCGGACTTACCAACAAGTCCAAAGTTGGATGGGGCTGGAATCACAGTGACCACGGTCCAATACCAGTTAAAATGAGCCAAGATCCAGCACCTGAAGCACTTCTTCACATTGTTTCATGCTCATGCAAGCTGAACTGTGGCGGAGCGTGCTCCTGCAGAAAAGCGGGCTTCGTTATTTTAAGAAGAGGTCAATCTGGGATCAACTGTAGGTACAGACCCTGAATCCGTAACTCAAGGTATCTCTGGTGACACTGAGGAACTTGGCCCATCAAAACGTTGGAAGTGATGCTCATATCTGTCTCAAGTGCGCTAATGTGCAATATTACAAGCATTACACGCCCAGAACTGTCAACATTTTTTAGTAATTGACAATGCATTTTAATTGTAATATAGCTACTTATTTTTAATGTCAACTATGTGGCTTTTATACACAAGAATAATTACCTACCTAATTAGGTTGCCTATTGCAGCTAATAATAGTTCAGTTTCCTGAGAAAATTTATTTTGTGTGCGTGTGTATGTGTGTGTGTGTGTGTGTGTGTGTGTGTGTGTGTGTGTGTGTGTGTGTGTGTGTCTTAATGATGAATTTTTATGTTTATAGTTTTACAAATACCAAGGCAGAGGCGGCCCATAGTGAACTTCAGGTAGTGATGTAAGAATCACAATAGTTGGGTGCCCAGCAATTCTCATTTTGCATACAGAGAAATTGAATACTTGAAGGTGAGGTGGTAAATTCCAACATATAACATGATGTATAATGTATTTATACTACACAAACAGAAACTGAAAAAATAGTGTTCAAAAGTAAGGTATCTTGCCGCTATGCTCAAAATTTGAAAAATTGGTGTTTTTTGAGGCGCTGTAGCGCCTTAGATATTGAGAGTAGAAAAAAATGGCAACAATCAAATTTGTAGAGAATTTTGTGTTCTTTAAAAAAGAAAATAGACGTTAAAGCGATAGGAGCAAATGAAACTGAGATATTTTGAAAAAAACTGAAAAAAGTCCGAAATTTTCGAAGTTTTTTGACTGCAGAGAGTTTTCCCAAGCGAAATTTTGTTGGTAAAACTCGGTTTTCTAATATTTCCAACCGTATGAACGAGTTAAAAAAATAAACTCTTCTACCCCACCTTTTGCACGGTATTTCTGCAATTTGACTGGACTATATTGACCATCTAAAAATCCACACACGTAACCAACCTGCTTTGCTTCAGTTCAAACTCATGGCAATGTACCTTTAATAAAACGAATAAAAGCGATGGGATTAATTGTACTCCGTTCTCAGTTGAAGCTTTGAACCTGCCAGTGTTCTGTTTCTCTTCCACGATAAAAGCAGCGAATTCGTTCCGTACCACCCACATTGTACGCAATTGGGTTGCCAAATTCGAATCGCTAGGTGTGATTTGATATTGTGGGGCAAATACCATGGAATGTTGTTCGTTTTCTCTTTACAATTCACTGTCAACGGCCTTGTTATTGCACAGCACTCCCTTTAGCCAAATTAACTCATTCCTTCTGGATTGTAATTTAGTTCATTCCACCATTGGTAAAAATCGTCACCTTACTGCGTTTTCTCTTCCTTTAATACAATAGTAACTTCTTTATTCAAATTATCTTTCTAAGATATAATCGTCTCTACGACTAATCTGACTTCCTCTCTCATTTTGCCGATTAATTTGTTATCCTTATGACACATGTGGAAGTCATCATATAATTTCTCTTTATGTACAGTACATATTTCGCTTAGATCGTGGTGTTGCTCATGGAACAACTGTGAATCTCGCTTAGTTAATCCACCAAACCAACAGGTGAGGCTTATGGCCTTTCTTTAATTCCGACACTTCACCAGCTAAATTTCTAACTTCTTCAGGCAGGCTGCTGTGTGTCTCCCTAATTTCAGCAATCTCATTAGGTAGAACAGAATGAGACTGTGAAATTTTCTGTGTTCTATCCGGCAAAGCCGTATGAGAGTCGGAGATCTCTTTCCGCAGTGCAGTTCATACTCCTGCCATCTCACTATCTAAGGACGTCGAAATTCCTTACATCTGCATGGATATTTCTCGCTTTAAGCCCTCAGACAAATTTTGTTCACTGCCTGCTAAATTTTTGTTTCGTTTTGTCGTACTATTTTAAACTGGTGACGGGGTTATAACCACACTGTTTAATAACTACCTCTTCCATACGAGCAGTTCCACAACAATGACCCAATTCCGTGGTGAGCAGAAATCTATTACGTCTAACACAAAATCACAGAAAAAAAGAAACAAACTCACAATATGTACCACAGATCTGCGCTACATATTTCTAAGGAATATTTTAGTTAAGACCAACTACACTCCTGGAAATTGAAATAAGAACACCGTGAATTCAATGTCCCAGGAAGGGGAAACTTTATTGACACATTCCTGGGGTCAGATACATCACATGATCACACTGAGAGAACCACAGGCACATAGACACAGGCAACAGAGCATGCACAATGTGGGCACTAGTACAGTGTATATCCACCTTTCGCAGAAATGCAGGCTGCTATTCTCCCATGGAGACGATCGTAGAGATGCTGGATGTAGTCCTGTGGAACGGCTTGCCATGCCATTTCCACCTGGCGCCTCAGTTGGACCAGCGTTCGTGCTGGACGTGCAGACCGCGTGAGACGACGCTTCATCCAGTCCCAAACATGCTCAATGGGGGACAGATCCGGAGATCTTGCTGGCCAGGGTAGTTGACTTACACCTTCTAGAGCACGTTGGGTGGCACGGGATACATGCGGACGTGCAATGTCCTGTTGGAACAGCAAGTTCCCTTGCCGGTCTAGGAATGGTAGAACGATGGGTTCGATGACGGTTTGGATGTACCGTGCACTATTCAGTGTCCCTCCGACGATCACCAGTGGTGTACGGCCAGTGTAGGAGATCGCTCCCCACACCATGATGCCGGGTGTTGGCCCTGTGTGCCTCGGTCGTATGCAGTCCTGATTGTGGCGCTCACCTGCACGGCGCCAAACACGCATACGACCATCATTGGCACCAAGGCAGAAGCGACTCTCATCGCTGAAGATGACACGTCTCCATTCGTCCCTCCATTCACGCCTGTCGCGACACCACTGGAGGCGGGCTGCACGATGTTGGGGCGTGAGCGGAAGACGGCCTAACGGTGTGCGGGACCGTAGCCCAGCTTCATGGAGACGGTTGCGAATGGTCCTCGCCGATACCCCAGGAGCAACAGTGTCCCTAATTTGCTGGGAAGTGGCGGTGCGATCCCCTACGGCACTGCGTAGGATCCTACGATCTTGGCGTGCATCCGTGCGTCGCTGCGGTTTGGTCCCAGGTCGACGGGCACGTGCACCTTCCGCCGACCACTGGCGACAACATCGATGTACTGTGGAGACCTCACGCCCCACGTGTTGAGCAATTCGGCGGTACGTCCACCCGGCCTCCCGCATGCCCACTATACGCCCTCGCTCAAAGTCCGTCAACTACACATACGGTTCACGTCCACGCTGTCGCGGCATGCTACCAGTGTTAAAGACTGCGATGGAGCTCCGTATGCCACGGCAAACTGGCTGACACTGATGGCGGCGGTGCACAAATGCTGCGCAGCTAGCGCCATTCGACGGCCAACACCACGGTTCCTGGTGTGTCCGCTGTGCCGTGCGTGTGATCATTGCTTGTACAGCCCTCTCGCAGTGTCCAGAGCAAGTATGGTGGGTCTGACACACCGGTGTCAATGTGTTCTTTTTTCCATTTCCAGTACTGCTTCGCCCCTGGTATCTGCAGGTATCAGCAGTCAAAAGCTCCTACAGATACCGCGCCTCTCAAATCCAAATTTCCTTCAGATGAAGTTGAAATCAACGATCTCGATTGAGTCCGACTGTACATGAAACAATAAAAGACTACTATTAGCGTACTCAAAAAAAAAAAAAAAAAAAAAAAAGCAGAGCACAAGGAATGTAATATAATGAATGTCCAACACTAATTCTATACTGCTCCTATATCGCAACGCGTCCTGTCTTCTTACTTTGTTGCCTATTATTATGAATATTAGATTGAGTTTCTAATCCAGGCTATAAAGATTCACAGAATTTCAAGGTGCATTAGAAGAACCTGTTAACAAAAGATTAATTTATGGTCGCAGGGACTTCGTAATACGCAGCGCGAGGCGAAATAGTGAAACTGGCCTGCCCCCGTAACGAAAGTGTAAAATAACGTCGATCGTGCTGCAGGATCGTCAGCAACATCTTAAGTCCTATAGAATCCCTTCGGCCGTGAAAATTGACTTCGTGATTAATAAACATAGGTGTTCATGTAATTGAACTGGAGTCTCACCAACGATCTCGTGATGACGGCTTTGAACGTACTGCTGTTTTTCTTCACAATTCAATGTCTAACACTGTCCATACATGTACAAAATGCGATTCAACATTCATGGAGTAAATCACGTGCCCAAAGCGTCTACTATATTTACATTATGTATACAATCATCGGTCAACTACTGACAGCCAATACACATAATTACCGCAGTTAACAAATCCTCACACACACACTGAACGGTCATCTACGGTAAGAAAAGGAAACACTATAATCTGCGTCCACAGAAACTCCTTCAATCGTATCTTCCCCATCTAACTAACGTAATAGGGTTCAATACCAAGGTCTCAGAACAAGGAGCAACTTATGGAGCCTCGAGGAAATCCCTTGGTAACCTTTGTGAATACCTTCTTCTGTCCCGCGAGCAACTGGACGCTACATCCGCCACAATATTTGACAAAGGTTTTACACAAACATTTTTCGATCCTAATATCTCGGAGCTTTGCGACCACCGCAGGCCATCAAACATAAACGAATGCGCCTGCGATGTCATTAATGAGCGTGACTGCATACTTTATTGTAAAATTTTCAACAATCTGTAAAGTTCTTTTGACTGAATCATCTGTATAGCTCTCTGAAATCGGTCACAAAACAGACGCTCCTAAACCTTAACCATGACAATTAACAAGCAGATGGCTCTATTGCTTTTCGGTGACGCTGGGTCTTTATTCTTTCCCTTTTTAATGACTAATGCTATAACTGTTTTCCTTATCACCGGGATCCAACCTATTCCCAACGCCTCGGTTAGTAATGTGGTCAAATACGACGGTATCAGTGGACTTAGCATCAGAACGACTTCATTGTAAATGCCATCCGGATTAGGTACCTTTCCAGTTTAGAGCTTGGAACTTGTGAAAGCAGTTTTTAGAGCAACGGGTAATGCCGACATACGATCGTTATTTTGGTCATCTAGTTCACTTCAGAGTTGTGTATTTTTTTCGGTACCTGTGTTTGTGTTATGATAGGAAGCAGGGCTGTTAAAAGAGAAACTGCTAACTCCCACTATCCAGCCGCCATTAAGCTATTCTCTTTACGAATTGTGGACTTGATGGTAGGTCCCTTAACCTTTTAAGTCAATTACGTACATGGTTTCCCTCATACTTCAAATTGTGGTTGCCTTCTTCCAGTGTATTCTTTTAGTTTCCTGAAGCAATATTTTGTAGTGCATCTTAACTGCACTGTACTCATGGAATCTCGCTAGTCCCTCTGATTGTCTTAAACCACGTTGACAAGCTCTTCTTCTTGATCTTACCTTCCCCTCAGCCTGGAAAGTTCTGGGCACCAAGGGACAGTAGCTTGACTGTTTACCGTGTTTTTAGGAATACAAATGTCTTGCGCTCTTTGTAAAAGTTCAGTTAGTAGCAGCGCACCGAAGTCTACATGTGCAGCAATCGATTCCATTGGAAATGTTGCTTTCCTAAACATAAACTGTACGACATCTAACATATACTTGAGCTGACACACACAGTGGTTACGGTTACTACAAGGCACACCACAAGTTGGGAAACGGGGCCCAATTTCTAATAGTTTATTGTCGAGTTGAGATTTTCACACAAAAATGTTTTATTCATATCTTACAGAAACTAAAATTACGGCAACAAACAAACTTTTAAACACGCCGCTAACGGCAAGCAAATCATTTATAGCAATACAACAATTTTTTAAAAAAGTTTCCTTTAAAAAAAATTAGATGTACCATACGGCAATCAACAACCTTTCAAAACACGCCGCTAACGGCAGTCAAGTAATTTATAGCGATACAACAGTTTAAAAAAAAATTAAGAACTTTGGTAAATAGGCTACTGAAGTAAATACAGAACTTTGTTAATAAAGTACGGTGAGGTAGTGAAGCTACCAACACCGTCATTAAAAAAAATCAAAAGTCTCAGTAAACACACGATTACTGGCAATAAAGGAATGGAGGAATTTACAAGTTTTTAAACAAAAGTGTTCTGGAATATCATTAGAACATAACAGATATGACGGACGTGTAAGGCGGCCACAAATTACACACTCAGGGATGCTCATGCTAAGCAGAATACTGACCAATTTAAATACGCCCGTAAACACAATTGCCACTCTCAGGCTGGCCCCTGCACCGGCTTTTAGCCAGCGAAAACTTGTAATAAGATTGCTTAACTTGCTGATAGAATCAGAGCTAACCTCGTGCAAGGAAACATTACACCACACAGTCCTGAATAAGCGACTACATGATCGACCAGCAAGAAGCATGAATTTACTCATAACACACGACAGAATAGCGGAACAATTAAACTGCCAAAACTACACCACCCATCGGGCAGTGACGAGAGGAGGAGGAAAGATCACTGTCTTCAATTACACCGCTGCCTGGGACAGGAAACCCGATCGCCGGAGGCCACAAGGCAGAAGAGGCACTGGTTACGCAAACTTATTACTTATTGATTAAACCTTCCACTAACTTAACTTGCAATTATGCTCGAACAGTCAATACACGGCCTCCGATGGCCAGGATCCACACATCCGACCGCGCACGTGTCGCCAGTGTACCCAACACGCCACGGTCACACGACAACACGCTCTGTCACCGGAGTTCACGTCTTCTTCTCTGCAACGTTGACGGGTAGTGAACGCTCCTAAATGTTAGATGTCTTCTTTTTAAACTCCAGTGTTGAAACGGATGACTTAACGAAGTTTGTTAACGTCCCGCCAAGGTGAAATTAACAGCAGCTACTCGTGGGGCGATTCTGTATACAACCAACCCGCGGGGAGTTCTTCCGTCAACTCCAGCCGCTCGTTACACACAACCGACATACATCAGGTGGCGACTCGGTGCAACCGACCACGCCTTGTCCGCGCTGGGGAGCCACACTGCCCTCCCGTGTCCACCAGACACGCCCCTACTTCCGCGCCACCACCCGAAGTTACCACCGGTCAAACATCTCACTTCCTCCTTAGCAGTTTCCTGGAAGCAAAACGCAGATATCGATAGCAGAGGGAAAAAGACAACCAAGCAGCCACTTAATGACAGACAACATATCAAACAAACATGTCCGGGGAAGAAAAGGAAAACCAATGCAATTTAAACATAAGGTGTAGCACGAGTCGATACACGGTTCAATAATATAGTTTGTTAATCATTCTTCTGTTTATTATTCTTGCCAGCAATTTTGTTGCATCAGCTGTTACGGTGATTGCAAGAGACATTTCACAAAATGTGGCCTTGCTATCTGTGGGTATGTCTGGGTGCGTTTTTATATCTGATGACGTGTCACTAGATAGGTTCTGCCCACCAACTTGAATAGTCGTTCTTGTAGTTTCCCACAATGAGTTTATAAATATCGAAAGATTTATCTCCAAGCATTCGGCCTTATCTTAGATCATCCAAAGATTTGTTACACTTCGCAATAGTGGAACAATTATTCCTTTCATATCGAATCCCGTTCACATCAGCTGTTCTACCGAGTACGGGCCTTCTACGCACCATCCCCACATATCTGCTAACCCCTCTGCATTTAGCTGTCGTATTCTTCCTTCACCCTTAATGTTGACGGCTGTGCTTTTAATTTCGCTGCAGACAGTTTCGAATTTTCTGTCTTCTCAATATCTGCCTACGACGGCCATTCCTTTTTCGATTTCTTTGCATGTTGTCTGCAAGTATTTTGCTGCTGCATCCATGCAGTTGCTATTTACTACACTTCTAGGTCTTATAACGCTGCATTCCTGTACAGTGGTAAGTATTTTCTTACGTTCTCTTTTAGTCAATCAGTTCAAGTAATTCTATACTATCTTCATTGTTCTCTTTCCTGTACCTATAGTCTAGATTTTGGCTTCTGTCAATTCCTATTTTAGAGATTCCCACTGCCACGCGGGATTAGCCAAGCGGTCTAGGGGGCTGCAGTCATGGACTGTGCGGCTGGTCCCGGGGGAGGTTCGAGTCCTCCTTCGTGCTTGGGTGTGTGTGTTTGTCTTAGGATAATTTAGGTTAAGTAGTGTGTAAGCTTAGGGACTGATGGCCTTAGCAGTTAAGTCCCATAAGATTTCACACATTTGAACAATTTTTGAGATTTCCTCTCCTATTTAAAATACATTATTATAGAAAATAAAAACCGAAGAATAGTTTCGTTGAATAGTTCAGTAAAACAAAAAATTAACAGCTTTCTTCTTGCTCAGTATACGTCACCGAGTTACTCCTCAAACAAAAGAATTAAACTAATAATAACAATAATGATAACGGAGTCGAATGTAGTGCTAGCTCAAATACCGATGCAAATAATCTAGCACCCTGGACACAGTAAGGCATATGAGGTACCTCCCGCTGGTATCCGTAGTGAATCTCTAACGGGAGAGAGCCGCAGAGGGTTACTGCCTTTCGCGTTCGGCGCCGATGACACATCGTGATTGATCGCAGGCGCGTTATAGGTTGCAAAGGATTTGCAGCCTTATGAATGCATCGCAATGGCTTGAGCGTCATAGCGAATATACCGTGTGACCTGGAGTTAACACACGTTACTAGGGAGGGTGGTGGTTTGAGGGGTAAGCATGATTCGGCTCAGTTGTGATAATGAGATTGACCGTGAAGTATTACCTGGTTCTTTCAATTTGACAACAATTATAGATGGCCTTCTCGGGTGGTACAGGAAACCAGGACGCTGATAGATAATGTTTTCATAGACCGAGATAAAGTTAATAAAATAAAAACTTTTCCTGTTAAGAATAGTCCGTCTGATCATGATACACAGCTAATTAGAGTATATAATGTAGTTCCGTACAGTAATGCCAAATAGTGCGATCCATTAACGATTTAACAATTCAAAATTTTAGGGAAAGTTTGCAACAGTTAGACTGGCATGAAGTGTACAGGGAACATGATGCCAATTTAAAATTTAACCTGTTTCATGATACCTTGGTGAGTATATTTGAAACAGCTTCCCTAAGACAACAGTGAAATATAATTGTAAGAAACCATGTGAAAAGCCATGGCTTACTAAAAGGATAAAAAGATCTTGTAAACAGTAAAGGAAAATCTATCTCATAGCTAGGAGGAGTAATGATCCCAAAATAGTGGAACATTATAAAAAACTACTGCACTGTAATAAAAAAAAGTTATTAAAAAGTCCGGATGTATGAGCAGTATGTTTGAGATTAGCACATCTGATAATAAAATTAAAACAATTTGGAATATTGTGAAAAGGGAAGAGGGCAACTGAAAGCACAGGAAGACTTTATCTTTATCAAACACAATGAAAATTTCTTAACAAGAAGTCAGAAGCAGAAAATATTTTTAGTAATCATTTTTTAAGTGTTGTAGAGAAAATAGGATACAGCTGTTCATTAAAAAATGCAAGGTTGTATATGGAAGAGACAGTACCTATGCAATCTGATAAAACTGAAATTCAACCCACCTCTCCTACTGAAATCAGGAAAATAATAAATTCACTCGAAAGTAAAAGCTCACAAGGAATTGATGGCATTTCCAACAGAATACTTAAAGCCTGTTCCCAACAAATCAGTATGATCCTCAGCCACATATGTAGTAGCTCACTGTAACAGGACGTTTTTGCAGACAGAATGAAATAGGCTATTGTTAAATCATTGCAAAAAAAAGGGGATGGATCTAAAGCTAATAACTACCAACCAATTTCACATCTGACATCTGTATCCAAAATTCTTGAAAAGAGTAGCTTCACATATTTGTAAAAACAAAGTACTAACAAAATGTCAATTTGCTTTTCAGAAAGGCTTTTCAACAGAAAATACTATGTATGCTTTCAATGATCAGATTTTAAATGCATTGACTAACCGAACGTCACTCATTGGCATATTTTGAGATCTTTCAAAGGCTTTTGATTGCGCAAATCTTGAAATTCTTCTAGATAAGCTTAAGTACTATGGTATGAGTGGGACAGTGCAGAAATTGTTTAGATCATACTTAACTGGAAGAATGTAGAAGGTTGAAATTAACAGTACAGATAGTCTGCTAAAATCAGCAGAGTCCTCTAACTTGGTAGATATCAAGAATGGTGTCCGACAGGGTTCAGTCTTGGGTCCCTTATTATTCTTATTATATGCTAACGGTTTTCCACTCTATATTCATGAAGAT
The DNA here is from genome assembly GCF_021461385.2 of Schistocerca piceifrons. Classification (NCBI taxonomy): domain Eukaryota; kingdom Metazoa; phylum Arthropoda; class Insecta; order Orthoptera; family Acrididae; genus Schistocerca; species Schistocerca piceifrons. The sequence goes on along the minus strand of NC_060139.1, from coordinate 428,054,340 downwards.
GCAAAGCTCGTTCTTTTTGCTGATGATACAAGTATAGTCATCACACCCAAGAAGCAAGAATCAGCTGAGGAAATTGCCAGTAATGTCTTTCAGAAAACTATTAAGTTGCTCTCTTTAAATGGACGCTCACTAAATTTTGAGAAAACACAGTGTATGCAGTTCTGCACCGTAAATGGCATAACACCATTGATAAATATAGACTATGAACGGAAGTCTGTTGCTAAGACAGAATACTCAAAATTTCTTGGTGTGTAAATTGATGATAAATTTAACTGGAAAAAACACATCGATGATCTGCTGAAACAGTTAGGTTCAGCTATTTCTGCTACTAGGGTTATTGCAAATTTTAGTGATAAACATAGCAGTAAATTAGCCTACTATGCCTATTATCATTCACGCTTTCATATGTCATCATATTATGGGCAGTTCGTCATTAAAAGACGACATATTCATTGTACAAAAACCTGTAATCAGAATAACAGCTCGAGCCCACCCAAGACCACTGTACAAACATTTATTTACAGAATTCTGGATATTCACAGTATCTTCGCAATACATATTTTCTCTAATGAAATTGGTCATTAATAACACATCCCTATTCAAAAACAACAGCGAAATGCATAACTACAACACTAGAAGAAAATTTGTTACTCACTATTCTGCATTAAATCTCACTTTGACACAGAAAGGGACAAATTATGCTGCTACAAAAATCTTTAGTCATTTGCCATTAAAAGTGTGACAGATAACCAACCAACATTTAAAAGCAAATTAAAAGTACTTCTGAATGACGACACCTACTCAATAGATGAATTCTTAGATATGAAGTAGTAATTGTAAAAATTTTTATTAATTAATCAATTACTTTGCGTAAAGAAAATTTACGTTAAAGCGACACGTTCCACATCATTACGAAATGTATTCATGATCTATGGAACAAGGATTAATGAATGAATTAATAACTTGGTGCGAGTATAGCATCTCTCATGATTGTGTCTCAAGTGATTGCTGAGTAAATGGGAGCTTTCATGGTTTGGAATATTACACAACTACAAACATGAATAATACCTAATGAAGCTGAGTAATTGGAATTTGAAAAAGACGCTTAATATAAAATGATACATGTGTTGCATTAAAAAAAGCGGGAAACGAAAAATATCTGCGAAGAATTATGACGGAATGGATGACAAAAAATGTAATGGGAGAGTTACCATTATAAGCAGCTTTAGTCGTAAGTCTGAGAGTTCACAATCTCACTGGGAACAACACCACGATCTTTTATATTAATAGCAGGTAAGATTTGTGTATCATCAGGAAGATATAAGTCACTCATTAGCTAACTGTGGATTACAGAAATCAAAAGAAATCTAAATCATGGTGTCTGCAGTAGGTTTGAATGCTGCGTTTCGGAGATAAGATACTAGTCCCTCAGCGAATGAACCCCTTAATTTAGCAAAATGAATAGAAAGGTATGGATATGGGCGACTGAATACGTACTGAGACATCATACACTAGTTCATCTATACTGGATATACAAGACAGAACACTCAGATGATTTTGATTATCTAACGTAATTTTGTGGAGCAAGTAAACATTAACTACCGGTTAAGGAAATGCTGTTTTAGTTGGTTACAACCAAGGATCGCAACAAATAATCTGCATACAGTAAAATAACTGTTATCTAAATTAGGTTACCGAAGAATGTTTGTACACCTAACTGAAAAGATAGTGCTGATCATATAGATGCTATAACGCAAGTTTCAATTTTGTACCATAAATAGTCATACCAACAAATGATGTAGCACATGAATAGGAATTGGTAAATCGGGTGGAAACTTCAAATCTTTTGGTATACGTATTGATGAAGACTTGAGCTGGAAGATAAGTATTACTGAGCTGCTGAAGCAGTTACATTTAGCAGCTTTTGCTCTTCGTATATTTGCTGATCTAGAAATTAAATTAATCATGCTCCTGATGTACTAGAATTTTCCATATTTCCACTCAATAACGTCTTATCGAATAATTTTCTGTGGTGAAACTCATCACTTAGGAAGACAGAATGGATTGTACGAAAGAGAACTACATGATTAATATGAGGATTTCACCTGCGATTGTTACACAGGTACCACTTCAAGTAATTAGGCATTTTAACCGTATCATCAGAATACATAATTTTAAAAATGGTTCAAATGGCTCTGAGCACTATGGGGACTTAACATCTGAGGTCATCAGTCACCTAGAACTTAGAACTACTTAAACCTAACTAAACTAAGTACATTACACACATCCATGCCCGAGGCAGGATTCGAACCTGCGACCATAGCTGTCACGCGGTTCCAGACTGAAGCACCTAGAACCGCTCGGCCACACCGGCCGGCAATACATGATTTATTCTATAATTAAATCTCCATTGTATGCTAAGTAGTTGTAGCTCTCTAACCATTATCCCTTAGGAGCAAAAATTGCTTGTACTTCAGGTAGCTGAGCCATGCACGGCTCTGCTTCGAAAAGAATAGCTCGATATAGCTGCAGGGTCGATCAGCGCACGACTGCTTTTACGTCCAGCAGCTGGCTCGCAGCAAATATTAATCTGTAGTTGTTGTCGTGCAGTCATATTATCTAGCTGTTGGCTACAATTGTGAACTAATGAAGTAAATAGACGCTAACTAAAGATAGATAAATAATTTAATGAAACTGTTTTATACTAAAATCTGTAATTGATGTTGACGATAAGGAATTACATTGAATAATATTTAATTAAGTAAGTACATCTCAAAGAAACGGGAAGTCATCCCACGATAGCCAGTTGAAATACAAACAAAAAATACCCTTATGAAATGTAGTGAAGTTACGCAGAGAGCGTTATGAGAGTGGTAGCAAAAATCGCAAACTAAGTAGACACAGAAGATACACAGAAACTAAGTCGTTTTCATTATCATAATACACGTATTATTCACCACCTCAAGAGAATTCAGACTTCAATATTATGATTTACAAATTAGCTTATACGAGGTAACAAGTAGAAACTCATACTCTGTCTATTTTCATTCCCATAAAGCATTTGGGAAAATTTAGTGCTCAATACTAGAGCACACTCAAATCTTTCGAAGTCCCTCCAAAAGTTGGAGCATTATAGCTGCCATTCACTACCCAGATTCCATCACGACATGACCGAATATCACCTGTTACCACAAGCAGGTCTGACTTCCACTAGATATATGTGTAAACTGACTCTTCAAGATCCGCAAGAAAAGTCCCTTTAATTGCAGCCTTTAGCTCTTCACTTGAAAAGATGTCCTTCCACTTGACTCTAATAGTGTTCGACCAAGATCTATTTTACTGTTGGCTGAAGGCTGTCCCCACCAAAATATATGGTAATTCAGTTCTGCATATAAACATGATTTGACTCACTTGGTCACTTTCCGTATCAAATTAATAAAATGCAACAATATTTAAATAATATAAATGTTATAAACATCTGGTGGGTCTCAGATAATTTACTGTGAACTACAAATAAAGGTTTGTTCATAAATAAATAAGTTAATATTGTTGCGCACGTATGCTTATGTTATATATGAGTGAATTTTTGTTAAATGTGGTTGAAACAATTATTTATGGTTGCCTGACAGAAGCGTCTTTTGCCGCAGATTTTAATATTTGCTTCAGCTGACACAAGTGAATGACTAGTTCTCAGATTAGCATTATTTTGAATTAGAAATTGTAATTAACGTTTAAATAATGTTTCTGGCAAAATACTTAATTATTCATTAACTAAATACAAAAGTACGACCGGATATGAAATATTCATGCAGCACCAGACTGCTGTGAGCTTTGCAGATAAAAATTTGCATAGCAAAAAGATATATAAGAAGTCAGAAGGCAAGAGATTAAATACATACAAATAACTGATATTCGGGAATGATAACTTTAGCACAATTCCATCGTCTGAGATGTCGTTTGTTGAAATCGCATGGAGCATTTAAATGTAGTTAATTCAGAAGTTCGTTATATTTAGTTGCTAGGAAATATTAACACACAAGCGAATTCACCTTACCCTTGGTGGCTCACCGCTAGCTTACATACAAGTAACTTTATAATTCGCCCGCTAAATTCCTTATAAATAATTGATCACAATTTGAGAATAACAGTGATTTCCACTTCTTCAACACTAGACGAAGAAATAACCTTAATTAACTGTCAGTAAAGCTATCAGTAGCTGAGAAAGGAGTTCGGTATGCCGCAACAAAACATTTTCATCATTTTCCCAATGATATAAAATGTCAGGTACCTACGCAATTTTTAAATTTAACGTGAAATCATTTCCACTAAAAAAATCTTTCTATACAACGGACGAATTTCTATTTCAAACCGGTAACCGAAATAAAACTATTTTGCGGTGGATTTCAATGACTAGGACTACAAAATAATATGTTCATTAATTCTAACGCTAACCATGTATATATATGCTGTAAACTGACTAGTTCCACAACATTTCCACAACAGAATAGATAAAATGATCCATGGGACTTGTAACTAACGAGCTAACTCCTTGGCATTAGTTGCCTGCTGATTTGGTAAATCGAACAGTGTGCATTTTTTAAAGATGTGTACTAATAATTTCCCGTCGAAGTAAATACTAAATCGAAAGTAGACTTATAAATCATCATTCTGAGCACTAAATTTGTGCCAATAGTAAGAACTGTTTCCATTTTTGAGGGATCTCCAATCATTTATGGCATAATGTTCAGCATCGCGTCTCGGGATTATTTCGGAAAGTATCTAACGTAGGACTAAGTGAATCTATCACTGTCTTACAACCAGGTGCTAGCATTTGAGCTCGGTTGCACAGGAGTTACTTGTTTTTCAATGTCATCGAGGTACCTCTTCGATTGATCTTATACAGGTCATAGTGTGTTGTTTCATTCATTTCAACTACAGAAATTTTCTTATAACTATCATACTACTGAAGCCAAGTGTTTATTTTTGTTAAGCTTTTCATTACTGTGTTGCATGTTAGAGGTAGTCACTCTAAGATTTCTATTACATAGAGCCACTGATGATCGCTCTGCATAGGCATATTAGATACAGAAATTTTCAGATAGTTGCCATGGAGGTACATTAAGGGTTTCCTTCGTTCATTTCTAGGGTATCTATGCAGTATGTATTTGAGGGGTACATTTTGCAGCGCAAATTTCTGAACACCAGCGTCCTAATTCCGCCCGTACATACAATGTGTGGTCTTGGATTTGGTGAAAAACTTTCTTCGATTGTAGAAATAGCTCTGCGTGCTATCTGATCATGTTAGTGCAATCTGATCGTGTTAGTCTGTGACCCTATGCTGGCAGTCTTTATAAAAATAGTGCATAGAATGATTAAGTGACCAGATCGTTTGTAGGGGCCTAATTATTCCGTGCAGACACACTCGTAAGTATTGAGGCAAAAAGTATTGGCCACAGTCTCACGTTTCTAACGGAAATTTCTGTATCTGAGTAAAACAGCACCCTCCATTACGATCTGCGGTGTTCCATAAATAGCGCAGCTAGCATTCATCGCCGGATTTCTAAGTTTCAAAAATTAAAATAAGATATATCTTTGTAGAATTTCATTGACCAGCTTCACTCATGATAACACAAAGTCGGGAGCTGAAGTGTAGCATGAAAGAAGAGAGTACAGCCTCTATAGAGTATCGTAGGCACTTTGAAACTTGGACCGATAGATCCCATTACATGTTGGTAACATTGCATGCAGCGTTTTCTCGAAAGCCACGGAGCTGTTTATGAGTCGATGGACCTCTTATAACTACCGACTACTATCAGGCATTAATGATACTGTGGTGGTTTTAGCGAAATGAATTGGGCTCCTCGTTATAACTACTATTGCCTCCTACACATAAGGGACTGTTGCTACGACATGTAGGCTCAGCAAGCATGATCGTTAAGCTCGCCTGGATGTATATTTGGAAGTATTAGTCATTCAATCTACAAAATGTTATTTGTGCAGGCATTTTTACTTGTGTAATTTTGAATGTTACAGATAGCAGATGTAATCATACATGGTCAGATTATCATTATATTGATGGTAAGTATCCTCTGACGAAAGAATGAGATATTCATTCTATAACCAGCAGTGGACATAGGTGCACAGAATGGAGTAGCGGCTCCCGGACAAGCTATGCTACGGCTTACTAGTAGCTGCTGAATGAAAGATAATTATTAGGACTGTTACAACATGAATAGTTTGGACTTGGAAATAATAGGTTGACGAACACAGAATCGCCTTTGTGCCACGTATATTGATTCAGTAAAATTATATTTGGCTTCCCCCGTAGCTTTTATAGTATTAATGACAGCACGTACAATGCTAGACCAAAACATTATAGCCACTCACCATAGCGAGACGGATTGCCGCCTAATGGCGATAAGGAATATACGTAATTGTACCTGTGACGGGTGAGTAATATATCTAGCGATGATACAGGCAACAGTTGAGTAAATTCACTGACATGAACGACTTTGACATAAGGCAGATTGTTATGACCGGTATTCTGAAAAACCAGCATGTCGGAAACGGCAAAGCTGTTCGACTTTTCAAGTGCTGCTGTCGTGAGCATATGTGGAAAACTATGAAGAGCTGTGTTCCTTCCTTGAAATGAACGATTATGTCATTTCAGTTCCAACGCAGAGTACAGGGTACTGGAGACAATTTCTTCAGCTGTGTGGCAGACGTATAGCATGAATGAATTATAAATGCCTCCTTTGATGGATGGACAAATGCAACACTAACGGCATTCGACTCATGAAACTGAGCCCAACAGGTGCTTGAAGATGAGACAATTTAGCCTTAAATTAGATAATAAATACGCGACATAAACATGAAAATAAAATAAATAATACAGTTGCAAGGACACTGACTTTCGTGAGGATAGATTCTACTTCAATTGTTATAGGTACTACCTGTGCTTCCTTTTTCTTCTAATTCCATTTGAACTGATAGACTATACTGAATATTCAGAAATATGTTCACTGCGCAACACACTTAAAGGATCACTTATTCGAAACCACGTAATTGTCTGCTACTGCTGCACGAAAGTTTGAAAGTTGCTCTAAGTTGCCACCAAACGTCCTGTGTAGTGATGCAAAAGCTTGACGTCCTACGACGTCACGCTTGGGCCTGGCCAAGCTTCAATGAGAATCGTGTCGACACGCTAGAAAATGTCCACAGCTCAGAAGTTACTCTAAGCTGTAAGGTGGGCTAATGATGTCACATTGGCACCAAATTTCACTACAAATCTGCCCATTTCCCCCATGAACGTGCTATACGATGGTAATTTCACCCCTTCTCGTACGCCTCTTCTTAGGAGGTCGGAGAACAGCAACACCCACCGTTGAAATCACGCAGGTGTCTTTTGGGTGACCGAGAAAAATATTTCAGATGCACTGCCCTTAGAATTGACACGAAAAGTCCGCAGGGGATGGCGTTGACTGTCACATATTTGACGGTCGAAAACGACAGTCCGCTGTGTGACGAGTAACAGGTCGACGTTTTCGGAAACTTTCAAAACCGCTGCTATCCCCTAGGCGTTTCACTCAGCTCTAAGGGCGTCGTGGCGCTGCAACCGTATTGAACGTTATCTGACCCCACCGGAGTCATTGCGTAATTTTTGCGCAGGTTTACAGAGTGGAACAAGTAGGGCTGCATCAAACATTTCCTCAAAATTGGTGATCCGAAACAGAAGAGGGTTTTTAATCTTTTCGAGTCCTCCTATTTAAAGTCTTTCTGAGGCTAAGGAAATTTTTTTGCCCCGTAAATGAGGCTTGCCTACCTCCAGGCGCTAGGGCAGCCGGGAGTCTTAATTGTGGTCGAAGTCTCTGAGAGGTATATTTTTAATACGCTCAACAAATGTGAGTGAGTGGTTGCGATGGTGTTTCTAAGCTGGGGGCGAGGGTGCCTGAGAAACCTTTACCCGTTTTATACATGCACGTGTTTCACACCCACGCCTCCCCAACCCGTGGTCACGACACAGGAGAGCTCGAAGGAGGAGGGTTGAAAAAGCATATCACCATTTGCTGCTTCGGGTCATGTTCAAATTTCGTCGAATGGTTATCCTGCATACCAGAGCAAAAACTAAAAATTTTGAAAGTGCTCAAGAAAGATGCGTGGATGACAGCGAAGCTGTTGCCGAACTGGGGATTATTATAGGGGTCTTACAGGGGCGCTTTCCCGTTTTATTCACGCATGTGTTGATTTCCAACCCTGCTTAATAACGCCGCAAGAGGGCTTGAAACAGACCGGCTGGAAAAGCGTAATAACACTTCGCTGCTTCAGACCAGGTAAAAATTAGTCGAAATATTTGCCCCATCCCTAATGTCTGATCCCTATGGTCAGATCACGTTCAAACTGATTTCAGCCGCGAAATGCGTGTGAATCATTGCCCAAAGGAAAATGGTGGTTTCACTGACTCGCCTTATGCCACCCACTGAGATATTTCCGTGACGATTCTGACCGGTTTGTCTGAAATGTTTTCCTTGGCCACCCATATGCAAACTGTGTAGTTTCAACGCTGGGTATCATGGCTCTGACCTCCATCGCAGTGGTGTCAAAAGAAGGCAGAGAACTCTGAAGTCAGGGCAGCCACAGCTTGAAAGTATCATTCCGAAAACACATGACCCTTCAGCTGTAAGTCCTTTACTTTTTTTCAAGATCGGTTCTGCAGAGTTTTAGTTGCATCATCAGGTGCAACAAAATAAAGTGATGTTGTGATCGTAGAAACATAGTCGGATGATTCAGCGTTCACTTTCCGGGACTAACTCGCTACGTTGTCGACGTCTAACACAGAACTGTTACTCATGGTGTTGCGAGATCGTTCTATGTTGTTTTATGTTTCACGTTCACTACTTAGTGAAAAGTTGATAATGAATGGTGGGTCTCTTTTCTCGATCGGAACATGACTTCATCTTATTGCAAAGGCGGTCGTGCCTAAAAAATAAAGGACTTTTAGCTAAAGCGGTCAGGTGTTTTCAAAAAGTTAAAGGATTGGTTGAAACGTAAGTGAGAGGGGGTGTGATGGCCTTCCCTTTGTGTGACATGCCCGTGGTGACTTTGGGTAGAGTTGTGGTAAAATTAGAGGCCAATCTGACATCATTAGCCTATATTATAGTTCACTTTTGAGCTGTGGCCTGTTACTCCATATGTGTCGACTGCTTGCTGTTTGAAAAGTCGCCGAACTCGAGGGTGACGTCGCAGGACGTCACGAATTTGTACCATTACAGAGGAAGTTTGTAGGCTAGGCTACTTTGAGCCAATTTTCAGACACTTAATTCGTAATGGGAGACAATTACGGAGATTCGAAGAAGTGGTATATATACGCCCAAGTATTTCCCACTATTAACGGGGCTTGCTTGAAAGTCGACAGAATCACTCAGTACTCCTTTAAAAATAATCCTTACATAGCCTTTTACTTCCACATCACCTACAAACATAGGCTTAAACTGTGATATTTTCACATGTGCCTGAATTTTTTAAACTTGTTATTTAACCTATGAACGGGCTAATGAGTAGGCCATGTTATACGATTTTGCAAAAGCAATCGTTCGTTACTTTATATTTCATCCTTGTATTTTATAATCCGGTGACGTATTATTGTATATCATCAGGAATGAGATATTCGAAAGGATCATTAATGTTGTACAGGGTTGTATGCGAGACAATGTGATGAAATTACTCTCTGCTGTCTTGGATTCTACCCGTGCGTATTCAATCTGAGGTGTAAATTCGGAATTTGAAACAAAAGTAAAAATACAAGCATTGCCCAGAAAGTGATACACCGCAATTGTTTTTCTCAGCCGAAAACAAATCTACGAATGCGAAACATTATTTGTGCATAATTTGGAGTGTCCTGAGTGAGCACGCCAAGCTTCCGTAACTTACGACAGAGTGCGTAGCTGCAGGCCAGTTTGAAAGTGGCCTCTATAGATGATGTACGCTACAACCAACGTACTGTTATTGAATTTCTCACTGCAGAGAAAGAAACTGTGGGGAATATTCACACGCTTGGGCAAAGGCTGTGGAGCACCTGCTGAAGACAGAAGTACAGATAATCGCTGGGCATGGAGAATGAGGTCATTAGAAGACAGTTCAGCGGAGCTCCACGATTTACATGGGTCGGGGAGAGCATCCACGGCTGTCACACCTGACACATCTGACCTAGCCCCTTAGGATTTCCACTTGTTTGAGCCACTAAATGATACCATTCCTGGAATACTTTTGAGGACGAGGGGGAGGTTATTCACCCAGTGAAGCTCTCGCTTCGCCACGACGACAAGGGTTGGTACCGAGATGGCATACATGCTCATGTTTCGCACTGGAGGAAGGACATTGAACGGGAGGGAGATTACATGGAAAAATAGGGTGTGTAGATAGAACATCATAGTTTCGTGTGTGTAATTATCGTTATGTTCAATAAAGAATTGTTGAAGAGAAAAATACAATGCATTACATTCTGAGAAACGTCGTATTTATGCATAGATAACATGAAAATCAGTGCCATCGTCGAAGAGACATTGAAACCTAATCTCTCTTAACTGTTTATGTGGATAGTTTTATACTAAATGGAACCGAGTAAAGAGCATCAAGTTTGTCCAGATCAGCTGAATTAGGCTGAACGTTGAAGACAATCGATTGAAGGTTTCTTATCTCCAAAACAGCGGGACAACTTATATATTTAAGGAAGGAGATAGCCGTACAGTAGAATATGCGAACTATGAACGTTGAGTCATATATTGGTCTTGGAATGAACGTACTGACGTTTTCGTTTGTAATCACCGAAAGTGAGAAAACTTTATACATCCAGCTGCCCACGTCTTCCACCTGGAAATGAATAATATTGTGACAAATACCGTGGACATTAGCTTTTAATACTGTTAGTTCGCATTTTAGAAAACGTTTTCAAAATTAATGAATGACCTTGTAATCTCTGATTTATAATGAGTGGTTACTATTTTCGTATGGTTAGAAAAATCTGCCAGTTTTAGCCCTCTACCTTTATTTACTTTATCAATCTATTTTAGTGGCAGTCGGACGAGTGAAAGGGATAGCGTTTACATGTGGTACGAGGGCGACTATTACCATGTGCCCAAGCCGATCTTCTACTTACAGAGTCCTTCATATGCTTATGGGTATGTACTCTTAACGACATTAGTAGAATGATAATGCGTAGCGACAATACTGGGCTGATACATCACTTCTTCAACAAATTACCATAGTTTACATACGTTAGAAGTCAGTACACGGGGCCTAGTCAATGTCACACAGTCTCTTGTCACTGATTACATTTTTATTTGTATAATAAATGACAAAGCTGGTTGTGGGAATTGTAGAGGTGATCGTCAACCTAAGGGACTCCATAAGAAGTCCTAGATACAGGACTTCATCTGGCATCCATTTACGTCAATGCTCATCTCTACAGTTCTCACAATGCCGCGCCCCCTCAATCGGTGTCACCTATTATTCGTTTACTATTGAAACTTCCGGTGCGTCACTTACACCAAAGTTCTTGCATGTATAGGTAAACACATCCTCTATAAGCGATACTTCTCATATATTGTTATGAACTGACATTTCGTCAGCTGTAATAACTTGGCGAGATGAGGACGTTTGAAGCTCCTGAACAGAAGAACGACCTTTGTAACGGAGTAGATCATAAAATTCTGTGTCTTGGTCACATCCTTTTTTTATTAAGATTGACTACCCGTTTAGATCTAAAAACAGAGCTACACTTCGTTCTGTAGTATTGAACACGCGCCTGTGCGTAGCTGTTGTCTTCAGAGCTAATAGGGCCGAAACTGGTTATCAATGTTAATAAAAAGGAATGTGACCGAAGACACAGAATTTCATGACCTATAACAATTAATCTCGCTTCTGGGCCACCGCTCGACCATCACCCAATTGAACCACGCTGACGCGTCTCCAACGTCTCCAAAGCGCGTGCAGTGTAATTTGGTCTCCTCGGTCGCTGATATGATAATGTCTCACCTCGAATCCTCCAGGAGACTAACGATATAGCTGGCACGGGAAGTACATGGACGTTATCAGTTATCAGCAAGGGTACTGATAATGATACCCTTACATCGTGAGAGCTTTACAGTACGACTGTCGTGACGTTAACGCTTCCCGGCAGGGGACCGGGTGTTGTGTGTCCTTTATCATTATTTTCATCATCATTGACACGCAAGGCGCCGAAGTGCCGTCAACTAAAAAGACTTGCAATATGGCGGCAGAACCCCGAAGGGGATATACCGGTCAATAAATTCCATACGACCATTTCCTTTTTGCACTCTCTATTTCCTCCCTATCTGGTCAGGAAGGCAGAGTTCAGAAGCCTAGAAAGAAAGCTGAGAAAGACAATCTGCTTACGGAATGGCTATCCGAAATATTGCCCGGTCCTGCAGGGTGGGGGTCGAATCGTTGAGCCAGCTTCCCAGCATTCGTAACACGCAAATACGAGGCTCAAAATATTTGTCAAAGGCCTCGGATAAAAAATGCTATTTCACAGAGATAAACATGGCTACATGTAAGTACACTATTTATCGCAACATGGATGGCACAGGGCTCAGAAAGAAGTTTTCCAGAGTTGGAATCATTAATTATTCACATAGGGGTTTTAACCGAGAAAAGAGGGAAAGAAAATGAAATAATGGGTGACTGCATTAATTTTTACAGTAGGTTCAGGATGGAAAAGGGGTCTAGGACGAGAGTGCCATTACTGAGCAACAGAAAGCATAAGATTCAAGGTTAGGAACAGGTAAAAGAAAGAATTGTGGCTATAGACTTTTCCAGCTAGAGGCATGTTTTGTGTCAGTGTATCCCCCAACACTGGCGCTGATACCAAATTCGAAGAAGTTTCGTGAGGAATTGACAAGTACCTTGGAAAAGATCAAGCCTCAAAAGGAAACAGTTCTTACCGGGGATTTGAAAGGAGAAATAAGTACAGCGGTGGATGGCGGATGACGAAATCTCAGGAAGATGTAGAGAGGATGTCATAAAGATAGACTAGTAAACACATGCATTGCATTTCTTTTGAAAATTTAAATGCTTTTTTACCCCACAAGTCGACACATTAATACACGTGGTACAATCATTAAAGAGATTTAAAAGCAATCATAGACTACATCACAAAACGGAAATTTCTAGGCCTAGGGTGAATCATGCAAGGGTATAGAGAGGCAATGAATGCTGAATAAACAGCTTAAATAAGTTAAAAGATGATTTCATGAGGATGATTTCATGAGGATGATTTCATGAGGCAGCGTATAAAGCAAAGAGAAAAAGAAAACATAGAACTGAATTCCGGACGGAGAATTACAGAATGGTATGATCATTGCAAGACACTGCTTACAGAAGAGAGAATCAGGTTTAAGAGTATAGGTTCAAATGGATCTGAGCACTATGGGACTTAACATCTGAGATCATCAGTCCCCTAGAACCTAGAACTACTTAAACCTAACTAACCTAAGGACATCATACACATCCATGCCCGAGGCAGGATTCGAACCTGCGACCGTAGTGGTCGTGCGGTGCCAGTCTGCAGCGCCTAGAACCGCTCGGCCACCCCGGCCGGCTAAGAGTATAGATCTGGATTTCGAGAACAAGTTATCTGCTGGAGATAAAGACCTAATAACTGCAGCAGAAGTACTAACATCCGTGAAAATGGAAATTCTCGTGGACCAGGAACAAATACTGACTGAGTTAGCGAAATATGGACAAAGTGTGTTATAAGAAAGTTTGAGTCCGTCTTTTAAGGCATAGATGTTGAAGGGAGAGGAAATGCTCAAGGAACGGAATAAGGCATACCTAAGTCCAGTTTATACTAATGGTTGTAAGAAGGTGACTGGAGTCAGTGCTATAAAATCTTTGAATTCTCTCATTTTGAGAGTACTGTCAGCAGACTTTACTGTCATCTTCAGGTCTTAAGAAACTTTTGTTGTTAAAAGTGTCCATTTTACGCTGAACCTCTCGCACAACTTCCACTTCACAACTTTTGGATGAGGTTCAGCGTAAGATGAACACGATCTACAACAAAATATTTTGAAGAGCTGAATATTACAGCAAAGTCTGTTGAAACCGGTTGTCTTAGATAAAGAAATATTTTATGCAATCTTGGCTGCTGAATGGTTTTTAACAGTCATAAAAACTAGTTGTGGGTTGTATAGCCGGATACTAAACGACGTAACAGTGGGGATGTTAATGAACTTTGAAGAGCAAAGTGTATTCTGGACGAAAAGATTTGCGGCTCAGAACTGGATTTAAATTACACTTCTGCCATCATCGTAACTGAAACCTGCGCAGTACGCTCAAATGGAATACCGCAATCGTTCATAAAACAAGATACCGCCTTTTCTTTGCCCTGTCCATCCATACGTGAAGTAGTACTGTGTCTAACAATTTGGAGTAGAGGACAACCCGAACTTCTGGAAACTATCCACTACCGTTGAAACTTATTTATCCTAATATGGAAATTTAATATTCCCCGGAGCCAATTAATCTTTCCAGAGCCGGTTTCTAGCTTCGCGACTTGAATAACCCGCTGTATGCTCTATTACAGCTTGCCGCTTTACGAGGCAGGACTTTTGGAAAGCTTTTCTGTAAGCATTCGGCGTTCCGACGAAGGCAAAATATGGCAGACACGCCGCAAATGAGGGAACCGAGAACGGGCCCTGCGGAGCCATTAGCGATAACGGGGGCTCGCGACTCGTGTGGTCCGGGAAATTGGGCCCGCAGCCACCGGCCACCCTGGCGACCGATTCGGCGCGCTTCTTTTAATGAACAATCTGCGCAAAACAACCGAGCTACCACACAGATGAGCGGCGGCAGCCTCTAAGTGCAACCTAATCCCATTTTCGCAAGGATTGCCGGCTTCGCACACTCACGGCCTTTTGTGCGCAACCTAAAGCCGAAGGCGCACTAGACGTAATAAGAAAACCTAGACGGATGTACCAAATCCTCGCTATTTCAAAACATTAATACATAGCTGCTGTAACGCAACACAGTATTTATGATGATATCTATCTACATCGTCTAATTTACAACTTTCTCGATCGAGTTTGGCAGATATATATATAACGGTCAACCAGTTTCGACTCGAATAAGTATCGTCGGAGCTAAAAATCCAGTGTCAGGTTGCACAAGTAGCAAATCATGGCGTCATCAAGCAGTCATGCAAGTCACTTGGCTGTAAGTGACAACAATGAGTACCTGAAGATGTACTGACGTAACAAAATACCAGATTTTGAATTCTTAGGGTTCCACCATGAATATTTTATGATGGCTTGATCTTATATGAACACAACCAATACTTTATGACGGCCGGGTAGACATGACATGTGACCATAAAGATGCAATGTTGTGGCGATTTCTGTACATAGAAATGTTAACTTTGACTTTTTAGGATCCAACACATGATTCATGTCATATTTTGTGCATCTGGAGCGTTAATGGAAAGATTTTGTGTGCATCTGGCACAAGATGTTTATAATAACCTCTACAAGGATCTGATGATGGTAACTTAGTTTTACCATAATCAGTCACCCAGAATAGAGTGTCTTATTGCGATCATCGCTAAGAAGTTTTACTTCTCTTAATAAATTGGTTTTTTGTTTTTGTCTGTTGGATTTTTCCTTTTCAACCTGCGAAATGTGACAACTTGTAGCCAGTAATTGACTGCCAGTCCGCAGGTTGGTACTTTACTTCATTCTTATTACATCTTAAACAACAACATTCTCAGATTTCCCGGGGAAGAAGAGCTCTTTGCCTTGGCAGGAAGACCTTGAAATTAAAGTCCGCATAGTTTTGGCCAGGTCAATCTTTTCGTCAAATAACACAATGTGAGTATTTTGTCTCGAAGATATTACAAGTTGCGTTTCTTTAGCAGTGAAAAACACTCGATGAAACCGACTTCAACAGCTATGTGTACGGTACTCTGCAATTATAAAACGATTGTTACCCAAAGGCTGAGTTCCTCAAGTGAGGCGTATTTATAATACGGAAGCTAGTGGAGTAGGTCGGTGTTTGTCTTCCTCCGAGGGTACTGGCTGCCAGTCACAGATATATATTTAATACACTCCTGGAAATGGAAAATAGAACACATTGGCACCGGTGTATCAGACCCACCATACTTGCTCCGGACACTGCGAGAGGGCTGTACAAGCAATGATCACACGCACGGCACAGCGGACACACCAGGAACCGCGGTGTTGGCCGTCGAATGGCGCTAGCTGCGCAGCATTTGTGCACCGCTGCCGTCAGTGTCAGCCAGTTTGCCGTGGCATACGGAGCTCCATCGCAGTCTTTAACACTGGTAGCATGCCGCGACAGCGTGGACGTGAACCGTATGTGCAGCTGACGGACTTTGAGCGAGGGCGTATAGTGGGCATGCGGGAGGCCGGGTGGACGTACCGCCGAATTGCTCAACACGAGGGGCGTGAGGTCTCCACAGTACATCGATGTTGTCGCCAGTGGTCGGCGGAAGGTGCACGTGCCCGTCGACCTGGGACCGGACCGCAGCGACGCACGGATGCACCCCAAGACCGTAGGATCCTACGCAGTGCCGTAGGGGACCGCACCGCCACTTCCCAGCAAATTAGGGACACTGTTGCTCCTGGGGTATCGGCGAGGACCATTCGCAACCGTCTCCATGAAGCTGGGCTACAGTCCCGCACACCGTTAGGCCGTCTTCCGCTCACGCCCCAACATCGTGCAGCCCGCCTCCAGTGGTGTCGCGACAGGCGTGAATGGAGGGACGAATGGAGACGTGTCGTCTTCAGCGATGAGAGTCGCTTCTGCCTTGGTGCCAATGATGGTCGTATGCGTGTTTGGCGCCGTGCAGGTGAGCGCCACAATCAGGACTGCATACGACCGAGGCACACAGGGCCAACACCCGGCATCATGGTGTGGGGAGCGATCTTCTACACTGGCCGTACACCACTGGTGATCGTCGAGGGAACACTGAATAGTGCACGGTACATCCAAACCGTCATCGAACCCATCGTTCTACCATTCCTAGACCGGCAAGGGAACTTGCTGTTCCAACAGGACAATGCACGTCCGCATGTATCCCGTGCCACCCAACGTGCTCTAGAAGGTGTAAGTCAACTACCCTGGCCAGCAAGATCTCCGGATCTGTCCCCCATTGAGCATGTTTGGGACTGGATGAAGCATCGTCTCACGCGGTCTGCACGTCCAGCACGAACGCTGGTCCAACTGAGGCGCCAGGTGGAAATGGCATGGCAAGCCGTTCCACAGGACTACATCCAGCATCTCTACGATCGTCTCCATGGGAGAATAGCAGCCTGCATTGCTGCGAAAGGTGGATATACACTGTACTAGTGCCGACATTGTGCATGTTCTGTTGCCTGTGTCTCTGTGCCTGTGGTTCTGTCAGTGTGAATAAAGTTTCCCCTTCCTGAGACAATGAATTCACGGTGTTCTTATATCAATTTCCAGGAGTGTACTATGAACACTCTGAGTGATGTGACTGTCATTGTTCACCTAAACTAATACTTTGTTTACAACGAATTAAGATTGGTAGAAGTGGCAGGATTCGAAAATGATAACCGCAGATTGCGAATTTCCCGTATTATCCACGACGCTGTACTTGCAATTGTGTCAGTGCCGTTCCCGACTTCATTGTGTAATATGTAAGGTAACGCACTTGACTAAAAATATACCTGTCATCAATCCGTTTTAATGTGTAAATTATAATTAGAACCTCGGAAAACGCTGGCATTAAGGACGTGCTCTCCCCTTTTAGTGACACTTCGATTCTTCTTGCCTTGTTCTTATTTTCAATATCTCACAGCTCAACGAATGTAATATTTGTCGCAGTATTGCGCTTTAAAAAGATAGATACTGTATCAGCCCCATTTCCTGAGCCCCAGGATGAAGCAACACAACAATTTACCGCAGTTATCGCACTACACGTCCATGGACCACTATTGAGGATCAACACGATGGCAGTTATGAAGATCAGCACACCAGTAAGTGAAAATCCTTCCGCTAAGCGGGAGCAGATCGAACAAACGTAGTAGTCTCAATGAGAAAGGAAGGTATGGACTAAACTCGGTAGTTAAGGAAATGTTGCAAGGACAAACTAAAGCCGCCAGATTAAATTTCGCACTGGCGTAGAGAAGGAAAGTGATTTCATACCGATAGCAGGTTATATGTACGAACAAGAGTGTGTCTTATACGGTACCAAATAGTTATGGCCATGCGTATCGTCCAATTAGTGCGACATTCTACCGGAAATGTGTCCACCAGGGCCAAAGGTGTGACCGAACTTTGTGTCATACTTTGGGGATCGGTATCAGCAAATGGTTTGGGGCGTTATGGGTAATGGACCATCTGATTTCTAGACAATATTACTGCCAAAAACTGGAGAAAATAATGCTTCCTTCTGTTCGTCAGAGATTCTCTGGACGTAGAATAATAATAGGACAGAATGACGGTTCCACAGTTCTCACAGCGAACTGTGAAAAACTCTGATCTGAAGTGAACGGCTGGCGTCCTAAATGTGCTGACCTCATTACTCTTGAGCACGCGTGGGCAGAGTCGGAGGACATTATTGGAAGTAGAAGACCTCCACCAACAACCAAGGCAGTGGGGCCCGAAGACGTTCGTGATGCGTGGAAAGAGATGTTACTGAATAGCAGATTCATTCGGAAACTTGTTGTCTCTGTTGCTCGGTGGCTATATGCAGTAACAGAGGAGGACAGAAACTGGACACACAGCGCAATCTAAGGTATTATGAGGGAGAAAATTTTTTTTAAGCCATATTAATATTTGGTTTTTCCTTCGATTACTTTTATTGAGCATTTAACTTACTAAGAACAAAAGTAACATTTATGTGTTTTATTTTTTTTAACAAAAAATTTGTGCCACAAGTCATAAATATTTGTGGAATAACAGCTAAGATATTTAATTTAAGCAAGAGGAGAGGAATATACATATAAATCATTCACTATATTTCTCTCTTTTGAATCGGTCCATGGGGTCTTGATATTATTTTACCTCCATTGACCAATGAGACCAAGAGCAACATGGAAATATTTTCTTCTAAATGGTGCATAACTCCAGTGCTGATGAAGTCCTGAAAGACCACTATTTAGTTAGTTTACGTCAAAACAGGGCATCGCATTAGTTTTTCTCTTTATTTATTTGCGGGTAGGATGCCAGTACCCACGAAAGCTTAAAAGAAATATTGTTGTTGTTGTGGTCTTCAGTCCTGAGACTGGTTTGATGCAGCTCTCCATGCTACTCTATCCTGTGCAAGCTTTTTCATCTCCCAGTACCTACTGCAACCTACATCCTTCTGAATCTGCTTAGTGTATTCATCTCTTGGTCTCCCTCTACGATTTTTACCCTCCACACTGCCCTCCAATACTAAATTGGTGATCCCTTGATGCCTCAGAACATGTCCTACCAACCGATCCCTTCTTCTGGTCAAGTTGTGCCACAAACTTCTCTTCTCCCCAATCCTATTCAATACTTCCTCATTAGTTATGTGATCTACCCATCTAATCTTCAGCATTCTTCTGTAGCACCACATTTCGAAAGCTTCTATTCTCTTCTTGTCCAAACTATTTATCGTCCATGTTTCACTTCCATACATGGCTACACTCCATACGAATACTTTCAGAAATGACTTCCTGACACTTAAATCAATACTAGATGTTAACAAATTTCTCTTCTTCAGAAACGCTTTCCTTGCCATTGCCAGCCTACATTTTATATCCTCTCTACTTCGACCATCATCAGTTATTTTGCTCCCCAAATAGCAAAACTCCTTTACTACTTTAAGTGCCCCATTTCCTAATCTAATTCCCTCAGCATCACCCGACTTAATTAGACTACATTCCATTATCCTTGTTTTGCTTTTGTTGATGTTCATCTTATATCCTCCTTTCAAGACACTGTCCATTCCATTCAACTGCTCTTCCAAGTCCTTTGCTATTTCTGACAGAATTACAATGTCATCGGCGAACCTCAAAGTTTTTATTTCTTCTCCCTGAATTTTAATACCTACTTCGAATTTTTCTTTTGTTTCCTTTACTGCTTGCTCAATATACAGATTGAACAACATCGGGGAGAGGCTACAACCCTGTCTTACTCCCTTCCCAACCACTGCTTCCCTTTCATGTTCCTCGACTCTTATAACTGCCATCTGGTTTCTGTACAAATTGTAAATAGCCTTTCGCTCCCTGTATTTTACCCCTGCCACCTTTAGAATTTGAAAGAGAGTATTCCAGTCAACATTGTCAAAAGCTTTCTCTAAGTCTACAAATGCTAGAAACGTAGGTTTGCCTTTCCTTAATCTTTCTTCTAAGATAAGTCGTAAGGTCAGTATTGCCTCACGTGTTCCAGTGTTTCTACGGAATCCAAACTGATCTTCCCCGAGGTTGGCTTCTACTAGTTTTTCCATTCGTCTGTAAAGAATTCGTGTTAGTATTTTGCAGCTGTGACTTATTAAGCTGATAGTTCGGTAATTTTCACATCTGTCAACACCTGCTTTCTTTGGGATTGGAATTATTATATTCTTCTTGAAGTCTGAGGGTATTTCGCCTGTTTCATACATCTTGCTCACCAGATGGTAGAGTTTTGTCAGGACTGGCTCTCCCACGGCCGTCAGTAGTTCCAATGGAATATTGTCTACTCCGGGGGCCTCGTTTCGACTCAGGTCTTTCAGTGCTCTGTCAAACTCTTCACGCAGTATCATATCTCCTATTTCATCTTCATCTACATCCTCTTCCATTTCCATAATATTGTCCTCAAGTACATCGCCCTTGTATAGACCCTCTATATACTCCTTCCACCTTTCTGCTTTCCCTTCTTTGCTTAGAACTGGGTTTCCATCTGAGCTCTTGATATTTATAGAAGTGGTTCTCTTCTCTCCAAAGGTCTCTTTAATTTTCCTGTAGGCGGTATCTATCTTACCCCTAGTGAGATAGGCCTCTACATCCTTACATTTGTCCTCTAGCCATTCCTGCTTAGCCATTTTGCACTTCCTGTCGATCTCATTTTTGAGACGTTTGTATTCCTTTTTGCCTGTTTCACTTACTGCATTTTTATATTTTCTCCTTTCATCAATTAAATTTAATATTTCTTCTGTTACCCAACGATTTCTACTAGCCCTCGTCTTTTTACCTACTTGATCCTCTGCTGCCTTCACTACTTCATCCCTCAAAGCTACCCAATCTTCTTCTACTGTATTTATTTCCCCCATTCCTGTCAATTGCTCCCTTATGCTCTCCCTGAATCTCTGTACAATCTCTGGTTCTTTCAGTTTATCCAGGTCCCATCTCCTTAAATTCCCACCTTTTTGCAGTTTCTTCAGTTTTAATCTACAGGTCATAACCAATAGATTGTGGTCAGAGTCCATATCTGCCCCTGGAAATGTCTTACAATTTAAAACCTGGTTCCTAAATCTCTGTCTTACCATTATATAATCTATCTGATACCTTTTAGTATCTCCAGGGTTCTTCCATGTATACAACCTTCTTTCATGATTCTTAAACCAAGTGTTAGTTATGATTATGTTGTGCTCTGTGCAAAATTCTACCAGGCGGCTTCCTCTTTCATTTCTGTCCCCCAATCCATATTCACCTACTATGTTTCCTTCTCTCCCTTTTCCTACACTCGAATTCCAGTCACCCATGACTATTAAATTTTCGTCTCCCTTCACAATCTGAATAATTTCTTTTATTTTATCATACATATCTTCAATTTCTTCGTCATCTGCAGAGCTAGTTGGCATATAAACTTGTACTACTGTAGTAGGTGTGGGCTTCGTATCTATCTTGGCCACAATAATGCGTTCACTATGCTGTTTGTAGTAGCTTACCAGCATTCCTATTTTCCTATTCATTATTAAACCTACTCCTGCATTACCCCTATTTGATTTTGTGTTTATAACCCTGTAGTCACCTGACCAGAAGTCTTCTTCCTCCTGCCACCGAACTTCACTAATTCCCACTATATCTAACTTCAACCTATCCATTTCCCTTTTTAAATTTTCTAACCTACCTGCCCGATTAAGGGATCTGACATTCCACGCTCCGATCCGTAGAACGTCAGTTTTCTTTCTCCTGATAACGACATCCTCTTGAGTAGTCCCCGCCCGGAGATCCGAATGGGGGACTATTTTACCTCCGGAATATTTTACCCAAGAGGACGCAATCATCATGTAATCATACAGTAAAGCTGCATGCCCTCGGGAAAAATTACGGCTGTAGTTTCCCCATGCTTTCAGCCGTTCGCAGTACCAGCACAGCAAGGCCGTTTTGGTTATTGTTACAAGGCCAGATCAGTCAATCATCCAGACTGTTGCCCTTGCAACTACTGAAAAGGCTGCTGCCCTTCTTCAGGAACCACACGTTTGTCTGGCCTCTCAACAGATACCCCTCCGTTGTGGTTGCACCTACGGTACGGCTATCTGTATCGCTGAGGCACGCAAGCCTCCCCACCAACGGCAAGGTCCATGGTTCATGGGGGGGAAAGAAATATTATTTACGCTTAATGGCAAGAATAGAGAAGAATATGCACAGTGAAACAGCGATAGAAAGCCTGTGGCGTAGACTCAAAACCGAGCTATGTGTCCCCTAGTTCCACAATTAGTATCTCTGGAAGCTTTAAGCATGACAGTTGTTGTCAATAAAATTCTTCTGTGTTTGAGGCGGCATTGTCATCTGTAAAACTGCGACGTTTCGGCGACTGTTGCAAGGCGCCTTCCCCAGGGTGTATTGCCTACTACTGAATGAGCACTAGTTTGGATAGTTATATACTATGAAGGGGTGCCTCCTCACCCTCACATCCAATGACAGCGCCCATCCATAGTATATAAGTACCCAATCTGGTGCTAATTTAGAGTTAGCAATACACCCTAAGGAAGGCGCCTTGCAACAGTCGCCGAAACGTTATAATTTTACAGATGAGAATGCGGCCTCGAACTCAGAAGAATTTTACTGACTGTGACAACGGCGGCGGAAGACTACGTTTACACTACAATTGTTGCTAAACTAAAAACTCTTACCATGAACTAAAATTCATAGAATTGATAATATTCGAGTCCAGAAAATACACCTGAGAAATTTATCGACTAAGCAAATGGTATGATATGATCGGTAACGTTTCATCTTCTCTTAAACACGTACAATAACAGGAAAAACATATTCTGAATCACAACGTAAATCTATTTTTTACTTCTAGTACATTCCACTTCTAAAGCATGCGAAACAGTACAGTATTTGGCAACAAAACCAGACCGCACGCAACCTCAACAGTGACTAAAACAGACCACCCGCAGAGCTCTATGTCTGGTAGTCTGCTGAAAATGGCCACACCATAGGATCGCATAGTCTGATAGCGCCAGCCATCGCCGCGTCTCCTATTGGTCTGGTGGTAAAGGGCGCTAATAGGTGCGTTGAAGTCTTCTTGTTATATTCTTCCGTATACTAAAATTCTGTTTCCCTTTTCGTCATGCCACTATTTCTAGTCTAGGACCAACATATTTTTACGAAAGAGTTCAAGGCTTCATATCCACTTACGAACGCTTTCGTGCTACAGACCGTCCCCAACAGAGCGGTCGGTTTGTGGCAACGGCCATTGCTCCCTAGCCACCAAAGTGTCACTTGCTTGTCACAGAAACTGCTTCCAATCTACGGCGTATGCTAGTTATCTAGTTTTGGCCTGTGTAATGCTCTTTATAGATGGCTGTATGATTTTCCATGGAAAAAATCTATGAACTACCGAATGAAAGTGGAACAGTGTCTCCGATGGAACTGCAGTTTACAAACTAGGTTGTGAGCAATGCAATAAAATCTATATGGGTCAAACAGGAAGATAGATTAGAACCATGTTTCAAGAACACATCCACAAGTCTAGTAATTCAGCTTTAAGTATGCTTCTGATAGCTTCCAGACGTACCACAGGCAGCATGGGTAGGAATTTGAAATTTCTGTGTGTGTTGTATAAGGGAGATTAAACGGATTTACTGAAGGAAACCAGGACTTTTAATCATTTTAAATTACTTACAGAATATACCTTAAATGAAGAAAAGGATTTGAAGAATAAAAATTTCCATGAGAATTTCACTGGCGTTTTATTATAGTACCTAAACAATAAGTTGGTTACTGTATATGCTTTGGCTGCTTATGTAATCGTTGTTCCTTTATCTGACCTCTACCTTGGTTAACCATATTACCGTATTTGAACATAAATGATGCAGCCGTACCTACTAGTTGCACTCACGTATATGTTGTAATGGTTATGAGATTCTTACATATCCGTCTTCTTACATTCATTTCTTTTTACAAGGTGTTCTCTATCTAGTAACAATTATAAAACCTTCTCCAATTAGACCTTTAATGACTATGTAACCATAGTTAATCATGATGGTTTTCTTCTCTTACATCATGACGACGTACAGTGATGACGAGCTATGTTTTCTATGTGAGGTACTGGATGTTTAAACAAAACGTTTCAAATTCTTGGCATATTTTTTTGATTTTATGAAGACATTTGATGGTGTTGATCACAAAATATTGCTCCAGAAGTTGGACCATTATGGAATATGTGGAGTAGCTCAGAATTGGTTCACCTCTTACTTTAGCAACAGGCAACAAAAGATCATTATTAACAATGTTGAGAATGACTGTGATGTGGTGTCTGAGTTGGGTACAGTGAAGTGGGGGTTGCCTCAGGGATCAGTGTTGGGGCTACTCCTGTTCCTTATTTATATAAGTGATATGCCCTCTAGTATTACAGGTAACTCTAAAATATTTCTGTTTGCTGATGACACTAGCTTGATAGTAAAGGATGTGGTGTGCAATATTGGCTCGTTTTCAAATAGTGCAGTTTGTGACCAAAGTTCATGGCTTGTAGTAAATAAATTAACACTAAATCACAGTAAGAGTCAGTTTTTACAGTTTCTAACACACAATTCAACAAAACCTGACGTTTTAATTTCACAGAATGGGCATATGATTAGTGAAACTTAACATTTCAAATTTCTAGGTGCTCAGATAGATTGTAAGCTATTGCGGAAAGTGCATGTTCAGGATCTTGTTCTAAGACTTAATGCTGCCATTTTTACTACTTGAACGGTATCTGAAGTGAGTGATCGTTTGACACGAAAATCAGTCTACCTTACTTACTTTCATTCGCTTATGTCGTATGGTATTATATTTTGGGGTAACTCCTCCCATTCTAAAAGGATATTTTTGACTGAGCAATGCGCTGTTCGGGTACTAAGTCATGTGAGATCACGAATCTCTTGTCGACCCCTGTTCACAAGTCTGGGTATTTTGACATAGGTTTCTCAATATACATATTGCTTACTGTCATTTCTTGTTAACAAGATTAGCTTATTCCCAAGAATAATCAGCATTCACTCAGTTAATACTCGGCAGAAATCAAACCTGCATTTGGATCGGACTTCCGTAACTCTTGTGAAGAAAGGTGTGTCATATACTGCTGCATTCATGTTCAATAATCTACCACTCGAATTCAAAAACCCTCGCAGTAATCCACGCGCTTTCAAATCGAAACTGAAGAGTTTCCTCATGGGTCACTCCTTCTATTCTGTCGAGGAGTTCCTTGAAAAATTAAGCTGATTCTTATTATATTGTTGACTGTGTTTACTTAAACTTATGGACTGACTTTTTCTGGTTGATAAACATTTATTTTTATATGTTATTATTTTTATGTTGTAATATCATGTAATGATACGTTCTATGGCCTTTGAGATTTGCTCCTCAGTTTGGTCCTATGGAACTTGACGAGTAAATAAATAAAATAAAGAAATTTAATGGATTGTTAACTACTTCAATTTATATACAGTGGATTTTGTTATAGTATTGCATACATTTCTCTATTTCAAAATGTAAGTAATTCTGGAGATACACTGACCACTCATGGGTTTTTTAGCGGCTCAGTTTCAGCTAGGACTGACCGTGAATGATTAGTTTTAACGCAAAAAGAAAATCCACTGGTTGCTAGGAGAGGCATAGTATCGTTATACAGTCTTATTTGAAATGCTTACTATTGTATTTTTCATATTCTCCGTAAAGATTTTCATAAAGTACAATTACAAATGTTTTCCTTCTCCAGATACATACCAGTAACCATTATCAGTAATTGTTTCCATTTAACTTTACCAGTCATCTACCTGAATGACTGATAGGACAAAGCACAGGTTAAATATGTCGTTATATGCTTAATTACCTTTGATGACAATGGCTCTAAGATGAGTCGTAAAAGTTCCTGTTATTACTTATTTTATTCTGAAAGTAATAAGTTTTGAAATGGTTACTTCTCTGTTACATTTCAGGAAGAACATTTTTTATTATTTTAGTATAATATTCACATTGACTGATGTTTTAATCCTAAATGTATGTCACACAATATTTAAGATGTAAGTTTCATGTTTGTTGATGACAGCAATGACTTCTCGAAGAATAATAGTACAATTTGTAGTAATAAATCTTACTTCACTAATAAGGGAATGCAAAAATTAACTGGCCAGTTCAGCTCCATGTTTATATAGGCATGTATTCCAGGTACAGGTAATCTGACACTTAAGAGTTACACCACCTCCCAATTGTATTCTTAGTTTCACACACCTGACACCATGATTTGGCCACCCAGTAATTATGATATTACCCATCGCCTGAGTTCCAAATGACATGTAGACAGGCACATACCATTTAAATTCTAGAACATGATTTATGGTACAGATTAGGTGTACACGAGATTTACACCATCCATTACTTGAGGTGTACATTTTGTACCATGTTTCCCTTTAGGTTTAGACTGCATGCATGTATGTCACCTAAATATTCTGATTTACATAACCTACCACTTCAGGTTGTTAATAGTACATTACGTGACTGGGTCTAAGATTTACATTCCTTAGGATTACATTCATTTGTACGCTTTTTACTGACATGTTTCATTAAATAACAAATAAATTGCATATGCTAACACCGATTATATCTATACAGATATATTCACTGGTATGACCACTATTGTAGAGTTGTCATTAGCTTATGGTTTTCAAAAGACCCAAACAATACCTTAATAAAATTTTTAGTCACTTTAACACATTTTTTAGGATGGATGGGGTGAACTGTTATTACGGAGTTTCTACAACTGCTTTCAATACTTCTCGTGTGTTTAGAGCCCTTGTCGCCCTATACACATAATAACTTCATTTCTGACTGTTTTTACTGTTGTACTCCATAATAATACGTTAATTGACATCTTTCACAGTGTTTACTTCAGCTATGAGGCTTCTAATTAGATATAACACTGTAGAACAGGTTATATATTTCTATCATTGCTCAGAGAAATGACGCCATGTATTTTTTGTACATCTCTTACTGTAATCTTTGCCTAGACTAAAGAACATTTGTAATCACACACTTTGTGTGTGTTTTAACTTGATTTCTTTGGTGATCACCTAATATTTATACTGTTGTCAGTTATAACATTCGTTTATTACATTTCGAGTTATCACCAACATATGCTACTGTAATTGTGCCTTTGTAGTATCTGCATTAATAAAAATCATTAGGAAAGTTATGTATGTTGTACGTTTGGATCGATCACGCTGGACGAAAATCTATGTTTGATTCATTAATGCACTTTGTGTAAGTAGAGTGGTTTTAAAATTACCTTTTCAATTCTTCCATTTTCTATGATGCTTATCTACATTCTACATTCCTTTTTACTACACCTTACTGTTTCTCCTGTGAAAATGATTGTAATAACCGAAACCAATAGAGAATTAACATACAATTGAACATATAATTACACAGTTGCTGGCAACAATTGTCAGCTGTGGTGGACACACACCAGTGGAGAAGTTTTTAGTGCACCAAATCCCCCTCCCTCTCTATGAGTCATCCATTAATTTATTTTATCTTGAGACGTTAAGAACTTTGGTACTGGACTGGAATTCTAACTCCTCATCTTTTTCGCAGTCTTTGACCCGCTCGAAACTATATAGTGGAATCATTTCCTTCATTTTCCCAATATGGCAAACTCTTCTGTCTCTCCAGAAGGCACGATCTGGATCAGAATCCCTCTCCAGAACAAAAAAATTCATAAATTTACTTCAAGTCATACCATGTGTAAATCGAACTACTAGTAAAAATAATTTTCATTTGTAATATCTCTTCATATGTTGTCAACAATAATTAGAGGTGTCACCATTTCTAGTGAAATATGCAAACATCTCACTACTGCTGAGAAGCAATTAACACTTGTTTATTTGTAGATAGATGAGAACGACTGTGGGTGATAGGTTCGATTCCCAAAGAGATGAAAGTATTTTTGTCCACGTTTTAAATTAAAACATCTCGCTGTTGATGAAAAAAATCGATATCTACTTCTGATTTTACTTGGTTAACATACAGATCACGTGCTGGGTATGAGTCACCATCACAAAACCTTACGTCTTCGTTCTTCAAGTTTAAAGACGTACGCACTTGTTTACTCGTGGACAGAAGTATATTATGTGTCTTTCGTCGTTACTTAATAGGGAGATAAGTTTAAAGACGTACGCACTTGTTTACTCGTGGACAGAAGTATATTATGTGTCTTTCGTCGTTACTTAATAGGGAGATAATAGTCTTCAGCGGATTATAAAGAATTTCCACAGTTTATTTTGCGGCTTAGATTTTCTAGTTAGCACTGGCGAAAAGTTTGATATTTCAATTCTCTTGTGTCAGCAATGAAGACCGTTGCTGTAATCGAGTTTTGGTCAAGCATTCAAGTTTTTCTTGGTTAGCAATGGCTATAGGTATGGGTTTCAGTCAAGCTTCAGAACCAAAAAGTTCGTCTTGTCATTTGAAATGCGAAAATATTCACAAGTTCATGAATCGTAAGTACAGTGAAATTACTGATGATTCTCTGTCAATTTTAAGGTTTCCATAAAGCCGTTGCCGCTATTAATAGTTTGTTTCTTAATTGGTTAGTTCAACAACCAGTTTATGCAAAACCACACGTCAAAGATTTTTAGTAGGTGTGGGAAAACATTTTAGAGAACAAAAACACTTCGAATTGTCGTAATATCCTAATGTTGTCTGCAAATCACTTGTTCATAAAAAGGTTTAATGTAGCGTAAGGATTACTGAATGCATTCTGTAACAGACTTTGTTGTCCCAGATCTAATGAGTGTCATAATGTTAGTGAAATATTGTAATGCAGCTGAGTTTACAAGCATTAAGGGCAGCTTCACGTCTGATAACATATTTCATAGTATTTTTGAAGTATTGTTTCATTTTACATCTGGACTATTTTCCATAAAGAACAATGTTCTCTAGTCGTCTCCCATGGTATCCATTTTTATAGTCAAACGACTGTACAGCAAAGAAGTCAGCGGACGTGCAAGACAGTTACGTTATGTAGGCTGAATTTAACTCTGGCAGAACCACATTGAGATCGTGCTTTTGGACGTGATAGTAGCTAGGAGAAAATAACTATTGCAATTTTTAAGTGTTACAATGGGGAAATCTTGCCTATACAGTATCTTGTAGTCTATCTGTTACATTATTATACTACCCTACTCACTAACCATCAGAAAGTGAAGCGAATATAATTATTATCAAAAATGAGTTACAAATTTTAAAAATAGAAATGTTGAAAAATAACCGAAATTTTCTTATCCAATACAGGTGAAATTCTTATGAAAATAAAGAAATTTAATTCAATTCCAAATATCACATGTTCCATGTTTTAGGTAGTAAGTTTTCTCTGAAAATGTCATGTAATATATTTAAGAATATTTTACGCTGGTTATCACGATCAAGGTGTCGATAGGACACTGCACAATAATTGCACTGATAATTTAGAACCTGCAGTGACAGCTCACTAGCGCAAGATAAGAGCCTAAAAAGCAGCTGGTAACGTTAAAAATGTTCAGAGCACATGGCAAAATTGCAGTCTCAGGTAGCCTGTCTGGCAACTGTGTTCACCGTCCTACTCTCTCAGGCGGGATACACAATTTTTATTTTCTGTCGTTAGTTATTTTCAGTTTTCATGGATCATTTCACACGATAAATCGTAATAATGTGAAACAAGTCATTCTACATTCACATCACGAATACGTTTGTAAGTACGATTACATGCTAGACTTTTTTTATGTACGGTGACGAAAATTATTAATTTCCACCCAACGCTATTTACACAGTACTATAATAAAAATTCTTCTACAGAATAGAAGAAGTTGTTAAGGAGAAACTTTAGCAATTTGTTATCAAATTCCATTTTCTTGTGTCTCAGACATTTTATATCACTGTGTAAGCACTCAAAATTTTTGATGCACCATCATGCATCTGTTTTTGTGCTAGAGACAGGCTTATTTTTGGGTAATGAATGGCATTTGTAGTTCTGGTATTTTAATTATATACATAATTGTTCATTTTGAAAGGTGGTGGATTATTCACAACAAAGATTATTCCCAACAACCTTCATGAGGTAAAAGTATTAGTCAGAACACCCAACTCCTTAAATGAATCTCTACAAGATTATTGAGTGTACCATGTATTATCCTTACAACATGTTTCTGAGCAAGGGATACTTCCTTTCTTAAAGATGAACTACCCTAGGACATTATTCCATATGACATTACTGAACAAAAATATGGAAAATATGTCAACTAACTAACGTGTCTCTCATCAAGATTTTTATTGATTCATGGTGTAAATGTAGCTCAACTAAGTTGTTTAAGCAGTTTCAAAAAGTGCTTTTACCAGTTTAAACTCTCATCAATATGGACACCAAAGGAATTAAAAGTTTCTGCCCCTATTCATTATTTTCGCACCGTGTGTTACCTTATCACTGGTGCGGTAACACTAGATGTCGTAAACTAAGTATGTTGTGCCTTTCCAAAACTGAGGATAGGATCATTCATTGAAATCCAGTCATTGATACTCTTAAGAACATTGTTTACTGTTTCTTCTTTTCTATGCATATGCTTAAAGTGATAACTAGAACAGTGAAATGTTTAAAAAGGACTAATCCTGCTTCTTGTGTAATAGATGTAAGATCGTGTACATAAATGAGAAGCAACAGAGGACCCACGATTGAACTTTTAGGAAACCCGAAACACGATTTCTGAACAGTCAAAATTACGCCCCTGGGCTGTACTGGTTCTATTACTAAATACGTATGTCATATTACATTATCCACTGGTTAGCTATGCCAACAAAAGTATTACATTACAGTTTGTCAGGGAGAACACCGATTCACACAGCCAAATGCCGTAGATAGGTCGCAGAAAACACCACCTGGAGCTTTTGTATTACACTACTGGCCATTAAAGTTGCTGCACTACAATGATGGCATGGTACTATCGTGAAATTTAACCGACAGGAAGAAGAAGCTGTGATATGCAAATGATTGGCTTTTCAGAGACTTAACACAAGGTTGACGCCGGTTCAAATGGTTCAAATGGCTCTGAGCAGTTTGGGACTTAACTTCAAAGGTCATCAGTCCCCGAGAACTTAGAACTATTTGAACCTAACTAAGCTAAGGACATCACACACATCCATGCCCGAGGCAGGACTCGACCCTGCGACCGTAGCGGTTGCGCGGTTCCAGACTGTAGCGCCTAGAACCGCTCGGCCGCACCGGCCGGCGTTGACGCCGGTCCCCACGGGGTTAGCCGAGCGGTCAAAAACACTGCAGTCATGAACTGCGCGGCTTGTCCCGGCGGAGGATCGAGTCCTCCTTCGGGCATGTGTATTTGCCCTTAGGTTATTTTAGGTTAAGTAGTGTGTAAGCTTAGGGACTGATGACCTTAGCAGTTAAGTCCCCTAAGATTTCACACACATTTGAACATTTTTGTTGGCGCCGGTGGCGACACCTACAACGTGCTGAAATGAGAAAAGTTTCCAACCGATTTCTCATACACAAACAGCAGTTGACCGTCGTTGCCTGGTGAAACGTTGTTATGCCTCTCGCAAGGAGCAGAAATGCGTAACATGAAGTTTCCGACTTCGATAAACGTCGGATTATAGCCCATCGCGATTGTGGTTTATCGTATCGCCAAATTGCTGCTCGCGTTGGTCGAGATCCAATGACTGTTAGCAGAATATGGAATCGGTGGGTTCAGGAGGGTACTACGGAACGCTGTGCTGGATCCCAACGGCCTCGTATCACTAGCAGTCGAGATGACAGGCATCTTATCCGCATGGCTGTAACGGATCGTGCAACCACGTCTCGATCCCTGAGTCAACAGAAGGGGACGTTTGCAAGACAACAACCATCTGCAGGAACAGTTCTACGACGTTTGCAGCAGCATGGAGACTATGGCTGCGGTTACCCTTGACGCTGCATCACAGACAAGAGCGCCTGCGATGGTGTACTCAACGACGAACCTGGGTGCACGAATGGTGAAACGTCATGTTTTTGGATGAATCCAGGTTCTGCTTACTGCATCCGTGTTTGGCGACATCGCGGTGAATGCACATTGGAAGCGTGTGTTCGTCATCGCCATACTGGCGTATCACCCTGCGTGATGGTATGGGGTGCCATTGGTTACACGTGTCGGTCACCTCTTGTTCGCATTGACAGCGCTTTGAACCGTGGACGTTACATTTCAGATGTGTTACGACCCGTGGCTCTACCCTTCATTCAATCCCTGAGACCGAGCGGGGTGGCGCAGTGGTTAGACACTGGACTCGCATTAGGGAGGATGACGGTTCAAGCCCGCGTCCGGCCATCCTGATTTAGATTTTCCGCGATTTCCCTACATCACTCCAGGCAAATTCCGGATGGTTCCTCTGAAAGGGAACGGACGACTTCAAGCTGCATGAGCAGCTGTACCTGTGCACGCCATCCAAGTTATGTTTGACTCAGTGCCAAGGCGTATCAAGGCCGTAATTACGGCCAGAGGTGGTTGTTCTGGGTACTGATTTCTCAGGATCTATGCACCCAAATTGCGTGAAAATGTAATCACACGTCCGTTCTAGTATAATATATTAGTCCATTGAGAGCAATTTTAATGGCCAGTAAGGTGTTAAATGCTTACAAAATTTTGTGAGTGAACATGTAAATGGCATTTCCAGTGGAGAAACTCTTCTTTAACCCAAACTGTGATTAGCTGAGCCTCTTAGGAAGATAAGTAATCTCTAGCCACATGTCAACCATGTGCCACCTCATAGTGACTGGCGCGTGCATGGCCGTCACCTTAGGAGCGACTTTCAAATTTCAGAATCCAGCTATTTTCGAAGTTGTAACATGGAGTGAGACAGATGTTCTGCTGGCCTCTCTACCACACAGCTCTACCGATAAACATAGCGAAAACGCACTAGAGAAGGAAATTCTTTAATATATTCAGTCTTACGGACGGAACTACAAATATCTGCCACAACTAGCAGGCGAATTTTGGCTCCGACGGGGCAACAAAGATTCAGGGCGTCTATAGGGAAGCACTTCATATAAAGCCATTGAAGAGTACACTTCAGGTTAGGAAATGGAGAAGTAGACACTTAACATCAGGTTTTCGAAGATTAAGGGATTAATGCAAGGATATTTTGGAGTATTGACTTGTTGGTGGGTGGATAATGAGGCGAGTCTTACTGTCATGCAGAAAGATGTCTCCACTTGAGCACTGCGTCCATAAAGAAATCTGAACTCAGAAAATCCAGCCGCTACTGCCGCTGCCTTCCGCATTAAACGATGAGTTTGATAAGATGGGCCATCACTGCTATAGCCAATACCTATAGGGACGTGAGATTAATTCACTCCCTTCAGCAGTTAGTTATTCCATTGTAATACTTCCTAGTGCGATATGCACTTTTTCGGTCGCTGTGGTGTTCGAACTACTTGTTCCATATTCTTTTTATAAATTACTTACCATAATTCGTATATTATTCACACATCTCTGCTTATATTGTCTCCGTCCATTTGTGCCCAACTCCCTTTATTTATGTATTAAATGCTCAATTATTTGCCTGAGTTCGTAACTTTCCTGTACATTGTTCTCAGATTAAAGGAAGACATAGGAGCAATTCAGAGGCGTGGAGCTAGATTTGTTACTGGTAGGCTCGAGCAATAGTTAAGTATTACAGAGATGCGTCGTGAACTCAAATAGCAATCCCTGGAGGAAAGACGAGACTCTTTTCGCGAGGTACTTTTGAGGAAATTTAGAGAACTGGCATTTCATGCCGACCGGAGAGCGATCCTGCTCCCACCGACATACATTTCGCGTAAGGTAAGATACGAGTAATTTAGGTTCATACGGAGGCTTTCACAGTCGTTCTTAATTCGCTCTCTTTGCGAGTGGAGTAGGAAAAAGATGTCTAACTGTGGTCACGCACCTAACGCTGCCCTGCGGAGCATATATGTAAATGTAGATGTACACGTAGATAACTTCTGTAGTTTTCTTTTCTGCAATAAACTTGAGTGTTATAGTAACCACCTTCTTCTGTTATATATTGGGTGATCCCTCGTCTCATTAATATGTGTATATGCGGTTTACGGTACCCTTACTGTAATCAATGATTGGGCTATCTCTATTAATTGCCACGCAGTAAGATGTTTCCGTTGCATAACACTATTATTTATTTTAATTAATTTTGATTGTCATATAGGGTACTTCCTTTCCCTGCAAATCACCGGGGATCACAATCTAGCTTCACAAGGGTATGCAAAATACCACCACAGACACCCGACAGACGTTCTACCGGTTCAAGTTACAAGGTGGCGCAAGACTGAGAAGGTATAGGTAGTCCACACGATGTGGAACTAGTATGAAGAACAAAAGAATTTTACTCACCATAAAGTTCTATAGCTAAAGAATTAACGTCTTCCAAATAGTTTGACTATATTATGCTGCACTTAACTACGAACAGCTAAATAGTTTACAATTGCTGCTCAAAATACAATCTCCGATCCTGAGAAACAAAAACGAGAGAATCCGATATATATGGCTGTCTCGAGTGAACATAAGTTCAGGTGAACTAAAATCGGTCAACAGATTGAAATACCGGCAAGAAAACATCAAATGCTCCTACACACACTACCATCAAGGTACAACACTCACGCCTACTATACAATTGTCACTCGTACAAACTAGCAATGAATTTCATCAGAGAGTCGATGACGAAGGTTCTTAATTCATCAACACTTTTAACGTTGCTATAGAGGTCACAAACGGTTATCACAGTACATTCGCTGCTGCGATGGATTGTGTAGGTACTGACTTTCATTTCATTAGGATAAGGATTACTATTTTTCTCGCCATCAAATTATCAAAAATGTGTCAATTCGCTTATGTGTTCTGTTGTGGTGCTTTAGGTAACAGCTTGGATGATCCCCGTAATGGTCCCATTTGGTGCTGCAATTCGCCGAATTTGTCGGATTTACTATATTGACACAACTACATTCCATAGTAATGATATTAATACTGATGCATGTGTCAGTGAATGGGAGTTTGCTAACGACTTCTGATATATTCTTTACTGTTACTGATTTTTTCTGTGTTCATATCCTACGAACATACGCAAAGCAATGTAACGTTGAGGAGAGAAGAGAGAAACAGTACTTCTAATTGGAAAGCGGCAGTGCGGCAGCATCGAACACGCTGCCTGTCGATATCTCATTCACAGTCGATTACTCGCACTCGCTCTGCGTGGAATTTGCAGCTGCGACGGTCGTTCGTCTTCGGCTTCGAGAACGTCAGAATCGCATCAGTATGTGGCGCCGCTTCGCTTCAGAACGTCACATCGCTGAGCTAAAGCAGAATGAACGGAGTCATATACGCACGAAAATCAACTGCAAATACAAATGACACAGCAAAACACAATGTGTGCTACTTGAAGGCCACGATCAAACACAATATGTGCTACTTGAATTATTTATTCATTACCACTTACTCTCACACCCAGCCACTGTCCCAAAGCCAAATTATCAACACCTTCAGTTCTAAATATAAAATACACAATGAATTACTAAGCTTTAAACAATCTTCTAGCCCGCCGTATATTGCGTGATGGTAGGTGTCATTTTCTTTCCTGCTCCATACAGATACAGTGAAGGAGAAACGAGTCTATATGCCTCCGTGCGAAACCTAAACTCTCTAAATATAATCTTCAAAATCATTGCGCGAAATGTACATTGGTGGCAGTAGAATCGTTCTCGAGTCAGCTTCAAGTGCCGTTTCTCTAAATTTTCACAATAGTGTTCCTCGAAAAGAACGTCACCTGCCCTCTAGGGATTGTCACTTGGTTCCCTGAAGCATCTCTGTATTACTTACGTCTTGTTCGAATACACCGGTCACAAATCTAGAAGCCCACCTCCCATTGCGTCACTGTCTCTCTTTAATCCTGGTGCGGATCAAAAACACCCGAAAAGCAGACAACAATGGGTATCACTAGCGTTCTATGTGCTCTCTCCTTTACAGCTGAATGAAACTTTCCTAAAATTCTCCCAATAAACGCGGTCGACCATTCGCATTCCGTAATACAATCTATACATTCTCATTTCATTTCATATTGCGTTGCAACGTTACGTCTAGTGATTTATTCACATGACTGTGCCAAACAGCACACTGTTAACGCTGTATTCGGACATTATGGGTTTATTTCTCCCGATCATATGTATTTTTCCAGGTTCGAAATTAGGTGCCATTCAGCACACCAACTAGAAATTTGTATCGCCTATGGTCACTAAACTCCGACACCTTCAAACAATCTTCTTTCAAATCATAAACTTTATGTTTGAATCAGCCGTCTAGAAAGTTTTAAAATGGCCCAGATTTTAAATCTTGTTCATTATACAAGGCGTTTTTGAAAAAGAATACACGTATTACAAAGTATTATTTTCTCCAAATTATCGGTCGCTGCACCTCGTGATGACTGGGTGTTGTGTGCTGTCCTTAGGTTAGTTAGGTTTAAGTAGTTCTAAGTTCTAGGGGACTGATGACCATAGATGTTAAGTCCCATAGTGCTCAGAGCCATTTGAACCATTTTGAGCCAGCTGCACCTCGGCTCGGCCATTGGAAATACGAATACATAGTTTATATTAATAGCCGCTAAATGTCAGTCGCCTTCTGTTTTGCTTGGTAACCGTCATATGTTTAAAATGCCTATTCAGCAGCAAAAATCATTCTGTGTTCTCGAGTTTGCGGAGTGCAATTCCGTGATTACAGTTCAAAGACGTTTGACGATGAGGTACCAAATTGATCCTCCTGATGGGCTGAACATTCGCAGATGGTATCGACAGTTTCAAGATACGAGATGTGTACGTAAAGGAAAGAGTCCTGGCTTCCTTCGTGCTTCTGAAGTTAATGTTGCACGAATTCAAACTACTTTCCTACGTAGTCCTCCACGGTCACCGCATTTGACACCCTCTGACTTCTTCCTGTGGGCTTTCGTTAAAGACAACGTTTATGTAGCACCACTCCCACATAACCTGGAAGTGCTGAAGAACCGGATCCGTACTGCCGTAACATCAGTGACGAACGACATGCTTGCCCGAGTATGGAAGGAATTTGAGTATCGATGTGAAGCAGTTCGTGTCGCTTATGGAGGACATATTGAACATATGTAATCTGAACTTGAGAGGTTCATAAATTTGTGTGTAAGGATTCATATTCGTATGTCTTAAAGTTTAATAAATATATGCATACTCTTTTTGAAACAGCCTATAGTCCTGTTGTACATACGTTTCATTCTGTTATTCTTTTACTTTGCATTTTCTAAACTCTGCAGAAAATTTAATTCTTCTCCGAGACTATATACATAGTGCTGCATATTTTTTTAGAGAGGTTTGCCACTACAGAAGTTGTTCGCAAAATTTCATGAGTTAGGTAATGTCTAACACAACCAACTGTCAGTGACAAGAAATAAAACGCAGTTATTACAACAGATAGGCTTCAGCAACGTTATCTTCTAGGGAAGTTATATTAGCCTACGACTCACAAGCAATAAAACATTTTGATATGAACCAAAGAATTCTATGAACCATACGCTATCGCAACAGAAAATTCTGAAGAATATAATTTCAGTTTTGGATTCGAATATCAGGCAGGAATGTAGTTAAATTACCTGTGTTACTAAAAAAAATCTCGCTTTAGTATGACGCTCTTACGCAGGTCTGTGTGTGTGTATACATATCCTGGAACAGCTGAATTAGAAATACCTACTGAGCGAGATCACTCTCGAAGCTGTGAGTAATGGAGCAGTTCGGTGAGGTCCAGTGACAGTGATGACGTCAGACGTTCTGCTGAAAGACGAGCGTCATTCATTCTCGAGCACAGTAAGAGCAATTTGCGTGGTATCAGAGCATTTCACCAGCTGCGACATAGTCACGTGTATGAACAGTGATCCAATACTGTCAAATGTTTTTATTCCAGTCTTTAACCACAATATCATTTCTTTTGTCGATGACCGTTTACAGTCAATAATGACCATCCTCAGATCTTTTTCTATACACTATGTCCTAAAGTCATAAGGCCGTAATGGCATCGTCAAAACATATAAATATATTCAGTACAGGATGGTCATTACTGACTGAAACCGGTCATCGTCAAAAGAATTGATATTGTGATAAAAGATTGGAATAAAAATAAGTTTGATCAGAGCATTTTCTTCTAACCGAATAACGGATCCCGGTTGTAAGGGACGTTCTGGCGGCTACATCTCGCAGCCACTGGTGCCTTTATATGTCACTGTCAACAGACAGGCGCTGAGAATACACGTAATGGGGACGATTTTCACAGCCTGGTTTAAAACTTCGTCGCAAAACATGTATTCCTGATAGCGCACCTCCTTCGGTCTGTAGAAAAGGATAGAACAGCAACATTGCAGCAAATCATTAATCATTTAATTGATGGACTACAACGAGGACTACGTACTACAGTCTACAACCACCTCCTCACTATGCTACAGAAGGATGGAGACTAGTGTGGGGAGGCATCGTGTTAATTGGGCGTAGGGCATATGCGAGCTATTAACCTTCAGTCATCACGGGGTAGGCAAATTAGGTACTGAAACGATGCAGATAATAAGTGTAATTTGTCCAGATGTCATATCCTTAGATCTTGGATGATAAAGGACATCTACTTTGAACTGCCATTGGACGACTTCCTCGCTGGTGAAAGTATTCAGCATGGGAAACATCCCAAAACACTGCGTACTCTGACTTGATCAACAACCTCCACACGCTGTCGGTTAAGTGAGTCTGCGGGGCGGCAGGCCGTGTATCATTTGAAACAAGAAGAAGGCAAGATCGTAACTCGTCAGACACCCTAAAGGCGTCCATTCAGGTGCTGTCCAGTTTGTGTATAGCAGGGACACGGAAGACCTGCAGCGTTACAACCACTGTGAGCACTGGCTTTTTGCGATGAACCATAAGCGAAGTACCCACTGCAAGAGTATTTTCTACAGTGCTCCTAAGTGACCAGTGCGATCTTATAAGGATGTGGTTAATCGTTTGCGTGGGTGCTTACAAACACGATTCCTGTGCCAATAAGAACGTTCTAAGATTTTGAGGGCTCATGTGGTGAAATTTGATTTTCAATAGATTTTGCAAGAGCGTTCGCTGTTCCGCCATCTTCCTCACAGGCGCTGGCTTAAGGCATCACGCCGTATCACAGCGTATTCTGCTCAAGAGCCCTGTCACCGGCAGTAGCCCGGCGCGCTCTTTGTTGGGACACGCATCTAGCCACACAAAGACATTCCTCCTGCCATGTTTCCTTTGTCCCTTTCACGCTACATGACAGGTGGCCCTTGCAGTACTCCCAGAAGTGAGGCAGATAGCTGTCTTTCCATACAAGTAGTTTCCTTTTTGGACGCTTAATGTAAACAAAACTCAGAACATTTATGCTGGTATTTGCTGTGTGCTGTGTGAGAAACACTTCTGTGACACTCATGACTACTTTGCACTAGCGATCTCGTTAATACTGGAGGTAAAACATAATAATTTCAAAATCTAAAATTTTAAAGACTTCTACAATGGTCGTTGCAGAAAAAAATATTAGCCCGTTTATGTTCAGCAACTCAATTTTATCTACGCTTTTCGAATAAGTTCGCCTTCAGAATTTCAAAGGAGCTAAGGTAAGGTGCTTCATACACCCGATATGATGTCTTGTTTGAGTCACCAGTGTCATACCACAACAGCAGTAACTTCAAACTTGTTACTGGTACATGACTGCATTCTCATACATAGTGAAAATGCACACGCCTACAAATGTTTAAACTTGCATGACATGTTATATCAATGATGTACACAAAAAGTCATGTAAACGTGAACGTAAGTAAAAATGTGAATTTTTACTACATATCACATATTTTAAGAACTAACAAACCTAACTGGATTCCTACGTGTCTGAACATGCTCATCTACACAAGTTGCTTTCTATCTCTATAATTTTTTTACTTCTGAAAAACCTGCGTATAATGTGCTCTATTTTCCTCACCGTAATGACGACAAGGTATGAATGCTAAACTCGTAATGGAACACGATTTATAACCAAAAACTTTTTGTAGGTTAGAAGATGACTGTTTCAGCTGTTTCAACCGGATGTCAACGATAAATTTTAAATAATGCAGTCTTGGTTATAACAAGCTCTTTCAAGGATGGGTGTCTAACATGTTGGCAAAGACTGGACTGCACTGTCTGGAGTAGTACCCACCGGAGCATGAGCGTGATGAATCATAAACTGTTCCAATTAAGCACCAACGGTCGCCTCTAGATTATCCTGCTATTTCGGAACGCTAAGGGCTGTTGCTAACATGAAGTCACGTCAGTAGAGCATTCGTGGCCTGAGAATGATATAACATGAGCTGAAACAAAGTCTGCAAAATGAAACAGATAAATGAGAGAGAATGAAATAAGATTCGTTCTTGTATTACCTATGTCCTGAGAGAATTCTGTCCTCCACCGTTTCTCAATTCCAGCACCAAAGCCGAATAACAAATGGCGCTGCTTTCTCTTTCTATAGGGGCAG
Organism: Schistocerca piceifrons; assembly: GCF_021461385.2. NCBI lineage: Eukaryota > Metazoa > Arthropoda > Insecta > Orthoptera > Acrididae > Schistocerca > Schistocerca piceifrons. The sequence continues at coordinate 428,013,335 of NC_060139.1, read as the reverse complement.
TGGAGGTGACTTTGCTTTCTGAAGTTGGTTGATAAAAGAACCATAGAGTGGCTTTGGGGATATACTGCGGAACTTTCGTAGTGCGAATATTTCGCACTTCTATGTTTTTAGATAAGGACAGTATTTTGAAAAATGCAGTCGTTGGCCTAAGAGTAGTTTTAGGAATCAAGAGAAAACATGTTTAGAAATGAACAGAACGAGGTGAAATAATAATCTTGAATTTATGACAGAATCTTGTGTATTCATTTTCATGCACTTAATTTTGAACAAAATTCTGAACAGAGCATCATATTACCTCGGTGTAAACGATGTTTGATGTGAAAATGTAATCTTCGTCTACTTTTGTTTTTCGTTTTATTCAAGGGATAGAAAAACATTACTTGATTTATTTACCTTTGAAAATTATAGAAACAAAGGTCTGTGAATAAAGACGATATTGGTAAACACAATCTTCAACGCAAAATCGGTATGAAATATCAAAATCTGGTTACAAAACCTTTCTGACAATACCTCATTAATCCTTGTACGCTTAACATCTTTTGTGAAAATCGGATATTGACTTGAGATATAACATATACGATGATTCTCTATATTTCTTTGGAAAATGAGGCTTCCCACCAGCAGTTGCAGGGTGCAGATGTAGCTTTCAGTAGCACTGACAATAGAGTAATTGACAGCCAGTACTGATATGAACTACATCATCTTCATAACAGTTCATTTGCAAATCAACCATTTGTCTCATAATCATTAATAACTGATAGTCGGCAACGGGATACTTAAATTCTTGATTACTCAGTGGCCACACGACCTTGTTGTGTATCGTAATGCATAGCTCTCTAATCTGCTAAACAGGAAGGCGACCCATACCGGGGTTGAAACTGTGCCGCTACTTGACTACCATGGCGGGTGCACTGCAAGCCTTTGCTTATTCTTACGTGGTTTCGCATGCCAGTGTAGGCAAATGCTTGGTTGAACCACCTTTCCACAGTAGACATTCCAGTTCACAAGGCGAACATAATTCACATTACTGCCTCCCCCAAGTAAACGATGACTGCGGCGACAGGATGGATATCCAGCTATAAATAAATTATGTAAATTTCTGTAAACTTGAGTCCACTTGGGCTCGTAACTATACGAAGTAAAGGGCCACGGATAAAAGAGGACGTGTCGTTATAACTGTTTTCAAATCTTGTCATGGTATATATAGGATGTTAGAAATGTTCTGAGAAACTTATAGGAGCGTTGCAGGGCACTTTGTGCTGAGAAATAATTGTTGAGGTAATTTCGATACGCTATGCCGTTTCCAAGCTCTTTACTGCTGAACTTAGGCAATCAGGTCGCTGTGTGTATGAATTAAAGGAGCCCATCAGAAACGGTGTTGCCAAACATGTGCATCGTTTAGTTACCTAAAACTGAACAAGAGGGCGACACAAAATTGGACATGTGACGGTAGTAAAGATCTAACCAGAGCCAAAGGCTGAGTAGTCTCGTGCGTCAACATCTACACTATGACAACGACTGACACTAATTGTTTTCGGAGGGCTGCTTGAAACCGCACGTAGAGCGACATGATAGATTAGCTTTGATGTTAGGTAACACAGAAACGGCGCAATGTATCGAATTTTTTCTTAACAATAATTTGTCGGCAAGCCCTATCCTACAGCACTCTTACACGTTTTTCAGGCAGTTTATGACCACCCTGTATGTTCATAATTTAGTTCAAGCCCGTATTAAATATTTTTGTGACTGATAACTACCACCAACGTTTTTCGATCCAAAAAGCTTAACTTCTGTGTACCTAAAATCTATTTTTTGAAATAAGTTACCAGGGATCAATGTGTAAAACTACTTGACTCAATTCATTGGTTACGAGTCTTTTCCCCATGGCTTCCCTTATATATGCGTTTGACACACTTATTGAACACACCTCCTCCTCCTCTCCTCCCCCCTCCCCCCACCCCTGCTGTGTCCACCTCTTACCCGTCCACATTCTCGCATCTCCGCCTATCTCCTCCTCCCAATCTCTTTCTCTTAATCCCAGCTCTTTGTTCATTTCCTCCACCTGCTGTCTCTGACCATGTCTTCCTCACCTCTCCTTCTGACCATATCTTCATCCCTCTATCTCTTCCCATCTCCATCTTCCCTCTCTGTCTACCACCAACCCAGCCATCTCGATACCTTTCACCATCCTTCTGCATTTCCCCCTTCTCCACTCTCTTTATCCATTTCCTTCTCCCCATTGTTCAGTCTATCACCTCATATTTCCCTCTCAACTGACTCCAGCCATGCATGTTAGCATTTGTAGTCCCTGCAAATTTCAATAAAGGAGGCTCATATGATTCCCACAATATGTTGTTATTCAGGGTAAGATAAGCATCAGGGGCTTGAAACTCATTTGTTTGTCCCTGAGATACAGGGTGGTATGCAATGCAGGCCGATAAAGCAAGTTGGTGCAACTCTAACACAAGTTGCCTTCCACATGTGGCAGCCTAAATATTGGGCCCTGGAAAACTGTTTCTCATATCTGACATGGAGACTGCCCTGCAAAGCGGGTACATTTCGCATGTCGGTACTGTCCCTATACAGCATCCTGTCATGCTGGTCACGCTATGGATGTGTGTGATGTCCTTAGGTTAGTCAGGTTTAAGTAGTTCTAAGTTCTAGAGGACTGATGATCTCAGATGTTAAGTTCCATAGTGCTCAGAGACATTTGAACCATGTGAATAAATTCTTTTCATCCATACCTCCGCTGATACTTGAGCTAGGAGGTTATAAATCGTGCCGTGCTGAAGCATGTGAGACCTGCTGTTCCTGTGCAAAATTTGGTTGACATTGGTTGAGGGGCTTGACATGAGATGTTAGACATACACATATAAACATAAACTCTGCATTATATATGTCGTAAATTTTTAACACTAGCGACAGCATCATGACAGTTGCTGCTTATAATTAAACACGAATAACAAGTTCTGAGGGAATCATTTCTCTTATGGCGTTTCTCTTGTTTCCATCACTATGTTGGCGGAAAGTTACGCTGTTACATTCCTGGAACTAAGATCTATTCATCGTAACTTTAACATGCAAGTAAATAAAGGAGAGAATGGGCACCAGATATACCTGTCGTCGACAAAAGATATTTTGCATGTGTGAGGTATGTATTATGTAAAAGTGTATTTCACTGGAGCAACAGAAGGAAATAGATAACATTATGTAATTTCTCAATTCTTTCCATACTCGAATCAGAGGAATTCATTTCACAGGTGCAGTCGTGATCTGCTAAACTGATAGGAGCCAATCAAAAAGCACAAAAGCACCTCTGACTGCACAATACTTTTCACAAAATCGCTAGACTTTCCTAACAGAAATGACTATCTTTTTCAGGTCTTGCTAGATATAGAATACGTCATTCTGTGTTTTCTTCTTGTGCATCTAACATGGCCAACATAAAATTTCCGATAACTCAGATATAATCTGAAATCTGCATTAATGGTAACGACGAATTTTTTCCTGAAAGTGTCTCAAACACAGCTCATCTGGTACTCGATGCTATTTAACAATTTTCTGTATCTATGTTTCACTACAGTACACGTAGCAAGAGACAGATGTTCACAGAGTACACAGATGACACGACCATTAGCAGGACAGAGGAAGCGTCTGTCGGATGGGATCTGAAAAGAGATCTACGAGGGTTAAACGTATAACACGTTAACTGAAAAAGTTGTGAGGACTTACCATGCTTTAGCGAACCCCAACGTCACATTCACGCAGGAATAACAATGAACAACCTGATAGGTAGACGTATTGTTATAGGTGTACTTCGTCCGACAGCCACATTCTTTACATTGGGATTGAATTTACAGTAATCAGAGTGTGATAAGAATCATAGATATCTTTTACAGGAGAAAGAAAAACGCAAAGTAGCATGATCCGTATTTTGAGATAAAGAACAGAGTTAGACCCACTATTTGACAGTGGTTGCACGTGTGTGAATTATTACTCTCTTCATATTTCTTAAGTACATAGTTTTAAATTTGAGGATGGTGGAATGAAGTATTGCACCACGTAGTGGTCCGATAAGTGTCTGACGCAGAAGTCTGTATAATTTGGCCTTGCAGTGGTAGTGACCAAATGTGCAATGTTTGGAACTGTATGCTGGATGTGAGATGACGCTAATTCTATTAAAATTTAACAGCGTTGTACAGAAATATATTTCAGTATAAGCATGTAAATTACATGAATTATTGTTCTACCTAAAGGGTCCCGTTTGAAACAGTCATAGTTTAAACGATAACTTAGAAGAGCAACGAAACACAGTTATAATTGTGGGATACATCAACAGCAGTTTCAGAAAAAGAGAGGAAGAGTCACAATTCAAAAGCAAGTGATTTGTCTGCATAAGATGTACTCTCACGAAGATGATATTACGAATAAAATCTGCCAAAGACACTGTTTCTTTGCAATTTCTTTCCGTGGCGTCTGTATGTAACCTTCATCCGTAGCTGTCCAGCGTTACTGCCTCCATATTTCGTTGAGACAGCCACCATAAGAACGATATCACCCAATCTGTGAATAATGTCTGCAGAAGTAACACATACGTTTCACAAGATTGGTTTCAATGCTGTACCATTTTTTATTCGAAAAGGAAGAAGTGTAAGTAGGCTGTTTAGGTTTTTTTATTGGTAACGCCACCTCTGTATAAAAATCACTGGCTGTGCTGTGTGCAGTCTTTGCATTGTTGTCTGCCATTGTAGTGTTGGGCAGCGGCAGCTGGATGTGAACAGCGCGTAGCGTTGCGCAGTTGGAGGTGAGGCGCCAGCAGTGGTGGATGTGGGGAGAGAGATGCGGAGTTTTGTAATTTGTCATGAACTGCTATATATATTATGACTATTAAGGTAAATAATTGTTTGTTCTCTATTAAAATCTTTCATTTTGATAACTATGCCTATCAGTAGTTAGTGCCTTCCGTAGTTTGAATCTTTTATTTAGCTGGCAGTAGTGGCGCTCGCTGTATTGCAGTAGTTCGAGTAACCAAGATTTTTGTGAGGTAAGCGATTTGTGAAACGCATAGGTTAATGTTAGTCAGGGCCATTCTTTTGTAGGGATTTCTGAAAGTCAGATTGCGTTGCGCTAAAAATATTGTATGTCAGGTTAAGCACAGTCCTGTATAAATTTTTCTAAAGGGGACGTTTCAGAAGTAAATACGCTTATGCTTGCTAGATGGAACTCAAACAGTGTATACCAAGCGACGCGGTGCAGTAGTTAGCACGCTGGCCCGCATTTCGATAGAACGTTTCAAATCCGCGTCTCGCCATCCAGACATACGTTTTCCGAGGATTCCCTAAATCGCTCCAAGCAAATATCGAAATGGTTCCTTTGAAAGAACGCAACCAGTTTCCTTCCCTATTCTTGAAACAATATCAGCTTCTGTACCGTCTATAATGACCTCGATGTCGACGGGAAGTTAAACTCTAATGCCGCTTGCTTTCAACAACACATTCCAAACTCTTCCATCATTACCCTTTGCAATGCCACTTGTGAACTCTTTCTCTTTCCTGCAATACAGAACAGGAACTCTGCTTGTCGCTCATCATAGTTATCGTCAAAACGTCTCTTAGACACTATAACTCAAATAAGAAATGATGCTAGCAGTGATTTCAATAGACGGCAGTGACAAAGTAACCACCAGACTTATCCATCACCTGTAGACTCGCATCATTGCGAGCCTGTGACGTTACAACAATAGCCTGTCGAGTAATTCTAGTCATGCTTGGGCCATCTTTTCGCTTGACAACATTAGGATTCATACCGGAAACAGAAAGAATGCAAATAAAAACAATGAATGACGTCACACGTTCACTCAGTAAGAGCTACCAATGTGCTCATCCAAATAGATTGACCGACGATACCAAAGAGTCGTTGTGGATCAAAGTGTGGTTTACTCTAAAAATTACGATAGTGCTTGCTCTTATAACATTATTTCTGTGTACTGCTTTATCCTACGTATGTTTATCGAAAATACCATGAAGGAATAGTACAGAGATTTGAGCTCACTCGGAGGATTCTCATCACTTGTCTTATGTGCACACCACTCGAAAATGTAAGAGAAAAGGTGAAATGTACCAGTGATACACAAAATATCATTCCATAAAATGTGGCTTCTGTACTACAGATGTAGATGTACCTTCTTTTCTGATACAGATGTCCACCAACACAGTCACTCGTCTTTTTCTCATGTAATTTTGGAAATATGTGGAATTTTAAAAGTGATATTTCCTCGTCCATTTATGTCTGACTTCGCTTTCTCTTAGAAACACAAGTGAAGAAGAGAAAGAGAGAAATAGAACTAACGAGTGTATCAGAGCACTCTTTCACGAACACAGAATAAATTCATTAATGTTTCACCTCTGCAGATGGTTCCTTTGCCACTAGATAATATATTTCTTGTCTGCGCCTTAGACTTTTTATCCATTCTGACAGCGGCGGTCGGCGGTGCACGGAGTGCAGTTGGACTGTGAATGCGGACTGGTTGAGGGTCATGCATATGCAAGCCCGCGAGACGGCAGCGGCCGTAACGCGACGCCGCCCCTGCCAGAGTAGGCCGCGCGCAACACACGGCCGCATCACTCTCTGCGTCCGCTTTGTTCCGCTACCCTGCGCGCGGACACGCTTTGTTCTCTTCTTGTTTCCCTCTGCAGACTCCAGAACAAACAACACTCTGTGCTATCCTTCTGTCTTACACTAGACAAAGAACGTTGAACTTCCTTCTGAAATATTTGCCGTTTCTCCCTCCCTGATTTTAAATGTCAATGGTGACGACGTACAGAGTCAGGGAATTTGAGTATAAGAACTATGGGTCACAGTTGCATATTTTCGGCTTTACATGAAAGTAACTGAAATCTGACATACTGTCGTCTTTACTTACGAGAAATAATTAACAGAAAATCTATACAGTGGCCACTCGTGACTATACAGTTTGGATGTTCACATGTTTCTTTTTTATTCAGATAAACATGAAAGTTGAAAATCATCTGTTGTATACCAGATACGGTTACGAAAAAATGTATACAACTGTAGCCAATGACAATAATATAATAATAATTATAATAATAATAAAATAATAATTATGTCTGATCGAATTTTACTATATAATGAGTGAACTGGTATATCTGAGGAGTGTGCTACGATTTAACTGGATTTACGTCAACCGTCAAATTAAAAGAGATAATAGTGTGCCACAGTGTGTTACCACCTAGTGGCACTGACGTTAACTTGTAGTTGAGCGGCAAGGTTGCGAGCTAACATTCCATAGATGTTTGGACTCACATGCGGTTCGTCTTTGTCGAAATGTCTTGGATCAAACTCGTCTGGGTTGAACCGCACGTGTCACATTACACGGCCTATATTAGACACTTGTGACCGTTTGGTTAAATTGTCAGGCTGATGGCAAGTATGAGAAATACAAAGTTAACATAATATACAATAACAGCGATAATAATATCGGGAACTAAATTAACGACCCATAAATGATGTAGGCCACACAGTTGCAATTTGGTTAGAACAATATTTATTCATAAAGAAAACTAATAGCGAAAGAGGCCGTATTTAGAATTACTATTACACTCAAGCGCATATCCATTTGACACAGTTCGATCATTCAAAATTTCATCGTGAATTAAAAGTCCAACACTCTGCCTCGTTAACTACGCGAAAAGTTAAGAGTTCACGCCAGGCGCGCTGCTGCTCGCCGCTCAGAGACTAAGTCCCACGACACCACACAACGCGAAATTTTCTAAGTCGTTTCACTTTCTATCAACCTAAAGACTGACTGCCGGTTTCGCGTCTCAATCCGAACTATACCCTTTGGTGTCTCCAGCGGGACTGTCCGCTTTCGCTTCTGCACCAGCACTGTCTCTGCCCGTTCCCGGCCGCGTTTCCCGCGCCGCCAGCCGCTATGGCCGAGCGATTCTAGGCGGTTCAGTCCAGAACCGCGCTGCTGCTACGGTCGCAGTTTCGAATCCTGCCTCGGGTATGGACGCGTGTGACGTCCTTATGCTAATTAGGTTTACGTAGTTCCAAGTCTAGGGGACTCATGACATCAGATGTTAACTCCCATAGTGCTTAGAGCCATTTGAACCATTTTATCCCGCTCGCCGAATATCGTTCAACTGACTAGGGCAGTTCTCTTTTCTGAAGCCGTCCATCTGATCTGCTACAGATTATTCTAAATTATTTTACATTTTAACATACTTAAATAATGAAAGCTTGACACTTTCACATGCTAAATGAAGTAACAATAATATCCATTACATAATAAACGTTAAATTCTTTTATAAAAAACCAATCCAATTTCCTTCTTAACTTTGCCAATAACCTTGCACCAATGCGCTTTATGATAAATAAATAAGGAAAAAAAGTAAGTCTTACGCACTGAACTTTACAACAAATATTCTATTCCCTAATGATTCAATAAGGTGTCATTCTCTCATCGTTCACTGTGTTTTTGTGGGGAAATGATGACTTGATGCATAACTGAAAATACTGATAATTCAAATTTGCTATGTCACTTAAACAAATAAAGTTACATAGTTGATATTTACAACATGTCATTTTAATGACGCACCTCTATATGAAAAGTAGACAGTTAAGATAGACCTATGCGTTCAGATTTTAGCATTGAGGTCTTTGTTAGAAAACTTGTTAATTTCACTTCAATATTAAATCCTAAAGCTATTATAGATATGACCAATATTCAAGCTTTATTGGGATTACCATGAAAATTTTATGGAGGATGGCAGATTAAAACTACTGTGGCTTCATTCCCTGCACTACTACAGAGTTAAATTATTTTCATAAATGTTTCTCTTTATAGCAGATCTTGGGTCCGCCATATTTAACACTGCTACGTCTCCTTGGCCACAAAAGCCTTCTACTGGGTTTCTCTATGACGTAGGTTCTCGTCTGCCCCACTCGCACACTACTGCCTAAGTACGCCTTTGAGTTTCCCCATCTCGTGGTGAATCTGCGCCCTTTGTGGCATCCGGTCCTGCATGACAGAGTTCATTTCACGATTCCTGATTCTTTCGGCCATATACTTAAATAAGAGCGAAATGCTCTTTAACTCACAAGGCCTAGCTGTGCACGTGATGAACCGTGCACATCTTTTATCATATCAATATTTATTTGACCCATAAGGCAATCACGTCAAACCAGGCACACATGCACAAATGCTCCTTAAAACGAATACAACTGAAGATGTGCTCGCGACGCTGATGTGCAGTTTCACCGAGTCTAGAGGAGCAACGTAGCTCGGTAGATTTAACTGCCTCATATTTTAGATTACAACGTCTATGTTGCGTTTAACATTATTCAAAGATAAATAACCAATAAATCCGCAAGGTATCCAAAGTTAGGGTGTTGACGTACTCCTGTTCTCTATCAGACACCACTGAAAGTATACGTGAACAACGCACGATAAGAACAAGAAACACCTGAAGCATCAAATACACTGTATCAGACTTTGGTGATGTACCATGTAGAGATTCTTTATAAATAAAATCAATATGTTTAACGTTACAATATGTCTTAAAAAGACCAAAGTAAATAAAAAACGACTACACTCTTGTACACAAACATATCACCACTTCATTATGTATGTGTCATAAATTTCAAATTACCACAGTTTTCATGCTGGCTGAGAACATAGCGGCCATGCTGAAATTTGCGTGTTCTCTGAAACACACCAGGAATAGTCTGAATCACTTCTGCAGCAGCATTAATGTATGCCAACAAGTCCTGTTCATCCTCAACCGTGTTGTGTACACTCTGTCTTTCATTTTACCATCAACATGGAGGCCACCCCATTGATCGGCCGTATCTGATTAACCTGTGAGAAAAGTGTCCTGTCTAGGAGATCTCTGACAGAATGAGCAAAACGTGAAGTAGCGCTGTCACATTGGAGCCAAAGGTTCTGCCTAAGTGCAAGAAGTATACCTCAGGATGCAGGCAAAAATTCTGAAAAAGCATTATGTACGTGTGAGCATTCAAAATTCCCGCCAACGTGTTTACAGCCAATCGATCTTGATTACCATAGATGTACGTTGTACGAAGTTTCTCTAGTTCCCAAGCGTAGCTGCTGTATGAATTGCAAATGTCTTCGCGGATAAACCAAGCATCGTCCGTAAACAACACACGTGCATAGAAAAGCGGCTGCCGTGCTACTCGTTGCAGAAACCAGCCAACAAGCTCCAGATTCCTACAGACGTCGTCCGTACCGGCAGCTTGTATCTTTTGCCACTAGAAAGGATATAGACCAGTCGCATGAACGACACTCCAGACGTCACAACGGCCCGGGCCAAGTTCTTGAACGATTCGTTTGGTACTGGTCCTTGGCTCTTTCCCTATGCGATGTAGCACATATTCGTCAGACTGAACTGTACGAACAGTGTGTCTCATGCCTGTATCACGCTTATCATCCCGAGAAGATCGTGGCTCGTCATACGTCTGTCAGCGGACAAAAATTACGTTTCTGAGGCATCCTGTGACGCATATTACATTCCTGGTAAATCGTACGAGACCCCCTTGCATTATCATCAGCAGATTCACAAACCAAGTGCATGCCACTCAGCTTATTCCATGTGAAATCATATTCCAGTTTGCTGTTCCACAGCGCTCACTCACTTGTTGGAACCTACTCCAGTCGGTCCATTGTACCTACTGAATAAGATACTTAAAATCAACTGTCTGCAGTGCACATCAGTCCCACTTAGCGAAAATGAGTAGACTGCAGTTTGTTTACATCTGGCAGTCACAAAACACTTTCATATTTGAAGACCATGGTGTCGGTGTTGATCCATGTAGCGCTGTAAATATCGCTGTGATTCCTATTCCTGCACTCATATTTCCTCCTCTGATGCTGTCCTTCTGCTCTACACTTTTTATCAAACTGTTTTTTCGCCCCCTCTAGGCGTGGAGAGAACATACCATGTATCGAATTAACTGCGTCTAGCGAAAAATACGAGGGGCGCTCAATAAGTAATGCAACACATGTGTCCTAAAACCAAGCTCATTTTATTCAAGATTCCAGTACACCATATCATTCTTACTCCTTTAGCTACAAAACCCTATTTTTCAGCATAATCTCCGTTGAGTTGCATGGCCTTACGCCACTTTACTGGGATGGTCCGTTAGCGCGCATTGTACTACTCTACTGCTCGACATGGGAGAAAACGTCTTGATGCATCAATAACGTAGCCATCATCCAGATACTGATTTTAGCGGAGTGCATCCTTCATTGGGCCAAAACATATCAAAGTCAGTAGTTGGGAGATCCGGACTGTGGGATGGATGAGTAAGAACAGTGCAATGAAGCTTTGTGAGCTCCTCTCGAGTGTGCAGAGTTGTGTGATGCCTTGCGTTGTCTGGAGAAGGAGAAGTTCAATTGTATTTTTGTGATGTCAAACACTCTGAAGTCGTTTCTTCAGTTTCCTGAGGGTGTGCGCAACCAGTCGTCACGCGAAAAATTGGACATGTCTGCCAACAACTCACCGTGCATTTGTTCACTGCGAGGTCCCCGTAGACATTATGCAAGACCCCACGAATATCTGCGGTGCTCTGGTTTTACACCAAGATAAACTCAATGATATCTCTCGGCATGGAACGCACCTCCGTTACAAACACGAGTTTGAATAATACGTGTAGCGCTATCAATCTATAGTGACTGAAACCGAAATATTCCAGGATGTCTCTCAACAAATTCCGCATATTTTTCAACCAAAATTGGCCGAGAAAACGAAGTGTTCCGTTATTTATTGAAGATTCCTCGTAGTATAAAGAACATGTACGTATTTTACATAGTGAAATAATAGTTCCCCAACACCTGTAGTTTAATAAAGACGGATGGCAGGTAAGTTTTCTTGATCTCCCTATACCATTCTCAATATTGTTCTCAATATTGTTTAAAGACCGCTCTGAAACTACGCAATGGTTTCAAAATACCGAAGATAAGTAATTCTACTATTCTGTTATATAAAGAAGCCAGAGGTAACCAACAACTATAGCTTAATGAGGTGTATGGAAAGCATCCCTTCAGCTCTGTACCATTAGCGATGGGACGCTAAACTGTTTCTATGTCATCAACCCTCTAACAGCTTTTACGTAGCCCACCATAGGTCCTCAGGTGTGACAAACTCATTTTTTCTGTTTAGACCTTGCACCCAACATCCTCAATAATCTGTTGGATATATTACAATTACTGTATATCCCTAGATGGAGACACCATGATGGAATGAAAAAGTCAAGAAGGAAGTACGGAGAAAGAACATGGCCTTCTTGCTGTGATCCCTAGAAACGACCGAATTAGCAAAAGAGGAGTATTAGAAACAGTGGATGAGTAGAGAAGAAAGTGGATAGAAGAATAGGATAAGATGATGGAGGAAGACAGAAGAGGAAATAAGAAACAGAATGGTCAAAAATAAGAGAAGGCGTATGAGGGAGGATGCAATAATGGCAGATAAAAATTGGAAGCAGGATAATGACAAAGAGCGACTGAAGATAAAGTGGAAAGGGTACTTTGTATGTCTGGTAGATACAGACACTCATGAAGATGGCAATAGTAAACTGAGGAGATAGAAGTAAACTCTGGCGACGCGTGATATGGAAAGAAATGGAAATGGCACTGGACAGGACAAAAGAAAAAAGGCACCATGTATGTATGAAGAAAGTGTCGAAATTTTGAATGCAGCTAGGATAGTGTAGAGACTACGGTTTTATGGTGTGATCAGGGTGGTGTGAAATTAGGACTCCAGAAGATTGCAAACGGGCATTAAATGACACTATTTTCAATAAAGGTAGTAGGATAGCTGGTAGAAATTACAAGGGAGTCACACTGTTACTGGAGAGTAGAATCCCGACAAGGGCGGAGAATAAATTGAGAGAGGAACAGCATGGCTTGAGACCTATGAGGTCGAATGTTGACCTCATATTTCTAGTGAGGCAGCTCCAGGAACACCACTCTGGATTTTAGAGAGAACTTGGGTTGGCCTTTCTCGACATAGCGTCTTCGTACACTCTACTGGCTTACGTTTGCCTGGGAGTGGAAGATCAGGGCAAAATAATGTACTAAATATCATTGCTACCTATATTTCTTATTAACACTCCTCAATAAAATTATCAAAATATGTCAACAGAACCTTACCATATTAAGACAAAACAATCCAATTAAACAAAGCAATTTATGAACAATTATTGATAATACATGAAACAACCTCTTCAAGTTCAAAACTCAAGACTGTCCCAAATAACAGGGTTTTTTGACAAATAAAACATAATGGAAAAACAGTCTTCAAACATTCAGCAATAAACGTCTCTAGAATATGTTTGACTAAAATTCAACAAATAATTCATATTTACGTAAATGGAGTTCATTAAAAGAAATAAAAACAATTAAAGCTGCTTGATATCAAACCACCGCTCACTGGAATATGTGGTCCAAACGACAGGCCCCGAAATTACTTAGGGCAGGTCCGATACATTGCCCAACATACTCTTACTTTTCTAAGCAACCACTGGGTACACGCGCCAAGGCACAAACATGCAAAGACAAGCTGACGAACATAGAAGTAACTTTTAAGTAAAACAAGGAGAAACATATCAGATTACACGCTGTCCATGAACACAAAATAGTTGTAATAAATCGTTAAAGATGATAAGGTAACCCGCCAAAGCAACCAGTCCCACTTATACGTGACTTTTCTAGAAGTTACGGGCCAAACGAGATTCAGCTTCAAATCACGCCACGAGGTGAAAACGGTAAATACTTAACCGTCGCATGGGGCAGAAAACACAGGTAGAAGGAAACCGTGAACGATTGGCTGATGAACCTCACCTACGTTAAACACAAGCTTGGCTTAGATGTATAACCTACCAAAATATATACAACAATATATGCCCCGGCAAGTCGCATAAGATTACGGGCCCAAAAAACTAAAGAAAATGACTTAGTGATTTAGTGCATAATGTACCAGGCAAAATTTTTTTTAACATCATGAATAATGACACATTGACCATTAACCCTGCTTTCTATTGACTTTTGTCATACAAATGTACTGTTCGGGTCGACGGGACCCGACATAATAAAATGCTGAAAAGAAACTTTTACTTACACGCTTTTTTCGTACAGCTTGAGGACACCGACAAATAATAATAACATTAACAAGAGAAAGATCTTCACTAAAGAAAATTTATCATTTTAATATTCATGCAGGGTACATTACGAACAACAGACATTTCCCCCAAAATCACTAAAGAAAATTTATCATTTTAATATTCATGCAGGGTACATTAGGAACAACAGACATTTCCCCCAAAATAGTCATTCTCAACAACTATGTCCGTGTGCCCACATCACTTTCTTTCTTTCTTACTCACTGCAATTTGGACACAAGTAGGTGGGATGTGTTTTGCATACATGTTTATTACATTTTCTACGCAACAAGTTTGTTTTATTGCCATAGCTTGAAGGACATAAATTACAGCGTGCGCCTTTGGCAGAGTTCCTGGTTGTTACTGATTTAGCCACACCTGCCTCTCTCCAAGGCCTGAATGCTCCTGACCATTCTCAAAAAAATCTTCTGCTCTTGGGAAATGATTCCTTGATGCAGTATTCCGTTCATTCAGTGACTTTTCAAGTTCCTCCAAAAATGTTCTCCGTCTAGTCAGTTTTCTTGCATTCCAGGTAGGGTCAACCGAAGCCCACAATACACATGCATTTTAAGCAGCAACTTCATGAATATTGTGGAAAACTATCATGGGCCATCTATTGGTTTTTCGTTTGCATGTATATGTACCTGCTATCTGATCGAGTGTGTCTACAGCTCCTTTGGCTGAATCACTTTTGGCTTCTTATCATCCCCGTCACATGTTTCCCCATTATGGTGGAGAGTGCTCATTAGTACAAAATTCTTATTTGTCTGAGGAATATAGTTTACCATCTTAGTGTCATTTGTGAAGTAAAATGAAAAGCTACGAACCTCCTTGTTGGTCAAATTTTGTGGAAGCTGTGTCTTATTTTAACGTATGGCTCCTAACATTAACAGTTTCCTTTTCAGGAGCAGCTGTACTAAATTGTATGAGATAACAAATTGTCACATGTTACATTCTGACCTCGCAAATCGGAGGTAATATCGGCTGCTACTCTTATTCCCGGATTTTTTTCTAGTTCCTGCACCATTCTCTTTCCTGTATGAACTTAGGCTTTCAGTGCATATGAGGATTTGTGGCCACATGGAGCTCATATCTCGATTCCATATTTTGCCGGTTTGCTTGGGATATAGTTCTTGGATGAACAACCGTCTCTAAATGCTACCAGCTCCTCGTCAACGGTCACATATTCCCGTGGATTATACGGTTTAGGAAGGACTTCTAACCATTCTCATAGATACTGCGAACTGCGACGAGTTTAACGTCGTCTTTCCTCTCTTGTGGAATTGTTGCCAAGTCGTAAGATGTGCGATATTTTACAGAATATTTCCAGGGACGTGGTTGCTCGAAGTATGTTCTGCCCAATATCCTTATTCGAAAAACATTTTGTCGGATCGTCATGTGAGCCCTATACACCCACAAGGGATAGGAGTGTACTTGAAAAAGAGAATAACAAATCTTTGTCCATTGTTTACCACAAACTCGTTGTACCTCAATATGTGATGTATCTATCATTTCATTCTGAAGTGCTGTAGGAAATAATACTGCAAATGAACTTTTTACATCACTTATTCTGATTCTAGTCCTAATGACGTTTGAAGCAGGTAGGCGGCCATGTTGTGCTGGAAGTATGTACACTACTTTGAACAGGCTGTGGGCTGTCGTCATATCATCAGCACACTCTCTTTCAGATGCACTACTGACGTGATCTTCGAACACGGAAAGTGATCCTTCGTCTGTTGAGATATTTACTAATCCTTCCAACTCTCCGTCAGTCAATGACGTAATGACGTAATCGTCATGATGTCGCAATTCAAACTTATCACGACTATAGAGAACAAAAACTGAGCAGAAACAATGGATTATTCGAACAGTTGAGAAATCGTAATGACAATTCCATTGTTGTAAACGCAGCGCCTTCGCTGACTTGTTGAATGCTGAGAGTATGTATCAACAATGAAAACATTACTACTATAAAATATGAGGAAACCAGCAAGTATTTGACTTTAGAGTAATCATATTATTGTCAGGTCACACTGACTCGAATATTACATATGTATCCCTTACAGTTTATGAACAGATGACTTAAAGTACTTTAAAACTTTCTTAACCACATACTGCCCTTGCATTTTCAGACAAATTCACCAAATTTCATAAAGTTACTTTGATATTTAAATAACAAAAAACCAAATTTAAAACCATTCCGAGCCATACAGATCCGAACAGAACTGCAGGGTTAAAAAAACTACATAATTTCAAGCAGCCAAAATCGCAATAATTTGAAACACACAATTAAATTACAGCTCTATGAAAATTACCAAATTGAGGCAGTTGTGTTTCTATACGAGTGACACGCTCCTCAAATCGCCTTCCCAAACACAGGGACAGGGAACAACAACAACAGGAGGCTGAACCAAGTAATAAATAGAAAAAGCACGGTACAAATACGCACAGGAACTGAAGAAATCACAATTATCATGGTCACAGTGCACAAAAATGTCCCTCTTTACGAATGCCGTGTGGCCCGACATCGAAGCGACGAACTAAAAGTAGTTTACCGAGCGTCCAAAGCCGCTGTACAGTAACAAACAGTGTAAAAGCTTGAAGCGTGGGTGACGACGACCCACCGCGCACCTACAGATCTGGTCGGCGAAAGGAATAACGTATGTATGAAGATGGTATCTGTTCTTTCGTACAGTGTTAACTCACTGCCCCTTTCGGAAATTGGTCTCAGAATGTTCTAAATAACAAATAACATTAGTGATCTTGCAGTTCTCGAAAAATGAAATTACAAGAAAATCCAGAACATTTACTGCTTACAGGTGTTGATAAATATCCACGGGGACAGTTGAAAATCCGCGCTCCGCCCGGGACTGGACCCCGGGATATCCTGCTTGCATGGCAGACACTATATCCCACTGAACCACAGAGGAGACAGAAGATAGTACAACTGTACGGACTTATCTCTGACGCGCTCTCCGTAAGACCCACATTTACAGCTTACTGTCCACACACTACATGTGTAGTGCCCCTACCCACTTTACTCATTGCTCGCGGCAGTCAATCTATCGATTCCCATAAAGAGTTTGGAAAATATGAGTGCATCCGCACTGAAGAAGATCATTGGCCAGCAAGCATTATCTACATGAAGGTGGTATCTGTTCTTTCGGACGTAAGCACGAGATCCCGCGTTTGAGTCCCGATCGGGGCACACATTTTCAACTCTGCCCGTTGATATTTATCAACACCTGTAAGCAGCTAATGGTCTGTATTTCATTGTACGAGTAATTTCTTTCAAAGGTCTAGAGTGTCCACTCCCATTTCCGATGCGTGTCCCTCGTGTCCGGATGATGCTGAACCAGGCAAACTTTGAAGTTACACTGGTGGTAGAACAAACAGCTAATACGTTGTCCATCTTGATTCACTCACTGCCTCGCTAGGAAACTGGCCTCACCGTCACTCGTCACGCCACCTTCGCACCCAAGATCTTGTTCCAGGAGACGTGGCATTAGCTATCGATCGCGCAACAATACATCCTCCCTTCAAAACAGGAACTCCGGGACGTGTGTCTGGGCTAATGGGTACTTGTAACTCATTTCCACTCTCTTCGTTACAGAGCGTAAGCGTGAACGGTGTGTTTCAGTGATTTTCTCTGCCTCGTGATGACTGGGTGTTGTGTGCTGTCTTTAGGTTAGTTAGGTTTAAGTAGTTCTAAGTTCTAGGGGACTGGTGACCATAGATGTTAAGTCCCATAGTGCTCAGAGCCTTTTGAACGGTGTGTATACGCTCAACAAAGCGAGGAGGCTTTTCCAGATGCCTTTCTCGCAGATTCTCCACTCCCAAAACATCTCATGAAGACTATATCGCTGACCTAAATGTTCCCTGGACTTTGGTCCTGACTACTCCGTGCTGCTTTTCATTTATGGGCGATGGGCGCTCTGATTATTTGCCCTAGATGTACTCCACTTATCCTTGATTAACTCAGGACTAATATCAGATTTTTGATAACGGGGAATTAAGGGGACAGCAAATATCAGAAGATCGGCGGTGCCTCTGCGCGCCTCATGTCTGGCAGTATTAAAGGCTAGATTCTGCCATGGTAAAGAAAGATCCTATTTAGTCTGAGCCTCAGAGTGGAAAACAATCAGAAAGGACTTTAGATTACAACTAACCCTCTCCGCAAACGAATATTGGGTGTAATAAGGTGTCATGGCGACGCGCTTGACCCCTAATTGGAAAGTGTAGTTCTGAAACTTCCTCCAAGAGAAACAAGGTGAACTGTCGCTAGAACGACCTTCGGAAGACCGACCCAAGATAAAATCTTACTCATACGCCCGATAATTTTTCCAGCGTAATAACACTAATGGAGAGCTACCAGCTGAACCGAGTTGAACCATCATGCACCACAAATATATAGCGCTGCACTCCTCATGTCCGCAAGAAGAGGACAACCACAGTAAATAAAAAGACGCTCCACCGAGTATTCCGCCCATCGGAATTCGACTTAGCCGCCTTGCATTCCTGAAACTCACTACCCATTCTTCTAAAATCATGATAGAAGGTGGATCTGGTTAGGGCTCACAGATCTTGTGAATGGTTTCACGATTCCACAATTCGTACCGGGGAACTTGCTGGCTGGCTCTCAATTGCTCGCTGGTGACCAACGTGGTGTCCTCCTCGTTTTGTTGTTAATGATCCTCAAACAATATCGGAACCTCGAAAGCATGTATCTGCTCGCAACCTAACTCCTGAAGCAATATGGCAGCAGCCCCTGAGTTAGAGGCGTCGGTTTGGCCCACAATGGTTTCAATGAAGTCAAAAACGGCCAGAACAGAATCATTACTCAAAGAAATCTTAAGCACACCAAATGCAGCCTGCTGGATGTCGGCCAAGACAAACGGCGTGCCCTTCTCTCACGATGGGTTTAACGGATCAGCTAGTACAGAAAACTTTGTAAGGAATTTTCGGAAGAATTTAGTCACTCCATTGAAAATCTTAGTGCTAGGAGGGAGGGAACTCTACATAGCTCAGGTCCTAAATTGATCACTCCTGACCCCTTCAGCCGAAGTTACAGCCTGAAAATAGATATCTCACAACGAACTCACTTTAGACGCTTTGACGGTTACCCTGCTTGCCTCAGACGGTCCGAAACCAATCGTAAATTCTCCGAATGCTCGTGCTCGGAGAAGGTGGAACTATAAATTACAACATCTTACAAGTAGTTACACACACACTTGAAGTTCAGATCTCCGAAAATGGAATTGAGTAACCTAGAAAGAACTGTCGCTTCGGTAGAAAGGCTGAAAGGCACCCGGTTGAATTCATATAAGTTCCAGTCAGTGGCACTGGCCGCCTAGGATTCTTCGGCGAGGAGTATTTAGTCTGGTTAAGATCAAAACGGGACAATTAGTGGGCCCCTAAAAACAATGAAAAATACCCGTATAAATCATGGGAAGGCACAGACTCCAAAATTACTTAATGATTAAGGACACGTTAGTCCACAACGGGTCTGGGACACCCATCTCCCTTCCCCATCATTCTTAGGCAGCAAAAAAATTGGAGAGGCATATAGCGAGGTGGACAGTCCTGTAACCCCCTCAGTGAGCATTTTACCTACCACTTCACGCAATACCTTCATCTTACATGGAGATTCAGGTAGGGTCATTGCTTGACCGGAAGAAGACCGGAGGGTAAGATCCGATATTGACTACGATTAGTCACACCCATTTTATCAGTCAGCACTTCCGGGAAACCAAGCAATATCTGAAGGAGATCGTCAGCCTGATCAGGAAGTAAGCGCACGACATGGAACTCCGCCCCACTAACGTTAGTATTGCAGAAACCCGCCCTCCTAGAACGGCGAATCTTCACCGCAGGCCGAAGTCCAAAGTAAAATATCTCAAGGACATAATCTGAAACTAGTAAGTTTTACTTACAATATCACACTCCAAGAGGAGTTCGGTGCTTAAACCCTCCACCAGAAACACCTCCACGGGCCAAGAAAATTCACCTAAATCGTAAGAAATGAGCACGGATCCTTTCAAAGGCAGAACTTGACCATTAACAGTTCTACAAGTTCTACCCACAGGCTTTAAATAGAGAAACTTACTGCTGCCGGAATCTAACAGGGCACAGAGTGGCTCATGTTTAATGTACACGCACACAAATGGAAGAGGATACCTTTTACTTTATTACATGCATTCGGCAACGTGAGAAAGGTGCCACGCCGTTCCTGCCTATCGCGTCAGCTGTCGAAACGGTTTTTTTCTTTGACTTCGCATTGGCGAGCTAAATGCCCCTGCCGACCACAGCGATAATAGCTACCTTGGGAGACCTTCATGTTGCTGGCGGAAACCGCGCCCTACGTGGTTTGGCATAAGACTGAGACGGTGCCGCGACGGAGCCTCTCCTTTGATCGAATTGTTTAATCCCTCTACAACAGTGATTAAGTTATCCAAATCACGATAAGTTGTCACCCTCTCGACAAATGAGACTCTGGAACGATACTACAGTTTCATCATTTGCAAAATGGTGACAATAACTCCGTGCTCAGACAAATCTAGATCAGAATCCACGGCTGCCGTGATTACTTTATGAATTTACTCAACCAGATTCTCATAATCATGCTGGACACGAAAAAAAAATGATTAACGAGGTTGCTCCTAACCCTGGAAGATAGGCGCTCCCTTAGCACACGGGGGCGCAATAGGGTACTTGACTGATTTCTGGAAATTGCTTTAAATGATTAACTATGTCATTTTATGCTCTTAACATGTTTTAACCTCTTGATTTACAGTATTCTTTTAAAAAATCGAAATGAAATTCAAACAACGTGAACGCTCGCCAAAAGCTCCATTCCAGTCATGTGATGGCTGTGGCGTCACTGGCTAGCTCGCTGCTCCTACTGTCATAATGCTAATTCACAGTGATGTCTTGTCTTGGAATTTACGTTTCGGAAAATGGGTTACAAATGGTGAGTAGGACCATTCTGTACAACTACATCTACAAAAATTCCTGGAAACCTGTTTTTGTGTGTTCCAGGGAATGAGAAGGTCCCTAAAATATGTTCGCAAGGACCGGAAAATTGCCACCACGTCGACGGAAAAGTTTAATAACTTAATTAAAAATGTCTTGCACTGTGGAGTAAACTATAACTTATCTCCAAGATATGCACTCCCACTGTTACAGTGAAGGATAGCGTCATTCAGTGAAGTTAAACACCTAGTGAAAATTGTCGTTTTACCTACTTACACCTCAGGTATTTGGGAACGCAGTGGTTAGAGCAGTGAACTCTCGAATTTTATAAGACGATGTCCTTAGATCGGTGGTTCTCATGTAACCCAAAAGAACATTTTAACTTATTTGTGAAACGACTCGACAGTCATATGAAAGCCAAATCAGAATGAAAAGACTTCACCACACCGATTAGAAACAGAATGTTACTCTGAAACTTCCTGGCAGATTAAAACTGTGTGCCGGACCGAGACTCGAACTCGAGACATTTGCCTTTCGCGGGCATATTTCTATACTGTCTAGCTAGGACTCTTACTGTTTAAACTTCGTCAGTTTCATCATCTTACATAAAGATGAAGTATGTCTGCTTCACACGCTAACGTTATTTTACTCTCACAAACATCACAGCCCTTACGTTTGTGTCACCTGAACGTTGTACACGCTTTATATCCCTTCATATCACTTCATCGTCCTACGCCTCGTTGTACTGCGGACGTACAGTTATAGCTTCATTAGTAGCAATGCTTTCCAAAAAGATGAATTGATTTTTCGCAAAGTAACGTGTTTATCCTCTGTTGTCCGTTTCTCCGACTAAGACTAATGTGAATGTGTGAATAATACAACCCACAATCGAAACAACAGCTACTATCATTCCTGGTTAAACGTGTACTGGTATTTCGTGTTGCAAACTATATGATCCTTCCAGGATTCGGACATGTGACCTCTTACACTCTAATCGAAATGTCTGTCTGTTGCGCCACGGAACGCATTAAGTCTCTTGAGTCGTCTCTATACAGGAAACCAGCACTAAGTATTAGCAAGAATAATTTGTGCTTTGGGTTGTAGCTCATGACAGCTAATCGACAATCTAGTTATAAAATATGGAACCATTTGCAAAAAGTTTTATCGTTCCTTAGTTTTGAGGGAGTTTAATGATGTTGCAGTGAGCAGGGAAAAGAATGGCCGTCGTTGCACTTGTCGCCGCTCTAAACGGTTGGAGCTCAAACACATCAACTTTGGCAAGGTTTCCACTATCAGCGTTCAGAAAATTACTTTCTATTATTTCTTAAGAACTGTAATTACATTTACCGTCTGTTGGCAGTAAAAGTCCGTAAAAATCTCGCAACTTCGGCTAATGCTGCTATTACGAGATTATAACTTCGTCTTTTTCCTAGCCTCTGACCCCACCAGAGCATCGGCCAGTAACAGAGCGTTTTCCATCATGTGACCAGATCTTGATATATAATAACTTTTAAGCTTTAATTACGTACTATAACAGATTTTTGTGAGAATATAGACCGTAAATGCTATTTACATGTTGTAATCAATCAAAATAACAACAATATGAACCATATTTTTAACATAGGAAAATAGCCTGTGGCCTTAAACAGACCGTCCTCGCTAAGACCTCACCGACCATTTCGGCCAAGGACTCATGACGCAAATGACAGATTAACTGAAAAGTGGTTTCCCACGACATTCTAAAGGCCTTAACTTGTTCATCCAAGGTAAGAGAAAACTCCGAAAATTTAAGCAACTCTCGTTGAATATCTATAGCAAGGCAGACCTTATGCAACACATTCAAGAATGGATTCGGTAATTTAGCAAAATTGGACTGCGGATTCTCTCCATAGATAATTCTGGGCCGCGGAGGAATTGTTCCGTTTACGGTAACCACCGGATATGGCAATTCAGTAAGCCCCTCATCACTTTCCTACTCTAAGACACTTAAACTAATTTACCAATTTATCACTTTATTATGGAGTTGGTCAACGTTAGGTCTGATATGGGTATCGATGTCTTCACCTCTCCGCAGCCGATACGTAATTTACCCCTGCATCCGGCACAGCTGAACACGATGGGGCACTGAAACAGAGTAACTTCAATCTCTGCTCCATCTCTGGCAGGGAAGCGATATAGTGTTCGAAGGTCACTCTCATGTGACCAATACGCTCGGTTGTCACCTACAGCGGAGCACACATATCTGTGTGAAGACGCCCCGATAGCTCTGTTTCGTCCCCCTTCTCTGCCAATCCTCGTATTTTATTCTCGCATCCTCGTATATCAGCTGGCCTTTGCGAAGACAACCCACACCCATCACTTGAGGCTTCGTAACAGACGAATAAAACTCCTCAGGAAAAGTAACTTTACCAATTAGATTAGGAGGGCTAACAGTGCCTTGAGATGTAAAGGCAAAACATAAAACAATTTAAAAACAGACACTGATAAATAATAAAACAATGCCTTCAAATGTTCTTTTGCTTTGTTAAAAAGATAAACAATTAATTACAAGACTGTAGATTGTACCAAATAACAGTGTATTGCAACATGTATAACGTAATAAAAAAACAGTCCAAAACAGGCAACAAACATTTTTAGAATGTGTTTCACTAAAGTCCAAAAAATAAATCATGTTTATCCAAAAGGAGTTCATTAAAATAGAGGAGAAACAACTGAAGCTGCTTGATATAAAATCACTATGCCCCGGGCAACGTAGTTCAGAGTAATGAGCCCGAATTACTTAGGGTAGGCCCCGATATACTGTCCGCCACACTCTTCCTTTTCTAAGCAAA
Organism: Schistocerca piceifrons; assembly: GCF_021461385.2. Classification (NCBI taxonomy): domain Eukaryota; kingdom Metazoa; phylum Arthropoda; class Insecta; order Orthoptera; family Acrididae; genus Schistocerca; species Schistocerca piceifrons. The sequence goes on along the minus strand of NC_060139.1, from coordinate 427,989,333 downwards.
CTAGTGGCTACACATACAACGACAGCCAGATCAACAGAAAAGTAACTTTTGAATAAGATGGGTAAAAGCTTAAGTCAGCAGATTAGACATTGGCAATGTACACAAAACAGTTGTAATAAGTCGTTAAAAGTTGATAAGGTAACTGGCCAAGGCAACCAGCCCCAATTATAGCTGATTGTAAAAACGTTCAGGTTCGAACCGAGATTCAGCGTCAATTCACGGCACGAGAAATACTTAACCATTGAATGGGACGGAAAGCAGGGAAAAGGAAAACGCGAACGGTTGGCTTATGAACCTCATCTACGTTAAACACAAGCTTGGCTCTGAAGTAGAACCCACCAAAATATATGCAGCAAGATGAATGTTGATATGACTCATAAGCTTGTGGGCTCCAGGTAACTGAATAAAGCGACTTGGCGATTCAGCGCACATTGAACCAGGCAAAAAATTTTTGAACATTACGAATAATGACACACTGAACACTTAAGAAAAAACCCCAAGCAGTCCAAAATCACAATGATTTAAAACACACAGTTAAATCACAACTCTATGAGTCACCAAATTGAGACTCTTATGTTCCATCATCTTTCGGGCGTGCACTCGGGACAGCGACAATTCTTCTTGAGATATTTCGGCTAGAAACCTCCCAGCCAACTTCAAGGCGAGTCGGAGACTGAGTTCATAGCGTTCGCGCGTGCCTATTTATACGGAGAGTCACGTGATACTCTTATGTTTACATACAAGCGATACGCTCTTCAAATCGCCTTGCAAGATTGGAACAGGGTATCAAGAGCAACGTCAAGCTGAACGGAGTCAGACACAGAAGCTGCATGGCACAAACACGAGCAGGAACCGAACCAGTCACAATTATCACGCTCACACTGGGAAGTAAGAGTCGTAATGAATGTCGCGTGGTCTCGGCGGCGAAAAATTACGAACTAGCTTCCGAAATCGCTGTGCGGTAACAAACAGTGGTAAAGCTTGGAGCCGCGAGAAGATGCTTGGATGACGACGACCCATACCCTCCTCCAAATCTTGTCAGCCAAAGGAATAACGTATCCACCTCCGTTTCCGATGTACGACCCTCGTGCCCGGAAGATGCTTAACCTGATGGACTTGGAAGTCACACCACTGCTAGAAGAAACAGCCAGCTCGTTGCCTGCAGGCCTGCACTGTCCGTACTGCTCCACTCACTTCTTCTCCCAGACAGTGACCTCAACGCCACTCGCGGCAAACCTCCTTCACCCCCTTCACGCGAAAAATCGTGTTCCAAGAGACGTGGCGCTAGGTATGGTTCACGAAACGATTCACAAATTTACTAGAAAGGTCCTGAACGTACTAGAAATGAAAAGAGTGGAAATAGAGGAAACAAGCAATGTGGAGGACATGTAATGTTGAAGTCTGAATAGTGTGAAAATGGGAAATGGAGGGACGGATTGATTATACTAAACAAGTGGTATGAAACAGGCTGGGCGTTGTCACCTCTCCTCTTCATTGCAGTCCTAGATCAGATAATAACTATGGAGGCAGAAAATACTGGAAAGGACAAGCTGAAAGCAGTAGTGTTCGCAGACGACTTGATTATCTGGGAAAACAGAGAGGATGAGATTCCGTATCACCAGGAAACTTGGAAAGAGACTGTAAGGTATGGAACTGTACGAAATGAAATTTAATGTAAAGAAATGTGAGAGCCAAGTATCAACTAGATAGAAAGGTAGACCAACTAGCAGAATAAGAAGTGGAGGTGAACAATTGAAGAAGTTGGGAAGTGTGATAGAGCAAAATAGAAGAAATGAGGAAGAGATCAGTGAACGTGTCAGACGTGCAGAAGCATTCCCGGAGCCTGGTTTGAAACAAAGACGTTTCACAAAAAAGAAAAGAAGTGATTTATAGAAGTTACTACATCTCAGCACTGACCTATACATCTATAACAAGGTTAATGAAGAAACAGATGTAAGCAGATTAGGCATGTGAAACGTAGCTCCTCAGAAGTAGGAGAGAAATAAGAAGGAATTTTAGGTAATGGAAATAGGAAAGAGGAACACTTGCAGAGCAGGAAAGAAACGCTAAGGCTAAGATGGTATGGACACATAAAGAGCTAGTTGGCATATAAACTTGTACTACTGTAGTAGGCGTAAGCTTCGTGTCTATCTTGGCCACAATAATGCGTTCACTATGCTGTTTGTAGTAGCTTACCCGCATTCCTATTTACCTATTCATTATTAAACCTACTCCTGCATTACCCCTATTTGATTTTATATTTATAACCCTGTATTCACCTGACCAAAAGACTTGTTCCTCCTGCCACCGAACTTCACTAATTTCTACTATATCTAACTTTAACCTATCCATTTCCCTTTTTAAATTTTCTAACCTACCTCTCCGATTAAGGGATCTGACATTCCACGCTCCGGTCCGTAAAACGCCAGTTTTCTTTCTCCTGATAACGACGTCCTCCTGAGTAGTCCCCGCCCGGAGATCCGAGTGGGGGACTATTTTACCTCCGGAATATATTACTCAAGAGGACGCCATCATCATTTAATCACACAGTAAAGCTGCATGCCCTCGGGAAAAATTACGGCTGTAGTTTCCCCTTGCTTTCAGCCGTTCGCAGAACCAGAACAGCAAGGCCATTTTGGTTAGTGTTACAAGGCCAGATCAGTCAATCATCCAGACTGTTGCCCCTGCAACTACTGAAAAGGCTGCTACCCTCTTCAGGAACCACACGTTTGTCTGGCTTCTCAATAGTTACCCCTCCGTTGTGGTAGCTCCTACGGTACGGCTATCTGTATCATTGAGGCACGCAAGCCTCCCCACCAACGGCAAGGTCCATGGTTCATGGGGGGATTTTGAAATACCTATTTTAATTCTGTCAGATTTATTAGATCCGTCCCTTCCTCTGCTTTCTCTTCCACTGGCTCATCTCGAGTCGGATTATGCCCTAAATTCATGTCATGCTTCATGCTGTCTTCTGGTCTTAACTCATCAATTTAGAGTCAGCATTGCGTTTGCTCTGTGTTCGCTTGCACTTCTAAGTTGTGTGTTGCGACTTTTCTACAATGTAAACGTTGTCGTTTCTTTGTATTATCGGATTCTGTCTAACGATTTGAACAGAGATGAGCAGAGGCGAAGGCTGAACGGGCTTCCAAACTGCTATGATCAAAATCGTTTTTAAGTGTTAAATTCGACATTCTACAAGAATTCAGATTAACCTTTTTCCTGATGTTCTCATTTATTTCAAGTTTTCAAGACAGCTTCGTCAAGTTGGTTCCACAAACGTAATTGATGGAAATACAGCGGTCTTTGTTATTGCTTGTGAAGTTTATTAAAATAAAATTGAAATCAAGATTTCTGAAATACTTTTAATGAAGCTTTCTGTGGAACTGGTGCCTTCCGCTCACCCAAATACTCGCTAGTAGTATTACTTTCTTCGTGGGGTCATCGCTGTCATGTAGATGGTGGCAATGTTGGTTGCGCGATACGCTTTCTCACGTCATCACCACCCCCACTTCCCCATCTTTCTCAAAGGACGCAATCTGCGTATCCCGCCTGCGTGCTTCTAGAGAAAATCTCTTGTTGAAGTGTGTGAACGTTATCGAAACGTCTGCGTATCTATATCTGAGGTGGGACATAGGAATCAATCCGCAATTTCCCTAGCTCGATGTGGCGACGGTATTCACCATCCCTCGTCGTTAATCCGTGAGGCGGTTTGGATCTGTGGCAAGCTCGTCTCCCCTAATACCAGAAGCGACGAGTTAATACGCTCGATTATCCCGACGGGTCCCAGAATTGAAATAAAGGTACAGAGACTCGTACAGGTCATCATGTCTATGCGACGTTGGCCCTCAAAACAAATTATGAGGGTAACTCGCACACAGTTAATTAATTGTTCTCTTTAACTGAGTGTTTCGATTATAGTTTCGCTTATTAATTTGAAAGTTCATGTGAGTGGTAAATAGCAAAATTTAGGAATCGACCTTTTTAAAGTCTTTGCACGTTATGACTGTAGTTGCATGCTTCACATATTTAAAATGCAACTGTAACGCCTCCCAAATTTTAAACCTTCAGTTATTAAATCATCAAAGGAAAATAACTAATGATTATTCATACGTGATATTTAATAAGTTTCCTTAGCAGAACCTCACCATCTTTAAACCGGTACACATTGTAACTGTTTCTATTACATCTTGTACAAGTGAACTGTAACACCTAATTTGTTGATTTTTTCCGGAATATCGAGTCGTCATTTCATTACTAATGTCAGATATTCTTAGTTTTCCGTTACATTGTGGATTTAAGAAATTGTTTTCTGTACAACAATAGAGCTTTTAACGACTCGTGTTTCAATTAATATCCTTGTTGGTTTTTGGAGAGGGCAACATGGGAACTGTAGGGAGAAAACCATTACGCTGAGTTGATATCCAATGACGTTCATATTTTGCAGTTTTTCTGAATGAGGATTAATAAACTAAAACAGTATATGTAGCACAGATTACTTTCCTGCAATTCAAGTACTTCTTAGCATTTTGCTAATTCTCCAGGACATTAAGTACGTATGGCAGATCTGACATTTTCTTACATTCAGAACGTTTGAACTGTTTGATTTGAGGACTTATAAGCGATGGATGGTTGAAAATCGGAGCTGGTACTCTTATCTCTGATGAGATATTCTACATTTGGATTATTGGGCGATGAGAAGTATTCATGAATACAGACAAGGTATGTGGTTCCTGTACACTTATTGGAGCATTTGTGATGTGATCTATTTGTACCTAGTAGCGATGGCATCACATTCGGAGTATTAAACAATGTGCATACATTTCCGTCTTAGTCAATCGTGGAAAGATCAAAGCTGGCTAATACCCTTGAGTGCGACATTTTTGGAATACAATTTAGAGATTTCAGGATAGATTTATTGGTGAAAGATGAAGGCAACATGACTGATGGTGGTGAGTGGCGTAGGTGGAGGCGGACATAAGCGACAATATCATTCGAATGAGAGTTTCTTAAGCTCGAAGCGATGACTTTACAACATTATCAACGCAAGAAACACTGAAAGCTGCAACTGACTACATTTTCCTTGCACTAACATAAAATCCAAGTTGACTCACGTCTTAAACAAGACTTCGTTGCTATTTGAAGACAGTTGATGCTTAAATTAAGGCCGAGATATAACAATTCGTTTAGTTTTCTGGTTCACTTACAATTTCGTCTACTTCACTGCTATATGTAATGCTCACAAAGTGATTTGCCAAGTAGATGAATCTCTAAATCTTTTGCGAGATACATTGAGGTGCCAAAGGAACTGGTATAGGCACGCGTATTCAAATTCAGAGGTATGTAAACAGGCAGAATATGGCACTGCGGTCGGCAACGCCTACGTGAGACAACAAGTGTCTGGCGCAGTTGTTAGATCGGCTACTGCTGTTGCAATGGCAGATATCAGGATTTAAGTGAGTCTGAACGTGGTGTTGTAGTCGGCGGACAAGCCGTACGACCATTTCACGAGTCTACTGTGAATATCAGGAATCCATTAAAACATCAAGTCTCCAATATCGCTGCGGCCGGAAAAAGATCCTGTAAGAACGGGACCAACGCCTACTCAATAGAATCGTTTAACGTGGCAGAAGTGCAACCCTTCCGCAAACTGCTGCAAATTTCAGTACTAAGCCATCAACAAGTGTCAGTGCGCGAACCCTTCAACGAAACATAAACGATATGGGCTTTTGGAGCCGAAGCCCTATTCTTGTACCCTTGATGACTGCACGACACTAAGCTTTACGCCTCGACTTGGCCAGTCAACACCGATATTGGACTGTTGATTACTGGAAACATGTTACCTGGTCGGACGAATCTCGTTTCAAACTCTATCAAGCGGATGGACGTGTACGGGTATGAAGACGGACAACCTCATGAATCCATGGACCCCGTATGTCAGCAGAGGTTTGTTCAAGGAGATGGAGGCTCTGTATTGGTGTGGGGCGTATGTAGTTGGAGTGACATGCGACACCTGTTACGTCTAGGTACGACTCTGACATATGATACGTATGTAAGCATCCTGTCTGATCACCTGCGTACATTCATGTCCTTTGTGCATTCCGACGGACTTGGTCAATTCCAGCAGGGCAATGCAACGCCCCACACGTCCAGAATTGCTACAGAGAGGCTCCAGGAACACTCTCCTGAGTTTAAATGTCTACGCTGGCCACCAAACTCTCCAGTCATGGATATTATTGAGTATATCTTTGATTCTTTACAACGTGCTGTTCAGAAGAAATCCTTACCCCCCACCCCCACCCACCCACGTACACTTACGGATTTATGGACAGCCCGGCAAGAGTTATGTTGTTGTTCCTTCCAGCACTACTTCAGACAATAGTCGAGTCCATGCCAAGTCGTGTTGCTGCATTTCCGCGTGCTCGCAGGGGCCCTACGCGATATTAGGTAGATGTGTCAGTTTCTTTGGCTCCTCAGTGTATATGTTAACGCCAGACGTTACAGATTTATTCGTTTCAATTCTTATTTCAGTACCCATTATGTAGACAGCAGTTCGTAGTATCACACACTCAATAAACATTCCATCGTTGGTCACGTTAAATGACATGTCTGTAGTAACTGAAGGATCAGTCTTGTATTGCAAGTATGGACGACGAATATAGCGGCTGTATGCGAAGCACCATGACATCGTTTGGCTACAGATTAGTAACGACATTAGAGAGATTGTTTTATGAGATATGTAAGCTGCTTACGGATACGATATAGTCGACAGAGTTGGAAAATTGTAATTTGTGTTAGAAAATATTCTACGATATATCGTCGCTTCTAAAGAACGTAAGAGGAACAGGACGGAATCTTTCCAACGTACTTTATCGATAAAAACTTGATATCACTGCAAGTTCATTTTACTGTGGTCCACCAGTCTGTGAAGATATTAAGTTGAATGTGTGTTGTATATTTTGTATATTTATGTGACGAAATTTTTCAGGTTCATCTCCATCAGTAATTGCGTGCTCCATGACCGTGTTATTGACATCCGAAGTAGTAGGAAGGGCAGCCCCGATCGTAAATTTTTAATCTGTTTTCTGCAGACCGATTTGAGCAACTGTGTGGCTGTATTCAGTGCAGTTATATTCAGGTCACGATGCCCTGAACATAATTACACTGTAGATAACTACACAGTAGCTGAAACCGATCTGCAATAAACGGATTAAAAGTGTGCGACCTATGCTGCCCTTGCCCCTAGCTTCGATTTGTGATGAACTGTTCTCCCATCCGTTCTTTGTCAAAGCAATGGGCATAATTGCTGTTTAGTAGGTTATCAGTGAGTGTCACCTTGTGTTGTAACTGCAAGTATCTGGAAATTTCTGCCTTCTTACTCTTTGCTTATATTGCACAGTAAATCGGAAGAACGAACCCCCTCCTTGATACGTTTTCAGATATGGCGTACGTACGTGCGTAGATATGGCGCCGTAAAACTTGCGTGGTCACACTGATATCACACCGGGATATTAGTTTCTGCGTGTGCTGATATCACTTTTAGCTTCGCGGTTTATGGGTGGTTCCTTTTTTTTGCTGAAAGTGAGCAATTACAGAATCCAATCTCCATTAGCGCACAGAACACGCTGATACTTTTCACACAGCGATGTACTTCAAGATTTTCCTGTTCTTAACTCCTGAAAAATAGATCTTCTTCGCAACTAAATGTAGATAAATTATTATTGTCCTGTGATAATTGATGAGTGGTGCATCGTTAATACAGGAACTTATTTAATCAGAGGGGACTAACAAATGAAAAACAAAAACGCTTGAAATCAACTGTTGTGTTTCTCATGCCTGTTACCATAAATTCTTTGAACGACTTAATTAAGTCTTAGGGAAGACATTTACATGAATAATACAAGTCCATAACACGTACCAAATTTCTTAATTAATGATTTCTGAATATAAAGTAAAGCAAATGTGATATGTGTGCTGACAGAATCTTCCAGGAGGCCTTTGGATTGCGTTCACATTTCATAGAAAGTGCTTCCAATTCATTATAATTAACGTAGGCCAGTTTCCGTCGATTAGGAGACTCCGTAGGCTTTTACTCAAAGATGTTTTCATCAACGGACGTAAAAAATTCTGCTACTATGTGCGCGTAACAACCGCTGGCGCTGTGTTACGGTTTACGATGCTATATCAGTAGAACGTGTTACTCTGTTATACATTAGCATCACCAGGTTAAGATGTCAGAAGAATGTCATCACCAACTGATACCAGTAATTGCATAATTAATTTGCTATCGAAAACTTTAATGAATAACGTTCTCCGTAATTCACGGATCACTGTCCTCCTCCGATGTCACTATGACTCTTTTATGAAAGAAGCTGAAAATAATTTTGAAATATCAATGCGCAGGAAGATTTCTCTCATATTTCATAGATGTAGTACAACTACTGAAAATAAAAATCGGTGTTAGCTTTTTAATAATATCGAACATTTTTACTAGTTTTCGAGACCTATTATTTTCTTCTCTCGATACAGCTGGTATCAAAGTTAAACTTATTTTGGCAGCAGTGAGTGATAAATTACTACTTAATATGTTAGTTTCATAACAAGATATTGATTTTTAGTTCTGATGACTCTAAAGTCATTACAAGTTAACTAAATATATTTATGAGTAGGAATGCAATGCCGAATCTTAAAAAAGAGATCTATGAAAATCTCGATTGCCTACATGCAGAAGAAAGGATGCCAACCATACACATGTCGTCATTATCCCTACTCGTCATACCCACTCATTCACTCCTCCACCATCGCCCCTGCCCCTCCCTCTTACCAACTCTCCTTCTCACATATACTCCAATCACCTGCCAGAGTGACCAAACGGTTCTAGGCACTACAGTCTGGAACCGCGCGACCGCTACGGTCGCAGTTTCGAATCCTGACTCGGGCATGGATGTGTCTGATGTCCTTAGGTAAGTTAGGTTTAAGTAGTTCTAAGTTCCAGGGGACTGATGACCTAAGAAGTTAAGTCCCATAGTGCTCAGAGCCATCTGAACCATTTGAACCTAACATTTTAAAGCGAAACTAATCTCCTCCCAAACAGGCCATGAAGGTCCAACGGTACCGACCGGCCGCCGTGTCATCCTCAGACTACAGGCATCACTGGAAGCGGATATGGAGCGGCATGTGGTCAGCACACCGCTCTTCCAGCCGTATGTCAGTTTCCGAGACCACTACTTCTCAATCAAGTAGCTCCTCAGTTTGCCTCACAAGGCTGAGTGCACCCCGCTTGCCAACAGCGCTTGGCAGACCGGATGGTCACCCATCCAAGTGATAGCCCACCCGGACAGCGCGTAACTTCGGTAATCTGACGGGAACCGCTGTTACCATTGCGGCAAGGCCTTTTGCCAGCCTAATATGATACCCACTATTAAAACTAAATAAGCACATAACATATTTTAGTAGCCATTATAACGAAATCTAATGGGAATATAGACCCCACAGCAGCCATTGAAACGGTATCCAAACGGTCTGAAATGTTCTCCACATAGAAACACACACACACACACACACACACACACACACACATACACACACACACACACACACACATATGAGACGTGGGAGACACGCCCAAGATTACTTCAACTCAAGGTAATAATTACCAATCAAACACAAACTCTGGCTTTTAATTTTCAGCGGATTTTGTTTAACAATTGCATGGCAACAGCAAACTGCTGTTACCCTAGAATAATACACGTAATTGCTCTTTAATTTGTAACATTACCAAGCAGAAGAAATGTTCACGGGCGTCAAGGCCCACCCCAAACAATAAATAACTTTAAAACCCTCTTTACATAAATCTTACGTACCATACAAACAATGAATGGTTTCCTAAAAAAAACTCCCGCAGAAGTAGGACACCTTTTAAGATATAACAGCAGAAAGAATTCACAGTTCCTCTTTCTGTATAAAATATTAAAAACCCAGTGCAATGAAAGGCATTTTCCAGGTATTACAAAATTTCAGTGACAAGCAATGGCACATCATATGTGCGCGGAAACTATAACTCAGATCGAGTGTGAATGAAAGCTGAAAGGAACGGTGAAAAAGGAAAGACGAACGCCTCGGCGCACCAGGAACAAATAATAAAATACACAACTGAAATTCGCCGAAGAACTACTGATAAACATTACGACAGCGCTATCGATTACAAGTCAAAGTGGCCACCGCCAAGGCGGCGTCCCCCACTTAAACGACCATCTACAACGGACGATGCGCACCGCTGATCATACAACACAGAACCACAACTGCAACTGGGCAGTATCCAGAGTAACACAATCCTTAAAACATTAGAAAACATTCCTAATCAGAAATAAATAGCTGCACTAGTCTGTCATTAATAATGTGAGCAGACATGCTTATTAGTGCCAGAGCAGGAAGTGATGATATATTCAAATATATAAGAAGCTGGTCATAGAGCCAAATCACTTCCTCCTAACTTAACTCTTACCATAATCCCAGAGCCGATTAATTATATATATATATATATATATATATATATATATATATATATATATACCTTAAACCCACACACAATAATAACCATATGACAGGGCTCTTGCACACAGTTAATTTTTCATCATTAACCCCCAGCTTGTTAACCTCTAAACGCATTACCTAAATACCAGCAGGTTATATTGGAGTGCATAGACACGCACGTAGGTATGCACTCCTTAACCGTATCTTAAGTCCGTCCAAAACAGGCAAACCTCATTCACACAAGTAATCAATGTTCAATAAGTTGTGCACCAGTGGTCAATAAGACACAAATAACGTGGGCGTCCAAACAAACGCTGTGAGAGCCGTTAACTGCAAACACCATGAAATTCAGTGTACACATATGCAGCAGAACTTTAAGAACCTGAATAGTTACCACCGTTTTATTCTGTAGCGTAACCGGTACCAGGCCGATTTATTCCAAGGCCACTTCCGCATGTACACATCCTTTAGCAGCACAGACGAGACCATTGACCTCTCACAACGGCGTCCATAGGACTTTGCATGCATAGCTTGTGCATAGGACTTTGCATGCATAGCTTATGCAATTTCTGACGCGGACATTTTATCCCAGAAACTTGCAGTTTGTTTCAAGAAAATGGTTACCCCGAGAAGCAGATTCCATCCCCAGAAATTCATGAAATCCATCATAGATAAGAGGCATTTATTCCTTACGGTGGGGACGTATTGTTGAAGACTGGAAATATTTCAAGCAATTTTAACATTAGGAGTGTGTTCCTTCCGCGTTCCAGGATTAAGGACCACTCGGCTGTGTTGAAGATGATGTGGGATTCAGGAAGCCTGTGGTATACAACATTGTTTGCCAGTGTGGGGAGATCTACGTTGGCCAATCGATCTGCACCGGTCAGGAGAGGTGAATGGAACACGAGGCTACAACAGCTTGAAAAATCAGTGACATCGGAATATTGTTTAAACAAGGGACACGGAATGAGATTTTATACGACTCTGATAGTTGCCAGTACTTTCGTGCTTTGTATACGAAATAAGACTGGCAGGGTACATGATCAATAAAGAGAAGCAACTTCCTCCTAGCAGGATGTGTAACCAAGCACCAAAGCTCTTTGGTGTGCCCAGATAGAGCGCTTAAATTAAGTCCTTGAGTGTGATATACCGCTGGCGATGGTGTTCTATTAACGGCAGTGCCACCAGACCAGTGTTGGAGGCACTAACTGTGTTGGGCTCGGCTGGAGTCGTGTGTGATACGGAGGGCTACAGCCGGGGTAACAGGTTTCAGTGCGACTTAGCATCTATATTCTCCTAAAGATGGTGGACAAATGGACCGCAGAAATATTGAGTCATGTTGATTTTACGTTCCAGCAGATTACCAAGGAAAGCCTACGAAGTTCACGAGTGTTTGCTTTACCTATAGATTTATTCTGTGGTGCCTATATCCCAGTCATGAGTATTTTTCATTGATTGTTACAGAACAATGGAGGTTCGACGGTAATTCCATTTGCGTTTTGTAGTCGAAGTCTTACATATTTTCAGAATAATACAATTTTACTTAGGTGCAAATTTAGAATTTCCATTAATGATACGTCAATTGTAATCCTACTTGCATATTATGATAAGCAACCTGTGTGTGTGTGTGTGTGTGTGTGTGTGTGTGTGTATGTGTGTGTGTGTGTGTGTGTGTGTGTGTGTGTACACTATAAATCATTTCTTATAGTTTTTTCGGTATAATGACAGTGTTTTCGACATATCACCCTTTCATCTCAGTGTTGTTCCGCCACTGTCATTGGCTATGTCTCATCTTTGTCATGTTCCGCCACTTTCTTTGGTGGCGTTGTATGCAAACACTCATATGATGAAGTTATTCTAGTGTATCACGAAAATGCCGTTTCGGAATAAGAATCCCATCAAAGGCCTTTCTTCCAACCTAAAATCATGTTTCGCAAATTCATTTGATTCTGATTAGGCTGTGCATGGTTTCACTCGATTTTTGTTATTACGTAGTTGATTATGGGGAGATCCTTTTGTACAGAACCTCGAGTAGGTCAAGTTTTACTGCAAATAAAAATCGGTATTAGCTTTTTAATAATATCGAACATTTTTACTAGTTTTCGAGACCTATTATTTTCTTCCCTCGATACTGATGCTTGCTAATGTGACCCATTACTGGAAACTTGTAAAAAATTCATGTGACGCCAGTTCGTTCTGTAACCCACACATGACATTACCTCAGATCTAAACGCTATCACCATTTACGTATTTCAGACAAGGGGATAGCATTGTGACACTTGACATAGACAGAATGCGCGTTGCTCATGCATTCTTTCTTAGGAAGAGGAAATAGCATTGACATAAATATTCTTTGTTGACTCACTTTCGGAGACATTTTAATCGCTGAATCAACATCATGACACTTAAGTAACATAGTAGAACAATTTAGACGTGGAAATATTTAATTTGAAGGTCTACTGTCGCTTACACAAAGTGTAGGACTAAACACTGGATTAACCGCTTTGTTCCAGTAGCTGGCGTTAATTACTACTGCATATTCGCTTGTCTGCTTTCCAGCTTAATATAGTATCGTAGTCAACATCCGTTTTGTGCAGTTATATTTTTCGTTGCGTTTATTTATTTAGGCCTCAACATGAAATTTCAGCTGCCTGTTAAGAAATTATCGTTTAGCCACATGTGTTTTGTAACTATTCAAGCATGAAAATAGCTTGGCAGCAGTTAATTTGTGAGTTCCAAAACATGTTTTACGCAGAAACTGTTACGAATGTGTGTGTCTGTGTGTGGGGGTGGGGGGTTGGGGGAGGGGGAAAGGAAATTACACTTGACATAAACATCCCAAGTTGGCATTGCGGACATACTTTCCAGATATTTTAGAAGTAGAATTAGCAATGTGTCAAAGACCATAGTACAATTTAGATGATGAAAATATTTAACTTGTTGATTCGTTGTACCTTACACCAAGTATGCTGCAGATATCAAAGTTACTGACATTCGCAAGTGCACCATCTCTATCCATAACATCATTGGATTAGCCAGACGTGTCCTAACAGTCGCGCAGAAATGTCGAGTATATGGGAGACTTGTCTGTTTCAGACGAGTTCAGATCCAGTAAAGTCGGGGTTTACGGAAGTTAATGATCTGCAGCGTGAACAGCGCAGTGAATATGTAAAATGTTTTGAAGCAGAACTTAAAAGTCGAGCATTGAGTGGGCCACAGCACAAATAAGAATCACCTTGTCCACAGCTTTTCAGTACGAATATTCCTTGTAGCGGAGCGATAAATCCCGGTGACAGGTGAGCGACAGTGTGGTAGATTACTAAGAGACCAACTGATGAGACATACTTCATTTTTTTGAAGTTTCTGAAGAAAGGAGCCTCATCAAGAAGAGAAAATACGCTGTGGTGAGAATTCTTCGAGGATATCCGGGAGCCGGCCGTAATGGCCGAGCGGTTCTAGGCGCTACGGTCTGGAGCCGCGAGACCGCTACGGCCGCAGGTTCGAATCCTGCCTCGGGTATGGATGTGTGTGTTGTCCTTAGGTTAGTTACATTTAAGTAGTTCTAAGTTCTAGGTGACTGATGACCTCAGAAGTTAAGTCCCATAGTGCTCAGAGCCATTTGAACCATTTGGTATCTGGGAGTAAGAACACAGTTACCATAATGAACAAAAGATATCGATTGATAATGTTCTTATTTTTCTTGAAGTGTTAATCATTTTCCTGTTACATCTTATAGTTGAAACTCGAGGCTATGTTGCAGGGATTTCCCCGCGGTGTTACTGGCAGTGCGAGGGGTATGTTTTGTATTGCCATTTCTCTGCCTTCAGACTGGCGTGACCTTCTGATTTTTTGGCCTTTGAAGATCTTTCGCCTCCGTAAACAGCAGTTTCGGTGCCCCTCTGTCAGCTTCACTGTTCAGAAGTCGGTCGTCTCCGTTGTTTCTGTCGTCATAGTCTTCACCGGAGCGCCATTAGCCACCAACTTCGCGATTCTTTTGAAACTTAATTGTCATTATAAAATAAGTTTCTACGTTTTAATAGCTTTTCTTATCCACTCCTTCGGGGAACGTAAATCCATTGACTGAAGAACTTTAGAGCTCTACAGCTGTCCGTTCTTGGTATGAAAAACATACTATGTGTTTCACAAGCTGCGAAACTGTCGCGAATAAAACAGTGATCCGCACATCGAATAAGTTTCCTTAAATTTACGTCTATGGACACAATCTTTTTGTTATCAGGTGTCTTCCCCGATAGCTGAAAGGTAAGTGTGACGGGCTGCATCCTAAGGGGCCCGGGTTCCATTCCCGGCTGGGTCAGGGATTGTCTCCGCTCAGGGACTGGGTGTTGTGTAGCCTTCATCATCATTTCATCCCCATCCGCCGGGCAGGTCGCCCAATGTGGCATCGAATGTAATAACACCTGCACCAAGACGGCCGGACTTGCCCCGTAAGGTGCCTCCCGGCCAATGACCCCAAACGCTCGTTTCCATTTTGTTAACAGATTACTGGTTTCGGTCTGTAATGATCATTATCAGATCTGTTTTATAAAAACAGATCTCATGACGTTCATTATAGACCGAAACTGGTAATCTGTTAACAAAAAGTTTGTGACCGTAGACGTAAAATAAAGGAAACTTACGATATGCGTTGTCTATAACATTAAGTAGCCAGTGGTACTGAGGGGTACGTTACGAAATGTTTCGCCAACTAAGAATGGAGAAGAATTAAGGTGGTTGGGATAATTCTTCCCGCATTGATGGCAGAATATGTCTATTAAACTGCTTCCGAAACTAATTTAAAATCGAAATCTACAGGTGTCTATAGAATAATTACTTTTATTAGCTTCATCAGAAGGACTTTTGACTCCATGGTTAAACACTCCAAGTGTGACATCCTCAAACAACTCCAAGGAATAATACAAGAGCCTTTTCTTCCCTAATAACATTTTATGATAGCTTCATTCACCTGAAGAATTTACACGAGACTCCTTAGATACTTGATGTCGTCTATCAGCTAAACTAATCGGAATTTCCTGGGTTTACAGCAATTGTTTTAGTATAAGGAATTGATGAAACACTGCACCATCGATTCCCACAAGATAATGACGTCGTTAAGTGCATCGCACTGATTATGACTGTTTCAAATAACGCGGTAACTAACTTTTACTTCACAGTACCAATACCCGTCCATTCTGCGTCACATTACTTCGAATTCTTCCTACAGTCTAAAACCTCTCTTGCACCTCGCACGAGGCTTCAGTTCAAATGGTTCAAATGGCTCTGAGCACTATGGGACTTAACTTCTGAGGTCATCAGTCCCCTATAACTTAGAACTACTTAAACCTAACTATCCTAAGGACATCACACACATCCATGCCCGAGGCAGGGTTCGAACCTGCTACCGTAGCGGTCGCGCGGTTCCAGACTGGAGCGCCTAGAACCGCTCGGCCACCCCGGTCGGCGCCGAGGCTTCAGTGCCTGCCTTGTACGACTGTAGGCAGAAAAAGAAATGTGTTGGTTTTAGTACTCCACGTCGTGATAATGAGCACCATTGTAAAATTCCAAGTCTCGGTAAGATTCATTCAACAAGACCTGTAATAGCTTTCATATCACCATGTTTTCAACCGCTGATATACGAAAGCATTCAACATGACAAAATGGTTCAACGGCAAGAATCCGGAAGCAGAAGGATACACGATGAACGCGACTCAGCTGAATAAACCACGAATCAGTTAGGGATTCATATGTACAGATCTTGGATGTGAGCCACAGCCAGGGCACAAGACAAGTCAATCTGGTATTCGAAGTCACTCCCCCCTCCACAATGATCCATCTGTTACCATGTGCTAACAGCTCCTCGTTTTGAGACAACTGTGCACATTTATCTTTCTGTCCGTGTCACCCCCCGGCACTGCTGTAGCTGAACTATCGGTAGAGCTGTTGTACATCGATAGCGGTCCAGCAACCATTTGCCGTTATAACCGAAGAATATAGTGAGGAAGTCTCAATGTAAGTAACGCCCACCTTTATATGGGAGTGAGACAAATATCGTCTACGAAAACTCGTCGCGCAAAGAATAAAAGATAAAACACGGTGCAGCAGTATAAAAATACATGTTTTTTGGCAGGCATTTAAGAACAATAATTTAACTCAGGGGACTAAGTTGATGAGAAATCAGTGCAGTCAGTAGTTTCCATCATCTAGTCATAGCCTGGCCATATTAACGTACCCACAAGTTAAAGTCTGAATAGCCACCTTTTGCACCACGGACGGCTCAGAGACCCGCAGGAGGAGAATTATTGAGGTTATGGAAGGCATCGACAGTGGTGTGGAGTCGTGCCAACTCCAGTGTCGTGGCCGGCTGCCCTAGGTTTGCCGGTTGTGAACGTATGGCGTGCAGCAAGATTGGTGTCCAGGAAAGTACGGTAAACTGATCCTTTTGCTCCTCGAACAAAGCGCGTACACTGAGCGCTTTGTGAGACGTTGCAGTGTCCTGCTGCCACATGCCATCGTGTCGAAGAAAAACAGACAGCATGCAAAGGTGGACATGATCCCAAGGGCAGATGCGTAAGTTTGTTGATTCACTATGCCTTCCAGAATGGCGAAATCACCCAGAGAATGCCACGAAAATATTCCCCAGACCTCCGCCCTGGATACTTCCGACCATTGTCGCAGGGTGTTGGCCTTCAGTGCGAAGCATAAAACGTGATTTGTTTAAAAATGTCATCTGACGCCACTCAGTGGCACTACTTCCGTGCACATTCCAGCATTCTTCGTAGATGAACAGCAATCAGCATGGATGCACGAATCAGGTGCCTGTTGCAGATGTCTATATGCAGCAACGTTCGCTGAACGGTAGTTGGCTAGACACTGTTGCTTGCTCATTGGCTCATATGAGCAGTCAGTTGCTCAACAGTTGCAGGTCCGTTCGCCCGTACACATCTCCGCAACTGTCGTTCACCCCTGTCATCCATACTCCGTGGTTCGTAACACTTGCCCCGGCACCGGCTTTGGATAGCGCCATTTTGCCATGCACGGTATTCTTTGCCCACGGCAACAGCGAGCAGTTTACAAAGCCAATGATTATGCCGTATTGGACGTCAGATAAATCGCTTCGTTTAAGTACTGCAACAACGACTGCACGTTTTTCCGACCCCCCCCCCCCCCCCCCCCACGGCAGTCTTGATATACCCTGCACTGTTAGTGCTGCAACCTGCCGTGTATGAGTGGTCGTTGCAAGTTGACGCCGAATGTAGGGGTGATCACATTACTGAAAGTTGACAGTGTAGAATCAAGCCGCTCTTTCATATATTACGCAAAAATGAGATAAAACAAGAATAAATCACTGCAGACTAGATCACAGGTTAGTGGTAAGTTCTTTTCATGTTCCGATACTGATATCGTCTGATAAGGAATGCAACACATATAATCAGCGTATGAATTACACGAAAAATTAAATGATACAAAGTACTATCTGTCTCCTTCAGTACACTGATGGGCCAAAACATTCTGACCACCTGCGTAATAGCTTGTTTGACCATCTTTGGTACAACATACACCACTGATTCTGCTTATCAGGGAACACACAGTTTGTTGGTATGTGTTAGTAGACATATGGTGTTATATGTCTATGCACAGGTCGTGTAATTCGCCTAGATAATGGGCCGCTGATTCGCGTACGCGGTGATGGCGCCCGATAGTGGACCAAAGGGTTTCATTGTATATGCATCTGACAGATTTGGTCACCGAGAAGTCAACGTGAGTTCACTGTAATGATCGACAAACCACTGTAGCACGCTCCTGGCTCCAAGACACAGGGGAAGATATCAAGCATGCAGCGATGCAGGTGGTTCGCAGCTGTGAACCTGTCTTTGATTACAACAACAGGTCCCATGCAGGTGCAGAAGAATGTCTCTAGTAGCATAAAACTGCTCCCATCACCCTGCGTCCGTGGCGCGCTGCATGTTTCGACTCGCCATTCATTTCCACAATGCGTTCGTGGAGACGACCATCGACTAGTGCTTCAAAAATTGGGATTCATCCGAAGAGTCAACGTGTTTCTATTGATCGACGGTGAGTCCCGATAGTCCCAAAAGAATCGTTCAAATGGCTCTGAGTACTATGAGACTCAACATCTGAGGTCATCAGTCCCCTAGAACTTAGAGCTGCTTAAACCTAACGAACCTAAGGACATGACACACATCCATGCCCGAGGCAGAATTCGAACGTGCGACCGTAGCAGTCGCGCGGTTCCGGACTGTAGCACCTAGAACCGCTCGGCCACCCTGGCCAGCCGATAGCCCCGTTCCCACTACTATCGTAACTGAAGATATCGTTGAGTCACCACGTGAACACGTATGGGTGGCTCGTTGAGGAGCGCCATTTTCAACAACGTTCGATTAATGGTGTGCTCCGAAACACTTGTGCGTGCACCTGAATTGTGCTGTATCAGCACAGATGCCACAGATCTCGATTTGTCCTACATAACAGAGCAGCCTACGAATCCCATGTTCTGAAGTGAGTCATTGACGTCCAACGATTTAGGTCTTAGTGCTAGTTTCAGTAGTTACCCACGACAGTAGCATGTGCACATTTGACCAAATTCGACACTTTCAAGATACTACATGACTGGATCTGTGTAATTATAATGTGCCCTTTCTCAAAGTAGTTTGTATCAATGGATTTTCCCATATGAAACTCGTATATTCGCTAGGGTGCTCCTCCCGTCCGTATCTGCTCCGCTTACATACTTTTGCTTCAGCGTCACATGCCCACAACGCTACCGGCGGCATCCAACGTTGTGGTTGGCATTGGTCATAACGCTGTGGCTTACCAGTGTAGAAAGGACAAGATATGATATTCTGCAGATAATAATCGAGGGAAATGATAGAGTTGGTGGGCCATTGAAAGCACACTGTCAAGTAAACAGCACTGCTGACAGCAGTGTCCATCCACAGCGTTAATCGAGGGTAAGGGCCGAGTGGGTGAGATGGTGGCAGGGAGCAGCAAACAATAAGCTGAGGTAATCGCTGTCGACCATCAGAAGTGTCGCATCTGTCATCAGTCTCTTAGAAGGGTCAATTAATTGTTTCTGTCATTCGTAATAGCAAATGACGTGCGCTTACATACTCCATTAAGAAGACCAGGTCGGACTCAGTGTCTATAGAATTTCTTTCGTATTTTAACAATGTGCCTTTTATGCTCTTACAAAAAGGGAACCATTAGCATATGAGGATACGATCAACTTTATGCGTTAATAAACTAATGACTACTACAAATTTGTGTGTAATCAGAAAGTTTATCCACCTTCACTGTGCAAATATATAATTCAAGTAGACTAGTGATCCTATTACTTGCAGCTACGCACATTTACCTTCTAAAGTACCATAATGAGTTATTACATTAGTCGTTGTTCCTTTGAGAGAGGTTGCACCTAAAGCCACTTGAATGGCACGATTCGGCATGTTTCGTAGCGAAGCAACTCTTTGAATGAGCTTTTTAATTCAGCTTCATGTAAAATGGAAATGCAGTATGGCTAGGGCCTCCCGGCGAGTAGATCGTTCGCCTGGTGCAAGTCTTTTGAGTTGACGCCACTTCGGCGACTTTCGTGTCGATGAGGATGAAATGATGATGATGACAACACAACACCCAGCCTCTGAGTGGAGAAAATCTCCGACCCAGCCGGAGATCGAACGCGGGCCTTTAGGTATGACATTCCGTCGCGCTGACCACTCAGCTACCAGGGGCTTGGGATGATGTATAGCTAATCGGACCACTGATGTAACACCACACCAGAAATGCACATTCAACACTACCTCAGTCAACCAAATAGATGGCACTATCTGTTAAATGCACGAGACTAACTTAAATAAAATATTTTGCAGTTTGGAGCAACTCCAAGAACCTTCGAACGAAAATGAGATAAAAAGGAAATAAAGAACGCCGCCTTAAACAGCCCAAACTACGTTAGTAGCACATTAACAAAATTACGGCTTATGTCCAGCAAATACAAAGTAAGATAAATGCACTAAAAGAACAGTCATAATTTGGTTCCAGAAACTTTCAGTTATGGTGCAGGTATGCACATTCATTATACTACTTGCCTCTAATGTATAAAGTAAACCAATAACTTTGCGCGGTCTGCATTTGTAGAAAGTGCGCTCAAAGATAACTGGAAACTTGTATCCCCATAATAACGTGGAATTCACATAAGTACTAATTATAAAAAACGCTTCAGTGAACAGTAATGTAATCATTTAAATGTATGGCATTGGTTTTTAGGACACCATACTACGTGAGTTTGGCCACTTAGTGGAAACGGCGTTCTCTCTTTGTGCATATTGGCCACTTTTGTGGTTATGTGAGTGTTATCTCTTACGAGTAGTTGTGGAGAATAGGTGAGTGTAATGGATGGATGTATACTATAGTGCTGTGTTTGCGTAGAGGGCAAAATCCGGTGCCGGCATATACCCTGCTTCTCTCGAATAGCTCTAATCCGGCTGACGAGCTTAACGTCCCAATCCGACAGACTGAAAAGCATCAACAGCGTTACGTCTCATCGCTTCACGAACCACTGTGTAGAGGAGGAGGGCTGGTGGGTGAAGCAGTGGGTGGGGCGGGGGTACCTTACCGTCAACCTAAAAACTAAATTTAAAAAAATTAATTAATTGTCTTTGAATTACATTCACACCACTCTTTTTAAAGAGGTACTGATGTGTAAGCAGGACCTAGAACCTGATAATACCTTCTAGCATCATCTTAGCAGTATCAACACACTTCCAATAACGTGACTACCGGCTTTATGACCACCACAAAAAATTTAAAGATTAAAAGTTTCGTTCTTGCTGTTTACTTTTACACTCACCTTATTTTTTAAACAGATAGTGATGTCTAAATAAGCCCCTAAACCTGGAAATATGAAACACAACATTCACTGGAGAAAGTGGTGTCTAATGTAGCGACTTCACTATTTGACTCATGTTTAACTAAAGAATTTAAAACATATATGATTTCTGGTAGAATAATTCACGTAAATAATAAATAGTTTCTTAAAATTTTAAAATATGAAATAACTAACAAGATAATAATACTTTCAAAGTGTATGTATAAACTACCACCTGCCCCATGCATTGGAATTGCAAAGGTTAATCCAGGATATTGGTGCAATGATTGGTCATCAGGATTTTTACACCAGCGCTGTGCCCGAGCGGTTCTAGGCACTTCAGTTTGGAACCGCGCACCTGTTACGGTCGCAGGTTCAAATCTTGCCTCGGGCGTGGATGTGTGTGATGTCCTTAGGTTAGTTAGGTTTAAGTAGTTCTAAGTCTAGGGGACTGATGATCTCAGATGTTAAGTCCCATAGTGCTTAGAGCCATTTTTGAACCTCTTCTTCCCTTGACGGCCAAATACTAGCAGTGAAAATTTCATCCACCACGAACTGCAGTGGCTTGCCTCACAATGAGCTGCACCGCACAGGCGTTCGTTAGTGACCTCGGCTACGGAGACGAGTTGTAGACTGTCATGTTTAATAAAGAAAAGAACAACTATGAAAAAATGCAAAGCAATTCAGAGTACAGCAGCAGATGCAAAGCAAATAGTGTAAGAGATAACATGTAGTAAAACAATGATCATGATTGCATTACAAATGTCACATAAATACAGCAGTTGAGTGCAGCCTTTTACTAGTTTCATTCTACTGAAATATGGGGACGCTCTTTAATGTTTACTTTGGAAACTTTCCAGTAATAGGCCCATTAAACCTTCAATAAAATGAGTAACGTCCTTTAGTTTGCTCATTGTATGACTATCGTGACGCAAAGAGACAGAAAGAGGCAGCCAAAGTTGGAACTAAGATTTTATGAACTAAAATGGATGTCATTTAATCGGTGACCGGTTTCGCGCTCCGCCCATTCTCAAACCAAAGAATGTTTGCCAAGGTTTTTTTTTATGAAAGTGAGTTAGAGAAATAGTCAGGTAATTCACGGACCCATTTTACTGATTCTAGTAGATGGTAGTACCTACATTGATAGTAAAAAGACTTATTTCTTGGGCAGCTGGACTTTACGAAGAAGATGGTCAGATAGCTGGCTTGTTGTCGTCGTTGTTGTGTTTTAGAGGTGGATAACCTTCATGTCCTCCATCGTTCATTTTATGACGTCACATCAGTGATTCCATAGTGGGTTTCCTCTTCTTCTAATATTCCCATATACTGCCGTAAATTGGCTTTGTGCATTCCTTTATCAAGAAAAACACTTGTTGCTGCAGTATTCCGAGCACACCGCACACCAACCAAATGCCACACCCTTTAATTGTAATCAAAGCTATTACACAAATAAAGTCTCTGCCTAGCGAGTGCAGCTCCCGTGCAGATATGTTTATTTGCTATACATGGTACATTGGTTGAACTACATATTAAAGTATTTTACATTATTACTCTTTTGAAAGTATTAATGACAAAAACATTAACATCAGCACTTACGAGTTTCTTCATACAGGAGAGTGAGAATACTCGTATATGTGCAAAGAGCTCTTCACGAATCTAGCAGATGACATCACTTCTTACCGTCACAGAATACTGGCACCTACTTTCTAGTATTTCAAACTCCGCTATGAACTCAAATTTACAGCTATACGAATGAAATTTATGCTCGGCCTTTATGTTCTAAAAGTGAGTATATTTAATGTTACTGTCTATATTTAAAAGTGTCATTATAAGTGGAGTTACGATACCTCTCTCCACAGGGAAAAGCCATTGCCTCCGGTCGTCCTTAGGACAGGTTCCCCACGTGCAGACATTTACAGCACACGTTCTGCTCACGAAACATCTGGTGGCGCAATTTCCAAAGTTCAGGGTTCACATCTCACTTCAACTCGTACGTGCTAAGTACCTCCATTTGCTATTTCGTTGCTTACGTCTGCCCTACATAACACTCCATTAGTTCCTCTAGATCCTTCATCACTTTGGGCTTCTACACATCATTCTGTCAAAAAATATGGCCTTGATAATCAGCAAACACTCACTGCTTACTCCACGGTCGTATATCCTCTTTAATTCTATGGGAAACAGTGTTTCAGCACTGCAAGATCTATTAAAGTTCGAACAAAGTAAACTATTCAAGCATAAACAGTAATTCAGGCAGAACGCCTATAAAAGCAGAAAAATAGAGTTTTGATTTACAGTCCTTACCGCACTGAGGGCCGAAGCAAAATCCGATCAATGTTACTGGCACATGAAGTATAGAAAACTAGTTCAACTAAAGCAACTAAAGGCTATTGACTCTCACCAGATAGAACAATAATTAATGTTTTGAACACACTCGTGCGAAAACAACGAGCTAAAGGTATCAGTTATAGTGTAAGTTCGTAAGGCGAGAGTCATGCGAAGTGAAGTTGAAGACTGTCATGGATGTAATACAATTCGGACCGTTGGTCACCACATCACACTAACGTTACAGGTTCAAGGGTGAGAAGGCTGGCTCAGATAGAGCTTCTGATTGAATAACGGTGAAAGCATTCTCTACCCAGCCAAGAAATCCTGCTGAGAGAGACACCTGTCTTTTTAGACCCCATTAGCCACGCAAAGTACAACCTTTGACATCAGGATACATTCAGTATTACTTCCTGTCATGTCGCTGTCATAGGGAGGATGTCTGTCCAGCCAGCGACCTCTGCCAGTTACGGCATAATGATACCCCAGAGTGATCTCCTGATTGAAGAAACGCATCAGCATTCGGCGAGTGACCCAGGAAGTCTGCTCAGGATGAAATGGCTTCTCAGGCCCATGGGCCGGCCTAAGTGCAGTCTTGGCAGTAGGATATATTCCGTCTTGCTTTCTGTCATGTGGTCAGCATAGGAAAGAAGTGTGTGGAACCAGCAACCTCTGCTGGTCCCTCCGTTGCTATTCTGTGGCCGTGTGTAGCAAAGAAGTCCTTAAGTGTCAGTTGTAGGAAAGCCAGCTATGGGGTAACTCGAATGTAATGTGGGTTGCAGGCAGAATAGCTGTAAGCCCATGATACTGCATACCACCGTCCTTTCCTCTTCCCCCACCATGCGGAAGAGAATGGAAACCCGTGTCACCTCCACAGGTGGCATCTCGCTGCAGGAGAGGCCTTAAAGGTGAAGTGCCGGCCGAAGTGGCCGTGCGGTTAAAGGCGCTGCGGTCTGGAACCTCAAGACCGCTACGGTCGCAGGTTCGAATCCTGCCTCGGGCATGGATGTTTGTGATGTCTTTAGGATAGTTAGGTTTAACTAGTTCTAAGTTCTAGGGGACTAATGACCTCAGCAGTTGAGTCCCATAGTGCTCAGGGCCATTTGAACCATTTTAAAGGTGAAGTACACTTCCCTGTATGAGGGACCTGGCTGCACTGGTGTGTTGGTAACAATACTATTGTGGGTACACCAACCAGATGAGGCTTTCAGGTTAGGAAGCTGAGAAGGTCTCATGCCTGGAACAAAAGAAGTTAAACACACAGCACAAGGGGTGAAACTCAACGATGCCGTAACATATGTGTGGTAGATCGGATCACCTGCCACAAGACCAGAAACCTATGGCGAAACATATGCTCAAGTAGGACAGTGCTAAGAGTGTTGAACCACTGTGCAGTATTTTAGTTTGAGCTGACCCATCTGGAGGGGAGAGGGGTGATAAGCGAGATTGAAGAGTGGAGGGAGCTTTGAAGGCGCAGACCATTTTCCACCCAGTTTCAGGTTGGATCTATATGTGGGAATGCGTTTGATCCCAAGGGAATTACAGAAGGTGGGAAACTCTGCAGATACTAATTGCAATCAGTAGTGGAAGTATGGGACGGGTAAGGATAGTGTGTCCAGCAGATGTGGTGGAATCTCGGAAAAAAGAAGAAAACTGCTGCGGGCATCGACGATGATCAGCCAAGGGGAGACCCAGGAATAAGGCTTCGATACAATTGGCCATGGGCAATGAAGTGTGACGGAGTGGCATGTCTGCTCTGGTAAATAATGCAAGCCTGGACCGTGCAGGTGAGGACAGTATCCATTCCGCCCTTAGGGACGACCACATCCCAGTGCCTAGCATGAAAGAAGGCCGTAGCACAATTTCGAAGAGTGGCCAATACGATGACCATGGTCTGACAGCCCTCCACAGGAATCTGGAGCACCCCAGTGCAGATAGCTTGTGATGGCGATGCCAGTACTCAGGGACCTTGGGTTGTAGAAGGTGTCAGTGACCATAATGCCAACCATGACATACCAGGCACAGAATCTCATGGAGGTCCTTGGATGTATGATATGTGACGAGCCCAAGTGGCATGTAGGTCCCAGTGTCAGTGGTGCATCTAGGACATCAAACATGTCTAGCAACTGTGAAGGTGGGGCTGTTTAGGGTTGACCTGGTGTGGCCATTTATATCAGCAGTGTCCAATATATAGAGGCTGCCTGGATACAGTCCATAAGGAGGCCACACTCAGTAAGTGATAGACTGAACACCAAAAGTAGAACAATATGGAGAAACAGGTGGAGGAAGGAGTCTGCAGAAGCTACAGGAATACGTAGTCACTGGGCAAAAAGCACTCTGGAAGGAAGTTTGCTGTGCAAAGGCAGTTAGGATAAACAACTGTTGTGAGGAGATACATAGGAAACAAAAGCGCCTTGCGGAAACACTTGGGAGATGCGTTGTGCGAAATCAATGGAGGTAAACCTTGTTGTGCGGCAGAATATCCAATGGAAAGTGTGCCTGATCGTACAGCACACAAGCTGAAACGCTGGTAACTACTTTTTTTTTTTTAATTCCCAATATGAAACTCTCTTTTACGCCATGGCACAGCATGAAAATTCGGGCACTCTTTCTCTCTTACATAAGTGCAGTGATTTGGATTTCGATACATCAAAAGCTTCGCAGTCATCGCAAATTTTCCCACTGATTGTCGACGGACTGCACAAGCTACTGAACTTTATCAGCCTCTACGACTGAGCAATTGATCATGTACTACATTGCGATCGGTTGGCGTCAGTGTTCGAAATCAATTTCAGATACATTTGTATCCAAATGCAGTGTACAACACACCGACCTTTCTCTTTAGAGTGGTGCAATTTTATTGCATACTGATAAAGAACGGAAGTGAGTCATTTTCCCCCAATCATTGCCATCACGTTTGTCGACCATTTACGTAGAAGAAATTGGGAACTTTAAAACTGAATAACTAGTCTGCAATTATATGCGTGGCTCGGTCCTAATCTACATCTATGTAATTACTCTGCTATTCACAATAGTGCCTGGCAGAGGTTTCAATGAACCACCATCTTACTGTCTCTCTAACGTTCCACTCTCGAACGGCACACGGGAAAAACGAGCACTTAAATTTTTCTGTGCGAGCCCTGATTTCTCTTATTTTACCGTGATGATCATTTCTCCCTTGTAGGTAGGTGCCAACAGAATTTCATGAGAACATCCCGTCGCAACGAAAAGCACCTTTGTTTTAATAATTGTCACTCCAATTCACGTATCGGGTCTGTGACACTATCTCCCCTATTTCGCGATAATACAAAACGAGCTGCCCTTCTCTGTACTTTTTCGAATTCATCCGTCAGTCCCACCTGGTGCGGACCCTACACCGCACAACAATACTCCAGAATATAGCGGACAAGCGTAGTGTAAGCAGTCCCTTTGGTAGACGGGTTGCACCTTCTACTTGTTCTGCCAATGAATCGCAGCCTTTGGTTTTCTCTACCCACAATATTATCTATGTGATCGTTCCAATTTAGGTTATTTGTAGTTGTAATCCCTAAGTATTTAGTTGAATTTACAGCCCTCAGATTTGTGTGATCATAATTATAATAATCAATAAGAAGGCTGCATGGCTGTGTAAAACATGCAGCTGCCTCGTGTTAAAGTAAAGGCAGCAGCTTAATTATATAAGAGCACTACAATTCCTCCAAACAAGCCGTAGCTGCCTGCAAGCACTGATCAGAGCAGCGCCACACGTCACACTTCCTGCTGACAATTAGAAGCTGGCTGGGCGCGGCAGGAAATAGCGCGACGATAAAACAAGATGGCGGCCGTTTCCTGCATTTTTCTAGCGGATCGCGCTTAGTTAAAACTAAAGCGCTATCCTCCGAGCTCTAGCGGCGGCCGAGCGAAACTCGTTCAAGGTCACACGCCGATATGGTGGCGCACACAGCCATGCATGAACACCCACCCACCTCCCCAGGGGTCAGAACCCCTGCAACCCACACAGATAATTAATAAATAATTAATTTATAGATCTAAAAGATAAGAGTTTAAAATTAAAGTAGAGGTAGACTTTAAAAAAAAATCTCACGAGATAGATAAGGATGCTTCACTACTTTATAATGAACAATAAAATTAAAAATAAGAGATAAGGGATCTAAAAATAAGGGATAGATAATCAGAGAATCAACAGAAAGCTTCAAAATCAGAGAAAGAGAGCATGCCAGAGTGCCCCAGAGAGCATCCCAGAGTGCCCCAGAGAACTAAAACACCAAGAAGAATCGCTTCTCGGCTTTTGGCAAGATCAATGTGTAGTAGTATTTAATAGATAAGAAATCGCATAATCGAAATTTAACTGATTTCTTTTAGTATTCATGAGAATAATTTTACACTTTTCTTTATTCAGGGTCAATTGCAACTTTTCGCACCATGCAGATATCTTATGTAAATCATTTTGGAAGTAGTTTTGTTCAACTGATGACTTTACAAGACGGTAAATGACAGCATCATCTGCCAACAATCTAAGACGTCTGCTCAGACTGTCTCCTATGTCGTTAATATAGATCAGGAACAATACCCTATAACACTTCCTTGGCCAACGCCGGATATTACTTCTGTTTTACTCAATGACTTTCCGTCTATGACTACGAACTGTGACCTTTCTGACAGGAAATCACGAATCCAGTCGCACAACTGAGGCAATACTCCGTAGGCACGCAGTTTGGTTAGAAGACGCTTGTGAGGAACGGTGTCGAAAGCTTTCTGAAAATCTAAAAATATGGAATCAATTAGACATCCCCTGTCGATAGCATTTATTACTTCGTGAGTATAAAGAGTTAGTTGTGTTTCACAAGAACGATATTTTCTGAATCCGTGCTGACTATGTGTCAATAAATCGTTTTCTTCGAGGTACGTCGTAATGTTCGAATACAGTATATGTTCTAAAACCCTACTGCAAATCGACGTTAGTGATATTGGCCGGTAATGCAGCGAATTACTCCTAATCCCCTTTTTGGGTACTGTTGTGACTTGAGCAATTTTCCAGTCTTTAGGTACGGATCTTTCTGTGAGCGAGTGGTTGCATATAATTGCTAAATATAGAGCTATTTTGTCAGCATACTCTGAGAGGAACATGACTGGTATACAATCTGGACCGGAGGCCTTGCCTTTATTAAGTGTTTTAAGCTGCTTTGTTATACCGAGGATATCTACTTCTATGTTTCTCATCTTGGCAGTTGTTCTTGAGTGGAAGTCAGGAATATTTACTTCGTCTTCTTTGGTGAAGGAGTTTCGGAAAACCGTGTTTAATAACTCTGCTTTAGTGGTACTGTCATCAGTGACTTCACCATTGTTATCGCGCAGTGAAGGTATTGATTGCGTCTGGCTACCGGTGTGTTTTATGTATGACCAAAATCTCTTTAGGTTCTCTGCCAGATTTCGAAACAGAATTTCGTTGTGCAAATTATTATAAGCATCTCGCA
The DNA here is from genome assembly GCF_021461385.2 of Schistocerca piceifrons. NCBI lineage: Eukaryota > Metazoa > Arthropoda > Insecta > Orthoptera > Acrididae > Schistocerca > Schistocerca piceifrons. The sequence continues at coordinate 427,960,125 of NC_060139.1, read as the reverse complement.
TTGAAGTACGCGCTATATTTCGAACCTCTGTAAAACTTTGCCAATCTTTGGTATTTTGCGTCCTTTTAAATTTGACATTGATAAACAGATTGTAAAGGTAACTACCCACTACCGTGCATGCGTGGACAACAAGGCGGCGCCTTGGCAACAGTTTTTCAGTAGGTAACACATCCACAATCCTTTTGGCGGTCCTTTCAGGAACACACACCGGTTAATTATCGCTGAAGCATACACCCTAGTGATGAAATGGATGCTGCTCTCACCTGCATGGTCGAAGGTTATCCGTTTGACATTACTATGAATTCTTCACCTAGCGCTAGCACTTTCAAAGCACTCGCTTCTCTCTTTTGTTTGGAATGCTTGCCACAAGTAACCGTTTCGGACAATCTGCCGTTACCTCCGTTGGAATTTCAACAATTTTGCCCATAAAATGGGGTTCACCAAGTCCGAATTGATATATTCTTACCTTAATCGAAGGGTGAAACTGGACTTTCTATTACCACTTCCAAGATTCCCAATCTTCATCCACTTCTCACTCGAGGGAAAATGCCTGGTCGTTGTTTCTCGTCACCTATCAATCTGTGCCTCTCTACGACGCTTCGCCGGCAGAATTATTACATGATTGTCATCGCCACACTTCCTACAACTATTTCGTCCTCTACACCGTGTTACAGGTGCCAAATTCGCAAGAAGTTCGGTATATAGGACAGAGTCTTGTAGCGTGTGTACAACAAGCATCAAAATCGGAGATCCGGCATTGTCAGTAACATAACTCTCAGAGCCCGTTATACCGTTCGCAATAAAACAGATACGCACCAACGTCACCAAAACAGCTCCGTTTTCGTAATTATTAGTATTCTGCCTAGATTTTCATTCTTCAGTAACTCTACTTGTATCCCAGACTGCTGCCGCTAGGCAGCCTTTGCCAGCGTCTATCATTCGGTCGCATAAGTCAACAGACGATTCTGCCGCGGAGGAAGATCTGCCCGTCCACGCAGCTGCTGCTGCTGCAGCTACCGCACCCGTCCTCAGCAGGACCAATGCTGCACCTACCTGCCGCACTGGATGGACTCCTAGTTACCGTGTTTTGCGTATGTTTTCGATGGTTTGCAAGGCGAACGTCGAGACGCGAATTGGTTGCCACTCTCTGCCATCTTGCCGCATCCTACTCCATCAGCTGCACCACGGCAAAGATCTTCCCCACGTCGACACCCGCATCCTCATTATGCGACGATGGTGGGCAATTTTGGTGGTGAGTCGCTTCCATCTCCACGACAGAGCATATATTTAAGGTAAATTGCACGTGGACGCCCGGAAAAATACTAACCCCTTTTATAAACTTTACGTATTTCTAACTAAAAAAGTTAAGGCTTGGTAGGATGAAAATTGTAGGTCAATAGGAGCTGAATATTTTGATATGCGATTTACGACATTAGTTCTCATATTGACTTTATTACAGTTTTTTGTTTATATCAGTAAATGATATATTCTGTTCATCCGTCAATACATGGAATCTACTTATAATTTCGATATTTTAATTCTATATGAACAATATGTCTATCTCAAAAGTAGACTACGATCAAATCGCTTTAGGCACAAGGTTTTCTTCGAGAAATACTTACATCTGATAATAAAAGATGAGGTTACACTTCTATAATTAATCAGGACGTATTTTTCTTCCTGTAGACAGTGCGTTAGGTCTGTAGTCACTTTACTTCAAAGAGGACCTTCAAAAATCCCAAAAAAATTTCAAATCTCTAGCTGAAATAGATTTTTTGAGCGTAAAATAAACCCGTCAGGAAACTCAAAAATTTTGTTTCATCAGTGGGTCACCTCTGTTGTTTCTAGTACATACCAGTTGCAAGACGATCTTGTTTTACACGTTCCTCATCTTTCTTCTTTCGTCCCTCGTTTCTCCTCTTTAGGTGCCTGCAGGACCACTTTTCAACTTTGGCCAGTCTCATGGAATCAAATGCCACTAATGATTGTCTCACACTGAAACTAGAATAGCAACTGCAACTTCACTACAGTACCAAAACACGTTTTTTAGGCCTAATAACTTTCGAAAATATAAAAACAGTAAAAATTCAAACTACATAAATGTTTATTAGCACCGCAGGATGTACGCTCTTACAGGGCTGCCAACTCTAAAACAGTTGTGCAGTGTATCTTTGTCGAATAGGAGTCTAATGACGACATTTAACTTGTGAAAGTAGTGGAAACGAAGATGTGGTCACAAACCTGGAGATCTTGCAATCGTTTTTTAAACAACGTCTCAATGTCTAGATCAGTTCTTTTAACTACCATTCTACCATTTTGTAAGAAAACTCTAAGCAACGATTTACGATGAAAAACAAACAAGTCGACTTTTTAAGCGGATTCACGAGCAAAGTGATTACAAGAGACCTCCAGCGCGCCATTCCGAGTCTCCCTACCTCCAGGCTCACCAACATCCCATTTGTTAAACTGGGGATTCGATCTTCGTTTCCATTCACTTCATGCGATATAGCTGCAGCCCTCTCCTTAAGAAGCTGCACACTGAGTTCCGCCCCAGATCTCGGAAGATTTGTGGTGAGAGTTGGAAGACATTGCAAGATGCTAATAACTAGCAATTGATTGTATAATACAACTTCTAAAAAGAGCTTGATTCATAGATATAGCTGGAAAGGAGAATCGAATGATTAGAAGATGTGTATTACATTCCGTATTCTGCAAGTGGTGTAAATAAATGTGATAGAATTTCATTTATTAATGTTTTCAGTGTTCTCCTCTATCTCGAGCAACTTTGGACATAACCGTTTCATTTTGTAGCCACAGAAGTATTCCCTTTCAAGTCTGCAACAGAGTTAACATAACTTCCAGTTCACGCAAAATTTTTGTACAAAATTTCTAATCTTGTCTGCTATAAACTGGAACGCTGACACGTAATATAATCATTATTGCAACAGAAACAGAAACTTTCTCCGGTTAGGAAGATTCATAAAAGAATTTACAGGTGATTGGTCATAACATTTTGTACTCCTAATAGAATTGTGGACATTTACACTGACACATTCTGTCAGTGATAATTTGCAACCCTGAAACATACTGAATGGGAAACAGTAAGCTACATGAAAACGTTCGGACTTTGAAGCCCTATACACGGTGTACGGTAGGTTGTTCAAAAAAATGGCTCAGAGCACTATGGGACTTAACATCTGTGGTCATCAGTCCCCTAAAACTTAGAACTACTTAAACCTAACTAACCTAAGGACATCACACACATCCATGCCCGAGGCAGGATTCGAACCTGCGACCGTAGCTGTCGCGCGGTTCCGGACTGAGCGCCTTAACCGCGAGACCACCGCGGCCGGCACGGTAGGTTGTCATCAGACACAGTTACAGATAATGTTTCCATTCAAATGTTGAACAAGGAACTGTATTAAGATATTAGATGTTACTAACTCTTGACATTCCATCACTCTTTTAAGTTCAGAATTCTAGTGAGGCCATCAGCGTATACACTAGGCATGCCATATTCTTTTCATTTAGAAGACAGGCTTTGTATGTTTGTAGAAAAGACGCTGATGTTCAGTTAAATTCTGATATCTTGTGGTGAAGCAAACGAATTTTTAAAACTACGGATGGTGTTTAAAAGCAGTCACCATCAACGATAAAATAAAAGTATACCGTTGAATACAAACAATTGAAATTAATTTAACATTCATGTAGCTGCCGTCATAAGAAATGAAATTAAATGTGCCGCCCAGCAGTTGCCATTGATCACGCATGACCTACTCACCGTTACAAATCGCATTTTTTCGCCAGTCGGCTGTTTCGCACCGATCGTAGCCCACATGTAAGAGTCATGCGATGGAACTTCGCCTTGTAGGTCAGCCTGGGTATGAATGGGTACGCTGAAAAGCTCTAAGAATGGCCGCATAAAAACGCTTGTCGGTTCTTTGCAAAGTACGGCGATAAGATCCTCATCCGAGCGAAAGGAGGTGAAGTACGCTGGAGAGGCCCTTGAGTTATTGCTGCCCGCCGTCTGCCCCCTCCAAACGCCGATAACATCGCGGCGGCCCTGCCGTTGATCACAACGTGCATCAGGCATGCCGCTTTTCTCGGAAAACAAAACCCGGTTGTTCACGCAAGAGACGCTCACTACTAGAGCTCCAATACCAAAGGTTCATGGTGAGTGGTTTCCATGGAGCCTATCATTTTCAGTATCGCTGCAAATGTTGGACTGGCCACTCATCTGTAGTTATTAATCTAATATATCGCTGAAGCAAACGAGAATTTGAATAAGGTGTTTTAATTGTGTGCTCCCAAGAGGAGCAGTTTCTAAGCTCATCGACTATTCTTCGTTTCTATGGTATAACTTTCTTGTAATCTTTCTCTTCATTCCTCAGTTATATTATCCTCCATTCATAATGTCAGCAATTTCTTATTTTTCCTATTGCAGATAGTGTTTCTGTTATAACTACTGTCCAATATCAACATATGCCCAGCTATTATTTTCGTTGTTTTTCCACAGATCTCCTTCGTAGCGTCTCCAGTCCAGTAAATGTCCCATTTTATAAACTTTCTGACATGATAGTTGTAGTTTAGTGGCATAGTTTGTGATCCGTAACACTGTGCGATGTTCTTGTCCCGAGTTGGGTTCATTTGCTCGAGCGCTGAGGTTTGGTGAGGAGCACTCTATTTGGTTGGCCACGGATTGAAGAAAGGGTTTGTTGGGCCGCGGGATTTGAGTTGGTATCGAGTGTTGAGTTGGTATCGAGTGTTGTTGCCTTGTCCCGAGTTGGGTTCATTTGCTAGAGCGCTGAGGTTTGGTGAGGAGCACTCTGTCTGGTTGGCCACGGATTGAAGAAAGGCTGTGATGAGCCGCGGGATTTGAGTTTGTATCGAGTGTTGCTGCAGTGAGATGGCATAGCGGCAGAGCTGTGACGGCGCGGTTGTATTGGTGCTGGGCGGGGTCTTCCTTGTAGCAGAACTGCGTTTTGGCAGCTGTAGCGGAATTAGGGTTTCGTAGCGCTCACGAAGTACACACAGTCACTGTTGGTTGGCTGTTTGTGCCTGCCTGCGCCCGTCGTAGCCTGTCCTGTTGATGATGCGGTGCTTGCTACCTTCCTGTGCCACTGCTGTTGGCGATTGGAGACTGAGTTAAATGGCGAGCTGCCTAGCCACTGTAGATCTTGCCTCCATACGCGGTTCGTGCTCCGGGCTGTTTATGGCCTTGAAATCATTTTTCCCGGTACTGTTTGTGTTGCTGGTCTAGTGCCGCGTCTGGGATCATTGAATTGGTCTGGCTGTGCGCTTGTTGTTGTAGAAGGCTGTGCATGTATGGTTTAAAATTTTTGATTCGGTTACAATTTTTGTGGACATGTGAGATTTGATAGAAATCTGTGAGTCGTGTTAGGAGCCTTCAATAATGCGCTAAAGGCCCGTACTCCCTTAGCTGCAAGGTGTCCATGAAATTATTCGAGTCGATTCCTCACAACCAGTCATAGCATAAGTATCTGAGTTTAATATTTTAAAGGAATATGGTTCTTGAATTAAATGAAGTTTCAAAGGTGTTTTTGAGTATTAATATTACTAGTGGTTGTTTGAAGTAAGATGAAAAGTGCTGCTACGGTCGCAGGTTCGAATCCTGCCTCGGGCATGGATGTGTGTGATGTCCTTAGGTTAGTTAGGTTTAAGTAGTTCTAAGTTCTAGGGGACTAATGACCACAGCTGTTAAGTCCGATAGCGCTCAGAGCCCCCCTTGAAAAGTGCTGTCGCGAATATACATTGTAAGTTTATGTATGTTTAGTAACTACAATTTTCAACTCATGCCTAAAGTTAGAGGTTCTCTGATACCTTAAGGAGGAGTCTAAAAGCTAAATCTCTCACTATGTTTGTGTGTATACGTTAGCCAATGGAGTTTGTTTATAGACAGTCTGTTGATGACAGTTTGCAAAACTTGTGTCCAGAAGTCAGTTATTTGCTTTATACAGTAAAGCATACCTGTAGTAGTAAGTTCTGAAATGACCCTTGTGCTGCTATTTTCCTGTGTTTTAGAACAATCTGCTGTTGGTCTAGCTGTACTGCCTGTGGCATTGCGTCGGGTCGCTTGACCAAGTCAGCTAAACGCCCTACGTTGTTTGCGGCCCGCCAAGCTCATCAACTCTGTAACCCATTTTGACTGTCGATAATTTCTTTAACTGAGATGTTGCCAGAAAGTGTTTGTGGTTGGAGTCATCTTGATGGAAGATTTAAGAGCATTTAGCTAACTTTTTAAATAAATTAAAACCAAATATTTGAAGTTAAATCTTCATGGTATTGAAGTTTGATGCCTGTCAAATTTTTAATGGGTCTTGGTGATAAAATTCTATTGAACGTGCTGCTTTTGAATTGAGGTTATTTGTTTCGCCGCTTTTTGGCTGTACCTTAACTTTAACTTTTAATCGCAGTGAGACCGAAACATTTTAAAGGTATTCCTTTGTAAAACAGCAGTTGGAAATCAGAGTATGTATAAGCTGTTACCAGTGGTGGATCGTTTAATCATTTTTTATTTATAAAGAGATATTAATTAATTAATTAATTGTAATCATGTTCCATCAGCACAACCAGTCCTTTAATGAGAAACATGTTTAATGCCGTAAAGACACCTTGGCAGTGTAAGACTGCATACAGTATTGTAGCAGATTTCGTTAAGGTACCAGAAGGTAAGCTTTCGCCGAGAACTTCGTATCAGCCCTTGTGGCGCGATGTTATATATCTTTGTGCAAAAATCCAATGTTATCAGCTTACACATAGAAGTGTTGTGAGTAGTCGAGAGTCGTGAACGCTCCTTGCACCCTTTTCGCCAACAAAATATAATACTGGGAATTCTTAGATGAACAGTTGTTACCATCTGTATTGCACGATGCCTCCTCCAAAGGCCAACCTTATAAAAATGTACCATTCTACTTAATTTGATGATGGCACAACGTGTTAATAAAGACAAGATATTTTGTATCAGGGCACTGTTGCGGCGTATACGAAACCCATCGTGTAACCTATGCGGGTATATAAGCACCGCCATCAAAGAAAGCGGATAGTGTAGCCCTTATAGTATCTGGTAATTGTTGTGAACTCCCAAGGTACAAATTCTTTTACGAGCATCATAGTTCATATCACGAAAGACGTGTCGTACCTATTACCTCGATGATACAACTATTTAGTCTACATAATTATGCATCAAACTAACACAATGCAACAAACCTCCATTGACTGAAAAAATCTGTTTGCTTCACTGATTACGAATAAAATATATCGTACAAATCGCAATTATCGGAAAATATTAACTTGTCGTCCATTGAAGGCGGATACAGAACTGCATTTATACAAATCTCAGCATAACTTCACATATACAGATCCCAGGCTACGTCCATACACACATCAAAAAAAGGATTTCATCATCCCGGTTCCCAGAACTCCTGAAGATGGATGTTGACTGTAGATATTTTATCACAGACACAGTCCCTTTGACTGTTCAGAGGCGTCCCGATACCTACCCAAGGATGTAAACAACCACGCACGAGCAGCGCCTATTAGTCGGAGGGGGTACGACAGCCGATCAGTTCCAGTCATTCAACCAGGAAGGAGGTACACGGCTCGTGTTGCCTGTAATTCAACCAAGCCTAGACGGCCAGTGCAGCTGTTCGATCGTGTCCGCATTGTTACTTTGTACCAGTAAGAGCTCTCAACAAGGGAAGTATCCAGATGCCAGGGAGTAAACAAAGCGATGTTGTTCGGACACGGAGGAGATACAGACAGACAGGAACTGTGGATTACATGCCTCGCTCAGGCCGCGCAAAGGCTAATACTGCAGTGGATAACCGCTACCTATGGTTTATGGCGCGGAGGAACCCTGAGAGCAACGCCATCATGTTGAATAATGCTTTTCGTGCTGCCGCAGGACGTCATATTACGATCAAATTATGCGTAGTAGGCTGCATGATGCGCAAATTCACTCCCGTCGCCCATGACGAAATCCATCTTTGCAACCACGACACCATGCCGAGCGGTGCAGATGGACCAAACACATGCCGAATGGGCGGCACAGATACACATGCTCTTCAACGACGAATGTTGAATATGGCTTCAACCAAACAACCGTCGGAAACGTGTTTGGAGGCAACTTGGTCAGACTGAACGCCTTAGGCACACTGACCAGCGAGTGCAGCAAGGTTCAGGTTATGGACGACGTGACTCACCAACCACTCTGAGGAATCTACGACGAATCGCCAATGGGGAGTGGGACAATGTGGACCAACAGTGCCTTGATGAACTTGTGGATAGTATGTCACGACGAATACAGGTAAGCATCAATGCAAAAGGACGTGCTACTGGGTATTAGAGGTACCGGTGTGTTCAGCAATCTGGATCACCACCTCTGAAGGTCTCACTGTATGGTGGTACAACATGCAATGTGTGGTTTTCATGAGCAGCAAAAAGGGCGAAAATGATGTTTATGTTGATCTCTATTCCAATTTTCTATACAGGTTCCGGAACTCAGGGAACCGAGGTGATGCAAAACTTTTTTGATGTGTGTGTGTTGCTATTCCTCTTTGTCAGAGCATCTCTCCTTATTCCCACGCCTTCATTTAGACAGGCAAATGTACAGCAACAGACTCTAAACATAGTAGAAAACAACAAACAAGATTTTTGCTTTCGAAGGAGAAAACCACGCGCTCAGTGCAACCACCTTCAGTTTCGAAATAGAAGAGTGTGCACGTACAATCGACAATTGGGCGGAGATATTATAGCAAAGACTGCTCGTGAGTGAAAGACACGTAAAAATGAGACAATGAATTTGGTAAATTATGTCCCAGGTACCTTCCATATTTGTATGAGTACTATTCGGAAAGTAAGGTCCGATCGACCGTGAAAAGAAAACCACTGTGAAAATCAGAAATGTTTTATTTGCAACATTTGGCCACAGCTTCTAGCTACTTCTCTACATAGTCGCCGCCACGACTTAGGTATTTGTCGTAGCGTTGCACCAACTTTCCAGGACGCTCGTCATCAAAAGTAGCCGCCTGTGTTTTGCACAAATTATCTGCGTTGGCCTACAGCTCCATGTCGTGCCGAAAGGTTGTGTTCAAAGACAGGCGATCGTTTGAGCAGAGAAGAAACTCAGGGGGAGGCACTTACGGTTTGCATTGTAGCAGATGAAACATTTTCCATCGGAAACGCTGCAGGATCATCTTCATTTCCCAGCATAGTGTCCTAAAGAAGGAAACGCATGACATTTATGTGGGCTGCATGACATCAGGCGAAATCTCTCACCAGGTCCTCATACTTGGGGGCGGACACTATTTTCTTGGCGTATTTCAGTGCTCACTGTGCACGCACAACGGAAAAGAGCGACGTGACGCCATCAACGGATATAAGAAACCCTTCGCTACACACGTTTGCAAAACGTTATCGGATTTTCACTGTGGTTTCAGTTTCACCCCCCATCAGACCTTACTTTCCGAATAGCATTCGTACTTACAGAAAAGAACGTCTACATTTGAAGTACCGCCGTCATGTGGATGGAAATCAGGTTCGCTCTAAATAGACCCTTTAATGGTCATGAGGGTGAGTTACCTGTGACATTGGACGTGGTGAGTAGATGTTAGTCAAGAACGCATTTAAGGCGAGAAAAAGTATCTATGAACACTCCACTGACGTCTTGTGATAGACTACGAAAAACTCGAAGTTCCTTCTGTGATATTGCGGAAGGACGTGGAGGGAATGTAGGCACTCTACATGATTGCTGGCAGCAGTGGTCACGAGAATGTACAGTCGCAAAGGGACTGGGCTTCGGATGGCCATGTACTTCCTATAGGGAAGACCATCGTACGGCTCTGGTGCATCGTACTGTATCTGCGGCAGGAATGTGACCAGCATTCAGCACCACACTAACACAACGAACAGTTACAGATCTGTTAGTTCAATGACAGTTCAGCCAAACGCACTGTAGCATACATTCCACTGGCTGTAACCACTGTCATTTGCGACTTCACTTGTGTTAAGCGAGAGCTCGTTGGAGGACAGTGTGAAGGTCTGTTGTGAATACTGACGAAAGCCGGTTCTTCCTTGGTGTCGGTGATGGCCACGTGTTTGCTAGAAGGAATGAAGTTGAGGAACTGCAGCCAGTCTGTCTTGGCGCTTAGAAACACTAGACCTACATCTGGGGTTTTGGTGTGAGGTGCAACCTGACTGCTTATTTGTACGCCAGTCTGGTGATTCGGCCTTTTGTGCTGATATTCTGGAACAGCAATTCAGTGGGTGTTTTCCAACAGGATATCGCTAGCGCAGATACCGCTATTGTAGCCTAACATACTCTACAGATTGCCAACAAGTTGCATAGGCCACCCGATGTCTCTCCAGTCCAGCACTTACTGGACATCATCGGACGACAACTTCAGCGTTATCCACAAATAGTATTTACTGTCCCTGTATTGAGGGAACACGTGCAACAGGCATGCAGAGCCATCCCGCAAACTGACATTAGACAAATGTACAACACAATGCATGTGTGTTTCCATGCTTGCATTTAACATTGGCGGTTACAGTGGTTATTACTGTATCAGCAATTCACATATGTAATGGCTTATTACGAGCTCATATAAACGTGCGATCTTAGAAGGTTAATCACTTAAGTATGTTACCTTGACAAATGTATTCCCGAAATTTCATTACCCTAAATTAATTATTATTTTTTTGGCAATTTTTCCGTCAGTATAAGTTACAAATTGGACGTTAAACACTTACATTGTTCGCATTTTCAGCTTAATCTCCTTGAAATCTGTTTTGGTTTTCTGAGGCTATAGGTACTACGATAGTGAATAACTCAATGGGCAGTTCAACTGAAGTGGAATGGGCATCTCTAAAAAGGGCAGTCACGGAAGCTGGGAAGAAAAGCATAGGTACAAACCAGGTAACGGGTAACATAAGAAACATTTCGGCTGATCGATGAGAGAAGAAAGTTCAGAAGTGTTCAAGGAAATTCAGGAATACAGAAATACAAGTGCTGAGGAATGAAATAAATAGGAAGCGAAAGGAAGCTAAGACGAAACGGCTGCATGAAAAATGTGAAGAAATCGAAACGGAAATGATTGTCAGAAGGACTGTCCCAGCATATAGGAACATCAAAACAACCTTCTTGAAATTAAAAACAAAGATGGTAACATTAAGAGAACAATGGGAATGCCACTGCTAAATTAGAAAATAGAGCGGTTAGGTGGAAACAGTACACTGAAGGCGTCTTTTTGAGGGGGAAGACTTGTCTGATGCCGTGATAGAAGAAGAAACAAGAGTCGATACTGAAAGGACAGTGGATCCAGTACTAGACGCACAATTTAAAAGAGTTTGTAAAACTTAAGATGAAATAACGGTTAAGGTGAAGATAAGATTTATCACAATTTACGAAATCATTGGGAGACTGACAACGAAAGCAAAATTCACGTTAGGATGTAGAATGTAGGAGACTGGCAATATACCAAGTGACTTTCGGTAAAACGTAATCCACGCAATTCCGAAACGTGGAAAGGCTGACAAGTGTGAAACCTATAGTACAATCAGCTTGACAGCTCGTACAACAAAGTTGCTGACAAGAACAATATTAAGACAAATGGGAAAGAAAATTGAGGATGAGGTAGATAACGAATATTCTGGCTTTGAGAAAGGTAATGTACTACCAGAGAGGCATTACTGACGTTGCGGTTGACAACCGCAATAAGAATAAAGAAAAATGGAGATACATTCATAGGATTCGTCGACTTGGAAAAAGCGTTCGACACTGTACAATAGTGCAAGATTTTCGATATTCTGAGAAAAACAGGTGTAAACGACAGGGAAAGACAGGTAATATACACTGGGTACAAGAACCGAGCGTGAATAATAAGAGTGGGAGACAACGAACGAATTGTTCAAATTTAAAAAAAGGTGTAATACCGGTATGTAGCTATTTGCAGCTACTGTTCAAGCTATACATCGAAGAAGCAGTGACGGAAGTAAAAGAAATTTTTAAGAGTGAAATTAAAATTCAAGGTCAGAGGATATCAGTAATGAGATTCGCTGGCGGCATTGGTACCCTCAGTGAAAGTGAAGAAGAATTACAGGACCTGCTGAATGAAACAGTCTGACGAGTACAGAATACGGATTGAGAGTAAATCGAAGAAAGGCGAAAGTAGAAGTAACAGAAGTGGGATCATCGAGAGCTTAACATAAAGATTGGTGATCATGTAGTAGTCGAAGTTAAGGAATTTTGCTTTCTTGGCAGCAAAACAATCCGTTACGGTCGGAGCAAGGAGGACATAATAAGCAGCTTAGCACTGGCAAAAAAGGCGTTCCTGCCGAGAGAAGTCTGCTAGTGTCAAACATGGGCCTTCATTTGAGGAAGAAATTTCTTAGAATGTACGTTTGGAACTCAGAACTGTACAGTAGTGAAACATGGACTGTGGGGAAACCAGAAAAGAAGGCGATACAGTGCATTTGAGATGTGTCAAAGCAGAACATTGAAAATTAGGTGGACTGATAAGGTAAGGAATGTGGAGGTTCTCCAGAGCATCTGCGGGGAAAGGAATATAAGGAAAACACTAACAAGCAACGGGAAGAAGGGGCAGTATGGTAGGACATTTGTTAAGATATCAGGCAATAACTTCCATGATACTGGAGGGAGCTGTAGAAGGTAACTCTTTACAGGAAAACAGAGACTGGAGTACACCCAGCAAATACTTAAGGACGTAGACTGCAGTTGCTACTCCGAGATGGAGAGGTTGGCACAGGAGAGAAATTCGTGGTGGTCCTCTTCAAACCAGTCGGATGACTGATGACTGAAAAAAAAACTGTGTTTTTGTTTTTGATGTCGTTAACCTGCTTTCCTTCTGTTTCATATCGCACGTACACAATATACATGGTGTCGGAAGTTGCTTAAGTGATGCTTAGAAGGAATTGCACCGGTTTTGGAATGGTACTGCTTGCAGCGTAACACCTCGTTGCGCTCGCCAACTTTCTGCGAGGGCGGTTGGCGAGATGTGACGACGCTCGGAGTGAGCGGGCACACAAAGGCGGCTGCATCTCCTAAATGCGCAGCGCCGCGCCGGCCCCAGCAGCCCGTGTCGGCCCCTAATGCGTCCCCTAGGAGGCCGCACGCTTCATTTATGTTGCTGAGCAGTTCGCCTCCTGCGCTGGGTGTGGTGTCTTCACTAAGGCCGGACGGCTGCTCTCCGTGCAGATCACAACGTTTACCTTGCCACAGTGAATCCTTTCGGAAGATTAGTATGTAGCAACGTATGTGCAGAAGGGAATGGGCCGCGCGGGATTAGCCGAGCGGTCTAGGGCGCTTCAATCAAGGACTGTGCGGCTGGTCCCTCGGGCATGCGTGTGTGTGTTTGTCCTTAGGATAATTTAGGTTAAATAGTGTGTAAGCTTAGGGACTGATGATCTTAGCAGTTGAGTCCCATAGGATTTCACACACATTTTTGAACAGAAGGGAATGCTGCTGACATTACAGTACTGGCTGTCAGCCTTGCCACAGTGTTGACACCGGTTTCCTTCATATCACCAAATGTAAGGGCTATCAGTCTCCGCTAACACTTGGATGGATGACCGCCTTCATCTGCCGAGTGCTGCTGGCAATCGGAATGGCTGCGCCCTTAGAAGCTAGTTGATCGAGAAGTAGCGGCTCCGGCCATGAAAGCTGACAACGGCTCGGAGAGCGGAGTGGTGGCCACACGCCCATCCACATCCGCATCAAGTGACGCCTGTCGTCTGGGGGTCATAATGCGGTCGGTCGTTACCGCAAGGCCTTCCGAGGCTTGTCCGGGCTTATCACTACTTCCAGTGTTTCAGCTCTGTAGATGTCCTCTGCAGACGGGAACGAAACAACGTATCTACCACGGCCTCTTAACCCGTAAGACCAAACATTAGAAACTGGACAAGAAGGACCTCATAATTACTGTCTCAAAATATTGTGGACAAAAGGCATTTCAAAGGAATGTCCTGGCTCTGCATTCTTCTAGCTTTAACCAAATAACGAGTGAAATACACCTAGCATAAGATGCCTCATAGGCAAGTATGTGAAAAAGTTATGAGATTCACAATACTGCGAGCAGCTGGAAATGCCGTTTCATTCCACTTTCGTAATGCGGTATATCCTTTCCACATGCTTTGTCCGACTTTTAGCTCCGTACAGGTAAAACGTAATTTTTTAGAGCGCCATCAGTGAAGTTGTTCTTCTGTTCTATGTTACGGAAATGGAAAAGCGGGACTTAGTGCAACGTTGCGCAAAGTTTTCTCTTACACTTAAGGAATCTTCGAGTAAGATCCATGATAAATTTAATCAGGCCTGTTGGGAACATTCCTCATCACCCGCACCACTTTTGTCCTGGCACAAATCTTTTCTAGAAGGCAGAGAATGAAGGGGAAGCTCACTCAGCGAGACGTTCAGTTTCAAAAACAGATGAAAACGTCGTACGCGTGCGTGGTCTCGTGATATCAAACTGACGTTTAAGTGCGAGGATGGGTGACCTGTTAAAAACTTTCACCTTATATCTAATTTTGACCGAAGCTTCGCAGATGCGAAAAATTGCTCCAAAAATGTTGTCGAAAAACCTGACAACTGCGCTAGAAAAATGAAGAAACTCGTGTATTTATCTTCCCGAGAGGGCTGCCAGTGACCACGAATGATTCAGTTCTGTAGTCACAGGTGATGAATCCCGGATTTTTGAGACAACGCGGCAAACTGAGGAGCGCCACAATGATACATGTTCTCGACTGAAGAAAACTCGAATGAGTTACTCAATGATGAAAATAATGCTGATGTGCTTTTTTGACACTAGAAGTATCGTACATGAAGAATTGTTTTCTCCAGGACACACTGTCAGCCGAGTATTTTACAACAATGTTCTTGAAAGCATCACGAAAAAGGTGAATCGAGTGAGACTGGGCATTGCGGACGAGTGGATGCCGCGTCATAAAAACGGCTCGTGTCACGTGACCAAACCCATCAAGGAATTATGGACCTGAAAAGGGCCGGCCGGAGTGGCCGTGCGGTTCTAGGCGCTACAGTCTGGAGCCGAGCGACCGCTACGGTCACAGGTTCGAATCCTGCCTCGGGCATGGATGTCTCTGAAGTCCTTAGGTTAGTTAGGTTTAATTAGTTCTACGTTCTAGGCGACTGACGACCTCAGAACTTAAGTCGCATAGTGCTCAGAGCCATTTGAACCATTTTTGAACCTGATAAGGCATTCCTCCTGTTTCATAGCATCCTTATTCACCTTACCTGTGCCCTTGTGACTTTTTTCTTCCACCAAAACTGAAAAATGTAGTAAAACGACGTCATTTTGGGACTCTGGAGAACATTCAGAAGAATGTGACCTTCATGTTAAAGGCCCTACCAGTCGAAGTCTTTGAGCGCTGCTACCAACACTGGGAACAACGAAAACCTGACAGTGTACAGTTGCCACAGGGAACTACTTTGAAGGGAACACTACTGCTGTTTTAAAAAATTTAAAACGAAACTCATTACTTTTCTCACACACCTCGTATACTAAGTACCAGAGTCTAGTAAGCCTAAAAAATGCCTGACGTGGAATGTAAAGTGAGACATCCATCAGTACCATTCTGCACTTACAATCAAGTGATGAAGAAGAAGCGAAAAGAATCGAAATCCCCAGTTCTTGCTTCAGCTCAGGTCACGGCGACAAGACAATTTCTTTTATTGTTAGTGTTCATCGAACTTCCTCTACAAGCGTTATGATAACATGAGAAAATAGATAACAACATTCAAATTTCCCTCTGATAATTTTTTAGCTTACAGCATTGACTGTGAGTCAAAAAACCATAATTAATTGGCATTTTACTTTTCACCAACAGGAGATGGAAATGTGTGGAATAGTCCTCAATCTCCAAAACTGGCGGATATTTCAATAATCGAAACTTAACAATTTTTTCTGGTGCTTAAAAGTAACGACAATGAGGGGATATATATACCATTAACAGTGATTTATATCCGTTAGCGGTGTCATGGCGGCTAGTACGCAATCTAAAAACCGCTCTCCAAATCCTCAACAAAATATCAGATGATAAGCCCTCTATGACCTCAACTTAGACTCAGGCAATTGAGCACATAGAATACTTTTTTGAAACAATTTACGGGAATTCAGCCAGATAATATTTACTTCAACGGCCGATATTCCGGCGGGAGGACACCCCACCATTTTAAAGGCACAAACCGGAACGGAAAAGAGATGTGCAGGCAAATTTAAAACCTCGGTTCTTGGAGTAGTTCAGGGAAGATAACACACACACACTGAACACTAGTGCCTCCAAGGATGCAAAAGTCTACATCTACATCTACATCCATACTCCGAAAGCCACCTGACGGTGTGTGGCGGGGGGTACCTTGAGTACCTCTATCGATTCTCCTTTCTATTCCAGTCTGGTATTGTTCGTGGAAAGAAGGATTGTCGGTATGCCTCTGTGTGGGCTCTAGTCTCTCTGATTTTATCCTCATAGTCTCTTCGCGAGATATACGTAGAAGGGAGCAATATACTGCTTGACTCCTCGATGAAGGTATGTTCTCGAAACTTCAACAAAAGCCCGTACCGAGATACTGAGCGTCTCCCCTGCAGAGTCTTCCACTGGAGTTTATCTATCATCTCCGTAACGCTTTCTCAATTACTAAATGATCCTATAACGAAGCGCGCTGCTCTCCGTTGGATCTTCTCTATCTCTTCTATCAACCCTATCTGGTACGGATCCCACACTGCTGAGCAGTATTCAAGCAGTGGGCGAACAAGCGTACTGTAACCTACTTCCTTTGTTTTCGGATTCCATTTACTTAGGATTCTTCCAATGAATCTGTGTGGCATCTGCTTTACCGACGATCAACTTTATGTGATCATTCCATTTTAAATCACTCCTAATGCGTACTCCCAGATGCTGTTGTTGTTGTGGTCTTCAGTCCTGAGACTGGTTTGATGCAGCTCTCCATTCCACTCTATCCTGTGCAAGTCCCTTCATCTCCCAGTACCTACCGCAACCTACATCCTTCTGAATCTGCTTAGTGTATTCATCTCTTGGTCGCCCTCTACGATTTTTACCCTCCACGCTGCCCTCCAATACTAAATTGGTGAGCCCTTGATGCGTCATAACATGTCCTACCAACCGATCCCTTCTTCTAGTGAAGTTGTGCCACATGTTGTTGTTGTTGTGGTCTTCAGTCCTGAGACTGGTTTGCTGCAGCTCTCCATGCTACTCTATCCTGTGCAAGCTTTTTCATCTCCCAGTACCTACTGCAACCTACATCCTTCTGAATCTGCTTAGTGTATTCATCTCTTGGTCTCCCTCTACGATTTTTACCCTCCACGCTGCCCTCCAATACTAAATTTGTGATCCCTTGATGCCTCAGAACATGTCCTACCAACCGATCCCTTCTTCTGGTCAAGTTGTGCCACAAACTTCTCTTCTCCCCAATCCTATTCAATACTTCCTCATTAGTTATGTGATCTACCCATCTAATCTTCAGCATTCTTCTGTAGCACCACATTTCAAAAGCTTCCATTCTCTTCTTGTCCGAACTATTTATCGTCCATGTTTCACTTCCATACATGGCTACACTCCATACGAATACTTTCAGAAATGACTTCCTGACACTTAAATCAATACTGGATGTTAACAAATTTCTCTTCTTCAGAAACGCTTTCCTTGCCATTGCCAGCCTACATTTTATATCCTCTCTACTTCGACCATCATCAGTTATTTTGCTCCCCAAATAGCAAAACTCCTTTACTACTTTAAGTGCCTCATTTCCTAATCTAATTTCCTCAGCATCACCCGACTTAATTCGACTACATTCCATTATCCTTGTTTTGCTTTTGTTGATGTTCATCTTATATCCTCCTTTCAAGACACTGTCCATTCCATTCAACTGCTCTTCCAAGTCCTTTGCTGTCTCTGACAGAATTACAATGTCATCGGCGAACCTCAAAGTTTTTATTTCTTCTCCATGAATTTTAATACCTACTCCGAATTTTTCTTTTGTTTCCTTTACTGCTTGCTCAATATACAGATTGAACAACATCGGGGAGAGGCTACAACCCTGTCTTACTCCCTTCCCAACCACTGCTTCCCTTTCATGTCCCTCGACTCTTATAACTGCCATCTGGTTTCTGTACAAATTGAAAATGCCTTTCGCTCCCTGTATTTTACCCCTGCCACCTTTAGAATTTGAAAGAGAGTATTCCAGTCAACATTGTCAAAAGCTTTCTCTAAGTCTACAAATGCTAGAAACGTAGGTTTGCCTTTCCTTAATCTTTCTTCTGAGATAAGTCGTAACGTCAGTATTGCCTCACGTGTTCCAGTGTTTCTACGGAATCCAAACTGATCTTCCCCGAGGTTGGCTTCTACTAGTTTTTCCATTCGTCTGTAAAGAATTCGTGTTAGTATTTTGCAGCTGTGACTTATTAAGCTGATAGTTCGGTAATTTTCACATCTGTCAACACCTGCTTTCTTTGGGATTGGAATTATTATATTCTTCTTGAAGTCTGAGGGTATTTCGCCTGTTTCATACATCTTGCTCACCAGATGGTAGAGTTTTGTCAGGACTGGCTCTCCCACAGCCGTCAGTAGTTCCAATGGAATATTGTCTACTCCGGGGGCCTTGTTTCGACTCAGGTCTTTCAGTGCTCTGTCAAACTCTTCACGCAGTATCATATCTCCCATTTCATCTTCATCTACATCCTCTTCCATTTCCATAATATTGTCCTCAAGTGCATCGCCCTTGTATAGACCCTCTATATACTCCTTCCACCTTTCTGCTTTCCCTTCTTTGCTTAGAACTGGGTTTCCATCTGAGCTCTTGATATTCATACAAGTCGTTCTCTTATCTCCAAAGGTCTCTTTAATTTTCCTGTAGGCGATATCTATCTTACCCCTAGTGAGATAGGCCTCTACATCCTTACATTTGTCCTCTAGCCATCCCTGCTTAGCCATTTTGCACTTCCTGTCGATCTCATTTTTGAGACGTTTGTATTCCTTTTTGCCTGTTTCACTTACTGCATTTTTATATTTTCTCCTTTCATCAATTAAATTCAGTATTTCTTCTGTTACCCAAGGATTTCTACTAGCCCTCGTCTTTTTACCTACTTGATCCTCTGCTGCCTTCACTACTTCATCCCTCAAAGCTACCCATTCTTCTTCTACTGTATTTATTTCCCCCATTCCTGTCAATTGCTCCCTTATGCTCTCCCTGAATCTCTGTACAACCTCTGGTTCTTTTAGTTTATCCAAGTCCCATCTCCTTAAATTCCCACCTTTTTGCAGTTTCTTCAGTTTTAATCTACAGGTCATAACCAATAGATTGTGGTCAGAGTCCACATCTGCCCCTGGAAATGTCTTACAATTTAAAACCTGGTTCCTAAATCTCTGTCTTACCATTATATAATCTATCTGATACCTTTTAGTATCTCCAGGGTTCTTCCATGTATACAACCTTCTTTCATGATTCTTAAACCAAGTGTTAGTTATGATTATGTTGTGCTCTGTGCAAAATTCTACAAGGCGGCTTCCTCTTTCATTTCTGTCCCCCAATCCATATTCACCTACTATGTTTCCTTCTCTCCCTTTTCCTACACTCGAATTCCAGTCACCCATGACTATTAAATTTTCGTCTCCCTTCACTATCTGAATAATTTCTTTTATTTCATCATACATTTCTTCAATTTCTTCGTCATATGCAGAGCTAGTTGGCATATAAACTTGTACTACTGTAGTAGGTGTGGGCTTCGTATCTATCTTGGCCACAATAATGCGTTCACTATGCTGTTTGTAGTAGCTTACCCGCATTCCTATTTTCCCATTCATTATTAAACCTACTCCTGCATTACCCCTATTTGATTTTGTGTTTATAACCCTGTAGTCACCTGACCAGAAGTCTTGTTCCTCCTGCCACCGAACTTCACTAATTCCCACTATATCTAACTTCAACCTATCCATTTCCCTTTTTAAATTTTCTAACCTACCTGCCCGATTAAGGGATCTGACATTCCACGCTCCGATCCGTAGAACGCCAATTTTCTTTCTCCTGATAACGACATCCTCTTGAGTAGTCCCCGCCCGGAGATCCGAATGAGGGACTATTTTACCTCCGGAATATTTTACCCAAGAGGACGCCATCATCATGTAATCATACAGTAAAGCTGCATGCCCTCGGGAAAAATTACGGCTGTAGTTTCCCCTTGCTTTCAGCCGTTCGCAGTACCAGCACAGCAAGGCCGTTTTGGTTATTGTTACAAGGCCAGACCAGTCAATCATCGAGACTGTTGCCCTTGCAACTACTGAAAAGGCTGCTGCCTCTCTTCAGGAACCACACGTTTGTCTGGCCTCTCAACAGATACCCCTCCGTTGTGGTTGCACCTACGGTACGGCTATCTGTATCGCTGAGGCACGCAAGCCTCCCCACCAACGGCAAGGTCCATGGTTCATCTCCCAGTACCTACCGCAACCTACATCCTTCTGAATCTGCTTAGTGTATTCATCTCTTGGTCGCCCTCTACGATTTTTACCCTCCACGCTGCCCTCCAATACTAAATTGGTGAGCCCTTGATGCCTCATAACATGTCCTACCAACCGATCCCTTCTTCTAGTCAAGTTGTGCCACATACTTCTCCGCAATCCTATTCAATACTTCATTAGTTATGTGATCGACCCATCTAATCTTCAGCATTCTTCTGTAGCACCACATTTGAAAAGATTCTATTCTCTTCTTGTCCAAATTATTTATCGTCTATGTATCACTTCCATACATGGCTACACTCCATACAAATACTTTCAGAAATGACTTCCTGACACTTAAATCTATACTAGATGTTAACAAATTTCTCTTCTTCAGAAACGCTTTCCTTGCCATTTCCAGTCTACATTTTATATCCTCTCTACTTCGACCATCATCTGTTATTTTGCTCCCCAAATAGTAAAACTCCTTTACTACTTTAAGTGTCTCATTTCCTAATCTAATTCCCTCAGCATCACCCGACTTAATTCGACTACATTCCATTATCCTCGTTTTTCTTTTGTTGATGTTCATCTTATATCCTCCTTTCAAGACACTATCCATTCCGTTCAACTGCTCTTCCAAGTCCTTTGCTGTCTCTGACAGAATTACAATGTCATCGGCGAACCTCAAAGTTTTTATTTCTTCTCCATGGATTTTAATTCCTACTCCGAATTTCTCTTTTGTATTCTTTACTGCCTGCTCAATATACAGACTGAATAACATCGGGGATAGGCTACAACCCTGTCTCACTCCCTTCCCAACCACTGCTTCCCTTTCATGTCCCTCGACTCTTATAACTGCCATCTGGTTTCTGTACAATTTATGGAATTAACTGCTTCCATTTACTGACCTGCTATATTGTAGCTAAATGATAAGGGATCTTTCTTTCTATGTATTGAGATTCAATGTATTCTATGTATTCAATGTATTCTATGTGTTGAGATTCAATTGCTATTTCCTGCACCATGCGTCTATTCACTGCAGATCCTCCAGCATTTTTGCACAATTTTCCATTGTTACAACCTCTCGATATACCAAAGCATCATCCGCAAAGAGCCTCAGTGAACTTCCGATGGCATCCACAAGTTCATTTATGTATATTGTGAATAGCAACGGCCCTACGACACTCCCCTGCGGCACACATGAAATCACTCTTACTTCGGAAGACTTCTCTCCATTGAGAATGACATGCTGCGTTCTGTTAATTAGGAAATCTTCAATTCAATCAAACAATTGGTCTGATAGTCCATATGCTCTTACTTTGTTCATTAAACGACTTTGGGGAACTGTATCGAACGCCTTGCGGAAGTCAAGAAACACGGCATCTACCTGGGAACCCGGGTCTATGGCCGTCTGAGTCTCGTGGACAAATAGCGCGAGTTGGGTTTTACATGATCGTCTTTTTCGAAACCCATGCTGATTCCTACAGAGTTGATTTCTAGTCTCCAGAAAAGTCATTATACTCGAACGTAATTCGTGTTCCAAAATTCAGCCTCTGATCGACGTTAGAGATATAGGTCTATGGTTCTGCACATCTGCTCGACGTTCCTTCTTGAAAAAAGGGGATGACCTGTGCCCTTTTGCAATCCTTTGGAACGCTACGCTCTTCTAGAGACCTACGGTACACCGCTGCAAGAAGGGGGGCAAGTTCCTTCACGTACTCTGTGTAAAATCGACTGGTCTCCGACCAGGTCCAGCGGCCTTTCCTCTTTTGAGCGATTTTAATTGTTTCTCTATCCCTCTGTCGTCTATTCCGATAAGTCAGCGGTATCGATAGTGAAAGACCACGAGCTAGCAAGTGAGATAACATTGACTGTGTCCCTCTGTTTTTGACAAATAAGACAGCGGGTTTCCAAGCAGAGTTAAAAAAAAAAAAACAAAAAAAAACAAAAAAAAACTTCATCCCTGTTTACAAAGTTGCTCGCTAATTTAATCTCAATAGCGTCCTTAATTACACTGTCCCAACAGCTTGAGGTGCTTCCCAATATCATGGTATTGTTATGTAATATACGGTGACCAGTATCCAAAGAATGTTCGGCAATAGCAGATCTACTTGGCGGCTGTAATAGTGTGTGCCGTTTATGCTCAGTAAATCGGTTCTCCACGGTCTTAATAGTCTGACCAATATATGCCATGCCACAGCTACAAGGAATACGATATACACCCGCCTTACGTCAACCGAAATTATCCTTAACAAAACCCAAAAGCACTCTATTTTCAGATGATGGTCGGAAAACACATTTCACACCGTATTTCCGTAAAATACGACCTATATTGTTGGAAGTGCTTCCTACGTAAGGCAAAAAGGCAGTAGACGTAGGCGTCGACTCAGTATTATCATCAATCACTCGATGCACAGTTGGTCTATAGCGCAACGCACGTTTAATCTGTCTTTCACTATAACCATTTTGACGAAATGTAGCTTCAAGACGGGCCAGCTCAACCGGAAAAGTCTCAGTGTCGGAAATGACATGTGCCCTGTGTATCAAGGTACGAAGTACCCCTTCGCGCTGAGCCTGATAGTCACAAACATCATCCTGTAAATACAAGTCAGTGTGAGAACTTTTACAGCGAAAAAGGGTCTGGATGCCACATGACTAACCCCCAACTCTTGCACTGGGCCTACCACAGAACGACAGCTAGTGATATTCTGACTTATTTCTGAGTTTGCCGCTGGCATGAATGTCCACCTTGGCCCTGCGGCTCCCTGGACCAGGTGCCGCAAGCACTCGCATTTCATCTATCAGGAACCAGTGCTACGTGATCACCACTGTCCATGCCAACGCCTGCAACCCGGAAACTCCAACGTTGCCTTCCCCGCAGACGACATGGACACCATCGACATGAGTGGCCATCCGGCTCCGTAATATTTCTCTTGTTAACTATTTACGTCACGCCTAGACTTTTGCCATACCGTCTGATAACTGACATTGGCTAGTCGTATAGGGTCCTTAACGAAGCGTACGTTTCTTACCAACTTTGTTAGTATGATGTTCTTACTCGAAGTCCTTGTACGAGAAGTTCACAATGAGACATTTTCTAAGATACTGTAACAACGTCGGTCACAACGATCTTCTTTGTTTTCCTTTAATTATAGAAGGTGCTTTTTTGGGTCCAAAAGTGTTTCACCACATTTACGTGAAGATAGTAACCGGCTTTCAACCTTATTTTCTTTTTTCTTTTGTCAATGTAACGCAAGGAACTTGTTGAAATCAGTTTGTTCGTTAAATGTACACGTCATGAAACAGTCAAAGTCAGAGACCTTTTTGTGTTTCATAAATATTTAAGACAGACGTATGGAAGTCCGTATGTCTAATATTTCCTCCAGTCGGAGTTTATAGAGTTTAATAAACATTTTAAGTATGTTCTACCTGGGAGAGTTTTTCTTGCGCTGCCTTCGGCAGATACATTGTGTCGTACCCTAGATTCAACTATGGCTAGCCTGCTCGATTGTTTTTCATACGAAAGACGAGCGGACATATTAACTTTTGTAGATAACTTGTTGACAGCTCTTTGAACAAACGAATAGCTGTTGTAAACGACGGAATTACGTTTGACGGGACACGCGAATTCTAATGTTATTTACCATAAGAAGCTAACAAACACTCAAAAACTCGATTTACTAAGGAGGTGTCTAATACAGCGATACAGTATACAGAATAGCTGTAGATACTACCGCAAAGAGTTAAATGGCCTGTCAAAATGCAGTAAAATGAATTTTGAGTTTAGTCAATAGGAAACGAATAAATAATGTTTATTAATAATATATAATAATGAGTAAATCCCGTGGTAGCATACGTCGAATAGGCAGATGAGTGAAGACACACAACAACAAAAGTTTTGGATCAGCACGGTTCCCAGAAATCCTGAAGATTGGCGTTGATTGTGGATATTGTATCACAGACACAGCCCCTTTGACTGTTTAGTGATGTCACTAAACCAGCCCAAAGCTGTAAACAGGCATGAGCAGCGCCTATTAGACGGAGGGGTCCGACATCCGATAAGTTCCAGTCATTCCACCAGGAAGGAGGTACAAGGCTCGTATTGTCTGTAATTCAGCCATGCCTAGACGGTAAATACCGCGGTTCGATCGCGTCCGCATTGTTCCTTTGTGCCAGGAAGGGTACTCAATAAGGGAAGTGTCCAGGGGTCTCGGAGTGAACCAAATCGATGTTGTTCGGACTGGAACTGTCGATGACATTGCTCGCTCAGGCCACCCTAGGAATGACCGCTAGCTGCATATTATGGCCGGCCGAAGTGGCCGAGCGGTTCTAGGCACTTCAATCTAGGACCACGAGACCGCTACGGTCGCAGGTTCGAATCCTGTCTCGGTCATGGACGTGTGTGATGTCCTTAGGTTAGTTAGGTTTACGTAGTTCTAAGTCTAGGGCACTGATGATCCCCATAGTGCTCAGAGCCATTTGAACCATTTTTTGTTTATTACGGCTCGGCGGAACCCTGACAGCCAACGCCACCATGTTGAATAATACTTTTCTTACAGCCACAGGACGTCCTGTTACGACAAATTGCGTGCAATAAGCTGCATGAGGCACAACTTAACAACCGACGTCCATGGAATGGTCCATCTTTGCAGCCACGACACCTTGCAGCGCGGCACAGATTGGCCCAACAACATTCCGAATGGAACGCCTTAGACACACTGACCGGCGAGTGCAGCAAGGTGGAGATTCCCTGCTGTTTAGGGGTGGCATAATGTGGGGCCGACGTACGCCGCTGGTGTTCATCGAAGGCGCCGTAACGGCTGTACGATTCGTGAATGCCATCCTCTGACTGGTAGTGGAACCATATTCGCAGCTGATTGGTGAGACATTCGTCTTCATAGACAACAATTCGCGCCCCGATCGTGCAGATCTTGTGAATGACTTCCTTCAGGATAACGATATCACTCGACTAGAGCATGTTCTCCAGACATGAACCCTATCGGACACGCCTGGGATAGATTGAAAACGGCTGTTTATGGATTACTTGACCCACCAGTCACTCTGAGGGAACTACGCTGAATCGCCGTTGAGTAGTGGGACAATCTGGACCAACGGTGCCTTGATAAACTTGTGGATAGTAAGCCATGACGAATATAGGCATGCATCAATGTAAGAGGACGTGCTACTGGGTATTAGAGGTACCGGAGTGTTCAGCAATCTGGGCCACCACATCGGAAGGTTTCGCAGTATGGTGGTACAACACGCAATGTGTGATTTTTATGAACAATAAAAAAGGGTGAAATGATGTTTATGTTGATCTCTATTCCTATTTTCTGTACAGGTTCCGTAACTCTCGGAGCCGAGGTGATACAGTACTGTTTTTGATGTGTGTAGTTTCATTGTGGAACGAATTCCCAGACCTCTGCACGATTGATTTTACCATACCAGTATGCAATGCATATAATGTGGCGACATATTGCAGTTCTGTCTAAGTCTTTTCGATATTTTGTATGGATCACTCAACTTTCAGTCTACTTCAACTGCGAACAATTCCTCGAATATTCGCTGAATACTGTATGTTTGCTATGCTTCCTATGCACTCATGGTTCTAGGCGCTTCAGTCCGCAACCGCGCTGCTGCTACGGTCGTAGGTTCCAGTCCTGCCTCGGGCATGGATGTGTGTGATGTCCTTAGGTTAGCTAGGTTTAAGTAGTTCTAAGTGTAAGGCACTCATGACGTCAGATGTTAAGTCCTATAGTGCTTAGAGCCGTTTGAACCATTTGAACCTATGTACTCCACCGCTCCCAATGGTTATTTGATGGGCACAGCGTCTAAAGCTACAAATATTAGCTGTACTACCTGACCTTTACAATAAGCCTTCACCCGTATTTGTATAAAGCTAAAAATATGAACCACTCAAGAATGCCGCACCATTCACGTTGTCTCTACTTCTAGCATCCTTCCCTCAACCTCATTCTCCATTCAGTTCATCAACATAGCGGTAAAATATCTACTGATAGATATTATGAGTCTAATCCCCCTATAATTGTTTGTGTGCTTCTTGTATCCTTCTTTGCAGAAAACAAATACGTATCATACACATCAGTCTCTTGGTATTTACTTTCTCCGCCCCCCCCCCTCCACCCTGCTACTCCCTCTCCGCGACCTGATTGACTAATTTAGGTAGAAGTCTCACAGTCTCACCATTTGAGGGGGTGGCGATATATTTACATTACAACTACTCCCGGGCCACTTGCCTTTCCCCTTCATGTCTTTTTCAGTATCTTTTTTACTTCTTCCTGTTTTTATATGTTCCGCATTACCTAAAGAACAGCCGGCCGGGGTGGCCGAGCGATTCTAGGCGCTACAGTCTGGAGCCGCGTGACCGCTGCGGTCGCAGGTTCGAATTCTGCCTCGCGCATGGATGTGTGTGATGTCCTTAGGTTAGTAAGGTTGAAGTAGTTCTAAGTTCTAGGGGACTGATGACCTCAGAAGTTAAGTCCCATAGTGCTCAGAGCCATTTGAACCATTTTTAAACATAAAGAACTACTTTATGCTTTTATCGCTTGTTCTTCCCTCGTTCCAACTGGAAGTTCGTCAAGGCGCTTCTCTCACTACCCAAAAGCTACACACTCGCATTCGGGAGGACGACGGTTCAATCCCGTCTCCGGCCATCCTGATTTAGGTTTTCCGTGATTTCCCTAAATCGTTTCAGGCGAATGCCGAGATGGTTCCTTTGAAAGGGCACGGCCGATTTCCTTCCCAATCCTTCCCTAACCCGAGCTTGTGCTCCGTCTCTAATGACCTCGTTGTCGACGGGATGTTAAACACTAACCACCACCACCAATAGCTACACGTTGTGTTGTGGGTGCGTGGTTGCTAGCCAGTTTCATTTCTATAAGGGGCAGGCAGGTAGCCTGGTTTGGCGAGAGGTAAGACCGTGAAAAATCACAGTTCTTCACCAGTAAATCAGCACAAACTATTTTACTAACCAACGTACCTTGGCCCTCTCCAAAATATCAATATTTCTCCAGAAACAATTTGTTAAAACTATGTTTGCCATGAAAACAAACCTCGACATTTACTAGGTGAATGCAACATTTTCTCATTTCATTCAAGTAATAATTATGAAATTAATCACTCAGTTAATACTAGGAAGAAATCATATCTGCATGTGGAATCCACTTCCTTGACCGTTGTACAGAAAGGACTGCACTATTCTGCTGCATCCATTTTCTATAACTTACCACAAGAACTCAAAAATCTTAGCAGTAGCCCAAACGCTTTTAAGTCCAAACTGAAGAGTTTCCTCATGGCTCACTCCTTCTATCCTACCGAGGAGCTCCTGGAAGAGCTGAAAACTTAAGCAATTTCCATTGTTACATTGTTGATTTTCTTTATTTAAACTTACGAATTGTCGCCTGAATACGTTTCTTGTATTTCATTTTATCTGTTTCTACTATCGTGTTATAATTTCATGTATTAACTCGTTCCATGACCATGGAGACTTCTCCTTAATTTGGTCCCACGGAACAATAAATAAATAAAAAATAAATAAATAATAAAAGTAATGAAAGCCTTTGATTGAGTAGCTGAATCAGTTAAATAAGTCTAACTTCAGCATATTGAGAGGTCTTTGTGTCCTTAATAGATGAGTTCAATGGACGGATGTCTGAATTAATTAGGTTCACAGCCTTCGACATAAGAATGAACAAAGGCCACATACGTTGCTTCTTAACTGATCAACAGGAGCCTCGGAATAGTAATTAGTATCTTTATAGTAGTCAAGGTAACAAATTTTGCAGAACTATGACAGAGAGAAAAAGATATTGAAAACTGCATCTATATCTTCAAGACACCAATTTAGACAGCCTATTTACATTTGGCTACAAAAAAGATGTATGATACCAATTATACTTAGTTAAAGGAGACAAAGCTTAATATTACAGATATACTCTGAAAACCATTAAAAGTTTACAGTACAATAAGAATGAAGTATAGTTATGGTTAAGTGCCCCTAAAACTATGATTTGCGTTACCACTGGTTGAGTTGTCACAGTAACTTAAGGAAGATAAGACAATGGTTGTTAAAGTTCCCAGCTGAGTAATAAGTTAAAAACGTTAAACTCGGTACTAAACCGTAGGAAACCGACCCACAGGAAGATAAGCCGTACACAGCATACATCAGTTACATGTCATCACTCACATTAACACTCAAATAACATTCATAAAGACAAAGGTACGACATGAATCAAGGTAAGCAGAAAAGCTACACTTTTGGCGTCAATTTTAGGGTGAGAACTGAAGTGATGGCCGCAAAATGTTTAACATAAATCTCTCATCAAATAACTTTCCTCTGTAATCGTCCCGGAGTAAACGATTCGTAGCCATCGATTTCGTGTGTTAGACTTAATGTAATGAGACTAACTTCCTTCTCAAGGCGGTTCACCAGGTTAACAGCCAGGCCTGGACTGCAGGAAACACATCGGAAGTAGAAAGGCGCCAAGAAAAACCTTCTTGCTCAGTCATGACATACAGTAATATGGCGATGCATCACGCCTAGGCCATCACCCGTGATAATATCACAACTCAGTCCAGCACACGACTGACTCGGTCGGTCGATAACTTAGTCGTCGCAGCGCCGGCTGTCTCCTGGGGGCACGAAACATAAACAAGTACTCGCCTGTTAAGAAAAGATACACGGGCACTGTAATATTATTGGATTTCAGATACTTTGCATATGAGATATTTGTCATAATAGAAATGGACAGCCAAAGATCTGTAGTTCGTACAGATGCTAAGCATCACAGCGCGAGAATAAAGAGACGAAATATTTTTATAATGTGCGCTTATACCAAGACGTACGTCCAGCGTTTAAATACTTTAAATAAACACTGTGACTCACTGGGCGCAGATATTTAAAATAATTACCGCAGCGCTTGTTACCAAGAAGCTGCGAAACAGAAGAAAGAACAATCTATCTTTTGTTAAGAAATATTCCAGAGACTTCATTACCCTTGTACTTTTGGTCGCCGACATGTTAAGACGTACTACATAGCATTGCTACAAGTTTTATTTTTATTTTGTGTACAAATTATGTGAAACGGTGAATAAATGTTTCGGTAACTCGGTGAAGATATAATTTACTTACGCGCACGCAAGGACATTTAATTTTAAGAAGGATCGGACTGACAGAGCAGCGATTATTGGACTGCGCCATGCACAAAGGAATTATCAGATATATGTCATGTATTTATTGTGTATTTCTCAATGTCTAGAAGTTTAAAGGCAGTTTGTTCAAAATATATTAATATTTTACGATGCAGTAATTTTCTTCTTATTCTTTTCTTTTACTAACCAAAAATGATGTTCAAATGTACAAGAGCTTTGTAGCAGGTTCGCTCTTTATCGCGGTGTCTCGATTGTATTTGGGAGACCACTAATGTGTTCAACGTCCGATCTGATAATTTTTTTCTTACGAAATTCCACTAATCTGCTTTCATTTCCATTTTTATATTCAAATAGGTCCTTTAGGTGTTTTCATCGAAGATTCTGATTGCGTGAAGGCAACCCGAGTCAAACCGTCAATTAAGAAAACCCCGTAGCATAAAAAATCCGTACGTCTCCTGAAAACAATCGAGAACCGACGCGAGGCGTCGGTGATCAATTAATAATCTCTCTTTCTTTTCAAGTCGTACTGAGAAATGGCCACATAGGACAGCCGTAAGTACGCAGTCTAGGGTTAGGCTGAATTTTGCCAGTAAATATTACCAACCAACAGTGAAAGCATAACTATTATTATTTACTACTATTTCTTATACAGGATATGCAAATCCTAACGTCATATGTGGCGCCCGAACAGGGACTTGACTAAAAACTAATCTGTTCTTTTTATTTTTCATGCTACCATCTGGAGGAAATTTGGAAGCGCACGACAAAAGAACCAGTAAAAAAGGACGTATGTGCAGAAACCGCAGTACGAATCCAAGACAGCAGTAAATAGCAGCTCGCAAGACAACGTTTGAAGCTGTGCGTACCGAGCATTCAATCGGCTAGTGAACATTCACTCTATACGCTTCTTTCCTTTTCCTCACGCTCACATAAATTACTCCTCTTGTTGAGGCAGGTCGACAGTGTGTTAGTCCTGTGCATTATTCTTCTTTACGCTTATACTTCACACACAGTATGACAAATGACAACTATATAATAGTAGCTTAACTAAGCAGATGTGTTCAATTGTTAACTCGGTATTTCTTTAAGTCTGCATCATGAAACAATCCTTTTATTCATCCAGATACAGGGTCAGCTAATAGGTAGCAACCAATGTACTTGCGATCCTTATGATGAATCAAAGATGGTTTGAAGTGGGTCTTTAATAGCACTCGTTCATTTATACGATACGATAAGACTTTGATAATGTGTTTGTCATGCGCCTTTTTTCTTAGGTTGGCATGAGTGGTTTTGACAGCTTCTCTTAAATTGATATCTAATGTTACTTCAGGGTTTTGTACTTTTGTTCCAGAGCATCCCCGTGGAGGTATAAAGAACCAGCTAATGGTTTTCCGACTTGGGTGGAGTTGAATGTCAGTTATTTTTACTTGATTAGTATTTTGTGTCATACCAGAGTGAAAACTTGCGTTCGTATCCCACACGAACTGTGCATCACTTAATTGCATGTCATTTTGCATCGCATTTTATGCTTGGTTCACCTGTGTGTAAACAATGGGCCGGTTTTCTTGGCTATTATGAATGGCGGTGTTAAGAAAATCGTGCGACAAATTGTCCTGATTGTTGTTCCTGAACTGTTGGTTGAGTTGGTGAGAAAGTGTCGCATTTTGAGGCTGTAAAGAATTCATTTGCTGTGAGGGAGTGAAGTGACATAGCTGACTCTACTGTTGTGGCCCGTAGTAATGGTTCCATTTCTTTCCCTTATGACGATATCCATTATATTTCCTGTTGTTCGGATGCTGGTAATTACCGTTGTGATTTATTGGTGAATTGCCGTACTGTCGCTGTCTGTTTTGATAAATCGGGTTGTATCTATTCTGGTTTGGTTATTTACTATATGGTTTTCCATTGCGGCGGTTAAAATTATTATGACTGCTGTAAAGCTGAGCGTTTGGTTGTCCCGTGTTATGTGGGTACGACATCCCGTTGACACAGTTTGCTGCATGCTGTTGGGAAGCGGTCGGTCCATTATTGTATTTATTCCGCGCACTCGCACGTACGTCCTCATAGATCATATCCAAATTGTCAACAACGAAAAGAAAGGCTTCTTGGTCCTCTTCACTGACATTAACTAATTTTCCCTTATCGACAAAAGAAGTTTTGACTTTAAGATCGTGATGACATCTTTGGCTGAAATGGGCATGTCCCGATACTGAATTTTATATAGATATTTTTCGAAATAACGCCTCAAACCTCCTGCCTTGAAGTCGAAAGGTTCGGCGTTGTAGACCTCCTTTCGGAGTCTTTGTTGTATACCAGAACTCCACAATTTATTCAGAAAATAAATTCCTAAATCTGCATAGGTGTGACATATGTCTATTATATCAGTACCCAAATTGATCCTTCGCCGTGCACATAACATAATATGAACTGTATTCGCTGTCTGTCGTTCCATGATTCTGGAAAAGCACCTGTGAATGAGTTTAGAAATGCCATAGGATGTATATTTCGTTTTTCAGGTACAAAAGGCTGGAAAACTGTGTTTCAGCACATTCTCATCTCGCATTAGTTCAACGAGTGTCAGTTGATCGGTATGACTACGTGACGTTGAAGCTTTGTCATGCGTATTATTTACTGTTGGTGAGAATTACACCTGATACTCGGGATATTGTCGAATATCTTGTTCAGGCGGTAGCGAATAATAGCTTTGTTTGTCACCTTGCAATTCTATAACTTGCCTTTTCAGCTGATCTGTGTCATTGGTCAGCCGTAGCTTCCATTCCGGAAGATGGTGGCTGAATGCTCGTTTGATTTCGCCTAATTCACTAGTTAAAGTGTCACCAGAAGTACCGGGAGCAGTTAGGATTTCTACTGTGGTGGATTTAACTGCACCTTTTAGAACAGAGTGTACTCTACTCTCAATGTATTGTTCCTTGGATTTTATCCACTCTTCAAATTCCCTATTAAGCGTAGTGCTTATTCCTGTGGTGACATCTTCGATCGCTGGCCGTTGTGGCCGTGCGGTTCTAGGCGCTCCAGTCTGGAACCGCGTGACCACTACGGTCGCCGGTTCGAATCCTGCCTCGGGCATGGATGTGTGTGCTGTCCTTAGGTTAGTTAGGTTTAATTAGTTCTAAGTTCTAGGGGACTAATGACCACAGTCCCATAGTGCTCAGAGCCATTTGAACATCTTCGATGCTTTTGTCAATACTGACATCGCATATTCGCTGAGTAAGATTTTCTACTCGCTCGCCAATGTGGCTGACACATTCTGTCAATTGGCCTAATCTATTTGAAACATTATTGTAACGTTTCAAAGAGTCACTCGCTGTTGATTTACGCACATCAACTTGGGTCTGCAAATCTGTAAACTTTCTACCAATGGTAGTATCGGTGGATTCCACCATGGAAAGAAGGCTGCCTATTTTTGCATGTACGCTTGCGTTTAGCTCGCTTGCGTAAGCAGTGGTAATGGCTTTAATAATTTCCTCCATGTTGTCATTCGAACTTTTGATTTGTGTTTGGATGTTGGTAATAACAGAATTTATATCGGTCATTCGCACTTGAGTGTCCTCTATCCTCAATTCTAAACTGTTGAACCTGCCGTCTCCAGCTCTGTTCTGTTCCTGTAATCTAGCATCCACGTCCGCTATTTGGGTTCTACGATTACCTATGTGAACCTCAGAGTTGTCACATTTGTTTGTTAACTGACTGATCTGCATTTCAATATTCTCACTTTTGTTTGTTAACTGACTAATCTGCATTTCAATATTCTCACTTTCGTTTGTTAAGTGTCCCATGTGTGCTTCAAAACTGATTTTCATATCAGTAAACAATTTTAGTACTTATGACAACGAACATTCACTCGATTACGACGCGGACTGTGGCGCCGATACCTCGCGTGTCGCTTCGTCGTCTCTTGTTCCTTCACTGTTTGTTTACACCTGCGCGCGATCTAAGTTGTCTGCGTTGCTCATCTGCCATCTTAAATTTAGCGTAGCTACACCACACGAACCAGAAAAGATACTTTATAATTATGATTTTCACTTGCCAGGCGCGCCAATGATTTCGCGCCCTGATTTCTCAGATATTTCTTGCACGTTACGAACAGTTAAAACTCTAGCACACGAAGATGCCAATATGGCAACTGGAGAGATAAAATAAATGAAAAACACTTATACAGCACTAAAAATGGTGTAGATAGCGGGCATTTTCACTCATTAAAATTTACAACAATGGAAATTTTGACTAACTATTTCTAACTATTTTAAGCGAAATGATGTGAAATTGGCGGGTCTAACGCCAAAAGGAAGGATAAAGTTGGGAATTAAATAGCGTGAGGTTCAATTGTCTCTGAGCACTATGGGACTTAACATCTCAGGTCATCAGTCCCCTAGAACTAAGAACTACTTAAACCTAACTCATCTAAGGACATCATACACATCTATGCCCGAGGTAGGATTCGAACCTGCGACCATAGCGGTCGCGCCGTTCCCGGCTGAAGCGCCTAGAACCCCTCGGTCACAGCGATCGGCCACTAGACAGCTCTCATGTATGTATCTACGGTGATAGTGTAAACGGAAAAAAAGACATAAAGGTGGTTCAAATGGTTCAAATGGCTCTGAGCACTATGGGACTCAACTGCTGTGGTCATAAGTCCCCTAGATCTTAGAACTACTTAAACCTAACTAACCTAAGGACATCACACACATCCATGCCCGAGGCAGGATTCGAACTTGCAACCGTAGCGGTCGTGCGGTTCGAGACTGAAGCGCCTTTAACCGCGCGGTCACTCCGGCCGGCCGTAAAGGTGGTGCAGTCGTAAGATACCGTACTAATTCGGGAAGGACTGACCTAAATAGTTTAAGGAAGATGTCGGGATCGTTCATTTGCTTTACTACTTTTAACTCCAATCACCTAGCCATCGACAGGACTTAATTTTACTTTTCTCTATAATTGAAAAATGTACAGGTATTCGATATTATAAGATCCTGTAACTTTATTTCCTCATGTATTTACCACGTTTCCAGGTGCCTTATGATGACAAATAACAACGGAATCTGTTCCAGGAATATGTATCAAACAACAGCTGATGGGAAACAATATAGCTCTCGATAAATATCAGCAAGCTGTGGACAAGAACTTCTGATAGAAATTTAAAGGCATTACAGGTACATGGTCCAAAACACATAAAAAGCAGAGTACATTAAGAAACACCTAACAAACACTCCAGAAACTATCCTTTCAGTTACATTTCACCAATTCTTGTGGCCATCGTTTATGTATGTGTACTTTCTCCATATTCTTAAACATATTCAGTGTTTCGGTTTAAGCTTGATTTCCGATACAGATAGTTTCTGCTGATACACAGGTAGCAGATGGCATTTTTCCTTTATTATAAACCGTGGCTGCAATCGATAGCCAGTCAAAGGAAACAAAAAGCATAACCGAACGGAAGATACGAGTAAATTATAAAGGAACTCAATAGAAACAATATTAAGATACAAATGAATTTCACGTGAGTATTAATTTAAACACATATACAGACAATATTGACTAATTTAGTGCACGCAGAATCCTGGTTAAAATAATTTCTACGAATTTATTTTGAGAAGGATGAATAAACGCCGATCGAAAAACAAGTCTAAAGACATTTAGGATATGCAGGCAGGCATAAATTATATCCTTGCCAAAAAGTGGGCCTGTTCATCACCACTTCATGTACATACGGAATCACCCTAAAATGTATGTAGCCTTATCAGAACTATACGAGGACTCGTTAAACGCGCATCAGTAACGTTCATCCGCTTGAACTGTATTTGCATATCGTCACTGGTAAATCGTGGCTTCACTGACCTCATGTTCAGTGAGCACACTTTTGGCTACACGATGTGTATGCACTAGACAGAACACGAATTTGGTTTGTGTATCTTCTCTCAGCATTCATTAATCGCTCATATCCAGGTAATATACACTCCTGGAAATTGAAATAAGAACACCGTGAATTCATTGTCCCAGGAAGGGGAAACTTTATTGACACATTCCTGGGGTCAGATACATCACATGATCACACTGACAGAACCACAGGCACATAGACACAGGCAACAGAGCATGCACAATGTCGGCACTAGTACAGTGTATATCCACCTTTCGCAGCAATGCAGGCTGCTATTCTCCCATGGAGACGATCGTAGAGATGCTGAATGTAGTCCTGTGGAACGGCTTGCCACGCCATTTCCACCTGGCGCCTCAGTTGGACCAGCGTTCTTGCTGGACGTGCAGACCGCGTGAGACGACGCTTCATCCAGTCCCAAACATGCTCAATGGGGGACAGATCCGGAGATCTTGCTGGCCAGGGTAGTTGACTTACACCTTCTAGAGCACGTTGGGTGGCACGGGATACATGCGGACGTGCATTGTCCTGTTGGAACAGCAAGTTCCCTTGCCGGTCTAGGAATGGTAGAACGATGGGTTCGATGACGGTTTGGATGTACCGTGCACTATTCAGTGTCCCCTCGACGATCACCAGTGGTGTACGGCCAGTGTAGGAGATCGCTCCCCACACCATGATGCCGGGTGTTGGCCCTGTGTGCCTCGGTCGTATGCAGTCCTGATTGTGGCGCTCACCTGCACGGCGCCAAACACGCATACGACCATCATTGGCACCAAGTCAGAAGCGACTCTCATCGCTGAAGACGACACGTCTCCATTCGTCCCTCCATTCACGCCTGTCGCGACACCACTGGAGGCGGGCTGCACGATGTTGGGGCGTGAGAGGAAGACGGCCTAACGGTGTGCGGGACCGTAGCCCAGCTTCATGGAGAGGGTTGCGAATGGTCCTCGCCGATACCCCAGGAGGAACAGTGTCCCTAATTTGCTGGGAAGTGGCGGTGCGGTCCCCTACGGCACTGCGTAGGATCCTACGGTCTTGGCGTGCATTCGTGCGTCGCTGCGGTCCGGTCCCAGGTCGACGGGCACGTGCACCTTCCGCCGACCACTGGCGACAACATCGATGTACTGTGGAGACCTCACGCCCCACATGTTGAGCAATTCGGCGGTACGTCCACCCGGCCTCCCGCATGCCCACTATACGCCCTCGCTCAAAGTCCGTCAACTGCACATACGGTTCACATCCACGCTGTCGCGGCATGCTACCAGTGTTAAAGACTGCGATGGAGCTCCGTATGCCACGGCAAACTGGCTGACACTGACGGCGGCGGTGCACAAATGCTGCGCAGCTAGCGCCATTCGACGGCCAACACAGCGGTTCCTGGTGTGTCCGCTGTGCCGTGTGTGTGATCATTGCTTGTACAGCCCTCTCGCAGTGTCCGGAGCAAGTATGGTGGGTCTCACACACCGGTGTCAATGTGTTCTTTTTTCCTTTTCCAGGAGTGTAGTTCGATGACAAGAAAATCATGGCCAGGATCCGGAGTCTCTACAGCAGGAAACACATTCGTTATGTTAGCTGTAGTGTCTGTCTTACACACGATACTTAACACTGTCCTACAGGAGTGTCCAAAATAATGTCAGTGCGGTTTCCCAAAATCAGCTACACTTTAGCCATATAGTTGGCACGATTTTCCCCGATTAAAGTTGTTGCTTACGACATTTCGTTGAAATACCAACACCTTCATGGTTGTTTGATTTCTATCTGCAGCGCGAACACGTGAAGAGAGAACCTCCTAATATATTTGTAGTAGGAACATGATCGTGAATAGCCTTCGCTCTGGTGGGTGACTACACTCGGCACTTCTGCACTTCAAGCATATCGGCAATAGATTAAACACTTTTCCTGTTAAGGCAAACATGGTGTGTTGCAGATTTTCACCAGTGTACTCTTTCAGAGGTTGTTGTGAGCGGTCATGACTACGGCCGTGTTGATTAGGAACAGGCAAGCTTCTCGGCCCGAAGGCTCCTACTGTTAATATTGTTCTTGCCTCTAAATAAAATAGTAACTTGATATTTCGAGGGTGCTTTTCTGCTTATAATTTTAAGTCTGTTGTGAAAAGGCAATAAAATTCACATTTGTTAAGTTGTGACTTAATATTTCGAGTGTGCTTTTGTGCTTATAATTTTAAACCTGTTTTGAAAAGGCTTTTAGGAATAACATTCACATTTATTAAATTGTGACTTGATACTTCGAGTGTGCTTTTCTGCTTATAATTTTAAATCTGTTTTTAAAAATCTTTTAGGAATAAATTCACATTTGTTATAGGTAATTTTCCATCAGTTACTTCCTGGCCACTAATTCCACGCTCGCGTAGTCTGATTAAATGTGTCCATGTTCTTGATGAATCGCCAGTAGATAAAGTAAATTCTTTAAGAAAAGATTTTGAAAGTAATTTCCATGGTTCACCCTGGTCGGTGAGTAATTACGAATCCAACAAGATGTCATTATTGCTAGCATTTTTTCCATCTGCTCCTATTATATGCTTAATACCTGAAATATTAACCGAGAACACAGCGTAACGCTGTTCTACCCACAACACGCGACAAGTCCTTCACATGGTCGGTCTGGGAGTAAAGTAAACTACGAGAAGTGTGGTATACAAGTTGCGAGCGACACTGGGGGGCACTGGAGTGCATAACTGTCGGATGCGGGGACACTGCCGCTGCTGTACGACTATGAGGTACCCCGGGAACACATCTGGTGCGACGCACGTGGTCTGGGGTAATGGCGCAGCAGCTGAAGGCACGGAGCCCGCTCTCATTGTGTATAAAGCGCACGTGAGATGTTCTGCAACTGTGACCGCCTGTGGTAATGTGAGCTAGCGGCTGTGGTGCGACGCTAGCAGCGCGTGAGTTTGCAGTCACGAACTGAAGCATTTCATTTACAGCTCAACAGCCTGTGTTCCCTAATAAATATTGTGAACAGTAGGACATCCACTTAAGGATACTGACTCCGTCTAGACTCTTCCAAGCATTGCGGATTACAGCTAAAGGCAGCAACTTTGCTGTTCGTGTGTATTTTATAATGTCATTCACCCAACTTCCAGTCCTTCCTTATCTCCTGGAATCCAGAAAAGACTTCACTTAGCCAATATGCGATGACATTCCACTATTCGAGTTACCAGTGTAATTCTTTACAAATTCTGGATGTTACGTACTGGTGTAAGTTATTATGCAGTTATTAACACTATTTTACGGTCTATTGATGCATAAGTTTCACAATACGTGTCTGAAAATGTATACTCATAATGAGTATTAAAATTAAACCAATTTATTAAGAATACATGCAAGACTACTTACATGCTGAGGAACATAGCTCTTTTTATAGTACAACGTGTTTTTTTAAAATTTCATCTGATTTCATAATATTATATTTTCCATAAGAACTAAGACAGCAACTTGTGATGAATTTTAACATGTGCATAGGACTACTAACATTATTTTCAAAAGAACGATTCCATTTTACAAGGGCATACAATGCACCTACAGCCTTCGGGATACAACTAATAATTGTGTTTAGGATCGACGTTCTTATTTAACTTTACAGTGGCTTCATATCCCCTCCACAGGATTCGTCCCACAGTTTGCGAGCGTACCTGTAGTTGTGGTTAGCACACTGGACTCGCATTCGGGAGGACGACGGTTCAATCCCGTCTCCGGCCATCCTGATTTAGGTTTTCCGTGATTTCCCTAAATCGTTTCAGGCAAATGCCGGGATGGTTCCTTTAAAAGGGCACGGCCGATTTCCTTCCCAATCCTTCCCTAACCCGAGCTTGCGCTCCGTCTCTAATGACCTCGTTGTCGACGGGACGTTAAACACTAACCACCACCACCACCACCTGTAGTTAATGTATTTTCTGCAGTTACTTGCGGCAGCACAATTCACCCGGCACTGTAGGCAAGAGAACACAAACATCCTTTACAAAATAGCAATACATTCTGTGGTAAGCAGCGACCTAGGCGAGTAGCATCATTCAAGGTCCGAACCGTCCACATGGCTGATCCATTGACAGAACAGCTCGTTGTTAACAACTACATCTGCAGCTTCATCTAGATGGATACTCTGCAAATGACACTTAAGTGCCTGGCAAAGGCTTCATCTAACCACCTTCAAAAAAGCTCTCTATTATTACACTCTTGGACAGCGCGCGGAAAAAACGAAAACATATATCTTTCAGTGCAAGCTCTGATTTCCCTTATTTTGTTATGATGACCGTTTCTTCCTAAGTAGATCGGTGATAGTAAAATATTTTCGTATTCGGAGGAGAAAGTTGGTGATTGAAATTTTGTGAGAAGATTCCGCTGCAACGAAAAACGCCTTTGTTTTAATGGTGTGCATCCAAAATCCTATATCATGTCCATGACAGTCTCTTCCTTATTTCTCGATAATACAAAACGTGCTGCCCTTCATTTAACTTTCACGACGTACTCCGTTAATACTGTCTGGTAAGAAACCCAGACCGCGCAGTAGTGCTCAAAAAGAGGACGGACAAGCGTAGTGTAGGCAATCACCGTAATAGATCTGTTACGTTTTCAAATTGTTCTGCCAATAAAACGCAGTCTTTGGTTTGCCTTCCCCACAACATTTTCCATGTGTTATTTCCAATTTAAATTGTTCGTAACTGTAATTCCTAGGTATTTTGTCGAATTTACGGCCTTTAGATTTGACTGATTTATCGTGTAACCGAAGTTTAACGAATTCCTTTTACACTCATGTTAATGACCTCACACTTTTTATTATTTAGGATCAATTGGAAATTTTTCAGCATTCAGATATCTTGTTACGTGCAGTTGGAACTGCAGGGGGGACTACATCGGGTTCTAAAATGTTAAGAGTGTAAAGAAAATAAATACCGAAAGATGGGGAAGGGCAATAGAGAGAGATATTAGGGATATGAATCTTTCACATTACCTAAAATCATATGAATAATAAATTTTTTTCTTTTCTCGATAGTCTTCTGATGGTATGTCGTAACCCACCAAACATTCATTTTGTGCGCTATTACTTCATCGCGGAGTAGCATCTTGGCTACCATTTCTACCTTGCGCAGCTTCCTAAAGTAGCACGGAATTGTTCCTTGGCGTTTTAACACGTCTTATCGTACTGTCTCCTATTCTTGATAATGAGTTTGACATTTTTCTCTGATTTTAAGCGTGTGTGTGTCTCTCAACAGCTAGGTTATCAACGCCCTTGGAAAGAATGTGGCCAACATGGATAAAACGTCATAAACCGAGGAGAAGGAAGTCCGAGAAAATTACACTTACTCTCTCGCAAATTCATTCATGGCCAAACGCACAATCATACTATTTCGCAGTTCATAAGATTACCAAAAAACAATGAAATCCCCCAAGAAAGGTAATTAAAACGAAATTAATACACGAAGAAAGCTAAAATAAGTTCACAAGGAAATGTGATTGGTTTATCACTTACAAAATTTATGCATAAACCATCCATATTGATAACACATTAAAAGCTGCTCCCTAACTGCTTCCCCAGTCTTCTTCAGGCTAATCTAGATTAGTTTATCTGCTGAGTACAAGTGTTGTAGAGAAGTAAGGGAACTCAAGGAGTCGGAACCGACGAGGAATTTGCCATTCGCGTCACATCGCATCTTCTCCTTTGCGGGCAAGAGCAGTTTCAGTTCAGGATGATTGCTCCTTTTGGTAAGAAGGGTAAAAATGACTTTAGCTCATGCATTTTCTTCTGACTTACGGGCACATGATCTCGATAAGGCGGACTCATAGTACTTGGCAGAATGGCGGATCAGGCGGTTTCAATGTGTGCTCCTTAGCTGGACGAGCAGCGGTGTGGTATGCTGTTGAACTGGGAGTAGCAAGGAACTTGGACGCCTGACACTCCGTGAGGAGTAGCCGGCGGACGGTGAGTGGTGGCTGCCCAGCCTCAGCATAGAGACTGGGAACGGTGCTGGTCCTGTAAGCAGCTGTACCCCGACTGATCCCCACGTGACAGATAGCATCAGTGATCTTCAGGTAAAACGATCTCGCTAATCCGTACATTGAGCACCCAGCCTAACCGCAGTCGCACAACAGGCTTGTAAAATTACAGAAGACGCGCCATGTCCGCTCTCCAGGGTGTGTAGCAAAAGTGGTTAGTGGTAACCACGAAAATATGGAACCGAAAATGAGGCCCCTAGTTCACCTAATCTTGAAAATGGTGTCCATGATACTCAAGTCAGATAATGAAAATTACGACGAGAACTATATGAATGGGAATACTGAGAAACCCCATATGTTCATCGTTTGCAAGTTTGAGCTACCAACGATTTTGGTACCTTGAAGATATTCGCCGATCTCGATTTAGAGTAACCGTATATGTATTGGCAATCTCCGTATTATAATGAAGCTATTTTATCACATGAACTGAAGGGAACCCTACATGTACAAAAACTATGGGCTTTCTCAAAATTTTACGTTGTCAGCACTGTTGTAAAGACGGGGAAGAGATATTACCGCCCACTCTTTGGTTTAAGCAGTTTCTACTGTTACTGATGCTAAAAGTCAGACTGTGGCGATGAATGTGACAAATGCTAGGAAATAATAAAAAAATAATGAAGCTGTAGGGTTCCTGATTTTATACAGAACCAGCACTTGCCTCAGATACCAATACAATACACGATTTACTTGTGCTAGTTATCAGCAAATGTCTTTAATGTGCACGACTAACGGAGTGGAAGAACGCTGTTATATTTCTCTCATGAACGAAGGGCACAAAAAGGCACTGATGAAATCTGTTCACTTCCTTTTTATTATATAAATGAAAATGTTGGACAACGTGCTAAACGGCTTCACTTGTTCTTGACTCTTACGAAGGCCAAAATAAAAATTACACAATGTTCAGATTATATTTAATGCTTATGCCACAGCGAAGATATCAGTTCACAGTTCATTACATTCCATAAGAGGTCACTCTAACATTCCACGTGAAACAGATTTCAGTGTGGTAAAAAGCGTAATTATAAAGATGGATAGGATTTGTTTGGTGAAACAGTACGCAGAAATAATAACAGAGTGCAGCAGAAAGGTGAAATTTGAAGTGAAAATACAAAAAAATTGAAGAGGTACTTAATGTTAAGGTATGGTAGCCGAAGTTCTACCCAAAGAATGCTATTTCTGTTGAATCTTCCATGTAACTCAATTCATACGGTTCTACTCTTCACAATAAAGTCTTGATGTTGTGAAACTTAGACCATTCAGTGGTAGAGTAAAAGAACACACAATCAAACTGGCTAATCCATCTGTCATTCCACCAAGCCCTGTGAGTCCG
The DNA here is from genome assembly GCF_021461385.2 of Schistocerca piceifrons. NCBI lineage: Eukaryota > Metazoa > Arthropoda > Insecta > Orthoptera > Acrididae > Schistocerca > Schistocerca piceifrons. Next base: position 427,917,224 of record NC_060139.1, on the reverse strand, counting down.
GCTTATCGAGATCATATGCCTATAAGTGAGCAGAGAATGTATGACATGAGGCGATTTCCTCCATTACCACCAAAGGGAGAAATCGTCCACAACTTCTACGCTGACGTAGAAAATGGGCTATCGTGTGTGAAAGAATGAACCACGTGTGAAGCACAATTCCGAAGAGTAATAGGCATAATTTCTTTGATTTTTGTGCACGTTAGCAGTTAAATGTGACTTAAGTAATGTTTTATGGTTATTTATTGCAAAATATTGGGTAGTTCCACGTGTTCACTAAGCAAACTTTGACTTGGCGTCAAGAAAATTTATCAGGATTGTCTACAGTGCATTAATACTGAATTTCTGTGTCTCCTGAAAAAGAAATGTAAAATCCCTTCTTTTGATTCCCCTCCTCCAGCATCGTCAATGTAGGTTGTAACTGACGATTCACTGTTGTATTTTTAGAGAAGGAACAAATGAAATGGATCTGTGCACTATGGGACTTAACATATGAGGTCATCAATCACCCCCCCCCCCCTTTTTTTTTCGCTTTCGTTCGTTGCATCTGTTCGGGGCGGACGTCGTAAGACATCCGTTTAAGTTTGTTGTTAATCGATTAACTCAGTTTTTTTTAATTTTATTTTATTACAGAGGGCAGCTAACCCTCTGGCAGAACACGCTGAGCTACCGTGCCGTCGCCACCTAGAACTTAGAACTACTTAAACCTAACTAACCTAAGGACATCACACACATCCATGCCTGACGCAGGATTCGAACCTGCGACCACAGCGGTCGCGTGGTTTCAGACTGAAGCACCTAGAATGGCTCGGCTACAGCGGCCGGCTAGAGAAGGAACAGAAAACTACAAAATCATTAACAAATAAGGAGTATTTCACAGCACTCTTGACCGGTAACTGCTACAGCGAAGAGGGCGACACTTAAACCACTTCCCTGATGAAAACCGTTGGCCTTTTCTAAACTCTCTGACAGCACGTTACCAACTGTGTAGCTAAAAAGACCTTGTGATAGTAAAAGAGTGAATACTGACCGGTGCCCACGAAAACCCTTTTTCGAAGCTGACCGAATATACTGCGACTCCAAGTAGTGTCATACGCCATACCGATGTCAACAGATATCCCTGTGCAAGGCTACTGGACAGCCGCCTCTAGCAGAATGAGGTTGTCCGAAGTAGGTCGAGGTCTCAGAAATACATACTCACAACTGTCTCTAATATCCAGACTGGACTATGGCAGACCGTTCGTGTCAACTTCTTTCCTACACAGCTTGTTATGACGATCCTGCTGGTTTGACAAGAGGTATCAAAATTGGTATCCTCCACAAATTGGGATTTTTTTTCTGTCCCTCAAACGAATTAAAACACTATAAGAGAGGTTACAAGATATACAGAAGAATGGAAAAGAAGATAAGGATACGTTAGATGACGATCAGTTTCGGATTTAGGAAAGGTAAAGGCACTGAAGGCGGTTCTGAGCTTCCAGTTGCTTATGGAGGAAAGAATAAAGAAAAACCAAGATACGCTCTGTTTGTAAGTTTTGCTACATGTTGGATCGGATCTTGTCATTATTGGAAGCAGTGCCTCAGTGCCAATCATTCACTCGCAGAAAGTCAGTACCTTTGGACTTGCAGTCCAACTAACTCATCTCCATGGTAGCACGGTTCTTCGGAATGCTGGATCCTGGCACCCAGTGGTAGTAAGCGTCCTAAAATGCTTTGTCAATGCCGGTTTACATGTAGCACCCCTGCTACACGTAAACCGACCACCTTACTAAAAATCTTCCTGACAGCTTCCCACACTTTCGTAGGACAAGCAGAGTCGATTTCTTGCTCTGCTTGGACATGCATCGAGCTTCGACTCATGCTATTCGAAAGACTACTTACAGTCTACTATCAGACGATAAGCTGGTCCAGAGCCAACCGTCTGACGCGGAATTCTGAGCAGTATTCAGTAGTCCACTAAGGTACAGGCTGTTGACGAAGATGACCGGACGACTTTGAGATCGTTTAGAGGGCGGTACGCTGGATCACAGATGGTCTACCGATCCCTGATTGCTGTTCGGCGTTCAAACACAGCCAGTTGGCTGTTCCTCTACTCACCAAGTCGAAGGAGAACATCCTAATTTCTTATCATTCCATTTAATTCTCATCATTTCTCTTTGGCTCCGTACACAAACGGTTTGAGTTTCTTGCTTTCGAATTTTCTGAGGGACCGTGATACACTTTGGAGCAATTTTATCCTCCCTATGTAGATTTATACCTGAAATTAATTTCGTTCGTCATGTTAGATGTTTCCGGGAAAAATGAAATTGTGTCACCATGATTTAAATATTGAACACTGCACCGTTACCTGTTTTTGGCAGCTTAGCACAGTGCTTTTCGACTTCCTTTCGCTACGACTGACTTGTTTATACATGCTAGTCTGTTTCTTATGCCCTCCGTGCTTCGTCCGTTGTGGGATATTTTTTTCAGGTTATTAGAATTCCGTGAATTCGTTTACTTCTTGGTACTCAGTTGTAATGTTAAGTTTATCACTAACCCAATTTTAGCTGCTCTTCATTCCTTCTTCGCATTGTTCTCAGTAGAGGGTCCATTCTATTTAACAGGCGTTGCACTACTTCAGGAGGATAACAATGTCATTAGTGAATCTTAACATGGATATCCTTTCCCTAATTTCCACTCCTGAACCTTTCCCTTGCTTTTGCTACCGCTTCTTCCTTGTATATACTGAGTAGAAAACATCACCCAAATTGACGTAACTCTTCAGGCTTTCCCGGCGATCTAATGACATCTTGGGTTGTCGGGTGTTCTGCCGTATATCAGCGTCGTACTTGCACGATATTTCGGTCACGTAGCTCCAGACCTTCATCAGGTGCGACCTGAGACTGCTCCTCGAGTGGACCTGGTCCAGTATTTATGCCTATGGCCTTCCCACTCCACCAACGGCTGCAGGCGCTTCCTCTGTGGTCCGCGCCCATTCCCTGTGACCTGCTGGAGCGTTGCTGCTCCGTTTTCTGTCCGCTGCGGTTCTAGGTGTTCCCTCTGCGGTCCGCGCCCACCAAACCCGCTCCTGGGGGTTTCATATACGGTCTGGGGTACCAGGCGTTCCCCCTGCGGTCCGCGCCCGCTCACCACGACCTGTTGGAGCGTTGCCGCTCCGTTTTTCGTCTGCTGCGGCTCTGGATGTTCCCTCTGCGGTCCGCGCCTACCAGTCCCTCTTTTGGTTGTTCCATCTTCGGTCTGGTGCTCCTGGCAGTCCGTCAGGGGCTCATTTACCATCTCCATGTCTCTGGTTCTTCTGTTTGTATAGTGTTGCAGCTGGCCCCGTTGTTCCTTTAACAATTCCAGAGCCGGATCCCAGGCTCTGCTTAGCTGGTACCCTGTGTCACGGTTCATAAGATCGTCAGCCATTTTAATCTCAATCGATTCTCTTATAACACTGTCCCAAAATCTAGGTGTTTGTGCTAGAATCTTGGTATCCTCATACTTCATGGCATGATCTAGTTCTAGACAGTGTTCAGCAATGGCTGACTTGGTCACCTGTCTTAATCTAGTGTGCCTCTGATGTTCTTTGCACCTGATCTCCACAGTTCTTGTCGTCTCGCCAATGTAGGACATGCCACATTGACAAGGTATATCGTAAATACCTGGTTTTCGTAACCCCAGGTCGTCTTTGACACTCCTCAGCAGTCCCCCGATCTTGTTGGAGGGACAGAAAACACACTTGATATTGTGTTTACGCAGGATCCTACTGATTCTGGCAGAAATAGAGCCAACATAGGGCAGATATGCCACCTTCTTTGCTTCATCTTGGTCTTCTTCAGGAACCTGTGGTATAGTGGCTGGTCGGAGTGCCCTCTCAATTTGTCTGTCCGTGTATCCATTCTTGGAGAAAACTGTTTTGAGACGTTCTATCTCTATGGGTAGATTCTCTTGGTCTGATAGGGCATGTGCTCTGTGAACCAAAGTCTTCAGAACCCCATTCTTCTGTGCAGGGTGGTGACAACTACTGGCCTGCAGATATAAATCAGTGTGTGTTGGTTTTCGGTACACATTGTGGCCAATTGATCCATCTGCTTTCCTCTGGACTAGTACATCCAGAAATGACAGCTGGCCATTCTTCTCCAGTTAGGGTGGCATGAGTTAAGATGTTCAAGAAACTCATTGAGCCTGTCCATCCCATGTGGCCAGATCACGAAGGTGTCATCCACATACCTAAAGAAGCATGTGGGTTTAAATGTGGCTGTCTCCAATGCCCTCTCCTCAAAACTCTCCATAAACATGTTGGCAACCACAGGGGACAGTGGGCTGCCCATAGCTACACCTTCAGTTTGCTCGTAATATTGGTTTCTGTACAGGAAATACGTGGATGTCAGTGTATGACTGAACAGGTCCAACAGAGCACCATCAAATTTCTCTGCAATCAGTTCTAGTGAGTCCTTCAGTGGGACCCTGGTGAACAGCGATACCACATCAAAACTAACCATGATGTCCGAATCTGTGATGTGCAGTTGCTTGAGGCGTTGCAGGAAATCTTGTGAGTTGCGGATGTGGTGAATACATTTCCCCACATATGGAGCCAGGAGACCTTTCAAGTACTTGGCTGTTGTGTACGTAGGTGCCCCAATATTACTGACAATAGGACGTAGGGGCACGCCCTCCTTGTGTATTTTAGGCAGACCATACAGTCTAGGTGGCACTGGCGCTTTTTCCCTTAGTTGTCTGATGATCTTATCGGGCATCCCTGTTTCCTTCAAGAGAGCACTAGTCTTCTTGGCCACCTTGTCCGTGGCCGGCCAAAGTGGCCGTGCGGTTAAAGGCACTGCAGTCTGGAACCGCAAGACCGCTACGGTCGCAGGTTCGAATCCTGCCTCGGGCATGGATGTTTGTGATGTCCTTAGGTTAGTTAGGTTTAACTAGTTCTAAGTTCTAGGGGACTAATGACCTCAGCAGTTGAGTCCCATAGTGCTCAGAGCCATTTGAACCATTTTTTGTCCGTGGGGTCACACTCCAGAATTCTGTATGCAGGGTCCTCCAGAAGTTGGCGTACTTTCTCATCATAATCCACCCGCTGCAAGATGACAGTGGAGTTCCCTTTGTCTGCTGGCAGTACCTCAATGCTGTTGTCTTCCCGTAGTTTCTTGAGTGCAAGCCTCTCCTCGGTTGTGATGTTCGATTTCGGCGGCCTGGCCTTGGTGAGGGCCCTGCAGGTCTCTCGGCGGACTTCCTCTGCCACATTAGGTGGAAATGTGGCTGCAACTTGCTCTACTGCACTGACGAAACCTGAAATGGGTACGTTTCTAGGGGTCGTAGCAAAGTTGAGACCCTTGCTGAGTACCTTTAAGGTTGTATCATCAAACTGTATGCCACTCAGATTCGTCACCGTGCGTGTCTCTTCCATCTGCTGTGCTTTCTTGCTCATGCGGTCAAACTTTGCAGATTGGCAAGATGAGGCATTCCTTCTAGCACACTCAGCTAAAGACCAGGAGGCACGGTCTACCCAATCCCAATCTCCTTAACAAGAGAAGACCTGTTCAGTCATATACTGACATCCACGTATTTCCTGTACAGAAACCAATATTACGAGCAAACTGAAGGTGTAGCAATGGGCAGCCCACTGTCCCCTGTGGTAGCCAACATGTTTATGGAGAGTTTTGAGAAGAGGGCATTGGAGACAGCCACATTTAAACCCACATGCTTCTTTAGGTATGTGGATGACACCTTCATGATCTGGCCACATGGGATGGACAGGCTCAATGAGTTTCTTGAACATCTTAACTCATGCCACCCTAATATCAAGTTCACCATGGAACTGGAGAAGAATGGCCAGCTGTCATTTCTGGATGTACTAGTCCAGAGGAAAGCAGATGGATCAATTGGCCACAGTGTGTACCGAAAACCAACACACACTGATTTATATCTGCAGGCCAGCAGTTGTCACCACCCTGCACAGAAGAATGGGGTTCTGAAGACTTTGGTCCACAGAGCACATGCCCTATCAGACCAAGAGAATCTACCCATAGAGATAGAACGTCTCAAAACAGTTTTCTCCAAGAATGGATACACGGACAGACAAATTGAGAGGGCACTCCGACCAGCCACTATACCACAGGTTCCTGAAGAAGACCAAGATGAAGCAAAGAAGGTGGCATATCTGCCCTATGTTGGCTCTATTTCTGCCAGAATCAGTAGGATCCTGTGTAAACACAATATCAAGTGTGTTTTCTGTCCCTCCAACAAGATCGGGGGACTGCTGAGGAGTGTCAAAGACGACCTGGGGTTACGAAAACCAGGGATTTACAATATACCTTGTCAATGTGGCATGTCCTACATTGGCCAGACGACAAGAACTGTGGAGATCAGGTGCAAAGAACATCAGAGGCACACAAGATTAAGACAGGTGACCAAGTCAGCCATTGCTGAACACTGTCTAGAACTAGATCATGCCATGAAGTATGAGGATACCAAGATTCTAGCACAAACACCCAGATTTTGGGACAGTGTTATAAGAGAATCGATTGAGATTAAAATGGCTGACGATCTTATGAATCGTGACACAGGGTACCAGCTAAGCAGAGCCTGGGATCCGGCTCTGGAATTGTTAAAGGAACAACGGGGCCAGCTGCAACACTACACAAACAGAAGAACCAGAGACATGGAGATGGTAAATGAGCCCCTGACGGACTGCCAGGAGCACCAGACCGAAGATGGAACAACTAAAAGTGGGACTGGTAGGCGCGGACCGCAGAGGGAACATCCAGAGCCGCAGCAGACGATAAACGGAGCGGCAACGCTCCAACAGGTCGTGGTGAGCGGGCGCGGACCGCAGGGGGAACGCCTGGTACCCCAGACCGTAGATGAAACCCCCAGGAGCGGGTTTGGTGGGCGCGGACCGCAGAGGGAACACCTAGAACCGCAGCGGACAGAAAACGGAGCAGCAACGCTCCAGCAGGTCACAGGGAATGGGCGCGGACCACAGAGGAAGCGCCTGCAGCCGTTGGTGGAGTGGGAAGGCCATAGGCATAAATACTGGACCAGGTCCACTCGAGGAGCAGTCTCAGGTCGCACCTGATGAAGGTATCGAGCTACGTGACCGAAATATCGTGCAAGTACGACGCTGATATCCGGCAGAACACCCGACAACCCAAGATGTCATCACCCAAATTGTTGTTTCCAGGTCTCTCTGGTGTCCACCCGGATGTGATCGTTGAAGTCCCACGATATTTTGGCGAATACCCACCTGATGCTGGCGGAAGGGAATCACAAAAAGTTTTCGCTTCTGATTCTTAAAGATATCATGAATTATCCGTCGTTCCCTATAGATTAGGCACATATCTGCTTTTCTGAGAATTTTGAACACCTTCTAACAGTGTATTAGTTAGAGCCCATTTTTCACGTTGACAAATCTATAGCGGAGCGACATATGAAATAGGTTGATCACGTGGATTATCTATCACAATACTTGTTAAAAATATTCCGCAATATTTCTCTGACAACACGGCTGATTGGTTCAAATGGCTCTGAGCACTATGGGACAACATCTGAGGTCATCAGTCCCCTAGAACTTACAACTACTTAAACCTAACTAACCTAAAGACATGACACACATCTATGCCCGAGGCAGGATTCGAACCTGCGGTCGTAGCAATCGCGCGGTTCCGGACTGAAGTGCCTAGAACCGCTCGGCCACCGCGGCCGGCAACACGGCTGAGTCACAAGCACAACAAAGCTATGCTCCACTGTCATACAAAATATAATTTAAAAAAATACCAAGTTAACCTTCAGAACCAGTTTTCTTCAAATTACAAAGGATATATATTGATACGTATTTCACCATCTTACAAGTTGCCGTCAGAAACTCTATCCAGATAAGAAAACAACCTCTCAAGTAGCTGGTAGCTATTTCGCAATAACCGGTCTCGAAGCCCCAACAGAATCCACCAACACTGCCAACTTGATTGACAGAGAAGTTAGATACTCCTCTCGGCTGCAGTCTTATGCTCGACCGTCTATTAGATGTCGTTCTGTCTCGTCCTGGCCCAAGAGACACTATCGCTGCTCGTATCCTGCTCCCTCTAGTCTAGGAGGCACAATCGCGCCCTCTTGTTTGGTCGATGCTGTTTCTCGACGGAGCCGCCAGTTATTTCAAATGCAAAGCATGCACCAACGAAACGGTGTCGTCACAAAATCTTACGAAGGTTTCTTGACTTTTCTTGTTTGGCTTCTTTAATTCATACAAGATTTATTGTTTTTGATTCATCACACTTAGTAGCAGGTACAGCCAACGTCCTCAATTATTTGCTGAATGTATTCCAGTCTTCCTCGGCAGTTGTTAACTTCCACAGCTCACTCTAGTACTGGAAGTAATTCCCTGATGTCTTAACAGATCCATCATCTTACCACTTCTTATTGTCAGTGTTTCCCGTACGTTCCTTTTCTCACCGATTCTGCGATGAACCACCTCATTCCTTATCTTATGAGTCCTCTTTTTCAGCACCATTCTGTTGCTCCACATCTCAAATTCTTCGAATCTCTTCTGTTCCGATTTTTACACTGTCCATGTTTCAACACCATGCAATATTGTACCCCAAACGGACATTATCAAATTTTCTTCCTCCTATTAAGACATATCTTTCATACAAGTAGATTTCCTTTGGCCAAAAATGCTAGTCTTTGTTTTATGTCCTTTTTTCTCCTTCCGTCGTGGTTTATCTTGCTGCCTGGGGTAGAATTATTCTTTGGCTGCGTTTATTTCTAGGTCACCATTTCTGATGTTAAGTTTCCCGCTGTTCTCATTTCTGATACCCTTCATTCCTTTTGTTTTTCTTCTGTTTACTCTCAATCCATATTCTGTACTAATTCGACTGTTCATTCCACTCAGCAGATCTTGTAATTTTTCATCTTTCTCACTGAGGATAGCAACGTCATCAGCGAAGCTTATCACTGACATCCTTTTACCCTGAACCTTAAACCTACTCCTGAATCTTTGTTTTATTTCCATCACTGGTTCTTCGATGTACAGCTTGAACAATACATCCCAGTCCACTTTTATTATTCCCTCTTGGATTTTGCCCATACTGTTCATCCTCTCCCTATAGCTTAACCCTATCTTTCTCAGAATTTCGAACATTTTGCACAATCTTACATTGTCGAAAGCTTTTTCCAGGTCTAAAAATACTGTGTATTGATTTTGCTTCAGTCTTGCTTGCGTTATCAAGTGAAACGTCTTAGCTGCCTCTCAGGTGCCTTTACCTTTCCTAAAGCCAAACTGATCGTCATCTAACAGATCTTCAGTTTTCTTTTCCATTCTTCTACATATTATTCCTGTCAACAACTGTTAAAGTGATTGTGCGATAGTGCAATAGTTATCGCACTTGTCGGATCTTATTATCTTAATAAATGTGTGAAAGAAGGTTTCTGCAAAAGTTGGATGGAATATCTCCAGTCTCATACATTCTATACGTCACTTTGAATAGTCGTCATGCTGAAACAACCTCCAACGATTTCAGAAATTCCGATGGAATATTACCTATTTTTTCAGTCTTATTTGATCTTAAGTTTTCCAAAGCTCTTTTAAATTCTAATTCTAATACTGCAACCTCTATCTCTTCTCTGTCGACTTCTGTTTCTTATTGTATCACGTCATCAGATGAGTTATCCCCTTCGTAGAGATCTTCAATCTTCTCTCTTCTCTGGATTTAACAATAGAATTCCCATAACACACTTAGTGTCACCGCTCGCATTTTAATTTCTTCGAAGGTTGTTTCTGACTTTTATAATGGCCGAGTCAGTCGTTCCGTCGATCATATCTTTTTTGATTTCTTCATTTTATTGAGCAGTCATTTTGCCTTAGCCTCCATGCACTTACTTTTTATTTCGTTCTTAAGCTACTTCTCTTCCTGTATTCCTGAAGTTCCCTAAATACTTTTGTAGTTCTTTCTTTCGTCGATCAACTAAAGTATTTCTCCTTTTATCCATGGTTCCTTCGCACGTGCGTGCCTCGTACTGTTTTGTTTACAACTTCAGGGATTGTAAAAAAAAAGTGTGTGAAATCTTACGGGACTTAACTGCTAAGGTCATCAGTCCCTAAGCTTACACACTACTTAACCTAAATTACCCAAAGGACAAACACACACACTCATGCCCGATGGAGGACTCCAACCTCCGCCGGGAGCAGGGATTGTCCATTTCAGACATGTCCGCTCCTCTTCAACTGAAGTGCCTCTGAACTATTTACTATCGCAGTCCACTTCATTACTTATCCCATTTCCTTGACCATTCGGCCTGACTAGTCTCTTATCATTCAGCACGATCTTCATCATTACTAAACTGTGATCTGAATCTGCATCTGCTCCTGGGTATTCGCTTCAATCCAGTATCTGATTATGAAATCTCTACCTGACAATGATTTAATCTAACTGATATCTTCACGAATCTCCCGGCCTTCTCCGAGTATATCTCCTCCTCTTGTGATTCTTGAACCGAGTATCAGTTACTACTAACTGACATTTATTACAGAACATCCAGTTCCTGGGAAATTACCCGGAAGATGGGCATGTCTGCGATCAGTGAGAGTAAGATACTTATTTATTTATTTATTTTCTGCCATTTATAAATCAACTGCCACTTTGTTACTGAGACAGGTCGTATTTTCACAATACATTTACAGAACACGATACCTAATTGTCAATTCTTATTTTTAAAATGGTTTAATGATATTGCAAATTTAAATACTTATAAAACTTGAAAGTAATTAAGAAACGATTTATAAATGAAAGACTGGAATTTATGAAGACAGAGAAGAAGTTATGACATGTTATAACTTTCAGGCACACATATATCAAGAAAAGTTTTCCATCACCGCAGTTCCCAGAACTCCTACTGATAGACGTTGATTGTGGGTAATGTATCACGGACACAGTCCCTTCGACTGTTCAGAGATGTCACTAAACCCGCCAAAGATGTAATCAAACATGTATGAGGAGCGCCTATTAGACGGAGTGGATCCGCCAGCCGATCAGTTCCAGTCATTCCACTAGGAAGGAGGTACACGGCTCTTGTTGTCTGTAGTTCAACTATGCCTAGAGGGTCAATACCGAGGTTCGATCGCGTCCGCATTGTTACTTTGTGCCAGGAAGGGAAATGTACAGGCGTGTCGGAATGAAACAAAACGATGTTGTTCGGATATGGAGAAGATACAGAGAGACAGGAACTGTCGATGACATACCTCGCTCAGGTCGCCCAAGGGCTACTACTACGCTTCATGACCGCTACCTACAGATTATCCACGGAGGACACCTAACAGCAACGCCACCATGCTGAATAATGATTTTCATCCAGCCACAGGATGTCGCCTTACGACTCAAACTGTGCGCAATAGGCTGCATGATGCGCAACGCCACTCCCGACGTCCATGGCGAGGTACATCTTTGCAACCACGACACCATGCAGCGCGGTACAGATGGGCACAACGACATGCCGAATGGACCGCTCAGGATCGGCGTCACGTTCTCTTGCCTTCAACCAGACAATTTTTAGAGACTTGTTTGGAGGCAACCTGGTCAGTCTGAACGCCTTAGACACACTGTACAGCGAGTGCAGCTAGGTGGAGATTCCCTGCTGTTTTGGGGTGGCATTATGTCGAGCCCACGTACGCCGCTGGTGGTCATGGAAGGCACCGTAACGGCTGTATTATACGTGAATGCCATCCTCTGACCGACAGTGCAACCATATCGGCACCATATTGGCGAGGCATTCGTTTTCATGGACGACAATTCGCACCTTCATCGCGCTCATCTTTTGAATGACTTCCTTCAGGATAACGACATGTCTCGACTAGAGCGGCCAGCATGTTCTCCACACATGAACACTATCGAATATACCTGGGAACTGAGGTGACGCAAAACTTTTTTATGTGTGTATTATGAATTCGGATTTCTTTTTCTAAAATAAACAGGAATATTACATTTAAGATTAATAGACGAAAGATAGTAAGCATCTATAAAATCAACGACACTTTGGAAAAATCGAATTTTAAACCGTAACCATATTTTTAGGAAGAATGAAAACAGATTATAGGATAGAAGATAGTGGAAAATGCTCTTTCACCAAGTATGTATGACGATGAGAGGCTTGGAATTGTCCATCAAGTCACCGACCGCCAATCACAGATCATTATCTAAATCTGACATCTACTCTAGATTTCTTAGTAACTAAACCTTAACTTAATTTTTTATTTTGCTTTTGTGGTGCTCATTTAAGGTATTTCTTAATTTTTATTTACAGTCATTTCGTTATCAGTGTCATCAACTTATTCCATCGGAATCAATGCTGGATTCCTTGCTGCCTTTGCATATAGGCTCGTTGTCTGGCTCGGACGTACTCTCTATAGGTCGCTTTGGGTATATAGTTAGTGAATGTGTTTAACATGGTCCATTGATCTTCGTCTCTGAACATTGCATGTATGATGTCTTGAATATTGTTGGGGCTTAAGTGTATTATGTGTCTGATGATATAAAACACTAGGAAACATCCTGCATCGTTATTGGTAAAAAATCAACTCTATTCAGGAGTTGTTACCTGGTGACCCGCCAGCAAGACTAATTTTCGCCCTGGAATTTCTTGCTGGCGTGGAAGTCGGCAATGAATGACCATGAAATTTCCCTGCACAGATGAAGCCCATTTCCATGGACATATCAATACGCAGAATTTTAGAATATGGGTAACAGTCATACCGCACGCACATCAACAGGTTCCATTTCATTCTGCAAAGACGACTTCGTAGTGCGGGTTGACTGCATCGTTTATCATACGGCCGTACTCGTGTTTTTTCTAGAAGACGAGTGTTGCGGGTCCTGTTACCTCTACCATCACTGGAAAACGCTGTGAGCATGGTCTTATGCACACCAACGTCTTTTAAGTCCTTCAACAGCATGGTGTGTGGGTACGATCAGATTTATGGAGGATGATGCTCTTCT